>NW_027507791.1:89135313-89877813 GCF_037356315.1 Lithobates pipiens
GGATAATGTGTGTTTGACAAGAAAATCACTATATTGTATTGTTACCACCGAATATTTTTATACTTCATTAATGTAATTGTTAATTAATTTTAACTTTGAACTAAATAAATATTTAATGTATAATTTTAAAATCAGTTTAATTAACGTTTGTTATAATTTAGTTAATGCCTGCACCGTCAAAATCCCTTTTTCCCTTCCTAGTTTTTGATTTATGCTCCTCTGACATATTGTGCTCACCTTGCCCTTGGACCAACCCATCTTCTCCAGCATCTTCTGCCCGAACTTGGAGTCGTCCTTGGTCCAGGCGCTGTTCCTGGGGTCCACCGACCACTTCTGCTTCCAGCAGGCTGGAGAGAGAACTAAGACTATCAGACATTATGGGGGTTATTTACTAAAGGAAAATCCGCTTTGCACTGCAAGTGCACTTGAAAGTAAAGTCGCTGTAGATCCGAGGGGGACATGCAATCAAAATAAACAGCATTTTAGCTTGCACGTGATTGGATGATAAAATCAGCAGAGCTTCCCCTCATTTCAGATCTACCCCTTAGATTTAGAGCGACTGCACTTCCAAGTGCCTTTGCCTTTTCGTAACTAACCTCCTATGTGTGTGTTTGAGATTATATATATATATATATATACACACATACACACACACTAAAACCTTAGTTTGAGAGCGTTTTGCAAGACAAGAATATTTTTTTTTAAATAAATTGTGACTTGATATACAAGTAGCGTCATGTCACAACTGAGTATAAAACAAAACAGGGGGGGCGTGGCTTGACCTCGGCAGATGATGGCAGCTTAATCCCTCAGCTCCGGCCGACAGAGAAGGAACTTATCACTATTTAGAGGCTCTTACCCGGTGAAAATAGCTGAAAGCCATGTGGACATCCTCCCGCAGCTCCTCTGCCTCAAGATCCCGGTCTCCCCGTGATGATATGGGCAGAAACAGCCAATACATTCCGGAAATGTTCCGGACACAGGCCGGGAACATGGCGACCGCACGAGGCGCTTCTCAAAATCCTAACAGGGCGCTCGGCTCCCATCAGGGAGATCCGCCGGAGGACGGCATAATACTAACACTGCAAGTACAGCCCAGCCTGCATGACTTGCGCTCGGTGGTAAAAGACATAAAGGACACATTAACAGCAGCACTAACGGCTGCCATTTCTGATCTTAAACTGGATATACAAGCGATCGCAGGAAGAGTGCAAGAAGTGGAAAATACCACAGCCACACACTCCATAGTCCTCCGTCGGTCCTGCCAGATCCAGGAAACCCACACCCTACAGCTCCGAGACTTAAAACCACCACATGGAGGACCTGGACAATCGTGGGAGGCGCCATAACCTCCGTGTGAGAGGCCTCCCAGAAGACATAGACGCTGCAAGTCTTCTACCTGAGGTAACAACTTTATTCAATAACCTGCTTGAGAGAGAACCGACTATACCTATAGGCATAGAACGCATACATCGTACCCTGCGTCCCAGGGGGAAAGACGCTGACCCTCCTAGGGACGTAGTGTGCTGTCTCATCGACTTTCAAGTGAAAGAAGAGATCCTAAGAAGAGCCCGTACTGCAACCCCTCTCACTCATAATGGGGCAGACATACGCCTTTTCCAGGATCTGTCTAACATTACGTTGCAACAACAGAGAGAATTGCGCCCCCTACTGGAAGTCTTACGATCCAAAGAGATCCCTTATAGGTGGAGATTTCCCTTCTTGCTCTCGGCAATATCCAGAGGCAGAACTGCCCTCATTAGGGTACCGGAAGACATCCGCAACTTCTGCAAAACACTGGGGATTCCTTACACAGAAGTCCCAGATTGGTATGCGGAGTTCCGCACACATGCCAAGAGGTCAACATCCCAGTATGGAGTCCCAATGGAATTCCAGGAGCAAAGATCCAGGAGGAGAAGATCACCATCTGATCCTAGAGCTCAACATGTAACCTCCAGTCTAGAACATGGTTCCAGCCTGTCGAAAGCCCCGCACTCCAGGAAAGCATGTCGAGACCATTAAGAGACTATGGAAGCTCTCACTCCTGACTGATAAGTTCTCCCCTGTTGTTTCTCAATGCTTGTCACCTCTATAAACTGATCGATTGAAGGTGACTCTGGAGCTTTTCTTGCATGATACTTTCTTAGACGTCTAGTGGATCACAGACTGCCTCCTCTTGCCTGAAGTCCGAAGGAGTTAAGACCATTGTCTCAATATGACTCAGGGCACCGCGGTCGTATAAACAAAGCAAAAAAGACATAGAGTGTAAAGGGTATAATATTTTTTTTACCTCCCTGTCCCCCCCACCACCCAGGTAATCCTCCTTATATTTCTTGAAAGAACCAGATATCTCATGGACCACAAGGGAGCATTGCTGATTACTAATTATATATTGTATGTACGTGACCGTAGGGGAGGAGGCGGGACTATGAACAACAGCCGCTTAGCCATACAGTCCACACATATAACTAACCTACAACAGGAATTATAGAAGCAAGTGGAGGCTCCCTTATAAAACTATATAGCCATCTCTCTACTATTCATATTACCTTCGGGAACCTACACCCCAAGAAATAACTTTGGTTACAACCCTCCCCTTTCAATATCAATGCTGAGAATTGTCGGACGATTGTCCCGCCTGCTTCTTCTCCTCCCGGTCAATAGAACAAGGTTTGTTTTTATATATGTGAATGCTTAGCCCTACTCGTACCAGTTAGAAGAAACTGTTTGTCAAGGCAGTATCACTCCATGACCACGATACCCATGCCACAGATTTAACTGCTCCCCTAGCAAGCAATCATTTCCCCACAAACCCCCCGGTAGCGTGTACCACATTCGAGTGAAAAGAGGTGAAAGGTAGAGGAAAGGAAAAAGGGATAGAAACAGGGAAAGATAATGGCACAGTAAATAAGAACTAAGGAATGGAGAAGCATCACACCCTCAGAAACCTTGAAGGGCTGGCACTATTCTCCCCAGATACAACTCCCCTCACGACTGCAGATTTGTGACTCAAAACACACAGCACCTGTGAGTCCTCCCAGAAGTAAAACCAGAGTGCTGGATAGGCTCCAGAGTCAGACCGAATCTCACCTACCTGTTACATAACTCAGACGTAACCTAGAAACTTTTCTCTTAAGGACCTCTGGGGTCAGGCAGATACCTGTTTACATGTTTACTGGTCCCCCCCCCTTTTTTTTTCGATTCTTCCGCTTACTTGCTCAAATTATGGAGTACACCCTCCACTGTTTGCGCAAATTATATTTGACAGTAAGAAATCTTAATGGAACCAAACACACTTATGGCGCCACTGTATCCCATGTCCACTAATAAAAACATTGGATACACTCTACATGAATCCCTTGATCACCTTCAACTTCCAGAGGGGTCAATCCCCTCTTATCTAAACACCACCACTAATGCCTCTGCTCTATAACACACTATACCTCTGTCTGCATTTCTTCTGTCACTCAGCAAAAGTTAGCCCTAAAGACCCTAAGACATATATAGATTCAATACACCACCTAACAAATCTCAATCTTAGCTTAAGGCTACAATCATCTTTTGACCTTCCTCTGATCAGTGGACTCTGTTCCCACTACAACACACTAAACTCACCATTGTCGGCCGTATTGAGCCTCCCCCGCTCAGTGGTCATCTATCTAAACACAAGTTATCCACGCACTTGTATTTGTAAACCACCACTTTCCCACCCCGGCTTAATTTGGATATGATATCCGAAGTATCCTTGGAGTAGCAAGCAGGATCTTGCTACTCCCCGGTTCCCCCCATCCCCCTGCACAGAGTCTACGACTTCCATTTCCTGCAATCTCTTCTGCCAAATAAACCATCCCTAGACGGACTGCCATCCCTCAATGCAGAACCTGTACATCTTCACCTCTTAACCTCACACTACCCGGCCTTCCTCTCTCTATTTCCCACCCCCCCCAATCACACCAAACGAAGTGGTTGAGTCATAGATTTTTTCCAGAGCCAGACCTCTCCCTCAAAGCATCTCTAAATAATGCCTACGAGAATGCCTGTCCCCTCTTACCTGACAACAAAAATTGTCTCACTAAATGTTTGCGGGCTTAACCTCCCCGAAAAACGCTCACAGGTCCTGCTAGCACTGAAGAAGGGTAATGCTGACATTGTCTTCCTTCAGGAGACACATTTTAAATCAATTTGTGAAGAGTATGAGGACAAAGGCAAAGGGATTTTAATGGTGCAGCCTATTCATTTTTTAACAAGTCATTCAAAAGAATTTTTGTATTAAATATTTATTCAGCTCAAAGTTAAAATTATTTTCCATGCATACATGAAATATACAAACAGTAAAAATGTATTATTCTATACGACAGTGATGGTCATAGATAATACTGGATAAAGATATTTTATTGCACACTATCCCGACATAGAACAATTTAATGGTTCAACAGAGCAATCACCCACTAAAGAAGGCACCACATCCCTGAGAATTGAAGCATAAATCAAGAGCTGGGGAGGGAGAAAGGGATTTTAACGGTGCAGGCGTTAGCTAAATCATAACAGACGTTATTAGACTAATTACAAAATTGTATCACAAATATTTATTTAGTTCAAAATTAAAATTCATTAACAATTACATTAATGAAGTATATTAATGAAGTATAAAAACATATGGTGGACAATACAATATAGTGATTGTTCTCGTTAAACACACATTATCCCAACATGTTTCGCAGAGATATTTGCTTCTTCAGGGGATGTGTGGATATTTCACAAAATCTAAATCAAAATACAAAACAACAAAATAACAAGATATCATCATAAACATAATAAATAGAGATACATGTGCAGATTTGAGGAGAGACAGATTAAAAAAAAAAAATAGACTTAAATATTAGAAATGTCACTAACGGTACCTTTCCATGTGGAAACTGCAATGTTTGCTGTTAAGTTAATTCCCATTCAAAATTCAAACTGCCGAATGGCAATTGGCATGACATCAAACATTGAGTTACATGTCAGACACAGGGCGTAATTTATCTCGCCCGTTGTCTTTGTGGAGGATTTTATGTGGGCAAAACAAAGCGACAATTTTGTATTAGGATTAGAGACCATATCAAACCTATTATAAAAAAGAAAATGGAAACTGCCATCAGTCGCCATGTTGGTCTTTTTCATTCTTTCAACCCAAATTTATCACCTTTTCTGCCTTGGAACACATCCCTCTGGATCTTAGAGGGGGCAGCGTAGACAACATTCTGCTTCAGCATGAAGCTGAATGGATTTTCAATCTTAAGGCCACAGTATTTCCTGGCTTTAACGAAAGCCTAAGCTTTAAACCTTTTTTGTGATTCCATATTCACCCCCAGTCCTCCAGCTTTATTGACCATCTTAGGTTTTTTATTTTTTTTTATTTGTGTTTTTCTTTCTTTTTTTTTTTCCCTACCCCTCCCTCCCCTTCTTCCCTTTTTTTTTCTATATATTCTTCATATGTTTATAATTTTTTGTAATTATATTTCATTTTTTCATGTGTATGTTAAAACATTATATGTAATATTTTATGTGCAGATTTGAGAGTTTTTTTTTTAATTCAGCGACTTTTCCTGATTTGGTGGGTTTTGTTGCCATTTTTGGGTGTTTTTGCTACACCTCCTCTTTTTTTAATTTTTTTTTATTACTTTGTATTTCTTGGGCCCCCTTGGTTGTCCACTTTGTCAGTCTCCCTGCCATTTCCGTTCGCACGGACGCCCGGGGGCAGAGGCACCTTTTTAGTGCCACTGCCCCTCTTCAGCGCGTCAATCCTCCCCTCGGGATGGGTGGGAGGGGTCGGCCTTTCTGGGCCGTCCCTCCTCTCCTTTCTTTCCATCTTTTTTTCCCCCTCCTTCCTCAGTGCTCGTTTGGGGATTGATGGGGACGTTGCAGGCAGGCATGCTCTCTCTGTATGGCGGTGACGTGGCCTGTGACTGCCCCCTCTTTACACCTTCCGGCCTGAGGCACTATGGGGTTTGTAGGCTCACCAGCCTTCTCCCGGCGGCGAGCATGCGCACTAGCGCTCTTCTGTCCGCATCGAGCCGGTGACATAAGATGCCAGTGTTCTGCCATATAGTGTCCGGCCATGAAATAGTGTCCGCTGAGCAGAGGAAGCTTCGGAAAATCTCCGAAGCTGAACGGCGCCTGCGCCGTGAGTGGAGGTGGTAGCCCCACCATCCAAGCGGACATAGGGTTGTGAATTTTAGACTAAGATCTTAGTCTGAACACATGAGGGGAGGTAAGCAGACAGAGGAAGATCACTGCATAACAAATAACAATGACACCGCCTGTTTCATGACCATCTGCAATTGTCTGAAGTCACCGGTGACATTTCTAGCACCGCATCACCCGCACCTGATCGGCTGGAGTTACACGGCTGCCTGATCGCTCTAACTACCTGCTACAAGGTTAGCTTGTTCCAGGTAATCATCGCTTTTTAGCCTACTGCAGTGGAGGACCCCCCTGGTGGCTGGAGACGAGGAGTGGAGTTTCTTTCTGACGTGCCTGTTTTCCTATATTTGGAGGTGAGAGTTCTGAGAGCCTTTAATCCTGGGATTTATATTACTGCTTTCATCCACAAATTTTCACCATTGGTGCCTATGAATTACACTGTATGGACTTTTAATTTTTAATTTTTGCTCTATATTTTTTCATATATATATATATATATATATATATATATTGTGGTAGTACGGAATCTCCAATCCTGGGACCGGGTTTTGGGAACAGCCAGCAGTCTTGCTGGATGATTACACAGGTGGGTCTTGGGCTTAAAACAAAGCCAACACCATGGTTCTGGGCTCCACCCTCCCGAGGAGTCCAGGCGTGTAAGGGAGAAGAAGTGTGCATGTCTGCACAGGTCGGTCTGTCAGAGCAGACAGAGGGTCCAAGCTTGTGGGCTGAAAGAGAAGCTGTTAAAGAGTGCTGAGGTACTGGGTGTACAGGAACTCTGTTAAAGAGCCAAGAGGGCTGCAGCAGAAGTCTGAGCAGCAGTGCTGCTAAAGAGAGCCAGGTGGCTTGGTATTTTTGGTTCTACATACATTACTGCTGTGGAAAGCTGAAACCCCTGTGTGGGCAACTATTTTGTTATCTGACTTTACTTTCTTTAATAAAAGTGGGCCTACGAGCCCTTAAACGACATCTGGTGTGGATCCAGCTCACTGGTAAGCTCTACCTTTAAGCTAAAATAACCCCCAAATATTACAAGTGGTGGAGAATGCGGGCAGAAGACGGTGGAATCCGGGTCCTTGCTCTACAGTAAGTCGCATCAGGAACTATTGGCTGTGTGTGGAAGTGCAGCCAGGCAAAAGGCATTGCGTGTTGCAGGTGGTGTACCTGTGAATGAAAAGTCAATTTTTTTTTTTTTTTTTTCTCTTGCTATGAACTGTGTTTGTGTGCATGAGACAGCACAATCAGTGTGTGCAATGTGCAGGTGAGGAAAGCTTGCATGAAGAGAAAAGCAACTTGCTTTAAATGAGAGACAGAGCTCTGTGGTTGGAGGGGTTGTTACCACCCAAACGAGCCCCATACATACCTGATCAGAGTGTATCCAGGAGAAAAAGGGCTGGGGTTGTCCCTAGCAACCCTAGTGCAATGAGTGCACAGGTGACTGCTATTATGGAGAGTCCACCAGCATTTGAATCTGCAGTGGATTGGTGCAAACGGCATTTAGCAGCACTGGACCAAGCTACAGAGGAAAGGAAGCCAACCCTCAGTGCAAGGGGAAAGCCGCTGGATGTCCATAACTGGAAGAGGGCTGTTGTTGCCCCTGGCAAAGCTGATGCAGTTAAAACAGCTAATGTGAAAAATGTGAATGTGTCACAGCATGAGACGGGATCCAGCAGAGAGAAGCCCATGCGATATGCAAGGAGAGAGGCTGATCAAAGGCTGAGGATGAGAGTGGTTGCCCATAGCAATGCAAAGGAAGCCAGTCGGGCTGTCTCTGTACCATGGGCTATGTCTAATAAGGATCGTGGAAAGTGGCTTAAGGAGGAGCCAGTTTATTATGTTGGAGAGAGCCAGCAAAGTTCTGCTGGGAGAGTGCGGTCTCCCATGGCAACCGGAGTGAAATTTATGCCTGAAAGGAGCTGCAGTAGAGGTTTAGTTCAGCGTCCCCACAAAGAGGCCTGTGCATTTCGGCCAGCTGGGAATCACCAGGAGAGAATCGCTTTGGGAAAAAATCGTCCAGTACCATGCCTGGAGTGTGGCCAGCTGGGGCATGGCATGTTTTCTTGCCCTAGGTTGTGGAATACGGCTGGAGATAATGTTGCTGAGAAAGTTTTGTCTGTAGGCCCAGATTCCGGTGGAAATATGTTTGCAGTCACCCCTAGCAACAAGAAGTTTCCTGTTGTGCCTGCAGGGGGTGCTAAACGGTGGGAGATGCCTGCTGTAGTTTCATCCCATGGCCACCAGGAGGAGTTGGCCAGTAAAAGTGCAGCAGAGGACTGGTGCATAAGACGACGTACTCAAATGAAGATGGTGACACCAACTACTGCGGTGGGTAAGACTGTCTTTAATGAAATGATGGCTGGAACTGCTGATTTCATGTGTAAAAGGACTGGTTACGAGACTGTCCATGATGATGTGAGAGTGACCCCAGTTAGTGGGGCCACTGAATGTGCACTTGAGAATGACTTTTCCCTATATAGTGGGAATGCAAGGGTTAAAATCCAAATAGAACCTGTGTTGATGACTAAAAATGTTGTGTCTATTGACTATCAGGCTCAAGTTGACCATGGGCTAGGACAGCCTACAAATGCAAAAAATGCTATAAGTGTTACTGTTAATGAAAAGTTTAATGCTGTTGGGAAAACTTTTGCTCTGAAAGAACCTGGGGTTATCAAAAATGGGCCGTTGCCTGTAGCAACTGGTGGTAAGACAGCACAGTTGTCCACAGGAATCTCCAGGGAACTTCATGTGTTGGAGTCAGAGGTTGCCCTGGACAACTGCAATGTCACTCTGGTGGGACAGAATGGAACTGTACCATGTAATGGTAATGTGTTAGTGCAAGCTGCTAGTACTAAAAATGTGCAGGTAAATGGTGGATTAACACAACCTGTGAAAAATGCAAAGGTGTGTGAGGCTTATGAAATGCAAGCTGAGCAAGGTGGTGAATATGGTGTATTGCAACCTGTGCTACCACAGTCTGACATGATTTACAATGACTGGTGTAATGAGTCTGCAACTAAGCCAGTCTGTTCTTATGTGTCTCCTTGGGCAGATGGATCGGTGCTGAGGAGTACCGCAGAATGGAGCGCACATACAACAGATTGGGATAGTTGGAGCAAAAATCTTATCTCCCTGATAGATAGGGCTTTTATGCACAAAGATAAGGTGGACACAGTTTCTGCTGGGCCAGCAGGAGGGGCTGCAGAACAGCCTGTACATGAGGGCACGGTGGCTTCTGCAGGAGTTAACCCTGGTGAGCAGGATGAACCAAATAAGGGCACAGCAGAGACATTGTCCGTGACCCACACAACTGAGGTTGACATGGAGTGTCAACGTGACGTCACTGGTAATGTTCTGGAGCAGTTCACTGATGCTGAGCCTGAGAAGTTGGGTATGAGTCCAGCACCTGGCAGCGCTCTGGTGGAGCACCAGGCTGTGTTTACCTCCAGCCGGGAGGAGGTTCTGTTAACCGTCGCAACTTTTCAAGTCTCAGCGAGTGAGTCTCTCTGCATCCCCAGTGTCATGAAAGTCCCCAGGAAGGACTTAGGTCTGGAGTCAAGGGCCTGGTTTATAACTGAAGCATTAAAAGAGATGCTTGAACTTTGGGATGTACAGCCAATCTATACTAGTGTGTCTCCTCCACAGTCTGATGGGCTGGTACTGCGCAGTACCACTAGGTGGAGCACTGTATGGCAGGCTGTACAGAGCAAAGCAAAACAGGACAGGAATGGTTTATTCCTAAATTTGCTACTTTTGTTAAAAGTTGCTGCTACGTATGCTGCTGGACTATGTGCAGAAGAAATATTTGAGACAGACGTTGGAGAAGTTGAAAATAAGCCTAAATTGCCTGTGGTTACACCTCCTAACAGCCAGATGGGAAGCATTTCTGCTGCTATGGTCCAGTGTGGTGCTGGTCAGTTGGTGAAGGGCGTGTATACTGCACCAGTAGAAAAACCACATGAGGTGGAAGGGCCATGTGTGGACCTGAAAGCAGCAGAGATCCTGACCAGGGCTCAAACAAAGGTGGTTAAAGAGACTGGGGTCCCCAGTCCAGTGCTTGGTCTAGGTGACAAACCTAATAAGGTCCCCGGGACAGGGGAATGGGCAAGGAGCGTGGATAAAAATACAGATGGCATCAGAACGGGTCAAGTGGTAGGACAGCTGCCTGCAGAATGGGTGAACCCAGGGGAGGTAGCATCCTGTGAGGTTCCTGTGGGTGATGGCGGCCCTCTAGTATGTGTGCCCTCTGCAGACTCTACCCTAGCAAATGTTGGGAAAAAAGGCATTGGTGACATGTGTAACATTGAGAGGTCTAATGTTGGTTTGAATATGTCTGTCAATGATGAACCAAATAATGTGTTAATGGTACA
This sequence comes from Lithobates pipiens, assembly GCF_037356315.1. Lineage (NCBI taxonomy): Eukaryota > Metazoa > Chordata > Amphibia > Anura > Ranidae > Lithobates > Lithobates pipiens. Next base: position 89,145,867 of record NW_027507791.1, read on the forward strand.
TGATAATGTGGTGTCCAAAGGTACAGGTAAACCTGGTAATCAGTTAGTGACTGCTGAGTCAGGTACCAGAAATAAGAGGTGGGTTTCCGTTCTTAACACTATAGAAATGGGCCCCCTACAGTCTCAGAACAGTACTACTGAGAGAGTTTTGGGGAAACCTGGGAACCTGAAGCGTGGAGGCAGAAGGGTTGGTAGGAAGACCAACGGGTACCCGTTAAGATTTCAGGAGAGGAAGTGCTTATGGAAATGCACTCGGAAGAAAAGTTGGGAAGGTTGCATCAAAGCTCATAGCAGAGTGACAGTAAGGCTTAGAGGGAGACACCAGAGGAGGCATTGGGTGGAGTTCCCCGTTAGGAGAAGCGAGGTTGGACAGGAGGGTACTTCTGTAAATGGTATCTGGCACAGAGGTGCCAAAAGTAACTTGGGTGTTCCGCCCTCGGGGTCGAAACAAAGGGGGGGGGATATGTGGTAGTACGGAATCTCCAATCCTGGGACCGGGTTTTGGGAACAGCCAGCAGTCTTGCTGGATGATTACACAGGTGGGTCTTGGGCTTAAAACAAAGCCAACACCATGGTTCTGGGCTCCACCCTCCCGAGGAGTCCAGGCGTGTAAGGGAGAAGAAGTGTGCATGTCTGCACAGGTCGGTCTGTCAGAGCAGACAGAGGGTCCAAGCTTGTGGGCTGAAAGAGAAGCTGTTAAAGAGTGCTGAGGTACTGGGTGTACAGGAACTCTGTTAAAGAGCCAAGAGGGCTGCAGCAGAAGTCTGAGCAGCAGTGCTGCTAAAGAGAGCCAGGTGGCTTGGTATTTTTGGTTCTACATACATTACTGCTGTGGAAAGCTGAAACCCCTGTGTGGGCAACTATTTTGTTATCTGACTTTACTTTCTTTAATAAAAGTGGGCCTACGAGCCCTTAAACGACATCTGGTGTGGATCCAGCTCACTGGTAAGCTCTACCTTTAAGCTAAAATAACCCCCAAATATTACAATATATATATATATATATATATATGTATATATACATTTTTCATTCATTTATTTCATCAGCACTTAGCACTTTTAAAGGACTTCTTTGGCAGATTTGCGCAGGACTATTTATTCACTTTTATTATAGTAACTCTTAGTCTAAAAAATCAAAAAAATAATAATAAAAATTAAAAATTAAAAGATAAATAAGAGGCCCCACATTCGCGTATGGTGCGTGGGGCTAATTTTGGAGAATGACCCCATAATAGCGACACTCCAGCTGTCAGACCTATCTGCTGCTGAGGATGCAAAGCATACGCAAATGTGGGGCCTCTTATTTATCTTTTAATTTTTAATTTTTATTATTATTTTTTATGGCCCCCCATTTATCATCTCTCCTGATCACATTCTTATTTTCATCTCCATTTTTTCTTTTACCATTTATTTCACTCCTTCGGTCATTCCGTTGTTTGTCTTTTTATATCCATTATCATTTATAATTTTTCCCCTTTATATTTTATATATATATATATCATATTTGATCATATTATATATTTTATTATTTTTCCATTATTCTTTAAATTTTTTACTATTTATTTTCATTTGTATTGACCCCTTTATTATTTATTATTTTTAATTTCTTATTTTTATTATCAATTTCTAATTTTTATTATTAATTTCTAATTTTTATTTTTTTTATTATTTTTTTATTTTATGTATTTATTTTCATAATTTTTCATTCATTATTCATTATTTTTCATTCTTATTTTCATTTTTATTTTTTATTTTTCATTTTCACTTTTTATTTTTATTTTTTCTAATTTTTCCATCCACATTTAGTTATGACCCACTTCCTATTATCTCTTATTTTATTTTTCTCCACTGACGCTTTCTCTTCCACCACCATCCGTTTTCTTTCCTCCCCTTTGTCACTATTTCTTTCCAGCTTATATTTCATTAGTGCTTTTCCATTTATTCATATACATCCATGCCCAATTCTTTTAAGTCTTACACAAGGGGTTAATTAGATTCAGCCTGTCTGCCCCCTTATACAACCCAATGTCTCTTATTCCCGGGTTGCCGTATGCCGCTCCAGCTTTGAAAAAGCGCATGCGCGTGAAAAATGTAAGTGGCGAGTTGGCATGGCAACCCCCTCACTACGGAGTCCTCCACATAACAACCAGCCACTCTGGCAAGGGGCGTCGCACATCTGACCCGTGCATTGCGTTCCAAGCCTCTCCCCATGCCAGGCGAACGTCACCTTGTGTTCTACACTGGACTTCACTACCCAGCCTGCACCACATCTCTCCTTCAGAGCCCTAACCACCATATGGGCACGCATCCAGGAGCAGGACACCCCCCTACAGGCTAAGAGCGGCGGCGTCCCAGTCTTCTCGTCCATCTACTAACAGTGAGTGATTTCAGGAACACAGCTCCTCTCACCTGCACCTTACAAGTATTTTCCCACCAAGCACCGTAATTTCTCTTCCCTGGGTGAGGATTTTATGTAACCATTAATCCCCCGTGCTCTAGCTGGTTGGCGGTAGTGAAGTCGTGTTGTCTTATAATCACAAACACAGACTTTAGGGGAGGCATATCACAAAAAATCTGCCATTTTACACTGTGACTCTATGTTACGATTGATGGATTTTTTGCTTTTAAGATCCCAGGAGGATCGGATGTCTTTGTCATTGTTTTTTTAAATCTTTATTTAATAAATGATTTTTTTATGTTTTATCATATCACATCATAAGTTTCTTTGGTGTGCTGTATTCTGCTGGTTGTTTTCAAAAATTACCGTCAGAACATACAGTGGTGTGAAAAAGTGTTTGCCCCCTTCCTCATTTCCTGTTCCTTTGCATGTTTGTCACACTTAAGTGTTTCGGAACATCAAACCAATTTAAACAATAGTCAAGGACAACACAAGTAAACACAAAATGCAATTTGTAAATTAAGGTGTTTATTATTAAAGGTGAAAAAAAATCCAAACCATCATGGCCCTGTGTGAAAAAGTGATTGCCCCCTAAACCTAATAACTGGTTGGGCCACCCTTAGCAGCAACAACTGCAACCAAGCGTTTGCGATAACGTGCAATGAGGCTTTGGGGGAAATGGGGCAAACACTTTTTCACACCACTGTACATATAAGAGAATGTACAGTAATGCATAAGAAAATGCACTGATAGAGAGCACCAACTTGAGTAGCGGACAAAAATGGCCCCCAAACCACATGACCCACCTCCAAGCACTGTCAGATGGACAAACAGCTAGTTGATCCACCCCACAAGTTTAATATTGCCAAATAAACCGTAGAGGGCTAAAAGTCCAGCTATAAACGAAAAAACAAAAAACAGGAAGACTCAGAAAAAAGGACGAATAATTGTATCGATCACAAACAATATAAATGATAAGTTGCCAAACAGCGCAACAGCTGGGGATAAAAATCCTCCTGATATTTTTTTATAAATATGCTTACATAAAACCTGAAAAAATGGATCACATAGAGATATGACTCTAATGAAAAGTGCCAATACGCTTGGTAAATATCAATTCGATCTTAAAAGGGACTGAAAAAATAAATCCCTAAAATAAACAATAAAAAATGAAGGAATATATACCTAACGAAATGTGAAAAGAAACTGTATAGATCTTCAGTGTGTATTAAACATACGCTGAAGAAAAAAATCCAACAATTAGCCAATGGCTCATAACTATGTATCGCATATAGCAATGGGGGCAAATAGAGGTAATACATATATACGGTGTAGTGACACAGATGACTAATATAAGAGCCGGTTGTATATATTAAAGTAATCCATAGTAATTTTACACCAAATCCATTGAGCTTCCAATTAAAGAAAATTTCGATCTACACTGCTGCCCCTAGAATCTAGGGGGACATGTTCCAAAGCCGAGAATTTAATAAATTATGGATTAAATGCATGAAAAAGGCCAACGTGTCGGCTAATAGCTGTATCCATTTTTTTCTTTTTTATAGGTTTTATCTGATCTCTGATTCTGACACAAAATTGTCGCTTTGTTTTCCCCACATAGAAGCCATCGCACAGACATCCTGCTAAGTAAATTACGTGTCTGGCAGGTGACTCTATGTTTAATGGCGTGCCACTTACCGTTAGGTCATTTAAATTTGGAATGAGAATCCACGTAACAACACACATCATAATAACCGCACGGGAAAGTACTAATATTAACATCTCTATTTACTGAGTTAGTTCTGTTGTAATGACTCTGTACAAGTTTATCCTTTAGTGATGGAACTCTTTTAAATGTAACTTCTGGAAATTGTTTGAAATATTTACTAGCAATTGGGTCAGCCATTAGAAGTGGCCAAAATCTGTTCAAAATTTGTTTCAATTCCTTGTGTTGGTTCGAGTAGCGAGTAATAACTCTAACGGTTTCACATTTGTTTGAACGTCTAGTGGAAAAAATAAGAGACGTTCTATCCCTGAATTTGACCCAATTATAGGCTCTTTTCAGACATTTATGACTGTAGCCCCTTCTTTTTAGTCTCCAATATAAATCTCTTGCTGTTAATTGGAAATCAGATTCCTTACTACAATTTCGCTTCAAGCGTAAGTATTGACTATAAGGAATGCTGTTTACAAGTGAGGTAGGGTGGAAGCTGCTGGCATGCAGAATTGTATCCCCTGCAGAGGGCTTTCTATAGAGAGAAGAATTGAGTTTACCATCAGTATCCAGGGAAATGGTTAAATCTAGAAAATTCACTTGCATTTGGCTATTATGCATTGTGAATTTTAGATTGAAATTATTGTTTGAAATTAGACACAAAAATTGGTCTAATTCTGCTTCGGTACCTGACCAGAAAAAGAGGACATCGTCTATATAGCGAAACCAAGAGATGATATTATCCAAAAATGGCATCAGATCATCTCTTGAAAAAGTGTCCTTCTCCCATCCCCCCCAGGTACAGGTTAGCATACGATGGGGCACATTTTGTCCCCATCGCTACTCCCTGCACCTGGAGGTAATGGGAGGAGTCAAAGATGAAAATGTTGTGTCTCAGAATATACTGGAGTAGATCTATAACAAATTGGCTATATTTCAAAGAGGATCAACTCTTTCAAGTAAGAAAGCCCGCACAACTTCAAAGCCCTTGTCATGGGGAATTGTGTTGTACAGGCTCTCTATTTCCAAAGCCACCAACCAGGAATCAGGAGGGAGAGAAATTCCTTCAATAATTCTTAATAAATCAATTGTATCCTTGACATAAGAAAACAACGATGTTACATGAGGATGTAAGTAACTATCTACTAAAGCGCTAGCATTTTCAGTCAAACTGGAGCACCCAGAGATTATTGGATGTCCCGGGGGGGTTAGTTAGTGATTTATGAATTTTAGGCAACACGTAAAAAGTGGGTCAATGACCCCCTGCTTATAAGCCTTGAAAATAATACTGCGATAAAGTGTATGATAGTTATCAATAACGGTTTTAGAAATAGGGCGATACCATGCTTTGTTGGATAAAATATTTTGACACATAGTAGTATATTGTGATGTTTCCACGATGACTAGATTTCCACCTTTGTCAGCAGGCTTAATAATTAAGTCTGCATTGCTTTGCAGAGATTTAATCACTGCTTTTTGTTGCAAAGTAAGATTAGCTGGCATAGTTGACGAGAGAGATGAATTTTCAATAGCTTTCGATGTTTGCTGAATGAATGCCCAGATATTGGGATTTGTATTAAACAAAGGAAATACTCTAAATTTAGGTTTGAAAGGATTGAGGGGGGAAGGACATGCCAGCAACTGACAACCCCGGTGCGGAGATTGCTCCCGAGTCGACGCCGTCAGCATGACCCTCCTCCCAAAGTTCAATCAAATTTTTCAAGGCATGAGATTCAGCAATATTTTCTTGTAAATTTACATTAGTCAGTATGGGAGAATTCTGTTGTTGGTTTATCAAACATGACCCTATATAAGTCTCCGACATAGGGACCCTCCGCCCTGTTCTGACGTAGGGCGGGCAGGGTCTCCACCACTGCGCGTCGACGTCATGTTTCCAGCGCCGGATGTTTGGCGTCCTCGTGGCGCACTTATACCGGCTGCCCGGTTTTCCATCTCCGACAATTTAAGGGCTCGCGGCTGCCTAGCCTGGTTGGCATGGCAGGCAGCTGTTGGCACCTCCCTTACCCTTTTGGATGTCGGGTTCTTGACGTTGGGGGTAAGTCTATGGCGGTGCCCTCTGCATGAGTCCTCCCCCCTGTAGGTTCTCATACCCAGGTCTTTTTTGATCACTCCTTTTTGCAATCACATGTACAATGGTTTCCTTACCTCCATCCACGTATTCTTAGGTACTCACACATTTGCATCTCCATTTCCTATTTTTTGTTTAAGATTTAATTCCCCCCCTTTTTTTTTTTTTTTTTGCAGTTTTTTTTACCACTTGATTTCGTTTTCTGATTCTTTACTTCTCAAGTCTTTCCATTTTTACTTCCTTCACCAATTTTTCTTGATTTTTAACTTTTTCTTGCACTCTTCACCTCTTCCCCTTTTTCCTTTTCTCAGTATTATACTTCACTTTCACATTCACTTGTTACACTCAGATTTTTTGACTGTTTTATTTTTTAGATGTCCCTTTATTACGAGCCACTCCATCTTCAACACTGAATTTGTGTCACATTCTACACCTTGACCTGCTTGGGGTGTCATTTGTGCTTTTTGGGTGTCACTTGAGTTTTGCCCCCTCAACCCCGGTCTATGGCATTTTTGGCCGGCCTGACTGCCAATGTGCCGCACCACCTCTGCGCAGGTATATATGTAAGTTTATGGGTCAAGTGTACATATGGGTTTCTTCATATTGTATATTTGTCCACTTTTTCCCAGACCATCCCAAATATGGTTGTTCTCTCTATTCATAGGTTACCATCACGGTCTTTCTCCTGACGAGTGACAAAAAGGTGTCAACTTCCGTGTTGTGTACACAATTTTTAACAAAGAATGGACGTTCCTTTTTGATTTATCCCTTTTTTTGTTTTTATTTTTTCCTAAGTGACACTTCAGTGTGTCACATACCCATATATAACTGGTGCTTACTGAATGTGAAGTTTCTCATGTATTTACTATTAAGTCCTTGATGGAATGTATATTTTGATGAAATTGAAAATATTAATGTATGGTTATGTGCAATAATATGTAAATATATGACTATTCGAATTTATTTTTTTAACAAAATATATTTTTCTGCTTCCGTGTGCCTCATACAAAGTCCCGCCCATTGCTCCCCCTTTTTTTCTAAATATTGAACCCAGGATGGAGGAGGGGATCTGAACGGCCCCTTCTACCTCATTTAACCACTTCAATACAGGGCACTTAAACACCTTCCTGCCCAGACCAATTTTGAGCTTTCAGCACTGTCGCACTTTGAGTGACAATTGCGCGGTCATGCTACACTGTACCCAAATGAAATTTTTCTGAAGCCACAGCCGGGTGCCCACAGTTGCAATGCCGCCGCCGCCGAGAGGAGGGGGGATGAGCGGGGCTTCGTTTAATAGAGGGAAAATTCTCCTAACAGAGCATTTTTTCCAGTGACAAACATCTAATGCCCTGTACACATGGTCAGATTTTCCAACGGAAAAGGTCCGATCGGATTATGTTGTCGGAAAATTTGATCTTGTCTGGGCTCTATCGGACTTTTTTCCAACGGAAATCCCGACGGAAAAAGTTTGAGAGCTGGATCTAAAATTTTCCAACAACAAAATCCGATCTGACTTCTTCCGATCGTTTGTAGAGAATTTCGATGGACAAAGTGGCACGCATGCTCAGATTAAATTATGAGACCAAAGCTATTGGCTACTAGACATGTGCATTCGTTTTTGTCTGAATGCATTTTCGTCCGAATTTCAGCTATTTTCATTTTCGTTTTGACAAGCGATAACGAAAGCACAGAATTTGAAAAACGAAAGATCCGACATAAATAAATGCTTTATTTTCGTTTTCATTGTTACAACAGTTCGATATAGAATAGGAGATTCAACATGACTCTGACAATAACAATCTGTGTCTATAGAACCTGTGGTCGAATGTGCCTAACCTTACCTCTATTTGCCCAAGATTATATAGAGAAAATATTCAACAGAGAAAAAAGATTTGACAGAGAGAAAAGATTCTGCAAGTTACTGTCCTAAAAAATGTTTGGGGACCCAGGTCCTGCCCCAGGGGACATGTATCAATGCAAAAAAAAGTTTTAAAAACGGCCGTTTTTTCGGGAGCAGTGATTTTAATAATGATTAAAGTGAAACAATAAAAGTGTAATATTCCTTTAAATTTAAATTTCGTAGGGGGGGGGGTGTCTATAGTATGCCTGTGAAGGGGCGCATGTTTCTGGTGTTTAGAACTGTCCCTGCACAAAGTGTCATTTATGCAGGAAAAAAAGTCCTTTAAAATCACTCGCAGCTATTATGAATTGTCGGCTCCGTAATACAGAGAACACTCATTGAAAGTCATTGATAAAATAAATAAATAAATAAAAAGCATGGGGGTCCCCCAAATTCAATTACCAGGCCCTTCAGGTCTGGTATGGATATTAAGGGGAACCCCGCGTCAAATAAAAAAAAATTGACGTGGGGGTCCCCCTAAAAATCCATACCAGACCCTTTATCCGAGCACGCAACCTGGCAGGCCGCAGGAAAAGAGGGGGGGACGAGAGAGCACCTCCCCCTCCTGAACCGTACCAGGCCACATGCCCTCAACATTGGGAGGATGCTTTGGGGGTCTGTGACCTCTCAAAGCACCTTGTCCCCATGTTGATGACAGGGGACATGTATCAATGCAAAAAAAAGTTTTAAAAACTGCCGTTTTTTCGGGAGCAGTGATTTTAATAATGATTAAAGTGAAACAATAAAAGTGTAATATTCCTTTAAATTTCATAGGGGGGGGGGGGGTGTCTATAGTATGCCTGTGAAGGGGTGCATGTTTCTGGTGCTTAGAACTGTCCCTGCACAAAGTGTCATTTATGCAGGAAAAAAAGTCCTTTAACCGGTTCCCGACCAGCGCACGACGATGTACATCGACAGAATGGCACGGGCAGGCATATTGCCGTACAGGTACGTCCAATCTTCAATGCTGCCCTGACATCGGGAGCGTGCCACCGGTGGCGCGCTCCCGCGCTGGTCGGGAACCCTGTGAGTCTGGTCGCGGGACCCGCGGAATACCCGCGATCGTCTCACGGGACGGCTGAATGGAGGAAATGCCGTGTAAACAGCATTTCTCCATTCTGCCTAGCAACTAGTGACGCTGATCTCTGCTCCATGTGATTGGAGTAGAGATCAGTGTTCACTAAATGAAAGCCCAACCCCCCCACAGTTAGTAACACACCCCTAGGAACACTTAACCCCTACACTGCCACCCACTGGTTAACCCCTTCACTGCCAGTGTCATTTACACAGGATTCACTGCATTTATATAGCAGTGATTACTGTATAAATGACAATGGTCCCAAAAATGTGTCAAAAATGTCCGATGGGTCCCCCACAATGTCGCAGTCACAATAAAAATCGCTGATCGCCGCCATTACTAGTAAAAAAAAAAAATAATAAAAAATTATTAATAAAAATGCTATAAAACTATCCCTATTTTGTAAACGCTATAACTTTTGCGCAAACCAATCAATAATCGCTTATTGCGATTTTTTTTACCAAAAATATGTAGAAGAATACGTATCGGCCTAAACTGAGGGAAAACATTTTTTTTTATATATTTTTGGGGGATATTTATTATAACAAAAAGTTAAAAATAATGAGTTTTTTTCAAAATTGTCGCTCTATTTTTGTTTATAGTGCAAAAAATAAAAACCGCAGTTGTGATCAAATACCACCAAAAGAAAGCTCTATTTGTGGGAAAAAAAGGACCTCAATTTTGTTTGGGAGCCACGTCGCACGACCGCGCAATTGTCAGTTAAAGCGACGCAGTGCCGAATCGCAAAAAGTGGTCTGGTCTTTGACCAGCAAAATGGTCCGGTCTGTAAGTGGTTAAAATCACTCGCAGCTATTATTATTTGTCGGCTCCGTAATACAGAGAACACTCATTGAAAGTCATTGATAAAAAAATAAAAAAAAATAAAAAAAAAAAAAAGCGTGGGGGTTACCGAGATAACCCTCTTTAAAAATAGAACGTACATCGGCGCGCGCTGGTCGTTAAGTGGTTAAAGTGTAATTCCACTTTTTATGGGGGAAAAAACAAATTTTTTTTGTGTACACACGACCGGACTTTCTGGCAGAAAAGGTCCGATGGTCTTCCCGACGGTCTTTCGACAGAGTTACGACGGACCTTCCGAACGAACGGACTTGCCCACACACAAACGGACTAAAGTTCGTTGGAAAGTCCGTTCGTTTTGAATGGGATGACGTACGACCTATAGCTGCCCTTGCGCCGTATTTGGTCGTTGGACCAGCATACAGACGAACGGTGTTCCCGATAGGAATTGAGTCCGTCGGACAGATTTGAAACATGACCTATTTCTAGGTCCGTCTGAATTTTTTAAAGAAAAAGGATCGGACTTTACGACGGAATCATTCCATCGGATAGTCCGATCCTTTTTCTTTAAAAAATTCAGACGGACCTATTCTGCCCGAAGGTACGGTCGGCATTATACATGGAAAGCATTCTGGCAAACTATACTGCACCGATCTACAGTACCTGCTTCTGTTTGTACTGGAATCCACCTAATTCCCATGTGCTGCACCTACTTCTCCAGTGTTAAGTGGAGGATCTTCTTGCTGTAGTCACATAATCAGTCACAAGGATGTAGCGACAGAACAGCCAATGCCAGTGTAGCGCTGGCTCCTGAAGAGCACTCGCTATGTGTTTTTGGCATTTAATATTCCTGGAACCGCAGTTTGGTTTTGGGTTTAATTACTCTAAATTTTGGCCTCAGTACCAGTCTGGCTGGATTGCATTGTGTTCTGCTTGACCATAGGTGGCGCTGTCATCTATGGCAGGTGCTAGAACGTAGTCTAGTTGGGTGCATTAAGTGCCAGTTCTCTCTCGGAACCAGCCCAGTGGGAGTGTCACTCTTGCTGTGTATTCTGGGAGAGGGTACTTAAGGTGCGGAAGTCACGTGCTTCGATGTTCCGGTCCAGAAGTGCTTTCTGGCTGTTTGGTCCTGGTCCTCCTAACCAGCCCCCAGGGCTCTCATGGCCAGGGGTGTGGATCCACCCGACTCCAAGTCTCCAGCCTGGCTAGCCCGAGGCAAAGAAACTGAAAGAAGGATTTGAAGGTGGTCCGTCACACTTACATATACCCAGTGAAGTGACTGGCTTCAGGTGATACAAATCCTCCTACATAAGTTTTATGTGTTTATCTGCATCCCTCTTGTCTATACATCTGTTTAAAGTACAGAATTTATACAACATTTCTCAACTCCAGAAGGCAGGGGCAAGGATCTGATGTCACACACTGCACGGCATATATCAGGAAGCTAAGTGTAATCTGATACCTGAGTGGGGGGGTGGACACCCCCATCCAACACAGTCTCATAGGGAAGCATACACACCCACAGTTTCCATGTAGGGGTGGTGTTTCAATCGTACAGAGAGTTTCTCGGTTACTGGACATGTAGGACACCATAGCTATAATGTAATGGGGCCCATTACATTATTGCTTTAGGCCTAGGCCCCCCTGGCCTGACCACCAACATTCACCAGGGCCCACCCACTGGCCGCCCCAACAAATCTGCCCACTGACCATCCCATCTTTAGTGCACTCACTTTTAGCTTAACACTCTTACAACTTAATATATTCTTCATCCCATCTCCTCCTGCTCCAGTCCCTTGTCCTCCATCCCATGTTCTCCCCCTCCAGTGTCATCTCCTCCATCCCATGTCCTCCCCCTCCTCCAGTCACATCTCCTCCATCCCACATCCTCCTCCTCCTCCAGTCCCATCTCTTCTATCCCACATCCTCCTCCTCCTCCTCCAGTCCCATCTCCTCCATCCCACATCCTCCTCCTCCAGTCCCACCTCCTCCATTCCTTCTCCTCCTCCTTCTTCGGTCCCATCTCCACCATCCCGTGTCCTCCTCCTTCTCCAGTTCCATCTCCCCATCCCATGTTTACTATGCTCAGTTATCAATGGACACAGCAGCAATCATTACTGATTGCACACTATGCCCATTCATTTACTAAAGGAAGGAGCTTGTAAATTACACTGCTCTGCATCCCGACAGATGCTCCTGTGTACCCGCAGGCAGGAAAGGGAAGCCTGTAGAGTTGTGGGGGGGGGGGCCCGAGCACACAATCGGGGCACACAGAAGGGAACTCGATGTAGGCAAGGGAGGGGGATTGGTGTGGTGGGGGGCTATTATAGGAACTATGTGTAGCCAAGTCCCGAGCCTCTCCAGGCCCAATGGTGACCTCCAGAATTTCAGCTACTCACAGTTATCCCTGGTAATGAGGTGGATTGTCCCTTAGTGGTGACAGCTTCCATTCTACCTCTATCCACGACAGATCCTCTGGGCCGGCAAAACCATTACTTCTGGTTGGACTGCAAGCCGCAATCCCAACCTTACAATGAATGCCATAGAATGCCTTAAGGTGAAAAAAGACGAGGGTGTGAAACCCCCTTAATGGCGTAGATTCAACAAGGTTCAACAAGGTGTTGGAAACATTTCTCAGAGATTTTGGTCCATACTGCCATGCAGGGCCGTTTGAAGGAATTTGGGGGCCCCAAGCAAAATGGACATGGAGACCCCCCAACCCCCCCCCCCCACACACGCACGCACGCACGCAAAGCCTACAGGAATCACAACATAGCGATACTGTTTAAGTTCACCAACACTTTATATAAATAAAAAAGGTTTACAGTGCAAATACTGCTGGTGCATATAATGTGCATAAAAATGGAACATTTGCCACAGTGTACTGTAGAGTCTTTTCTCTGCTTTGTAAATTTTTTTAAAAAGCTTTAATAAATATTACCTGATTCAAAAAAGAAGCAATAAGATGGAAATGGGATGGTAAAGAAAGAAAATGGGAAGAAAGCTATGGTAATTGTTTATATTATGGTCAGCAAGCTACCATATTTTTATTGCTAAATAGGTCTTGATGACTGCCTCCCCCCCTTACTACTCCCCCCCATGTTCTTTTTAACCCCCCTCCCTGTTACGCGCGGCAGGAGATTCAGTTTTCTGTTTCTGGGCAGCCGGACTGAAAAGAAGTGAGCACTCAGTCCGGCCGGGAACAGGAAACTGAATTTCATGTACCGCATGGACTGCAGGAGGAAGGAAGAGGAGCTAGGCCATGCTACAGACTGCAGCTTATAGGAAGTGGTGGCACGGCTGGGGCCCCAGGCCAGCTTGGGGCCCCAAGCACTTGCTTGTTTTGCCTGTCCTGTTGCGACGGGCCTGCTGACATGATAGCATCACACAGTTGCTGCAGATTTGTTGGCTGCACATTCATGATGGGAATCTCCCGTTCCTCCACATCCCAAAGGTCCTAGTCTTTTGGATGAGATCTGGTGAATGTAGAGGCAATTGGAGTACAGTGACTTCATTGTCATGTTCAAGAAACCAGTAGTGACATGATTTGAGCTTTGTGACATGGTGCATTATCCTGCTGGAAATAGCCATCAGAAGATGGGTACACTGTAGTCATAAAGGGATAGATATGGTCAGCAACAATACTCAGGTAGGCCATGGCATTCAAACGATGTCCTAAGGGGCCCAACATGTGTCAATTAACATAACACCCCCCACTCCCACCCCTGAGAGTTAAGTGGTGGTGATCACCATCCACCCCCCCCCCCCCCCGAGGGGCGAAGACACTAGACACTCTGAATGTGCTTTACCTTGCCATAGGGGAGAAGTAAGAGCTGGGCCGCTCCAGTGAGCACACAATGGGACATCCTCCTCCCGGCCACACAGGAACTGGAAGTGTGTCTTGAGACACACGTAGCACCCTTTACTTAGGTAGGTGCTAGAGTGGAGATTTTTTGTCAGTGCAAGTAAATTTAGGCAGGCCTGACTGGAAGCTTGGCCTGTTTATTTTGATCTGTGTGGGCTGGGAGTGGCTCAGAGTATACTTGTGACTCACAGATAGCATCATCTTTCAGTTAGCTCCCTCTGGCTTCTAGAGGATTCTAGAAGGAAAGAGGGGAAAAGAGATGAAGCTCTCTGAAGGTGTCTCAGGGGGCTCTGACCAGTCCCCAAATAGGATTGGCAGGGGGCAGGCTCCTTTGATATACCCTGGGCCAGCCCAGCTGGGAAGTAGTTGTAGGGTGGAAGAAGAGATACAGCTCCACATCAGACCACAGCAGACCCTCACAGGCACCTTCCGGGAGCATAACACACAGGACCCAGGACACCGCTAGCCAGCCAGCCCCCATCTCAGGTGAGAGCCCAGAGAGATCCCCTTTATATCACACATACACCGCTCAGCAGCCACATGCAGCACCCCCCCCAGGGAGGGAAGATAGGGACAGGGGAGAGAAGAGAGGAAGGTGAGGGACCCCCGAATTGACCTCCCAGGGAATGCCCAGCCACTCAGCCCCACCGAGGTAGGGAGAGCTGTACTTATCAGTCCCGACGAGCTGGGAGACATTCCATTGCAGAACTACTCACTGATCAGTACAGGGTAGCTGCTGGCCCGGCATACTATGACGCAGACATCAGTAGCCCAGTCATATGTGTGCCCCGGAGCATAAAAGCTCACAGACCACCTCTGGAGCTGAGGTTTCGTCGTGGCCTGCCGAGCCATAGCTGCAGCCTGCACATGCTCGATGGCCAGACTGGGGAGACTACAAGGATAAGGGTATCCAGCCTGTCACCCAGCCGGCTGTTGATAGCAGATCACAGGATCATTCATCTTGTGCAAAAAATCAAGCTTCTGCATAAAAAAGTATGGACCGATATGTCCGCAGGGTTCCTAGGTCCTTCTCCTTCACTAGGCAAAATACAACTGAGATCTGTCTGCAGAGGGGAGGGTTGTTACCCAAGGGACCGCTCCCACTGGGCGGAACTAAGAGTTCTGAGTGTTGTATTACAACTAATGCCTAGTATTCACCTAGTGATAAGGCTAACAACCCATTTGTTACAGAGAGGAGCTGTGTCGGTCGGTGAATATAAGAGAAATCTTTTTTTAGCAAAATAGTCCCTTTAACCACTTTCAGACGGGGCCATTTTGCTGGCTTAAGAGCAGAGCACTTTTTGAGATTCGGCACTGCGTCGCTTTAACTGACAAAATTTACATATTTTTTTCCCACAAATAGAGCTTTCTTTTGGTGGTATTTGATCACCTCTGCGGTTTTTATTTTTTGCGCTATAAACAAAGAAAGAGCGACAATTTAAAAAAAAAAACGCATTATTTTTTACTTTTTGCTATAATAAATATCCCCCAAAAATATATAAAAATAAACATTTTTTTTCCTTAGTTAAGGCCGATAGGTAATTTTCTACATATTTTTGGTAAAAAAAATCGCAATAAGCGATTATTGATTGGTTTGCGCAAAAGTTATAGCATTTACAAAATAGGGGATAGTTTAATGGCATTTTTATTAATTGTTTTTTTTTTTTTACTAGTAATGGCGGGGATCAGCAATTTTTATTGTGACTGCGACATTATGGCGAACACATCGGACATTTTTGACAAATTTTTGGGACCATTGTCATTCATACAGCAATCAGTGCTATACAAATTCTTGATTCTTGTGTAAATGACACTGGCAGTGAAGGGGTTAACCAGGAGGGGGCAGTGCAGGGGTTAAGTGTGTCCTCGGGGCGTGTTGTTAACTGTGGGGGGCGTGGCTGTGTTTTAAAGATCACTGATCTCTGCTCCAATCACACGGAGTCACTTGTTGCTAGGCAGAACCGGGGGATGCTGTTTACATCGGCATCTCCCCCTTCTTCCTCCCCGTGAGACAATCGCGGGTATCCCCGTGGCGATCCAGTCCACGGGACCCACGATCGGACTCACGGAGGTCCCGACCGGCGCACACGTGATTGCATGGCAGCAAATTCAAAGGGACGTACCTGTACGTCCATTTGCCTGTCCGTGCCATTCTGCCGACATACAACGTCGTGTGCTGGTCGGGAAGCTGTTAAAGTGGTTGTAAACTCAAAAAAAATGAAAAGAAATAAAAGCCCACAACCTACAAGACAAAAGGCATGCGCAGGTTTAGGAGATACTCACGGTACCTACAGGTAAGCCTCATTATAGGCTTAGCTGTAGGTAAGAGTGGTAGTACAGGGTTTACAACCACTTTAATGAAATCTCCGTTTATGTTCTTGCAACGTTACATTCTTAGATTGAATATGCTAGGATTGTGATAAGTCAATGAAAATAAAAAAATAAGGTATCTGCCTACATTTTTCAGCTTAAAAATATGCCGCTTCCTTTGCCTTTGGTGGAAACCTTCTTTTCTACAGCAGGAACCGACTTATACTTTGTATTCCTTAAACAGACAGATCTTCTGTGAATTTCCTGCTTGGACTATGGAAATGGGAAAAAAAAAAGAAAGATGGCAGTTTTTTCAAACTGTAAATACTGCAACTATCTGCAAAATGTATAATAGTTAAAAAAAAAAAAAAAAAAAAAAAGTCTGTCATGTTCAGCCCCTAAACCCAGGACATATGTTATAATGAAATACTGACCTATGTCCACGTATCCACCAGTTTCAGACAAAATCCATCGGAAAAAATCTGACGGATTTTGTGGTCGGAATGTCCAACCGTGTGTATGGGGCATTATTCACAGTAGGGTCATTACAAAGAAGGGGAGTTTTTTATGCCTGGCGGTAAAGATATTTTACCTCCACATATGGAAAGGCTTCTTCACAGTAAGCCCTTGTACACACGGTCGGAATGTGTCCTATCGGACCGTTTTGTCGAATATTCCGACTGTGTGTGGTATGCATCGGCACTTCCCACCAGGCATCCTTCGAGGCTGTGGATCGGCTCCTGTAGTTGGGGCAGGAGGAAGAGAAGGAGGGTGTTGGTCGACCTCCTGGCTGCCACTTACCACAGCCTCCCCCTGACTGAGGTCTTCCTGTGTATGAAAAGGGGACATAGTTTTAGTTTTTTGATCATCAATCACACCATTTTGTGCTCCTGGCTTTTGCAAATTGAATGTTACCAAATAGAACAGACTATCCTTCTGAGACCAGCATTTTTCTTTCCCGTCCCAATCATTTTTGGTCACTACTGTCTCTTGATATGTAAACCACTTTGTTAAATCACAACTTACTGATCAATAAGAACATCTAGTTAGCATCATTAAATGTAACACAAGAAATATGTTCAACAATGCAATACCTGTCTCAAGCTGGGCCCCACCACATGTTGCTGCCTGAAAGGCCCAGGTTGGACGTTGGAAGCCTCAGCTGGGGGTGAAGGATGCCTTGAAGGAAGACTGGAGAGTGGTGGCCTGAGTGGTGGCCTGGGTACCCCCTGGTCTACCAGAAAATGCAGCCTCTCAAACTAAACCATCCTGGGGCAATAAACGGCATCTGGATCTCCTGCTCTCAAGGACTCCAGGTGCTTCTTTCTCTCCCTGAGATATGTAATCTTCATGGCCCCAATTTTCCTATTCAGATAGGCACCAAAGAAAGAAGTTTCTCCAGCGCTGCATTCCTCTTTCTTATGTCGTCGTAAAACTCGTTGTGGAACTGCCACAGGCAGGGCATCTCCTTGTATAGTTCGAGGAATAGCCCCATAAAATTTGGGTTTTTGAATGGATCCATATTGTCTGCAAGACACAACACAAGACAAACCCTCAAATCCTAATAATGCCATTAAAAACCCTCCTAATCTTGTCCCAACATCGGCCTAGATAGAAGCAGTCTAGTCTAGTGATGCACCAAGTTAAAAATTTTATCTTCGTTTGCACGATCGTCGCGTCTGCGCCTCACTCTCTTCCCAGATCGTACGGACGATACCTGACGTTCTTTCTAGACTATTCCCCACCCCTTCGCTTCCGGCGCAGTGGGGAGAGCACATGGCGGAGAGAATGCAGGTGCGCACTAATAATAGTTCCACTAACGAGGAGGAGTGTGAGGAAAGCCCGGAGCCTGAAACGTCCCGATCCAGGAAGAGAAGATTTAACGCCTCAAATATGTCTTTTGGAGAGATGTTGGAGATGGTGGACATATTGAACAGGACCGACTATGATGGGAAGTATGGACCTTACCCAAACCCAAATATCAGAAAGGCCAAGATCATGAATAAAGTTGTGAAGAGTCTTCATAAGAATTTTGGGGTAAGACGATCCAAGGATCAACTGAGAAAACACTGGTCAGACCTGAAACTGAGGGAGCACGAGCAGTACCTAAGGATCAAGCATGTTCTTAAAAAAAGTAAGTAGTTGTCGTGTGTTCATATGATTATTCTTGCTTGCATACTGCTCCATGTGCTTTGATTTCATGTAGTGCATTTTAAAATGGCCACTTTCAAGTTCATGGTTTCATTCGTTCGTAAGAAACATCGTTCTGCAGGTAAGTATTCCAGCTTAACAAAGTGTCCACAATAATGTTCTCACCTTGGAACTCGGCCAAAAAACAATTGTACAACACTTCCAAGCAATGTTTCATATTCCTATTTCTGCCCTCTGTGTGCTAATTTTTTTATTTTTACATTCTCATAGGGGAGAGAAGACTCGGCAAGTATGAGGACACCAGGGACCACACCCCTCCCAAAGAAGGGCAACTTCGAAAACCAGAAACAGAGGAGCAGGAGGAGGAGGAGGAAGGAGAGATCGTTGAGGTTGGGCAAATTGTCACCACAACAGGTGAGTGTCGGAGAACACAGCTTCCGGTAAGCTCATCAATGTATGTCACCATATTTTTATTACATGGTGTTTTTTTGCTTTGTTTTGTAGGTGATGTGGAAGAAGATTCCCGTTTTACCAGTGAACATGCCCAGATCCTGATTGGGGAGATAATGGGTGCAATCGGGATTTGGAAAATATACAGCAAAACATCAATGATGTTAAAAATAAAATGAAGAACATCATTGATGTTTTGGGGAGAGTGTGAAACAGAAAAAACTAGATAGGGTTTTATTTTTTATATTTTAAAACACAACTTTTGTATTTATTGAAATTACAAATTTGGAAGATGCACAGATTGTGTAAACATGTACTATCTCCCATCATGGGGGATCAATGTCCACTTGATTGAGAGCTGAATGCCTAAATAATGTGTGATACTTTGGGAAGCCCCTCCTTAGTTACACTATTGGCAGCCCACCAGACAGGTAAGAAGTGTCATAATCCCAAAAAGAAAAGAAAATGGAAGCACATTTTGACATTCTGCTATTACATATCCAGCTAATTAATATGTTAAAAAACAAAATAAAAATAGCATTTGAAAGTATTGAGGCAGGCCCTTGCACTACATGCTTAGGTGAATTCATCAATAAATGTGATCATCAAAAAGGTAGGTATAGTGTTTATTGGGTTTGGTAAAGTCATCAAATAGAGGATTGCTATCACTTGAGCTAGCAGTTTGGGGGAGGGGGGTTCCTAATGTGTTTGGCACAACCCCAAAAATTAA
Organism: Lithobates pipiens; assembly: GCF_037356315.1. Lineage (NCBI taxonomy): Eukaryota > Metazoa > Chordata > Amphibia > Anura > Ranidae > Lithobates > Lithobates pipiens. Next base: position 89,165,349 of record NW_027507791.1, read on the forward strand.
AAAAATGTGACTCTGCATGAATTGAAGCACACACATCATATTTGTAGACATTATAGGGGGTGTTTAGGGGAAAGCAATACTATGGAGCTGACAAAAGATATGGGTAAGTGACTAGACTATAGTTTTATGGGCCAAGAAGAGCATGGTGGGGAAGTTAGTGAGGCAAATATGCCTGAGGACAAAGGGGCAGAGCATATAAATTAGAGCATATTGCAATGATGGTAATTAGGGAATGAGGAAAGAAATGCAATACATTAGCAATCATGAAATACATAGAATGTGATGTTTAAGGAGAAAACTTACCTTCATATAGTCCTTCTGCAGGACCTGAATGATGGCAGAACAGGTCTCTGGAATAATGATCCCCAGAGCCTGGGGGGAGATGCCTGTAGAGAACTTGAGGTCCTGAAGGCTTCTCCCTGTCGCCAAGTAACGCAACGTGGCAATGAACCTCTGCTTTGGAGTGATGGCTTGCCGCATGCAGGTATCCTGCCTGGTGATATAAGGGGTCATCAAAGCCAGCAGACGGTGAAAAACGGGGTCCGTCGGGGCGTGGCTTGACCTTAGCCAAGATGGCAGCATAAGCTCAGAGCTCCGGTGCAGTGCGGGATAACGGAGCGGCTCACGGAGCACAGAGGTGCTGGATTGCAGCCCTATAGCGGCGGTTCGGTCCGGGCAAAGTTTGCAGACATGTCCAGGAGGAAAAGAGCGGAGAGGAAGCCCCGCAAACTGACTGCATACTTCATGCAGCCGCCGAGACAGCATGGCCAAGATGGCGCCGGCGCGTCCTCCACTCCGCTCTCCACATCCAGAAGCCTGGAGCGATCCGCAGACAAAGCACAGACTAGCGGGGAACAATCCCCGGGGGACTCACAGGCATCCACCCCGCTGACCAGAAGTCCAGCCAAGGCCAGGAGCAGAAGGGACAGCTCTGATCCACACCAGCAGCACGAGGTGAGATCCCCCTTGACTCCCAGGATGACACTAGGGAAATCCCTGACTCCATTACTGCCTTTCCTACTTCGAATCAACCTGTTCTTGACACCACCCTCAAAGACATGCTTATCTCTTTGCGCAGCACTATTCATACAGACATGATGTCTTGTATGAGAAGGTTTAGCTCTGAACTCAAGGAAGTGGGAGACAGGGTGAGTCATGTTGAAAACAAAATGGGGGAATATGCCACCACCATAAATGATCTCATTGATGCCCATGACTCAGTGGAGGAAGAGCAACATTGGATTAAAGCTAAGCTGGCAGACCTGGAAGATAGGGCCAGGAGGAACAATGGGAAGCTCAGGGGTATCCCTGAGTCAGTGACCCCAGCAGACCTGCGCCCCTATGTTACCAACCTACTGACCACCCTTATGCCAGATCTTTCGTCTATAGAGGTATCTATAGACAGAATTCACTGCATCCCTAAGCCTTCATTTATTCCTGAAAATATCCCCAGGGATGTCCTCTTTCGAATGCATTTTTACCAGACCAAGGACCGTCTAATGCAAGTTACCAGGAGAGGGGAGCACCGCAACACAGAGTTTGCTAACATTCAGTTCTATGCGGACCTCTCACAGCACACTTTGCAACTCCACAAAAACCTGAACAACATCACCAAAGTTCTGAGGAACCACAGCATCAATTACAAGTGGGGTTTTCCCACTAAGCTGGTTGTGAACAGGGAGGGGTCTAATTATGTGATTTCTTCACCTGACAAGGGCTTTCAGCTTCTAAGGAAATGGAAGATCCTCACCGACGACTCTCCCCCACCCTCTGATACACGTAGCCCACAAGGTCGGTCGCAAGCTGAATAACTGCACTAGGACACTGGAAGTTAGTCTGGCTGCTTGCTGGCGGCCGCTGTGCACTTTTTCCCAGCCCTTTCTGGGCCCCGCCTGACGGAGCCGTGCTCTGTTGGTCAATACAGACCCCACTTACCTGAGCAGATAAGATCTGCACACGGGTTATAATAACCCTCCTTTTACTCAGTTTTTGTTTTGGTTATTTTTCCCCCTTTCCGTCTTTCCCGCAGGAGCTGTCTGTGCTACTTCCAAGTCCAAGTCTTTCCAAATCCAAGATTCCAACACTCTCACTATTTGGTGAGGCCATGGCGGAGACAATCTACTTACCGTTTCTACGCCGCTACTACTCCAAGCTACACCCGGATGTGCTCGGCTGTAAGTACAAATGTTTCCCCGTGAACAGCACCCCGTCCTATAGATGTCATGCCGCTTAACATCATGTCAGTCAATGCCCACGGGCTAAATCACCCGGCTAAGAGATTTTCTCTGTGGAAAGAGGCCCAGGTATCGCACTGTGATGTGCTTTGTGTTCAGGAGACGCACTTTCATAAAGATTCCCCTCCCAAATGCACCTCAAGAGGTTTCCAACACTACTTTCTATCTAGCGCCCAGCAGAAGAAGAGAGGCACCATGATAGCTATTAGAGATACTATCTCCTTTACATTGCACCAGGAACTGTCCGACTCTAATGGTCGATACATCATATTAGTGTGCGATATTAACAATACTCGGTATACACTAGTGAATGTCTATGTGCCTAATGTCCGTCAGATCCGCTTCCTGAACAGACTTATGAGAAAAGTAGATAAAGTTCGACAAGGAGCACTGTTGTTATGCGGAGACTTTAATATTGTACCGGATCCCAAGATGGATTCAACCTGTGCTTCCGTTAGAAAATCTCACTCTCTGAACAACTTCTCAGAACCAATGATATTTTTGATGTATGGCGCTGTAGACATGCGGATGAGAGGGATTATTCTTTCTACTCTCATCGGCATCGTTCTTATAGTAGGATTGATCTCTTCCTCTCGGATAGGTGGCTCCTCCAGAATATTATGCACACTAAAATTAACTCAATCACATGGTCAGATCATGCATCAGTGCTGATCACTATCGCAGATAAAAATCCCCCCAACGCCGCCTATTTGTGGCGAGCTAATTCCCAACTAATGCAAGACCCCGCTACCAAACGCTTATTGGAGGAGCGCCTCTCTGAGTATTTTCAGATCAATGCTACCCTTGAGATTTCTCCTGTCACAGTATGGAATGCCCATAAGGCAGTTATTCGTGGAATTTTTATTCAGCAGGGGGCACGGTTAAAGAGGCAGAGGCAGAAGCAGACAGACGACCTTCTCAACCAGATTACAATTCTAGAAAATCTGAACAAAACCACTCTCCATCTTACCATGTAGCTTTAGGACGTTTGAGGCATGAACTCAGATTCGTGTTATTGCACAAGTTTGAGCGTATGGAGCAGAGGTTAAAACTGTCCTTCTATTCCACGGGCAATAAGGCCGGGAAGGCCTTGGCGCGTAGACTTCAGGGACAACGGTTTAAATCGAAGATACCTCATTTGCTCAACCCCAAGACTAATAACAGGGAATATGATCCGCAAAGGATAGCTGATTCTTTTAGCGATTACTACGAATCTCTCTACAATCTGAGCAAAGATAGTTCTACCCCACAGCCTTCTAGGGAGGATATAGCGAGGTTCTTAGCAACAGCGAAGATCCCTACTTTAACTCCTGAACAGCTAGATAGCCTGAATCTGCCTTTCACGCTTACTGAGATTTGTAGGACTATAGACATATTACCAAGCAACAAATCCCCAGGTCCTGACGGGCTGACCGGAGAATATTATAAGATTTTCAAGGCTGTCCTAGGTCCCCATCTTCTCAAGGTCTATGAGAATGCTGCTGCCTCTGCCCTCTTCCCGCCAGAAATGTTGGAAGCAATTATTGTGACTTTGCCTAAACCGGGCAAGGCCCCGGAGGTTCCTCAAAATTTTAGGCCTATATCCTTGTTAAACAATGACCTAAAGATATATGCTAAAATGCTGGCACTACGCCTGATGCCGATGCTACCTACTATCATTAATGTTGACCAATCGGGTTTCACTAAGGGGCGACAGACCTCGGATGCCACGAGGCGTGTTATAAATGTAATTGATTTGGCACGGGCTCGGCGAACGCCTTCTCTGCTCCTTGCTTTGGATGCGGAGAAGGCGTTCGACCAGGTCCATTGGGGTTATCTGTCTGGGGTGCTGGGTGCATTCGGTTTTACCGGCCATATTTTATCAGCCATATTGGCTCTATACACCTCTCCTTCAGCTAGGGTATACTCCTCTGGAATGATGTCGAAGCCTTTCCAAATTACGAATGGCACCCGACAGGGGTGTCCATTATCCCCCCTGATCTTTAATATGCTTATTGAGCCATTGGCTGCGTGCATCAGACAAGACCCTAATGTTCATGGGTTCGAAATCAATGGTCGCAAACACGTGATCGGACTTTTCGCAGACAACGTGATTTTAATGCTTTCTAGACCATCGGCTTCTCTGCTGCATGTTACCAAGATTCTCGATAATTTTAGTAAAGTCTCCTATTACAAAGTGAACTCCTCCAAGTCCTATGTTCTGGACCTGGGGATTCCCTTACACGAACGGAAGCTCCTGCAGAATACTTACCCTTTTCTATGGCAAGATTTGGGGATTTCTTATTTAGGGATTACGTTAACCCCCCATCCTAACCAACTCTTTAAAGCTAATTATATTCCTTTGGTGGACAAATTGAGGTCCGGTCTCCAAATCCTCAGTAAACATATTCTCTCCTGGTCAGGACGCCTTGCGGCGTTCAAAATGCAAATACTGCCCTAGCTGATTTATATCTTCCGGACGGTCCCTGTTCCGGGTACAAACCAATTTTTTAGTAAACTACAGACTATGCTCTCAGGATTTCTCTGGGAGGGTAGGAGAGCTAGGAGCGCGTTCAAAAAATTGAGTAAAGCTAGACAAGCTGGGGGTCTCGGCTTGCCTGTGTTCTGGCGGATTATTACAGAGCAGCTATCTTAGCTCAGCTGAGAGACTGGTTTGCTAACGAACCATCCTCGCTGTGGGGGGCAATAGAGCAGCATTGTGTCCCGGGTAACAACTTGAGAAACTTCGCCCTGGCATTCCCGCACTTGGCGCGGATGCCGGCTGGTCTTCCACTCCCGGTGTTGGCATCCCTGCGTTCATGGAAACTACTGGTTTCTACACAACCCCGGAGTGGTCTATCCTCCACAATACAAATACCCATATCAATCTTAACATTACTAATCCTGGAGCTCTCCTTGCAAACTTGGTATAACTCGGGAATCCATTGGGGTCATGACCTGTTTAGTGAATCCAAGCCTAAACCCTTTGCAAAAATGCAAGAGGAGTACGGACTAGCGCACTCGGAATACTTTAACCACTTCCCGACCGCCGCACGACGATGTACGTCGACAGCATGGCACGGGCAGGCATAAGGGCTTACATGTACGTCCTTGCCTTCCCGCGGGTCGGGGGCCCGATCGGGCCCCCGCCCGGTGCCTGCGGCGGTCGGTATTCATTCGGGAGCGATCCGGGATGAGGGGGCGGCCATTCATTCATGGCCACCCCCTAGCGATCGCTCCCGACGAATAGAAATCCTTCGTCACATCACTTCCTCTCCTGTAATGTAAACACAGGAGAGGAAGTGATGTAATCTCTCCTCCGTGTCGGTATTTTTCGTTCCGACACCGAGGAGAGAGGATCGGTGAGTTGCACCAACACGACACTACAGAGTAGAACATGCCAGGCACACTCACACCCCCCCGATCACCCCCCCAATTACCCCTGCCCCCCAGTCACAGTGACACCAATGTCATTTTTTTTTTTTTTTTTGCATTGGTGTCATTTGTGACTGTAATAACTGTTAGGGCAGTTAGGGTTAGCCCCCTTTAGTTCTAATGTACCCCCCTAACCCCCCCAATAAAGGTTTAACCCCGTGATCACCCCCCGTCGCCAGTGTCACTAAGGCTGGGTTCACATTGCAGCGGTTTATGAGAACGAATGTGATTCGCACCGCACTGCAGTGCAAATCACATCTGATCTCTGTGCGATTCGAGTTCAGCCATACAGATAGTATGGCTGAATTCGCATCGCACCCGCCGCACCCGCCGCAAATTCGCACGGGACCCTTTTTTTGGCCCGCAGCAGAATCGGATCGCATGGGTGTTCACACCATGCGATCCGAGTTTGCAGATCGCACTGCGATATGCGAACTGATCTGGGGGTGTCATTAACATTTCACTGACACTCCCAGCAGTTCGCATAGGGCAGTGTGAACTGCCGCCGGGAGGCATGCGATGCGGGAACCCGCCGCGGATTCGTGGCGTTCCCGCATCGCTCCAGTGTGAACCCAGCCTAATAAGCGATCGTTTTTCTGATCGCTGTATTAGTGTCACAGGTGACGCTAGTTAGGCAGGTAGGTATTTAGGTTCGCCGCAGCTTTTTATAGCGCCAGGGACCCCCATATACTACCGCATAAAGCCCCCTGATTGCCCCCTAGTTAACCCTTTCACCAGTGATCACCATATAACTGTTACAGGTGACGCTGGTTGGTTAGTTATTTTTTATAGTTTCAGGGCACCCGCCATTTATTACCTAATAAAGGTTTAACCCCCTGATCACCCGGCGGGTGTCATTTGTGACTGTAATAACTGTTAGGGCAGTTAGGGTTAGCCCCCTTTAGTTCTAAGGTACCCCCCTAACCCCCCCAATAAAGGTTTAACCCCGTGATCACCCCCCGTCGCCAGTGTCACTAAGGCTGGGTTCACATTGCAGCGGTTTATGAGAACGGATGTGATTCGCACTGCACTGCAGTGCAAATCACATCCGATCTCTGTGCGATTTGAGTTCAGCCATACAGATAGTATGGCTGAATTCGTGTCGCACCCGCCGCAAACTCGCACGGGACCCTTTTTTTGGTCCGCAGCAGAATCGGATCGCATGGGTGTTCACACCATGCGATCCGAGTTTGCAGATCGCACTGCGATATGCGAACTGATCTGGGGGTGTCATTAACATTTCACTGACACTCCCAGCAGTTCGCATAGGGCAGTGTGAACTGCCGCCGGGAGGCATGTGATGCGGGAACCCGCCGCGGATTCGTGGCGTTCCCGCATCGCTCCAGTGTGAACCCAGCCTAATAAGCGATCGTTTTTCTGATCGCTGTATTAGTGTCACAGGTGACGCTAGTTAGGCAGGTAGGTATTTAGGTTCGCCGCAGCTTTTTATAGCGCCAGGGACCCCCATATACTACCGCATAAAGCCCCCTGATTGCCCCCTAGTTAACCCTTTCACCAGTGATCACCATATAACTGTTACAGGTGACGCTGGTTGGTTAGTTATTTTTTTATAGTTTCAGGGCACCCGCCATTTATTACCTAGTCTCACTAGTGTACCCCTAAATTTAGGGGTGTCTACTTTCCAAAATGGGGTCATTTGGGGGGGGTTTGTGCCATCTTGGCATTTTATGGCCTTCAAAACTGTAACGCCCTTAGAAAGCCTGAAGGCGGTGCTTGGTTTTCGGGGCCCCGTACGCGGCTAGGCTCCAAAAAAGTCCCACATATGTGGTATCCCCGTACTCAGGAGAAGCAGCAGAATTTATTTTGGGGTGTCATTTCACATATGCCCATGGCATGCGTGAGCAATATATCATTTAGTGACAACTTTGTGAAAAGAAAAAAAAAAAGTTTGTAATTTTCCCGCAACTTGTGGCAAAATATAAAATATTCCATGGACTCAACATGCCTCTCAGCAAATAGCTTGGGGTGTCTACTTTCTAAAATGGGGTCATTTGTGAGGGTTTTGTGCCATCTTGGCATTTTATGGCCTTCAAAACTGTAATAGGTAGTGAGGAGTGAAGTCAAATATTTACGCCCTTAGAAAACCTGAAGGCGGTTCTTGGTTTTCGGGGCCCCGTACACGGCTAGGCTCCCAAAAAGTCCCACATATGTGGTATCCCCGTACTCAGGAGAAGCAGCAGAATTTATTTTGGGGTGTCATTTCACATATGCCCATAGCATGTGTGAGCAATGTATCATTTAGTGACAACTTTGTGAAAAAAAAATAAAAAAAAATTAAAGTTTGTAATTTTCCCGCAACTTGTGGCAAAATATAAAATATTCCATGGACTCAAAATGCCTCTCAGCAAATAGCTTGGGGTGTCTACTTTCTAAAATGGGGTCATTTGTGGGGGTTTTGTGCCATCTTGGCATTTTATGGCCTTCAAAACTGTAATAGGTAGTGAGAAGTGAAATCAAAAATTTACGCCCTTAGAAAGCCTGAAGGCGGTGCTTGGTTTTCGGGGCCCCGTACGCGGCTAGGCTCCCAAAAAGTCCCACATATGTGGTATCCCCGTACTCAGGAGAAGCAGCAGAATTTATTTTGGGGTGTCATTTCACATATGCCCATAGCATGTGTGAGCAATATATCATTTAGTGACAACTTTGTGTAAAAAAAAAAAAAAATATTTTTTTTTGGTCATTATTCAATCGCTTGAGGCAAAAAAATAAAATATTCAATGGGCTCAAAATGCCACTTATCAATTTCCTTAGGGGGTCTACTTTCCAAAATGGGGTCATTTGGGGGGGGGTTTGTACTGCCCTGCCATTTTAGCACCTCAAGAAATGAGATAGGCAGTCGTAAACTAAAAGCTGCGTAAATTCCAGAAAACGTACCTTAGTTTGTAGATGTGACAACTTTTGCGCAAACCAATAAATATACAATTATTGACTTTTTTTTTACCAAAGACATGTGGCTGAATACATTTTGGCCTAAATGTATGACTAAAATTGAGTTTATTGGATTTTTCTAATAACAAAAAGTAGAAAATATCATTTTTTTTCAAAATTTGCGGTCTTTTTACGTTTTTATCGCAAAAAATTAAAATCGCAGAGGCAATCAAATACCATCAAAAGAAAGCTCTATTTGTGGGAAGAAAAGGATGCAAATTTTGTTTGGGTACAACATTGCATGACCGCGCAATTACCAGTTAAAGCAGCGCAGTGCCAAATTGTAAAAAGACCTCTGGTCATTTACCAGCAAAATGGTCCGGTCTGAAAGTGGTTAATTACTATCGAGTCCAGTCTTACATTACCGGCAAACATATTACACCTTATAAGGTTCATTGGCATGTCAAACAGTATCTTGATAGTGGGAGCGAGAAAAAAGGCGGGATCTCATTATTTTATAACACTCTTGATGACAAATCTTTGTTAGAAAAGACTGGGCCCATGTTGGCCTGGGAGAGAGATCTTGGTATCCCTATCTCCGAAGAGCAATGGAGTTTAGCTATCCACCGCACATATTCTGCCACCAAATGCACCTCCCTGTGGGAATTAGCGCACAAAACTACGCAAAGATGGTATCTTACTCCGTACCGTTTAGCCAAGTTCAACTCTTCTATCTCTTCACTGTGTTGGCGGAATTGCTCCCAAATGGGGACTATCCTCCATGTACTGTGGTCCTGCAGTAAATTAGCTGGGTTTTGGATGAGAATTTTTGAAATATTCCGTCAGGTCACCGGAATCATACTGCCCCCCTCCCCTGCCTTGGCATTGCTTAATGTAGGGATAGAAGATATTCCGCCTTCACTTGCGCGCTAATAGCCTCAAGCACGGCGGCAAGTCTGATACCTAGCCCCACCTCAGGATCAATACCCTGATCAGGATCATCATCTTAGGCCCATAGTACCATCAACAGCATCCACAAACCATGTGCTACTTCAAATACTCAGCTGAAGTTCTGCACAGACTAAGGAACATCAACACCACATTGCCATCTTCCATACAAAAAATACTTCAAAGAGAACAACTATTAAAAACCGGACGACAACCAGCTCCCAACCACAGGAAGACATCTACTCGACCACTACAATTAGATTGCGCCTTGATTAACGCCAGGTCTGCAGTCAAACATAGACTGGAAGTACACGACTTCATCATCAAGAACAATGTAGACTGCCTCTTCATCACCGAAAGCTGGTTAACCTCTGACTGCAACACCATCCTCACCGAATTGGTGCCGGAAAACTACAGGATCCTAACCGAACACCGGATAGGGAAAAAAGGAGGAGGCCTAGCAGTGATCTTTAAAGGTCACCTGAATCTCACTAAACCATCATCTCAGAACCCAGTGTCTTTTATGGAAACCCTGACGCTACATTTTCAACCAACACCCCATGACACCACTCATATTCTACTGTGCTACAGACCACCGGGACCAAAGGCCAATCTTCTTTCACCCCTCACGGAATCCTTTGCAATGCACACCCTAAAATTCAAAAATTTCCTGGCACTCGGAGATTTCAACCTTTGGGCAAACGAGCCTAAAGACCCCATCGCGACTGCCTGCATCAATCAACTAGAAGAACTGGGTCTACAGCAACTGATAAAGACTCCCACACATGGGTCAGGACACACCCTGGACCTCATTTTCAAACAGAACATCGACGTCAACATACTCGACAACATAACTCTGCCATGGACGGATCACCACGCTATCAAATTCAAAATCACTACCAACATCACCAACGCAAAACGGAAACCTGTAACAACGCACTGGACCAGATCGCATAAAAAACTGTACTCCGAAGCCTTCAAAACCACTCTGTCCAAAAAAATATCTACAATAACTTTAAACCACTCTACGGAGGAAACACTCAACTCCCTGAACAAGGCATTACTGCAATCAGCAGACTCGGTAGCACCAAAACGCAGGGCTCTCATCAGGAAGAAAAATGCTGGATGGTTTACTAGTAGTGATGGACGAACTTCCGACGGGACGTTTCGCGAACGCGAAATGCGAACGGACCCAAACGTTCGCGAAACCGACCGTTCGCCGCGGGCCCCATTGACTTCAATGGGAGGCGAACTTTGCAAACCTTCATGTCGAATTTGCGGCCACGTGGTAATTATTAGGGGGTAAAACGTAGTCCCACCATCTGGACAATGACATAATACATGTATGAGGTGAATTTGGGATCGATAACTACAAGCATTTTTATTTTATTTGGGAAATTGTTCTAACAATTCAGGACTATGGAGCTAATGAAGGCAATGGAGGAGAGGGAAGGTCAGGGACCAGGGTAGGCAAAGAAGAGGGTGCAGGAGATGATCACCAGCAGCGTGACATACCGGAATGACACATGCACCGTGATAGAGGCATCTGACAGCAGCACCGTAATACAGAGCACTGACAGCAGCACCGTGACATACAGCGCTGACAGCAGCACCGTGACATACAGCGCTGACAGCAGCACCGTGACATACAGCGCTGACAGCAGCACCGTGACATACAGCGCTGACAGCAGCACCGTGACATACAGCGCTGACAGCAGCACCGTGACATACAGCGCTGACAGCAGCACCGTGACATACAGCGCTGACAGCAGCACCGTGACATACAGCGCTGACAGCAGCACCGTGACATACAGCGCTGACAGCAGCACCGTGACATACAGCGCTGACAGCAGCACCGTGACATACAGCGCTGACAGCAGCACCGTGACATACAGCACTGACAGCAGCACCGTAAGCAGCCCCAGGAGGAAGTCAGCACAGCACAGGGATGGTGTGATCCCCTCATAATAAGAACCCCCAGGAGGAAGTCAGCACAGCACAGGGATAGTGTGATCCCTTCATAATAAGAACCCCCAGGAGGAAGTCAGCACAGCACAGGGATATCATAAGCAGCCCCAGTAGAAATATGACACCGCTCAACCTCTTCAAAGAGGAGGGTAGGGGCATATAGTACGGTGTGCTTTTTTGGGTCAAGGAAGTGAGCCAAATGAATTAAGAAGGTCTGTGTGCTTGATTAAAAAAATAGTTTATAGACATATACATGGTCTACTGGTCACATGTGTTGAATTCCTCCGAGATCCATGCCTCATTCATTTTTAGAAATGTGAGGTAGTTAACACTGTGGTGAGCTAGGCGAGTACGCTTATCGGTCACAATCCCCCCTGCTGCGCTGAACGTCCTTTCGGACAGGACACTGGATGAGGGGCAAGCCAACAGTTCGATTGCAAATTGGGCAAGCTCTGGCCAGAGGTCAAGCCTGCCCACCCAGTAGTCTAGGGGTTCATCACTCCTCAGAGCGTCCACATCGGCCGTTAACCCAATGTAGTCGGACACCTGACGGTCTAGGCGTTCCCTGATGCTGGATCCGGATGACACCTGTCGATGGGTCGGCTGAAAGAATGACCTCATATCCGAAGTCACCAACACATCTTCAAACCGGCCTCTTCTTGCAGGCGCTGTTGGATTGGTACCCGCAAATCCTTCTCTGGGAGTGGGAATTGCTCCTCTGCCAGCGCACGCAAAAGCAGAATGCAGCATTTCTCGAAGCAAGGCCTGGAAGTGCTGCATTCTGACAGCCCTCTGCGACGGCGGTAACATTTCCGCCATTTTGTGTTTGTACCGGGGGTCTAAGTACGTTGCCACCCAGTACTGGTCCTTGACCCTCATGCTTTTTATACGGGGGTCCCTATTAAAACACTGGAGCATGAAGGCCCCCATTTGCACTAAAGTGGAAGCGGTGTGGTGGCCTGGCTCCTGCTCATCATCCAGGATAATGTCGTCCTCTTCATTCTCCTCTCCCCATCCTCGCACAACAGGGATCCCAGAAAGGTTTAAAGCATGCTCTTCTTGCTCCTGCTCATCCGCCCCGGCACCATCCTCCTCTGACTCCTCATCAGACTCCTGTTGTTGACTTGTCTCAGATAGAGTAGCCCCCCCTGGGAATTCATCCAGCATTGCGACTTCCTCATCTTCCCGCTCCTGCTCCTCCACAGCCTGATCAATGACACGACGCAATGCACGCTCCAGAAAGAAGGCATAAGGTACCATGTCACTGATGGCGCCATGGCTGCGACTGACCAGTTTGGTGATCTCCTCAAATGGCCGCAGAAGTCTGCATGTGTCGCGCATGAGCAGCCACTGGCGCGGTGAAAAAAAACCCAGCTCCCCAGAACCGTTTCTTTCGCAGAGTTCATACAGGTAGACGTTAACTGCACGTTTCTGCTGGAGCAGCCTATCAAGCATATAGAAGGTTGAGTTCCATCGCGTCGGGCAATCGCAAATAAGACGTCTGACCGGCAGATGGTGTCGCCGCTGAATGTCAGCAAGGCGAGCCATGGCCGTGTAAGATCTTCTGAAATGGGCCGAGATTTTCCTTGCCTGCCGCAAGATGTCCTGGACCCCAGGGTATTTGACAAGGAATCGCTGCACGACCAAGTTTAAGACGTGTGCCATGCACGGCACGTGCGTGATTTTGCCCTGTTTCAATGCGCTAAGCAGATTGGCACCGTTGTCACACACCACTTTACCAACTGTCAAATTGAGCGGTGTTAGCCACTCATCTGCCTGTGAACGCAAAGCTGAAAGGAGTGCCGGGCCAGTGTGGCTCTTTGCTTCCAGGCACAACAGACGCAGCACGGCATGGCAACGTCTCACCTGGCATGTGGAATAGGTTCTGGGGAGCTTGGGCGGTGCAGTGGAAGAGACGCTAGCAGCGGAAAAGGAGGAGGCAGCTGAGGAGGAGAGGGAGGAGGATGGAGTAGGAGGAGGAGAAGAAGAGTCAGGCCTGCATGCAATCCGTGGCGGTAAAACCAAATCTACACGGGTGCCACGGGTTACATGCTTGACGGCCGTCAGAAGGTTCACCCAGTGGGCAGTAAAACTGATATACCTTCCCTGCCCGTGTTTGCTAGACCACGTGTCTGTGGTCAGATGTATCTTGGCACCGACACTGTGTGCCAGAGATACATTCACTTGCCGCTGAACATGGCCATATAGCTCTGGGATGCCCTTCTCTGAGAAATACTTCCTTCCTGGGACCTTCCATTGTGGTGTTCCAATGGCCACAAATTTGCGAAAGGCCTCCGAGTCCACCAGTTTATATGGCAGTAGTTGGCGGGCTATGAGTTCTGACAAGCCAGCCGCCAACCGTTGGGCAAGAGGGTTATCCGGCATCATCATTTTTTTACGCTCAAACATTAGGCCCACGGAAGCCTGCCTTTTTGCAGAAAAATGTGAGCTTGGCGTGATGGAAGGTGGAGTGGAGGACAATTGTGAGGAGAGAGGAGAAGGAGAAGTAGAAGACGAGGCTGGACGGTGAGAGCCTGCAGTGTGGCTTTGTGTGTTCCGTTGCTCCCACTGGGCTCGGTGATGGCTGCTCATGTGCCTTCTTAAGGCGGTCGTCCCTAGGTGAGTATTGGGCTTACCGCGACTAACGCGTTGACTGCAAAGATTGCAGATGGCAACGCTATTGTCAGCAGCGGACACGTTAAAAAAAGCCCACACTGCGGAGCCATGTGCCGGTGTCCTGGGAGCGCCAGATGTGACCGTACATGGTCGATGACTCGCTCCTGATACATTTGCAGTCTGCTTTGTCCCTGCTGTGCAATGTAAGTCATTGCTGCTTCTCCTCCCTATCTGCTGGTCCATATCTCCCTCTGAACTCCCCTCCTCTTCCTCTCTTGTGGGCACCCACGTGACATCACTAGACACGTCATCATCAACGTCACCTTCCCCACCGCTATAAGTAGAGATCTCGGAGTAGGCAGCAACACCGGGGACCAACCTCCTCCTTGGGCTGATCTGGGTACTGGCGTCAGACTGCTGAGTAGCGCTTGTTGCTACCTCCTCTTCCTGATCCAATACCAAGAGTGGCTGCGCATCAGAAATGTCCTCTTGATATGGATCGGAAAATAATTCCAGTGACTCAAGCGGAAGGTATGTGGTGGTGGTGGTGGTGGTCGTGTTGTTGGTGGTAGTGTCTTTGTGGGTGCACATAGCAGAGAGTGAAGAAGAGGGTGCAGATCGAGAGGATGAGGAGGGTGCAGAAGAGTAAGGCTGAGCGAGCCACTCAACCAAGTCTGGTGCATCCTTTAAAGTAATTGAACGCACCTTCTGCAACTTCCCACTTTGGCTCAAGCCTGTTGCTCCTGCCCTACCCCTACCACCCCTGCGGAAGGGCCTGCCTCTTCCTCTGCATGTCATTTTTTAAATGACCCTGTGACAAAACTCTTAGTCCCTATACCGCTGAAGGACTGCTGCAGTATAGGTGAGCGGTCAGCAGTGGTGCACGTCAACCCTATCTATTGTGGACCTATAGCGGTCCTTACAGAACAGCAGACTGTACCGCACTCAAGCCTATGTACCGTAGCACCCTATACCAAGTTACCAGTCCTTATAAGAACTTTTGTGGACCAAGCAGGTTGTGTATTAGTGTTTAGCAGACTGTACGTCAGTCCCTATACCGCTGAAGGACTGCTGCAGTATAGGGCAGCGGTCAGCAGTGGTGCACGTCAACCCTATCTATTGTGGACCGATAGCGGTCCTTACAGAACAGCAGACTGTATCGCACTCAAGCCTATGTACCGTAGCACCCTATACCAAGTTACCAGTCCTTATAAGAACTTTTGTGGACCAAGCAGGTTGTGTATTAGTGTTTAGCAGACTGTACGTCAGTCCCTATACCGCTGAAGGACTGCTGCAGTATAGGGCAGCGGTCAGCAGTGGTGCACGTCAACCCTATCTATTGTGGACCGATAGCGGTCCTTACAGAACAGCAGACTGTACCGCACTCAAGCCTATGTACCGTAGCACCCTATACCAAGTTACCAGTCCTTATAAGAACTTTTGTGGAACAAGCAGGTTGTGTGTTAGTGATTAGCAGACTGTACGTCAGTCCCTATACCGCTGAAGGACTGCTGCAGTATAGGTGAGCGGTCAGCAGTGGTGCACGTCAACCCTATCTATTGTGGACCGATAGCGGTCCTTACAGAACAGCAGACTGTACCGCACTCAAGCCTATGTACCGTAGCACCCTATACCAAGTTACCAGTCCTTATAAGAACTTTTGTGGAACAAGCAGGTTGTGTGTTAGTGATTAGCAGACTGTACGTCAGTCCCTATACCGCTGAAGGACTGCTGCAGTATAGGTGAGCGGTCAGCAGTGGTGCACGTCAACCCTATCTATTGTGGACCGATAGCGGTCCTTACAGAACAGCAGACTGTACCGCACTCAAGCCTATGTACCGTAGCACCCTATACCAAGTTACCAGTCCTTATAAGAACTTTTGTGGAACAAGCAGGTTGTGTGTTAGTGATTAGCAGACTGTACGTCAGTCCCTATACCGCTGAAGGACTGCTGCAGTATAGGTGAGCGGTCAGCAGTGGTGCACGTCAACCCTATCTATTGTGGACCGATAGCGGTCCTTACAGAACAGCAGACTGTACCGCACTCAAGCCTATGTACCGTAGCACCCTATACCAAGTTACCAGTCCTTATAAGAACTTTTGTGGAACAAGCAGGTTGTGTGTTAGTGATTAGCAGACTGTACGTCAGTCCCTATACCGCTGAAGGACTGCTGCAGTATAGGTGAGCGGTCAGCAGTGGTGCACGTCAACCCTATCTATTGTGGACCGATAGCGGTCCTTACAGAACAGCAGACTGTACCGCACTCAAGCCTATGTACCGTAGCACCCTATACCAAGTTACCAGTCCTTATAAGAACTTTTGTGGAACAAGCAGGTTGTGTGTTAGTGATTAGCAGACTGTACGTCAGTCCCTATACCGCTGAAGGACTGCTGCAGTATAGGTGAGCGGTCAGCAGTGGTGCACGTCAACCCTATCTATTGTGGACCGATAGCGGTCCTTACAGAACAGCAGACTGTACCGCACTCAAGCCTATGTACCGTAGCACCCTATACCAAGTTACCAGTCCTTATAAGAACTTTTGTGGACCAAGCAGGTTGTGTATTAGTGTTTAGCAGACTGTACGTCAGTCCCTATACCGCTGAAGGACTGCTGCAGTATAGGGCAGCGGTCAGCAGTGGTGCACGTCAACCCTATCTATTGTGGACCGATAGCGGTCCTTACAGAACAGCAGACTGTACCGCACTCAAGCCTATGTACCGTAGCACCCTATACCAAGTTACCAGTCCTTATAAGAACTTTTGTGGAACAAGCAGGTTGTGTGTTAGTGATTAGCAGACTGTACGTCAGTCCCTATACCGCTGAAGGACTGCTGCAGTATAGGTGAGCGGTCAGCAGTGGTGCACGTCAACCCTATCTATTGTGGACCGATAGCGGTCCTTACAGAACAGCAGACTGTACCGCACTCAAGCCTATGTACCGTAGCACCCTATACCAAGTTACCAGTCCTTATAAGAACTTTTGTGGACCAAGCAGGTTGTGTATTAGTGTTTAGCAGACTGTACGTCAGTCCCTATACCGCTGAAGGACTGCTGCAGTATAGGGCAGCGGTCAGCAGTGGTGCACGTCAACCCTATCTATTGTGGACCGATAGCGGTCCTTACAGAACAGCAGACTGTACCGCACTCAAGCCTATGTACCGTAGCACCCTATACCAAGTTACCAGTCCTTATAAGAACTTTTGTGGAACAAGCAGGTTGTGTGTTAGTGATTAGCAGACTGTACGTCAGTCCCTATACCGCTGAAGGACTGCTGCAGTATAGGGCAGCGGTCAGCAGTGGTGCACGTCAACCCTATCTATTGTGGACCGATAGCGGTCCTTACAGAACAGCAGACTGTACCGCACTCAAGCCTATGTACCGTAGCACCCTATACCAAGTTACCAGTCCTTATAAGAACTTTTGTGGAACAAGCAGGTTGTGTGTTAGTGATTAGCAGACTGTACGTCAGTCCCTATACCGCTGAAGGACTGCTGCAGTATAGGTGAGCGGTCAGCAGTGGTGCACGTCAACCCTATCTATTGTGGACCGATAGCGGTCCTTACAGAACAGCAGACTGTACCGCACTCAAGCCTATGTACCGTAGCACCCTATACCAAGTTACCAGTCCTTATAAGAACTTTTGTGGACCAAGCAGGTTGTGTATTAGTGTTTAGCAGACTGTACGTCAGTCCCTATACCGCTGAAGGACTGCTGCAGTATAGGGCAGCGGTCAGCAGTGGTGCACGTCAACCCTATCTATTGTGGACCGATAGCGGTCCTTACAGAACAGCAGACTGTACCGCACTCAAGCCTATGTACCGTAGCACCCTATACCAAGTTACCAGTCCTTATAAGAACTTTTGTGGACCAAGCAGGTTGTGTATTAGTGTTTAGCAGACTGTACGTCAGTCCCTATACCGCTGAAGGACTGCTGCAGTATAGGGCAGCGGTCAGCAGTGGTGCACGTCAACCCTATCTATTGTGGACCGATAGCGGTCCTTACAGAACAGCAGACTGTACCGCACTCAAGCCTATGTACCGTAGCACCCTATACCAAGTTACCAGTCCTTATAAGAACTTTTGTGGAACAAGCAGGTTGTGTGTTAGTGATTAGCAGACTGTACGTCAGTCCCTATACCGCTGAAGGACTGCTGCAGTATAGGGCAGCGGTCAGCAGTGGTGCACGTCAACCCTATCTATTGTGGACCGATAGCGGTCCTTACAGAACAGCAGACTGTACCGCACTCAAGCCTATGTACCGTAGCACCCTATACCAAGTTACCAGTCCTTATAAGAACTTTTGTGGAACAAGTGAGTTGTGAATGTTTAGCAGACTGCAGCAGAAGGGCAGCAGTCAAGTATAATATCCTTTCTATATTTGGAAGAAAGAATATTATACATGTACAAGCCTATTACTGTACCACTGATACCAGTCCTGAAAAGAACCTTTGTGGAACTAATAATAACAGCAAGTCTTTAAAATTACCCTCACTGCCTGACAACACTGCTTCCTTCCTGTCCCTATACAAATTGGCAAAAAAAGAGAACGATTAGTGGTTACTGGAACAGCTCTTTTGTGGACCTTGATAGTAACAGCTAATGATGATGATGATGATGATGATGATGAAAGACTAATCTGGCTGTCCCTGTAGCATACACCGTCCTTTCCCTTTCTCTAAACTAACAAAAGACACTCAGGCTGCTGCAAGAATCAGCAGCACAGCAAACCTATCAACACCTAACACCTATACCAGTCCTGAAAAGAACTTTTGTGTACCAAATAGCTAGTGGTTTATCTCTCCCTACTCCACACAGGAACCTGTCCCTATCTTAACAGAAGAAAGAATGTAAAATGGCCACCGGATCGGGTGTATTTATAGGTTAGGGGGAATGTACAAGTGTCCATGTGCTGTCATGTCTCAATTGGCTGTCCTGTATCACATGATAAACGTGTCACCAAAGGTTAAAGTTCTTGTATACATTAAACACGTAAGTCCGCCGCGGCGAACGACGGAAAAAGGCGTTCGAACGTGCGGACCGCGAATGTCGGAAATTCGCCGCGAAACGACCGCCGGGCGAACCGTTCGGCCATCACTATTTACTAGCTCCCTCTCCGTACTAAAGCAAGAACGCAGAAGAGCGGAAAGAACATGGAGAAGAAATCCCACCGAGGAAAACCTATTTAACTACAAAGGTCTGACAGAGAATTATCGGAAAGCAATCTTCAAAGCCAAAAAGGACCACTTCTCATATACAATCTCAACGGCCGCAAACCAACCACGGGAACTGTTTAAACTGGTTAATCAATCAATGAATCCGGTGTGCCTAGAACCCCCAGAAAACGAATCCCAGGATTACTGTGACAAACTGTCTGATTTTTTCATCGATAAAGTCAAAACCATCAGGGAAACAATTTGTCAGAAGAAAACATCCAACCTCAGCCAGCAAATACATAAAGAGGATGTCCGCACCAACATACCGCAACCGCCAAAATTTTCACTATCCCCAATTACCATAGACACCGCAAAAAACATCATTAATAAACTGCGTGACAGTACCTCACCTATTGACATCATCCCCACAAAACTACTGAAAGAATGCTCCGACATCGTGGCTCCAACCATAACCCACCTCATAAACCGATCATTCCACGAAGGGATTGTTCCCAACATCCTCAAACAAGGCATCGTCAAACCTCTACTCAAGAAACCAAACCTGGACCCTCAGGATCCAAACAACCGTAGGCCGATTACAAGCCTCAACACCATTTCTAAGATCATGGAGAAAGCTGTAGTACATCAGCTACAACGTCACCTGGATACTCACAAACTCCTGGACCCGCTGCAATCAGGCTTCCGCCCGGGTCATGGAACAGAAACAGCTCTCCTCAAGATTTGGGATGACGCCCTCGAAGCAGCAGATGACGGAGAGCCGTGTCTCCTCGTACTGCTAGACCTAAGTGCAGCGTTTGATACAGTAGATCACAATACTCTACTCGTCCGCCTCACAGAAGTAGCCGGAGGCCAAGACATAGATCTCCAATGGTTCGCGTCCTTCCTAGGAAATCGGTCACAGACAGTGAAACTAGGAAAATTCCTCTCCGAAACTCGGGCAGTCACCTGCGGAGTCCCTCAAGGCTCTCCGTTGTCACCCGTTCTCTTCAACATTTACATTCGCCCACTCCTTCAAATCATCAGATGCTCAGATCTCTGCTTCCACTCTTACGCTGACGACACGCAACTTTATTTCCGGATCAATGGAAAAAAAGATCACCAACAACAACTTGAAAACTGCCTCAAATCAATAGAGGACTGGATGACCACCAACTCCCTCCAGCTGAACCAATCAAAGACAGAGCTTCTTATCTTACACCCAAATCATAAGCCCACAACCAAAACCTCCTGGTCTCCACCAACCGTCTTTGGGCAGACTATCTCCCCAAAGACCAAAGCGAAGAGTCTCGGGGTTATTTTAGACGCACAAATGTCAATGGATGCGCAAATAGGATCTGTAGTCAGTCGATCTCACCATCTGCTGCGCATGCTTCGCAGACTCATCCCTTTTATCCCAAAGAATGACAAAGCAGTGGTAGTTGGAACAATCATTAATTCACGACTGGACTACGCAAACTCGCTTTACATAGGATTACCACAATATCAACTTGCGCGATTACAACTGATCCAAAACACGGCGGCAAGGCTGATAACAGGAAAAAAACCCTGGGAATCCATTTCTCCTTCACTGAGGAGCTTACATTGGCTAACCGTAAAAAATCGGATCAGGTTCAAGACCCTTTGCCTCACCCACAAATGCGTGCATAGAGAAGCTCCGCAATACCTAATGGAGAAAATAAATCATTACACACCAAACCGCAGTCTTCGATCAGCCAACAAAAACCTCCTCCTCGTGCCCAAAGCCCGGTATAAATCCAAGGGTGATCGGAGATTCGCTGTCCAAGGGCCTCGGCTATGGAATGCGCTACCAATCAACATCCGCCTGGAAGAAAATCACCTGGCTTTTAGGAAAAAACTCAAGACCTTCCTCTTTTAGCAGATGATCAAAGCTCGCCACAGCGCCTAGAGGCGATTCAGTTCGCATTGTGCGCTATATAAGTATTTCATTCATTCATTCATTCACTTAGACAGTTTACGACCCACTTGTTCTTGGCCGCTAAATTAGTACTTCTCAGGATTTGGAAATCCCCTCACCTTCCGGATGTCCCAGAGGTCATTCGGACTCTCGCTATTCACTATAACTATGAGCTAATCTTGGCATCGGCATCGGGCAAACGTACTGCTTTTCTAAATAATTGGCAACCGTGGTGCGACTGGTATAAGGCTAATGTACCATAGCCAATTGATGTAATACACCTTACCTTTTTTTACAACCACCGCCTTTTGGCGAATGGCAGCATCCTGCTTTGGAACCTAGTTATGGCTTCCTTCCCCCCCCCTTTCTTCCCTACCTGTTATGGTTTTTTTTTTTTTTCCTGTTTATTTTATGACTTTCTTTATGATGTGTAGTAGCTATCATAGGGAGTCAGCACTGTTGCATTTTGAGTAATTCTTATACCTGCGGAGCAATGGTAATGCATGTTGCTGGATTTTTCCCTTTTTTTTGCACGACACACGATTGTACAATGGATCTGTCCGGGCTCTCCTTTGGGGGTGCAGTTAGATCCCGCAAGGGGCCCCTGCAGTAGGAGGGCAATACGGTCCTAGTTAATGGAGATAATATTTGCATAGCAATGTGTGTTTGTAATGTATCACATTCTCCTGCTATTTTCGCACTTACTTTGTAAATGGAATCTGTCTCTATTGTCTCCTTCTGAAGCGGACTGTTATAACAAAATGTTTTATGTACGAAAGTCAGTTTGTATATTTTATGCCCTGTGAAAAACCTGAATAAAAATTTATTGTTTAAAAAACGGGGTCCGTCATCCGGAGATAACTCCTGAAATCATCAGGATTATTCTCGCGGATCTCACGTAGCAAAGGCATGTGCGAGAACTGGTCACGCTGGCGCGACCAATTCTTGGTCCACAAACGCCTCCCCTCCCTGTTCATGGACCGGGCTTGTGTCAAAGTAAGAACCCCAACACGAAGCCCCTGCACAGCACAAACTCTACGATGAGTACGTAAACGAAACATGGTTTCAAAATGGTCGGCTCGTCAGAACGGACAACAGAAAGCACCAATAAACAGCAAGGCCTGAAAGAACGACCTGAATAGCAGAAGCAAGCAGACAATAAGAAATGCCTTTCAAAGCGTACTATACCAAGATATAGTCCACAATGAGAAACAAATACTTACTGACTGCACGCACTGATTATAAGATACGCACACACAAGCACAAACCGAAGAGCAGTAGCGATCTGAATCACAAATCTGAAAAGCGCAAATCGTCTCTCACCAAACTTCTACTAACACGAGATCAGCAGAAGGAGCCCAAAGGGTGCCGGACGTGGTGCTGAACTTCCCTTTTCTAGTCCTGCCGTACACGCCTTACGTCACCGCGTTCTTGGCAACCGCAAATTCCGACAACTTGGTCTGACCGTGTGTATGCAACAGTTTCGGACAAAATACGTCGGACAAAATCCAACGGATTTGGTTGTCAGAATGTCCGACCGTGTGTACAAGGGCTTAGAGTTGTGAAAATAGAATAGACTTCCTCAAGAACAAGAACAACTGGCTAGCTCAGTAGACTGTTTTAAAGAAAAAGGAGCTGGATGAATTCCTAAATACAAAAATATAACAACCCTAAAGATTGTTAATCCCGGGAATATCCCACTGCCTTCAGCAGTACAGGAAGGAATTTTTTCTATTGCTGGAGCATATTGGACAATGCTTTTATAGGGTTTTTTCTGCCTTCCTCTGGATCGACTGTGGTTAAAAGGTTCTGTATAGAGAGATGTTCTATTGGTTGACTTAGATGGATTGGTGATTTTTTTCAACCTATATAACTATTATTTGTGAATGATTTTTGTTTAAAAATTACTTAAAATTAGAGCTGCACGATTCTGGCCAAAATGAGAGTCACAATTTTTTTACTTAGAATAAAAAGATCACAATTCTCACGGCGTAAAATCTTCCACATTAGACAAGAAAAAAAATAAATAAAATGGGCTGTTACTGGTTAACTTTTTTTTTTTATTTATTTAAAAAAAATTGCATTCGAAAGACCTTGCAACAACCACCATTTTATTCTTTAGGGTGAATAAAAAATATGGAAAGGGTGGGGGAAAACACTGCGCTATGATTAAATTGGAAAAAAAAAAAAAAGGACAGCTGCCAACACTTAAAACAAACAAAGTTCAACAATCAAAGGGTAAAAAATAGTGTAGCGCTTCTACAATGGTGAATGTGATAAATACGCACATAAGCAAAAAATTGTGTATATAGAAAATGGTCACATGGGGAAGTCCATAATCATATTAAACAAAAGTCCAATACGAATGGATAAACAATTTCGTGATGTAACTGGTACAGGGATGATTAGACCGCTTCAAGAGAAGTAGAGGACTTGCTAATCAGATATGCCCATGTAAATCAGCTTGTCTGTAGACATTAGAAAGATAGATGAATACTCTTACCAACTGTGTTGGACTCACACGGTCGTATGACGGTTGAGTCTAGAAGGCTTGGGGTCCTGACCTAGGACCAAAGAGTGGATCGATGAGGGTCCGGCAGAGTGATGAGGAAACTCCAAGCAGCAGTGAACCATGCGATGTATCTCACGGATGTAGCGTCAGGGTGGTTTCTCATCCAGCTCAGACGTGACACGATCAACACAGGTGACCCCGAAATTGGGATGGAGGATATTGTGGGTTTTAAGCCAAAAAAAGAAAAGGAAAAAGAAAAAGAAAGCTCCACATGGTGCGGGTCAGACGGTCTTAAACGGCAAATTTATTTAAAAGTCAAAAAATATAATAAAAATTTATGACTTAGTGATCACATAAAGGCTGAGTAAAAATAGAAATAAAAGCAATGTGGGGTGCCAACAGCTAGCCCGACGCCCTTCGACAGGGGCATGGTGGGACCCACCACATTGCTAACAAATTTATGGAGTTTCTGAGACAGCTCCGCCTACAAAAAGAGGCGGGGACTTTGGTCTGAGACAACCCCTTACAAATAAAATAAACAAACATGAGAAAGGCTTATTCCGACATAGTATGCAGATTCATATAACCAATCTATTATCAATATGGGATAGTGCCCTTTCATATAGGTGCTCAAGTTAAATTTGACAACAAAAAAGGTATAACAATGACAGTAAGCGTATCTCACGCATTGGTCCCATCTGTATTTCCCTTATCATCTGTATCCAGAGGGGACCAGCGCGTGAACAATACACACACGGTGCTACATCAAACGCATAAACATGGCTGCCACACATATAGTATTACCACCACATATGCTGGGTTTCAAATCTGTCCCCCAGAGTGGTTTACTCACAGTTGTGTTCTATCAGGATAAGTCTATATGTATCAGGATGGCGGTGGCTGATGATAATCTGCTGTTATATATGGTCAAAAACATACTGGCGATATGCAGTTGAAACGGAATGTATATATGTTGCCATAGCAACCAATGCTGTGTGGAATATGCATTGACTTAATTCCGGTCGTATGACGAAATTACGTCGTGACGTTTAAAACGTTTGTAATGCCCCAACCAATCGCTGGTCCGCGCGTTACATCGCCGTGAGGGGAGGTGCTAGTAGGGACGTACGTCCCTCACACCACGAGGCCCAGACGCACCAAAATAACACGTGGCGCGTCTCCCTCACTTGGCATGTAACCAGGGAGGAGGGGCATGCAGACTTGGCGCCCTACGGCCGCGTGTTGCACGCCTCCCATCCCACGGCGTGACGTGCGGCGTCGTTTCTCCGTTCAGAACATGTGACGTAACCACGTCAGATCAAGGCATGTTGCGGCGTCGTCCCTCCGTTCGAAGTGAACGGAGCGTGTGACGTAACCACGCCATACCAGAACACATGTCCGGTCTAGTCGGAACCATGGCAACCAGTCCCCCGACTGTATGGGAACCGTCGCCATGGGGAGAGAGACGCCGTGAGGACAAATTATCACAAATTCTACACTGAAATTCACATACCAGATATTTAAGTGAATAGTCTCAAACATGGAGAATAAAAATAAAACATTGTAAAATATGGACGTCAAGAGTACATGCGCCCAAAAGTGGGCAAAGATAAATTGGCACAAAATGGGGCATGCATGACAAGGACGCACACTATACATAATAGAAAAGTAAAAAATATATAATAATATATATGTATCCCATAACGACACTGCATTTATCCTGGATCACATCTGGCTCAGGGGAAGAATGCAATGCTGCACATGGGCATACGTATATATAGTGTGAAGTTGGGCAGAAATTCAAACGCATATGTAAGAGACTGTGGAATGAGTCTATAAGTTTGGGTGTGGGAAAACATAAAAAACCAAGTTAAGGTAGAATCAGTAGGAAACACAGTGTGCTCACATGAACTCAATAAGAGTAAAAAACATACCAAAAGTATGTGAGACATGTTCAAAAGAAAAATGTCTCTCACATAGTTAAATAATGGCGATATCTATAAGGGAATGGTATACTAAAAAATGAAAATAAAATAAAAATAATGGTGGGGTGGGGAATTAATAACCCAACCCCAGTGTATTAGGCCTGATTAATAAAGCTGTTGATGTCCCAGTCTGTATTCATGCCATGGGGGGAGTAGCACCTCAATTCGTAAATCCAAAACGTCTCGAGGCGAGACACCCCCCGTAGGCAGGAATCCCCCCTCCAGCTTGGAACAAATTTGTCTATGATCTGGAACCGTGTGCCTGTAGGGTCTCTATTATGTTGTTCAAGGTAGTGTCTCGGGACTGTGTGTTTATCACAGCCTTTTTTGATTTTACTAAGGTGTTCATTGACTCTGATTGAAAAATTACGAATTGTACGCCCGACATATTGCTCATTGCAAGGGCATGTTATCAGATAAACTATGTATCTAGTGGTACAGGTGGTGAAGTGTTTCATAGGGTACGTACGTTGGGTAGCCGTAGAAGTGAAGGAATCACTCCTCCGTTTACCCAGCATATTGTGTATGCACACATTACATTTTCTACAGGGGAAATATCCTTTGCTCTGTGGGAAAAACTGGATAGGTCTAGGGATGTCTACTACATTGGGGGAGACGTCACTTTGTATCGAGCGAGCTCCCCTATAGATAATTCCAGCTTTCTCAGGGATTGTTCCTCCTAAAATTTTGTCACTGCATAATATCTTCCAGTGTCTGTTGATAATTTTCTTTATCTCCTTATGTTGTGTAGAGAAAGTGGTGAAGAATGACCACTTAAATTTGTCATTCGTTTTTATTTTAGATTTCTTTTGGACAAGGGACGTCCTATCGGTCTGTAAGGCTGTTTTGATATCAGCACCTAGAACGCATGGGTCATAACCCTTGTCTATAAACCTCTTGCGGATGGTATAGGATTGGGAAATGAAATCACTAACATTAGTGCAGTTGCGCCTCAGTCTGAGGAATTGGCCACGTGGAACGGATTTCAGCCATTGATGGTGGTGACAGCTGTCTACAGGAATGTATCCGTTCCTGTCAGTTGGTTTAAAGAAAGTTCTCAAGACTAGGTGTTTCTGCACTACTGTGATTTCCAAATCCAGAAAATGTATGTTAGTAGTGCTGGCTTCAAAGGTCAAATTAATACCGCGATCGTTGTTGTTAAGGGTTGCCATGAAGGTATCTAGAGACGACCGACTGTCTCTCCACAGGAGGAGGATGTCGTCTATGTATCTTGCCCACAGTACCAGTTCAGGCCTGTCCAGGGCATAGACGACATCCTCCTCCCATTGGGCCATAAACAAATTGGCCAGACTGGGTGCATATTTTGCCCCCATGGCAACACCTTTGATCTAACAATCGGACGACCTGGTGGATTCACAAGGTCCTTATGTAATACATAAGGACCTTGTGAATCCACCAGGTCGTCCGATTGTTAGTGGTATAAATTCCATTACTTCGAGAATAGGGAAATATATAGATTCCTATCTCCAGCCCTTAGTAAGAAGTGTACCATCTTATTTACAGGATACTGGTGACACCATTCGATTATTAGAGAACATTTACCTTAGTAAAATCAAAAAAGGCTGTGATAAACACACAGTCCCGAGACACTACCTTGAACAACATAATAGAGACCCTACAGGCACACGGTTCCAGATCATAGACAAATTTGTTCCAAGCTGGAGGGGGGATTCCTGCCTACGGGGGGTTTCTCGCCTCGAGACGTTTTGGATTTACGAATTGAGGTGCTACTCCCCCCATGGCATGAATACAGACTGGGACATCAACAGCTTTATTAATCAGGCCTAATACACTGGGGTTGGGTTATTAATTCCCCACCCCACCATTATTTTTATATTATTTTCATTTTTTAGTATACCATTCCCTTATAGATATCGCCATTATTTAACTATGTGAGAGACATTTTTCTTTTGAACATGTCTCACATACTTTTGGTATGTGTTTTACTCTTATTGAGTTCATGTGAGCACACTGTGTTTCCTACTGATTCTACCTTAACTTGGTTTTTTATGTTTTCCCACACCCAAACTTATAGACTCATTCCACAGTCTCTTACATATGCGTTTGAATTTCTGCCCAACTTCACACTATATATACGTATGCCCATGTGCAGCATTGCATTCTTCCCCTGAGCCAGATGTGATCCAGGATAAATGCAGTGTCGTTATGGGATACATATATATTATTATATATTTTTTACTTTTCTATTATGTATAGTGTGCGTCCTTGTCATGCATGCCCCATTTTGTGCCAATTTATCTTTGCCCACTTTGGGGCGCATGTACTCTTGACGTCCATATTTTACAATGTTTTATTTTTATTCTCCATGTTTGAGACTATTCACTTAAATGTCTGGTATGTGAATTTCAGTGTAGAATTTGTGATAATTTGTCCTCACGGCGTCTCTCTCCCCATGGCGACGGTTCCCATACAGTCGGGGGACTGATTGCCATGGTTCCGACTAGACCGGACATGTGTTCTGGTATGGCGTGGTTACGTCACACGCTCCATTCACTTCGAACGGAGGGACGACGCCGCAACATGCCTTGATCTGACGTGGTTACGTCACATGTTCTGAACGGAGAAACGACGCCGCACGTCACGCCGTGGGATGGGAGGCGTGCAACACGCGGCCGTAGGGCGCCAAGTCTGCACGCCCCTCCTCCCTGGTTACATGCCAAGTGAGGGAGACGCGCCACGTGTTATTTTGGTGCGTCTGGGCCTCGTGGTGTGAGGGACGTACGTCCCTACTAGCACCTCCCCTCACGGCGATGTAACGCGCGGACCAGCGATTGGTTGGGGCATTACAAACGTTTTAAACGTCACGACGTAATTTCGTCATACGACCGGAATTTAGTCAATGCATATTCCACACAGCATTGGTTGCTATGGCAACATATATACATTCCGTTTCAACTGCATATCGCCAGTATGTTTTTGACCATATATAACAGCAGATTATCATCAGCCACCGCCATCCTGATACATATAGACTTATCCTGATAGAACACAACTGTGAGTAAACCACTCTGGGGGACAGATTTGAAACCCAGCATATGTTGTGGTAATACTATATGTGTGGCAGCCATGTTTATGCGTTTGATGTAGCACCGTGTGTGTATTGTTCACGCGCTGGTCCCCTCTGGATACAGATGATAAGGGAAATACAGATGGGACCAATGCGTGAGATACGCTTACTGTCATTGTTATACCTTTTTTGTTGTCAAATTTAACTTGAGCACCTATATGAAAGGGCACTATCCCATATTGATAATAGATTGGTTATATGAATCTGCATACTATGTCGGAATAAGCCTTTCTCATGTTTGTTTATTTTATTTGTAAGGGGTTGTCTCAGACCAAAGTCCCCGCCTCTTTTTGTAGGCGGAGCTGTCTCAGAAACTCCATAAATTTGTTAGCAATGTGGTGGGTCCCACCATGCCCCTGTCGAAGACATTTATGTCGAAACGCGTCGGGCTAGCTGTTGGCACCCCACATTGCTTTTATTTCTATTTTTACTCAGCCTTTATGTGATCACTAAGTCATAAATTTTTATTACATTTTTTGACTTTTAAATAAATTTGCCGTTTAAGACCGTCTGACCCGCACCATGTGGAGCTTTCTTTTTCTTTTTCCTTTTCTTTTTTTGGCTTAAAACCCACAATATCCTCCATCCCAATTTCGGGGTCACCTGTGTTGATCGTGTCACGTCTGAGCTGGATGAGAAACCACCCTGACGCTACATCCGTGAGATACATCGCATGGTTCACTGCTGCTTGGAGTTTCCTCATCACTCTGCCGGACCCTCATCGATCCACTCTTTGGTCCTAGGTCAGGACCCCAAGCCTTCTAGACTCAACCGTATACGACCGTGTGAGTCCAACACAGTTGGTAAGAGTATTCATCTATCTTTCTAATGTCTACAGACAAGCTGATTTACATGGGCATATCTGATTAGCAAGTCCTCTACTTCTCTTGAAGCGGTCTAATCATCCCTGTACCAGTTACATCACGAAATTGTTTATCCATTCGTATTGGACTTTTGTTTCATATGATTATGGACTTCCCCATGTGACCATTTTCTATATACACAATTTTTTGCTTATGTGCGTATTTATCACATTCACCATTGTAGAAGCGCTACACTATTTTTTACCCTCTGAATAAAAAATATATATAATGTTTGGGGGTTCTAAGTAATTTTCTATCAAAATATATATATATTTTAACTTGAAACCAACAAATGTCAGATTAAGGTTTAGTGTTTAAAGAGGAAGTAAACCCTGATGGGTTTACTTCCTCTTTGATTCCCTGCAAAGGTAAAGCATAATGGACTACTATGTATCGCATAGTAGTCCATTATGTGTCACTTACCTGACACATACTCACCGCTGTCCCCTGTAGTCCGGAGCTTCCATCTTCTTCCATATTCTCGCGGCATATCGCCGTTAACTGCGGCGTGCTCAGAGCGCCTGCACGCCGCTGTCTACAGGGCATGTGCTGTAGACAGCGGTGCCTGTCTTTAGGCAAATATCTCCTAAACCGTGTGGGTTTAGGAGATATTTCTTTGACCTACAGGTAAGCCTTAATCTAGGCTTACCTGTAGGTCAAAGTGGTTTGTAAGGGTTTACAACCACTTTAAGTGGTTAAACTTTTTTCACTCACATTGACAAATTGTTACAATGTTTATACTTAAGTTCAACTGCTAAAGAATGTTGTGAGTCTGTTGACTGGCCAGTTTTTCTCTTCCTTTCTTTTGATGGCTGTGACTTCAGAAGAGCAGAGAATTATTTGCATAGAAATAATTGTGAAACACTTTAGTCAAGATCGCAATAACGATTCTTGACGATTAATTGTACAGCTCTACGTAAAATATATTTTGCGATACAATGCTTCTTACTGCATGCTGACAGAGCTGAATAACTACCTCATCCCTCAAGTGTACTCACCTAGAGAAGCAAAGGCAAGGGCAGGTCTGGTATTGAGAGCTGATTACTGAGTGCACTGGGTCTAATGGGTGGCTACTGGACTGCAGTC
Source organism: Lithobates pipiens (assembly GCF_037356315.1). NCBI lineage: Eukaryota > Metazoa > Chordata > Amphibia > Anura > Ranidae > Lithobates > Lithobates pipiens. Next base: position 89,196,062 of record NW_027507791.1, read on the forward strand.
AGTCATACTTAGACGCCCTGTGCAACTGGGAGGATGAAAATTGGAGTGTTTACAATAATCCCCATCTAGGTATCTTATTAATCGGGCTTTAGAAATCGTTTATGCATTTACTTAACTCTGTACAGTGCGAAGAGACCGTTATTTACTTTTCTGTTCTAGTGTTGAGCTACATGAAGGCTCCCCATATTCATATACGGTTTAACCTTAAACTGCATAGAGTATTCTTTACTGTCAGAGCAGTAAGGATGTGGAATTCTCTTCAACAAGCAGTGGTATCAGCAGGGAGCATCAAAAATTAAAAAAAAAAACGATTAGATGGGCACCTTAACCGCTTCCGCCGTGGAAGATTTTACCCCCTTCATGACCAGAGCACTTTTTGCGATTCGGCACTGCATCGCGTTAACTGACAATTGCATGGTTGTGCGACATTGCACCTAAACAAAATTCGCCTTTTTTTCCCCACAAATAGAGCTTTCTTTTGGTGGTATTTGATCACTTCTGTGTTTGTTTGTTTTTTTGCACTATAAACAAAAAGTGAAAAAAGTATATATTTTTTACTTTTTGCAATAATAAATATCCTCCAAAAATCTATAAAAAACTATTTTTTTCCTCAGTTTAGGCCGATATGTATTCTTCTACATATTTTTGGTATAAAAAAACTAAAAAAAAACGCAATAAGCGTATATTGATTGGTTTGCGCAAAAGTTAGAGCGTCTACAAAATAGGGGATAGATTTATGACATTTTTATTATTCTTTTTTTTTTACTAGTAATGTCGGCGATCTGAAATTTTTATCAGGACTGTGACATTATGGCGGACACGTCGGACAATTTTGACACATTTTTGGGACCATTGGCATTTTTACAGCGATCAGTGCTATAAAAAAATGCATTGATTACTGTAAAAATGTCACTGGCAGGGAAGAGGTTAACACTAGGGGCGATCAAGGGGTTATTGTGTTCCCTAGTGTGTGTTCTAACTGAAGGGCGGAATGGACTGTGTAGGGGAAGAGATAGATCGCTGTTCATACATGAACAGATGATCTGTCACTTCTCTCCTCAGAGAACCAGAAACTGTGTTTACACACACAGTTGCCCTCAAATTGAATTGAATGTTGACAGAGCTGAATAATTGCCTCGGCCCTCAGCACAAGTTTCCTCACCTAGACTTGCGTTTCAGAGCAAAGCAGGGGACTTTGGTCATTGCCTGCATGCAGCTCAATGCTAGGACAGAAAAATAAAGGGCTTTTCATGCTGTACAGGACTGAGTGTCAGTTCACAAATGGTCATTCATATATATATATATATATATATATATATATATATATATATATATATATATATATATATATATATATTATTTATTTATTTATTTTAAGTTTTTGCAAAACTTGTATGCTAAAACAGTAGTTCAGCTTCAATGCCTGATCTATCCCAGTAGCTAATACAGTGGTAAAATCATATTTGACAGGATAATGCAAAAACAGACATTAGTGGTCAGTACCCAACCCGACAATTGTATTTATAAAATGGCACACCTGTTTAGTGCTGCCCCCATTATTCTGTTGGGAGGTGAAGGCGCTGGCAAAGCTGGAACTGCTGGCACCAGTGCTGCCCCCTCCACTGGTATTTTCAGTGCATCTATTGCAGAGATTTTCCCCCTGGTTTCCTTTCTTCCATATAGAAGACGAGGTGGTTTTGTACATATTGCATGTTGGCTTCAGTCCAAGAGGCATCTATTGAGAACATCAAAATGAGTGGAAATAACAATAATAATAATAATAAAAAAGATATACACAAGCCCACACACTACCAGTTATATCTAGAGCAGCCTTTCTCAACCAGAGTTCTTCTAGAGCAGCCTTTCTCAGCCTTTTCAACCTTTGAAATAGTTTTCCGGTCTCAGGGTACCCCTGCTAAAAATTTGAAATCTACAACTCATGATACAATAGTGTGATGGTCAGTGTTAAGAATGGTCCTTACACTTGTGGTCATTGGGAAGAATTACCTCCTTACAGATAGCTAAAATGGACCAATGGAGTTAGTGGGAACTTATCCGAGAAGCAGAAATTGCATTTGAAGTAACCCCTAGCAACCTTTGAAGAAACCCTAGGGTTGGGAATCAGTGCTCTAGAGGTTCCTTGAGCAATTCAGCTGACTCAGTTAAGTAACCCCTGACAACAAAGATCTTTTTAGCTATCTGAAAGAGTGGGGATTATTTTCAATGACCACAAATGTAAGGAGCATTTGTCCCAATGACCATCACATCATGACCTGTAGATTTAGTAATCATTAATAAGAGTTTCTTTGTGTTAAAGAGGTTGAGAAAAGCTGATCTAGGAGGAAAATATGGTAAGAGAATGCGTCACAGTAATGGGGTGGGTACTGAGCTGGGATGTTTTTCTTGTAAAGGCTATGGTATGGAACAGGCAGGGTATGACATGAACGCAAGAGAGTGAAGTGTATATATGAAAAAGACCACAAAAAAGAAAAGTGCGCACTGACATAGTGCGTTATCCAAAAACCATTGTTTTATTATTCTTATAAAAAGTGATAAGTATTATACTCACTAATTAGCAATTGCATCACATAGTACATAGTACATAGTACATGTTCATCACATAGTACAGCAATGTTTAGTCCACAGTACATCAAACCATGTAGTAGGAGGTAAAGATCCAAAAGGTCAATGCGTTTCGAGGACTAGCCTCTTCCTCAGAGCCCTCTGAGGAAGCACTCAAAACATTAGCCTATTGGATTTTTACCTTCTGCCACATGGTTTGATGTACTGTGGACTGAACATTGCTGTACTATGGGGAGCTTTGATGCAATTGCAAATGTATGAGTTGTAGCAGAGCGTCCCAGAGAGAGCCAGGAAAAGTCCTGTTCGGGGTTTATATGTCTCCCAGGCTCCTCTCGTACACGTTCCGAAATCTCTGATCCATGGTCCAGTTCGGGTCTTAGTCCTCTTCCCCAGACTAATTTAAGCTCACCTGAGCAGACAGCCTTTGCTCTCTGCCTGGGACATACAGACCATGTTGGTTTGTGAAGAGGAAAAGGTTAGTAAAAGCTGTTAAGCAGCTTATGTAGAGACTGACAAGCGGTAGGCTTGTTCAGCTTGGTAGTGAGGGCCTGCCTATTGTATAGTTAGAGCCGAGACACAGCTAGGACTTGTGTTTTGCTATTTTTTCATTTGTTTGTTTTCTGGAACACTGCACAGCACCTGTGTATGGACTTGTATATAACATCAAAATAAACACAGCACTGTTTGTCACTACATCCCTGGATTTGGTATCTGTGCCTGAGAAACTGCTCACTCATCCCAGGGAGGTTTGTACCTGCTACCTGTCCCCCAGGTTACATATGGTGGAGAATGCGGGCAGCTGTAGTAAGTTACTACTTAAAAGGCCAGTACCTAGAGTGACTAAAACATGGAGGAAATCCTAAAACAATTGATGATATCCAACGCTACACAACAGCAAACAAATGCTGAACTACGGCAAGCCAATGCTGCACAGCAGAAAACAAACGCTGTACTCAATGCTGCACAACAGCAAGCAAACGCTGCACAGCAGAAAGCTAATGCTATCGCACAGGAGCAAACCAAGGTGCTGTTGCAACAGATTAGTGCTGTACAGGAGAAAACAAATGCTGCACTACAGCAAGCTAATGCTATTGCACAGGAGCATTCGCAGAGGCTGTTTGAACAGCTAGCCACTGATGCCAAAGCGGATAGAAAAACCTTGATGGAGGTTGTGGAGATGCTAGCAAAGCGGTCACCTGTTAAAGTTGATGTTGGAGACAACTCCTCAGCCATCCATGTGGGTCGCTTCCTTTCTAAGATGACTACAGATGATGATCCAGAGGCCTTTCTGCTAACGTTTGAGCGGACTGCTGAGAGGGAAGGTTGGCCTAAAACCCAGTGGGCAGGACTGGTTGCTCCCCTGCTTTCTGGAGAATCGCAGAAGGCCTACTATGATTTGGAATCAGCAGAAGTGGGAGACTATGAAAAGGTCAAACTGGAAATCCTGGCACGAATTGGTGTCACTTTCGCAGATGTTCGACCTAATTCACCTGGTGAGGAAATGGCTACAGCCGGAGTCCCTGTCTGGGCCACAAATAGTGGAGCGTGCGGTCATGGACCAGTTCCTGAGGTCACTACCAATTCCCCTGCAGAGGTGGGTGAGTCAAGGAGACCCCAAATCGGCGGACAACCTGGTGGAACTCGTTGAAAGGTACTTTGTTGCAGAAAACCTGGTCACCACCCCTACAACTGCACGGACTTTCCACCCAAAGCCACGGTCTCCCCAGGCAACCGGTAAGACTGTTCCAGGGGAAGTGGGTGGTAAAGATGGCAAGGAAATAGGGGGGAGGAATTTTTTTGCCAGGACTGAAGTTTGGCGTCCCAAACAAGGGAAGCCATTGCCTGTCAGCAAACCAAACTGGGGAAACGTCAGGTGTTTTCGTTGCCAAGAACTGGGACATGTTTCAGCAAATTGTCCATTGACAGATGAATTTTCCCATTAGGAGACAGTCTATGTTTGCAGCTGTTTCATGCGCTGCAGCGCCAAATATGGGAAAACCAATGTGCCAAATGACTGTTAATGATAAGCCTATTACAGCCTTGCTGGACTCTGGAAGTCTAGTGACTTTGGTTACAGCTGAAATGATTGAACCTGTGAATTGTCATGCTAAAAAAATTGCTGTGACCTGTATTCATGGGGATACCAGGGAGTACCCTGTAACCACTGTTCGGTTTAAAACTGGCTTAGGTATGGTGACCCATCAGGTTGGACTTGTCGCCAACTTGGTGCACAGGGCCATCATTGGTAGGGAATTCCCTAAATTTTGGGAACTGTGGGATCGTCTGACCCGGTCGCAGTACCTGACTCAGTGGCAAAGCCAGAACTGGGTACAGGGGATTCCTCTCAGGGCTCCCCGGGTTTTCCTCTATCGGTTATGGCAGGAGAACTGGAGGAGTCTGAGGAAGTCCCCACCACCAGTAGGGCTGGACAGCCGTCTGCTGAATCCGAGCCTACGTTGGAGTTTTCTGACCTTAATGTGCACAAAGAAAATGTTGGTACCGAGCAAAGAAAAGACCAGACCCTTGCCCAGGCCTGGGAAAATGTAACAGTGGTTAATGAGGTACCTGTCGAACCAGGGGACAGGCCCTGTTTTCCTTATTTCAGCAGCAATGAGGATTTACTGTATCGTGTATGTAAAATGAATGATGAAGTGGTTGAACAGTTGGTGGTCCCTAAGCAATACAGACGGGTGGTGTTGGAACTTGCCCATGGGCACTTGCTAGGAGGCCATTTAGGGGTTGAAAAAACGACTGAAAGGGTGTTGCGTAGGTTTTACTGGCCCGGGGTACAGAAAGATATTGAGAATTATTGTCAATCCTGTCCTGTGTGTCAGATGTCAGCCCCACTACCCCACTTCCGAAGTCCTTTAGTGCAATTACCTATTATTGAAGTGCCCTTTGAGAGGATTGCCATGGACCTTGTGGGTCCACTCCCCAAGTCTGCCCGGGGTCATCAGCATATCCTAGTAATCATGGATTATGCTACCCGTTACCCTGAAGCGGTTCCCTTACGCACCCCATCTGCTAAAAACATTGCCAAAGAGCTGTTTATGGTGTTCAGTCGGGTGGGCATCCCTAAAGAAGTCCTTACAGACCAGGGCATCCCATTTATGTCGCGAATAACTAGGAAGCTCTGCAAGTTGTTTAACCACTTCAGCTCCGGACCAATAAACACCTTAAGGACCAGAGGTCTTTTTGCAATTTCGCACTGCGCTGCTTTAACTGGTAATTGCGCGGTCATGCAATATTGCACCCAAACGAAATTTGCGTCCTTTTCTTCCCACAAATAGAGCTTTCTTTTGATGGTATTTGATTGCCTCTGCGATTTTTTTTTTTTGCGATATAAATGGAAAAAGAGCGAAAATTTTGAAAAAAAATGATATTTTCTTCTTTTTGTTATAAGAAAAATCGAATAAACTAAATTTTAGTCATACATTGAGGGCAAAATTTATTCAGCCACATGTCTTTAGTAAAAAAAATGTCAATAAGCGTATATTTTTTGGTTTGCGCAAAAGTTATAGCGTCTACAAACTAGAGTACATTTTCTGGAATTTACACAGCTTCTAATTTATGACTGCCGATCTCATTTCTTGAGGTGCTAAAATGGCAGGGCAGTACAAATCCCCCCCAAATGACCCCATTTTGGAAAGTAGACACCCCAAGGAAATTGCTGATGGGTATGTTGAGCCCATTGAATATTTATTTTTTTTGTCCTAAGGGATTGAATAATGACAAAAAAAAAAAATTTTTTTTTACAAAAAGTTGTCACTAAATGATATATTGCTCACACATGCCATGGTTATATGTGGAATTGCACCCCAAAATATATTCCGCTACTTCTCCCGAGTATGGGGATACCACATGTGTGGGACTTTTTGGGAGTCTAGTCGCGCACGGCACCCCGAAAACCAATCACCACCTTCAGGATTTCTAAGGGTGCAAATTTTTGATTTAACTCCTCACTACCTATCACAGTTTCGAAGGCCATAAAATGCCAAAATAGCACAAAACCCCCCAAAATGACCCCATTTTGGAAAGTAGACACCCCAAGCTATTTACTGAGAGGCATGTTGAGTCCATGGAATATTTTATATTTTGCCACAAGTTGCGGGAATATTACAAACTTTTTTTTTTTTGCACCAAGTTGTCACTAAATGATATATTGCTCACACATGCTATGGGCATATGTGAAATGACACCCCAAAATACATTCTGCTGCTTCTCCCGAGTACGGGGATACCACATGTGTGGGACTTTTTGGGAGTCTAGTCGCGCACGGCACCCCGAAAACCAATCACCACCTTCAGGATTTCTAAGGGTGCAAATTTTTGATTTAACTCCTCACTACCTATCACAGTTTCGAAGGCCATAAAATGCCAAAATAGCACAAAACCCCCCCAAATGACCCCATTTTGGAAAGTAGACACCCCAAGCTATTTACTGAGAGGCATGTTGAGTCCATGGAATATTTTATATTTTGCCAAAAGTTGCAGGAATATTACAAACTTTTTTTTTTTTTGCACAAAGTTGTCACTAAATGATATATTGCTCACACATGCTATGGGCAGAAGTCAAATTACACCCCAAAATAAATTCTGCTGCTTCTCCCGAGTACGGGGATACCACATGTGGGGGACTTTTTGGGAGCCTAGCCACGTACGGGAACCCGAAAACCAAGCACTGCCTTCCGGATTTGAATATAAAATGCTATAAAAAACAAACTAACCAGAGTCACCCGTAACACTTATACGGTGATCAGTGGTGAAAGGGTTAACTAGGGGCAATCAGGGGGTTCAAATTTTTATTAGGTAGTATATGGGGGTCCCTGGCGCTATATAAAAACCTGACGGGGAACCTAAATAACTAACTGGCTAACCAGCGTCACCAGTGACACTTATACTGTGATCGCTGGTGAAAGGGGGTGAAAGGGTTAACTAGCAGCAATCAGGGGGTTAAAACCATTATTGGGTAGTATATCGGGGTACCTAGCGCTATAAAAACCTGGCGGTGAACCTAAAAAAATAACTAGCTACCTAGCGACACTAGCGACACTGATGCAGCGTTCAGAAAAATTATCGCTTAGTGACACTGGCAAAAGGGGGTGAAAGGGTTAACTAGCGGAAATCAGGGGGTTAAAACCATTATTGGGTAGTATATCGGGGTACCTAGCGCTATAAAAACCTGGCGGTGAACCTAAAAAAATAACTAGCTACCTAGCGACTGTAGCGACACTAATGCAGCGATCAGAAAAACGATCGCTTAGTGACACTGGCAAAAGGGGGTGAAAGGGTTAACTAGCGGCAATCAGGGGGTTAAAACCATTATTGGGTAGTATATCGGGGTACCTAGCGATATAAAAATCTGGCGGTGAACCTAAAAAAATAACTAGCTACCTAGCGACACATGCAGTGATCAGAAAAATGATCGCTTAGTGACACTGGCAAAAGGGGGTGAAAGGGTTAACTAGCGGCAATCAGGGGGTTAAAACCATTATTGGGTAGTATATCGGGGTACCTAGCGCTATAAAAACCTGGCGGTGAACCTAAAAAAATAACTAGCTACCTAGCGACTGTAGCGACACTAATGCAGCGATCAGAAAAACGATCGCTTAGTGACACTGGCAAAAGGGGGTGAAAGGGTTAACTAGCGGCAATCAGGGGGTTAAAACCATTATTGGGTAGTATATCGGGGTACCTAGCGATATAAAAACCTGGCGGTGAACCTAAAAAAATAACTAGCTACCTAGCGACACATGCAGCGATCAGAAAAATGATCGCTTAGTGACACTGGCAAAAGGGGGTGAAAGGGTTAACTCTAGGGGCAATCAGGGGGTTAAATCTTTATTGGGGGGTGATAGGGGGCTACCCTGGACCTAACACTAACTGTCCTGACAGTTTTTACTGTCACAACTGACACTGAATGCATTGATCAGTAAAGAAATGATCAATGCAATCAGTGACACTGTGACTGGGGGGGAGGGGGGGCGGGGGGGCGATCGGGGGGGGGTTTGTGTGCCTGTGTGTACCTACATGTCAGTGTAGTGTTGGTGCACACTTACTATTAGTCTTCTCCTCGTAGTCCGGTCAAAAAGACCGCCCCGAGGAGAATGACATCACTTCCTCCTTCCTGTGTAAACAATACACAGGGGAGGAAGCTTCTCATTGGCCAGGAGCGATCCAGAGGGGGTGGCCGAAAACCAACGGCCATCCCCTCATCACGGAGCGCTCCTGGACCGAATCGGACCGCCGTAAACAGCGGGAGGGGGTCCGATCGGACCCCCCACCCGCTGGAAGGCAATCACCTAGATGTACGTGATTGTGCCTGCCTGTGCCATTGTGCTGAAGTACAATGGCAATACGGCGGTCCTGAAGTGGTTAAGGTGACACAGTTGCGAACCTCAGTGTACCATCCTCAAACGGATGGCTTGGTGGAACGCTTCAATAAGACGTTAAAGAGCATGTTAAATTTGGTTGTTGACAAGGATGGGAAAAACTGGGACTTCCTGATACCATACTTAATGTTTGCCATCAGGGAGGTTCCCCAGTCCTCTATGGGGTACTATCCCTTTGAGTTGCTTTATGGGAGACACCCTCTGGGACTTTTAGACATAGCCAAAGAAACTTGGGAGGGGGAGCAGACACCCCATAAAAGTGTCATTGTGCACGTCGCTCAAATGCAGGAGAGGATTGCAACAATCATTCCAATGGTAAAAGAACACTTACTGCAGGCCCAGGCAGCCCAACAGAGAATATACAACAGGCGGGCCCAACTCCGGGTTTTCTCACCTGGTGACAGGGTCCTGGTGTTGGTTCCTACTGTTGAGAACAAGTTCCTGGCTAAGTGGCAGGGTCCCATTGAAGTAATTGAAAGAGTTGGGGAAGTCAACTACAAGGTGTATCAACCAGGAAAAAGGAAGCCCGAGCAGGTTTACCAGGTAAACCTGTTAAAGCCCTGGAAGGATAGACTGGCGTTAACTGCGAGGTCCATCCCGGTAATGCCTAAGGGTACTGAGTCCCCTCTGATTCCTGAGGTCACAATTCCAGATACCTTTTCATGTTCCCAAAAACAGGAAGCTAGAGAGTTCCTGATAAGGAATAGAGAGAAATTTTCAGAGTTACCTGGCATGACTTCAGCAGTTCAGCATGATATTGTTACTGAACCTGGGGTACGTGTCAAGCTCAAACCATATAGAATTCCTGAAGCGAGGAGAAAAGACATCAGCAATGAAGTTAAAAGAATGTTGGAGCTGGATGTTATTGAGGAATCCAATAGTGACTGGTCTAGCCCCATCGTGTTAGTCCCAAAACCGGATGGCACTTGGAGGTTCTGTAATGACTTCAGGAAGCTTAATGCAGTGACAAAGTTACCCAATGCCCAGAGTAGACGAACTTATAGACCAACTTGGCAAAGCTCGCTATATTACCACTTTGGACTTGACAAAAGGGTATTGGCAAATACCCCTGACTGGTAGCGCCAAAGAGAAGACTGCATTTGTGACCCCGGAGGGTTCATTTAAATATAAAAAAATGCCTTTTGGGTTGCAAAATTACCCCGCGACATTTCAGAGGGCCATGGACAGGAACCTAAGACCCCACCGACGATATGCAGCAGCCTATTTAGATGACATAGTGGTATATAGCGCTGACTGGGAGTCTCACTTGCCTCGTGTCCAGGCTGTCCTTGATTCCCTCTTCAAAGACGGTTTTACAGCAAATCCAAAAAAATGTGCCATTGGTCTAGAAGAAGCCAAGTATTTGGGCTACACTATTGGCCGTGGTGTCATAAAACCTCAAGTGAGTAAAATAGAAGCCATCCAGGAGTGGCCATGTCCTGCAAACAAGAAGCAGGTCAGGGTCTTTCTTGGCATTGCGGGGTATTATAGAAGATTTATTCCAAACTTTGCAACTATAGCTGCCCCTCTGACAGACCTGACGAAAAGTAAAGACTCTGTAATGGTGAAATGGTCCTCAATAGCAGAGGAGTCTTTCCAAGTCCTGAAGAAGGCTCTTTGTGCACAGCCAGTACTGTACTCCCCCGATTTCTCCAAAGATTTTTTGGTTCAGACAGATGCATCTGATGTTGGTATCGGGGCAGTACTATCGCAGGTACACAATGGGGAAAAACACCCTGTGGTGTACCTAAGCAGAAAGCTCAATGACCATGAGAAAAAGTATGCAGTCATTGAAAAGGAATGTTTAGCCATAAAGTGGCCCGTGGATGCGCTCAGGTACTATTTGTTAGGGCGCCAGTTTGAGTTAGTAACTGACCATGCTCCCTGAAATGGATGGCCCAAAAGAAGGAGACTAATAGACGGGTGAACCGGTGGTTTTTGGCTCTACAGGATTACTCCTTCTCCGTAAAACACAGGCCAGGTGTTGAGATGGGGAATGTAGATGCCCTGTCCCGTGTTCACTCCTGTTGGGCCACAGGTGTTCCAACCCTGGGGTTGAAACAAGGGGGGAGGATATGTAGCAGAGCATCCCAGAGAGAGCCAGGAAAAGTCCTGTTCAGGGTTTATACGTCTCCCAGGCTCCTCTCGTACACGTTCCGAAATCTCTGATCCATGGTCCAGTTTGGGTCTTGAACCTCTTCTCCAGGCTAATTTAAGCTCACCTGAGCAGACAGCCTTTGCTCTCTGCCTGGGACATACAGACCATGTTGGTTTGTGAAGAGGAAAAGGTTAGTAAAAGCTGTTAAAGAGGAAGTAAACCCTGATGAGTTTATTTCCTCTTTCATTCCCTGCAAAGGCAAAGCATAATGGACTACTATGCATCGCATAGTAGTCCATTATGTGTCACTTACCTGACACAGGAGCCAGCGAAGTCACCACTGTCCCCTGTAGTCCGGCGCATCCATCTTCTCGGTGGGGTCTCGCAGCTCCGCCGCTGTCATTCGGCGAAGCCGCGATGACGTCACTCCCACGCATGTGCACCGGAGCCGACACGCGTGGCAGCTCCGTCGTTGAAAATGCCGCGCTCAGTGCGCATGCGCCCCGTAGACAGAGGTGCCTGTCTTCGGGCAAATATACCTATACGGTTTAGGAGATATTTCTTGGACCTACAGGTAAGCCTTAATCTAGACTTACCTGTAGGTCAAAGTGTGTTGTAAGGGTTTACAACCACTTTAAGCAGCTTATGTAGAGACTGACAAGCGGTAGGCTTGTTCAGCCTGGTAGTGAGGGCCTGCCTATTGTATAGTTGGAGCCGAGACACGGCTAGGACTTGTGTTTTTGCTATTTTTTCATTTGTTTTCTGGAACACTGTACAGCACCTGTGTATGGACTTGTATATAACACCAAAATAAAAAAATAAAAATAAAAAAGTTTGTCACTACATCCCTGGATTTGGTATCTGTGCCTGAGAAACTGCTCATCCCAGGGAGGTTTGTACCTGCTAACTGTCCCCCAGGTTACAGAGTATAATACCACTTTTAATAATAATAATAAAACAATGGTTTTAGGATAATGCACTAGGTCGGTACGCCCTTTCTTATTTGCGGTTCCAGTCTTCCTCAGTCTTATGAGGGCAGCAAGATGATTTTTATCCTTATTAAGCCAAGATGGAGATGTAGCCTACTCATCTTGAACAGGCACACTCCCAATCACACAAGAATGTGTGTTTGTGACCATTTATATATAAAGGACAACTGGGCCAAAAATCAAGGTGGTATTTAAGAGTAAAATAATATTCATACTTGGCCTGAAAAAGGATATTTTGTGCATTCTCAAACTACCCCAGCTGTGACAATCATCCAAACAGTACACAGAGCGCATTACCTGAGTTGCACTGACAAACTGCTACTTACTTTCAAATATTAAAAGACCCTTCATCTACAAGTCACCTGTAAGAGATGAAAATGATAGATTACCATTATATATTATGATGTATTTATTTATTAGATCACTACAATTTTAAAGTGACTGTCAGACATGTTTAACTTCGGCTCTTTTGCTAGATATAATAAAAAAGTTACTGAGTCCTAGAATAATATACAAAGTCCAAGAATAATATGAGTTACTGAGTCCTAGAATAATATAAGAAGTCCAAGAATAATATATGAGTTACTGAGTTTTAGAATAATATACAAAGTCCTAGAATAATATGCGAGTTACTGAGTCCTAGAATAATATGTGAAGCCCTAGAATAATTCCCTTATCTGCAGTCCCAGTGTGAGTGGTTTCACACTGGGGCTGTGCGCTGGCAGGACGTTAAGGGCTTTCAAACTGAAAATGCGGGGGCGTTGCCGGTAAAGCGCTGCTAGTTTTAGCGTCCTTTTAGAGGTGGTTTTCGTCTGCTAGCGGGTGCTTTTAACCCCCGCTAGCGGCCGAATAAAGGGTTAAAAGCGCCTACAAAGCACGAGGTGCTTTGCAGGCGCTTCAGAGGTGCTGCTTATTGCTTTCAACAGGCAGGACGCTTTAGGAGCGGTGTATAAACCCCTCCTAAAGTGCCCTAAAGATACTGCTTGCAGGACTTTTTTTAATGTCCTGCCAGCGCACCGCCACAGTGTGAAAGCACTCAGGCTTTCACACTGGGACTGCAGATGAAGCATTTTTCTGGCACTTTACAGGCGCTTTTTGTAGAGCTAAAGTGCTTGAAAAATTACTCCGGTGTGAAAGGGGTCTAAAAAAAGTCCTGCAAGCAGCATCTTTGGCGTATACACTGCTCCCAAAGCACCCCTGCCCATTGAAAGCAATGGGCAGCGCCGCCAAAGCGCTTTTTTTTTTCTTTTTTTTTTTGCCACGTCAGCGAATCTTTACCTGAGACTATAAATCAACTTGACGTTCATTGTTGTCTCTTGGAATTAATCTTCACATCATTGTGGCTATTTTCTTGTTACTTACTTGTATAATTAAATGTAAAATATTTATACAACTTTTATTTCATGTTCTTAAAACTATTCTTGTATCTTACTCCCATTATTTCACTAAAGTTATATTAAAGTTATACTACCCCCCCCCCCCCCTCCCCTATCCCCTTGTCAGTAGTATCCCTACTCCTAATATCCTGGTCTTTATGGTCTTAATTGTGCGGAGAAACTCCAATCTCGCTTAAATTGTTTCCAACCTCTCCATTTTTTTTAGAAATATTACCCTTTCCTCTTCTTCTCTCAGACTCAGGCTTTCCATATTATATATTTCTTCTACCGCATCTACCCACTCCCATGTTGTTGGGCACTCTACCTCTCGCCATTTTTTAGGGATCAGTTTTTTCGCAGCGTTTAATAGATGCGGGATGATTGTATCCTGATATTGTTTAACCCCGCCCTCCGTGCCGTGAAAAAGTACTATCCAGGGGTCTGGTTTCAATGCTGTTTGAGTTATTTCCTTGATCATTTGGAGGATCTTTTCCCAATATAGCTTAATTTTGGCACACTCCCACCAAATATGTGTCATGGTACCTGTTTTTCCACAGCCCCGCCAGCACTCGGCGGTCCCGCCTTGTTGGTATTTAGATACCTTATCCGGGGTGTTATACCATCGGGAGATAAGTTTGTAGTTCATCTCAGCTGTTTTATTATCCCTTGCCGAGCAGTGTGTCATTTTCAATATTTTATTTATTGTTTCTTTACCTTTTTGTGACCCCAATTCCCTTTCCCATTTGTTTATATATGGCGGCGTATCTTTCCAGCTGGTCCGCATCAATAGCCCATATAGCTTTGATATTATGCCCTTTGCTCTGTCAGCCGTACAAAGTTGTTCCACCCCTGTCAATTCCTCTTCAGATCTAATCGGCTGGGGTAGTTTTTCTATGAAACGGGTCAGCTGGAGATATCGCCATCTATCCCTTCTCATGTATCCCATGTGCACTAACTCTTCATGTGAAAGAAGTTTCCCTTTTTTAATTATATCTTTTATTTGTGACCCCTCTAGTCTTATCCAGTTCCCTCCTATCACCCCTCTACCCGGTGGGAAGTATTCATTGTCTTTTAAAGTTATCAGTGGTGAATTATAGTGTCCATTTAATCTTTTATACTCCTTATCCCATATCTTCAGTGCAATCTGTGTTATCTTATTTGTGTCTATATCTAGTGCCCTGTATTTTGGGGGATTCCATATTATCTTATTTAATTGTGCTTTACTGTATATATATTCTAAATTAACCCATCTTTTTTCCTCTTTTTTTTTCCCTTTTACCCATTCGACAATTCTTGATAAGACTACCGCCTTAAAGTAATATTGTAAATCAGGGACCGCTAATCCTCCCCTCCCTTTTTCTTGTTTTAATACTCCATGGGAGATCCTAGGTTTTTTATTGTTCCATATATATTTACTCATTATTGATTTTAATTTTTTGAAATAGCTGGGTGGAATTTCAACTGGCAACATCTGGAATTTATATACGATTTTTGGAAGAATAAACATTTTAAACACATTTATTCGGCCTATCCAAGAGATCGGTCTATTACTTGCTCTTCTGAGTTCAGTTTTTATTTCATTTAATAGAGGGATAAAATTTAAGCGGTATATCTTATCCAGAGTATTTGCCAATTTTACTCCCAGGTATTTCAAATCTTTTGTCCATTTAAATTTACTTTGTTCTTGGATTAGTTGTACTTCCATCACACCTACATTTATATTGAGGATTTCAGATTTTGTTTGGTTGATTTTGAAGTTTGATAGTTTCCCGTACTCATCCAGGGCCTTTGTTATCTTGGGCAGAGAATCTACCGGATTACTTATATAGAACAATACGTCATCTGCATATGCTGCAAGTTTATGTTCCTCTTGCCCTGCCTTAATTCCGCTTATTTCCGGGTTGTTTCTGATTGTCGCGAGTAGGGGTTCCAACGAGAGCACAAAAAGAAGAGGAGACAGTGGGCATCCCTGTCTGGTCCCATTTTCCATCTCAAAGGAAGAGGAGGGCAACCCGTTGATGTTTACAGTCGCTGTCGGGTGATCATACATCATTTTAATCCATTTGGCCATCCTAGGGCCAATGCCCATTTTATCCATTGTCTGGAACATAAATCCCCAATCGACTCTATCAAAGGCCTTTTGGGCATCTGTTGATAATAGTAGCGCCGGGGGTTCCGTCTTCTTCCTTTGAGATAGAATCAATAAGGTTCTCGCCCCATTGTCCTTTCCCTCTCTCCCGGGGATAAACCCAGTCTGATCCGGATGTACTAGTATATTCATTACTTTTTTCATTCTATTTGCTAATACCTTAGAAAACAGTTTAGTATCCTCATTTAGGAGTGATATTGGTCTGTAACTTGTGCACTTGGTCTCGTCTTTTCCTTCTTTTCGTATGATCGTTATTGAGGCAGATAGCGCCTCTTTACTCATGGAGTATTCTGTCCCAATCCCGTTCATATACTTACAGAGTTTCGGTACTAGAATATTCTTGAACCTTTTATAGTAACTAATTGTCAGACCGTCTGGTCCCGGGCTGTCAGGAAGATCCTCCTCACGGACGTCTGAGCGGCGAAAGTCGCAGAAGATCTTTTGCCCAGTTTCAGGAGCGTTACCGCGATCAGCGGTGCGCGCGGGAGCGCGCACGCGGGTGCGCGCGCGGCCGTTTGACGCAAATTGGCACCAATAGCGCTATTTAAACTGGAGCCATGCTTCAGTGCTTTGCTGCCTGATCAACAGCGTTCCTGTGCTTCCTGGTGATCCGTATCTGAACCTGTACCTGTACCTGTATCCTGATCCGTATCTGAACCTGAACCTGAACCTGTACCTGTACCTGTATCCTGATCCGTATCGAACCCGGCTTGTTCCCGACTCTGCTGATTGCTGCCTGCCTCCCCGACTTTGGCTTTGTACCCGACTACTCTTCTGGATTCCGTTTCTGTACCTGATCTGCCCGCCTGTGCCTGACCTGGACTGTTACACCATCCGTCAACTGTAAGTTGCTTGCTGTTGTACTACAGGACACCTCCCAGTCCACCGCAATATTTGGCTGTACTCCTTCTGCGTTTGTAGCCTTCTATCTCTGGCTGCAGACTACTGGACTCTTCCACTTCCGCTTATCCATTGCACCTGCATCCGTTGTTGGACTACAATACCCCTCCGTTGTTTGTCACCTCCTGCAATCACTTGTATGCCGTTGCTGGACTACAAGAACCCTTCTGCTGTTTGCTGAGCCTTATCTCACCTTTGCCTGCATTCTGACA
Source organism: Lithobates pipiens (assembly GCF_037356315.1). Taxonomy (NCBI): domain Eukaryota; kingdom Metazoa; phylum Chordata; class Amphibia; order Anura; family Ranidae; genus Lithobates; species Lithobates pipiens. Next base: position 89,212,760 of record NW_027507791.1, read on the forward strand.
CCGGACTACAATACACCTCCTCCTTTAACGGTCTTCTGCCTCTACCACCTGCTATCCAGTCAGGCACTTGTGCCCCTCTGTGCTCCTGAGCCCCTGTCACCACTACCAGGGTCTCTCGAGTCAGAGGTTTACGAGAGGCCACTCCCTGCACTCCGGGCTCTGCTTAAAGGTACGTGACAGTATCAGGCAGCCATGTCTGAGCCCACGCAGGGAGATTCGGCCATGGATGATTTATGCCGTCATCTTGCTGGACTTACCCAGGCTGTTAAATCTCTACAAGAAGGCTATTCTCGGTTGGAAGAGCGTGTCCAGGTCTTATCTACCACAGGCCCTACCGTGTCAGGAACTTCTTCTGCGCCATCAGTGGTTATGTTGCCCCCTGAACCCAAGGTCCCAACCCCGGAGAGGTTTTCGGGAAATCGCAGCAAGTATAGAGCTTTTCGCAATGCCTGTGAACTATTTTTTGCACTTCAACCCAGAACTTTCTCTCTAGAATCCACTAAGGTGGGTTTTGTTATCTCCCTCCTATTGGGTGAGCCCCAGGCTTGGGCCCACCGCCTTTTGGAGCAAAAGGAAACCTGCCTTAACAACCTGAATACCTTTTTTCAAGCCATGGGTTTGCTCTATGAGGATCCTCAACAGGCGGCCACAGCGGAAGCAGCTTTATATTCCCTTCAGCAAGGCCGCAGAGCAGCAGAGGACTATGCGTCTGAATTTCGGCCCTGGAGTTCCGACACTACCTGGAACGATGCCGCTCTGCGATACCAATTTCGCACGGGTCTCTCTGAACCTCTAAAGGATGAATTGGCCCGGGTGGGTGTTCCAGCAACTCTTGAAGCCCTTATCAACCTCTCCATCCAGATAGACAGACGTTTGCGAGAACGGAGAGCAGAACGCACTGCCGGGCCGTCCCGACCAGTCTGGATGTTACCCCGTGTACCTAATCCCCCTGCACATCCTGCTGCTGACACGCCTGAACCCATGCAACTGGGCTTACTTAGACCAACGCTCACCACCGAGGAACGACAACGCCGGCAGTTCAACAATCTGTGTCTTTACTGTGGGGAATCCGGACATTACGTGAGATCCTGTCCTGCCAAATTCCGTAAGCATTCTTCTGTATTTTCTCCTGTTTTACCTGCTGTGCCTAGTAATGCTACTCACCTGGCTGTTCCCGTCTCTCTTCAGCTACCCGGAGGGAACATTCAAGTCCCCGCAATAGTTGATTCTGGAGCGTGCAGTGGATTTATGGACTTATCATTTGCCCAAAAGTTCCAAGTGCCCTTACGGCCCAGGGTGAAGGGGTTGTCTGTACACCTTGCCGATGGGTCAGCTATCAAATCAGGACCGGTGACACAGGAGACATGTCCTTTGACTGCTACTATTTCCGGTAACCATCAGGAACAACTCTGTCTGGACATTATTGAATCTCCTCTTTTCCCTATCATACTGGGTATGCCCTGGCTCCGGGCACACAACCCGCAAATAGACTGGTCCACCGGAAACATCTACTTTCTCTCTCCCTATTGTCATCAACACTGCTTCCAAGAATCAATTAAGGTCTCACCCCATTTAATGTGTATGGAGACCGACGTTGAGACACGCCAGCACGTTCCTGAGGCCTACCACGACTTCTTGGACGTGTTCAGCAAGAAGAGGGCAGAAACACTTCCCCCTCATAGACCCTACGATTGCCCAATTGAGATCCTTCCCGGAGCCGAAATCCCTTTCGGGAGAATATTTCCCTTAACAGAAGTGGAATTGGAGACTCTCAGGACTTACATTGATGACAATTTGAAAAAGGGGTTCATACGTCCTTCTACGTCCCCAGCTGGGGCAGGAATCTTTTTTGTAGAAAAGAAGGACCATTCTCTCCGCCCTTGTGTTGACTACCGGGACTTAAATAAAGTTACAGTCAAGAACCGGTACCCACTGCCCTTGGTACCCGAATTATTTCAGCGCCTTGGATCAGCTAGTATCTTCACAAAACTGGATCTGCGCGGAGCCTATAATTTGGTCCGTATCCGAAGTGGGGACGAATGGAAGACTGCCTTCCGCACCCGCTTCGGACATTTTGAATATCTCGTAATGCCCTTTGGGCTGTGCAACGCTCCTGCGACTTTCCAGCATTTTGTGAATGATATCTTTAGAGATTTTCTCGACCTGTTTGTTATAGTATACCTGGACGACATCTTAATTTTCTCCCCCTCTCTGCCAGCTCACAGGGAACACGTTAAGAAGGTTCTCACTCGGCTTCGCCAACACGGCTTGTACGCAAAACCTGAGAAGTGCGAGTTTGAACGTCGCAGCATTCAGTTTTTGGGGCTGATTATTTCGGTGGATGGAATCAAGATGGATCCGCAAAAAGTTTCGGCCATCCTGGACTGGCCAGCCCCTACTGATAAGAGAGGAATTCAACGCTTTGTGGGGTTTGCGAATTTTTATCGAAAATTCATCAAGGGATTTTCTACAATCATCGCTCCAATCACCAGATTAACGAGACAAGGTATTAAGTTCCAGTGGACTCCGGAGGCACAGGCCGCATTTTCTTCCCTTAAAGAACAGTTTGTGTCAGCATCTGTCCTGAAGCATCCTAATTCTGCGCTACCCTACATCCTTGAGGTGGATGCATCCGAAGTTGCAGTGGGAGCAGTCCTTTCTCAGAGACAGGGCCCCAAGGCTTTATTGCATCCGGTGGCGTTTTTCTCACGTAAGTTGTCTGAAGCGGAAAGGAATTATGATGTCGGGGACAGGGAGCTACTTGCTATCAAAGCTGCACTTGAGGAATGGTGCTATCTCCTGGAGGGGGCAGCCCATCCCATTCTGGTATACACTGACCACAAGAACTTAGAGTATTTAAAGACTGCTAAGAGGCTGAAGCCGCGTCAGGCCAGATGGGCACTTTTCTTTACAAGATTTTCCTTCCACATTACCTATAGACCCGGATCGAAAAACACCAAACCCGACGCGCTATCCCGGATGTTCAGCGAGCCCGAAGTTCTTCAACCCACAGACACCATCCTTACGCCCGGAAATTTCCTTATGCTCCAGGAAGATCTTCTATCCCAACTTAAGCAGGCTTCATCTTCAGCTTCACATCCCTCAAACACCACCTTACTCTCTAGCAATGACTTATTATGGCATGAAAATAAGATCTACGTGCCCCAACAACTACGGGTTGCTGTACTTAAGTCTTGCCACGACCACAAGCTGGCCGGTCATTTTGGGGTACACAAGACCGCCAAACTTCTCCAACGCAACTTTTGGTGGCCTCAGCTGCTAAGAGACTGTAAACTTTATGTAGAATCTTGCATTACCTGTACCCAGAACAAGAGTAGCAAGGCCAAAGCCTGGGGGTTGCTGAAACCACTCCCCATCCCGGAAAGACCTTGGAAAATGATTTCCATAGACTTTATTGTAGAACTACCACCGTCAGAAGGCTTTACCACTATCCTTGTGGTGGTCGACAGATTGTCCAAGATGGCTCACTTTCTGCCCATGAAGGGTACACCTTCTGCCCCTGAGACCGCAAGGATCTTCATTAAGGAGATTGTAAGACTCCACGGTATACCTGCGAACATTGTTTCCGATCGTGGAGTACAATTTACATCAAAATTTTGGAGAGCTTTATGTAAATCCTTGAAAATTGATCTTTCGTTTTCTTCTGCCTATCATCCCCAGACCAACGGCCAGACCGAACGAACAAACCAGACCCTTGAGCAATATTTGCGTTGTTATTCTTCTTTTTCCCAAGACGATTGGGTGTCCCTTTTACCACTTGCCGAGTTTGCCTACAATAACTCTGTTCATTCTGCAACTAATCAATCTCCCTTCTTTGCGAACTATGGTTTTCACCCTCAGTTCTTATCAGCCAATATCCCAGAATGCACGGTTCCAGCAGCTCAAGAAACTTTGAACTTTTTCTGCATCAATAACAAGTTGCTTCAAGAAACGATGGCAAGAACCCAAGAGCGCAACAAAACAGTTTTTGACAGAAAGAGGAGAGGGGAGCTCGATCTAAAACCCAGAGATTTGGTTTGGTTATCTACTCTGAATCTAAAATTAACATTTGTGGGTCCTTTCCCAATCACCAGGAAAATTAATAATGTGGCTTATGAACTGAAATTACCAGAATCGCTGCGTATTCACCCGGTGTTTCATGTGTCCCTCTTAAGACCTTCAATCCAGGATCCCTTCACTGATCGGAACGTGGGCCCTCCTGAACCTGTGCTTATTAATGGTGAAGAAGAGTTTGAAGTAGAAGCAATTTTGGATTGCAGAAAGAGACGCAACCAGGTCCAGTATCTGGTGAAGTGGAAGGGGTATGGTCCAGAAGAGAACTCCTGGGAACCGGAGACTGGCATCCACGCCAAGAGGTTGGTTCTGGCATTTAAAAGATCTCACCCAGGTAAGATGTCCCAGTTGGGCATCCGTAGGCTGCCCATTGGGGGGGGCAATGTCAGGAAGATCCTCCTCACGGACGTCTGAGCGGCGAAAGTCGCAGAAGATCTTTTGCCCAGTTTCAGGAGCGTTACCGCGATCAGCGGTGCGCGCGGGAGCGCGCACGCGGGTGCGCGCGCGGCCGTTTGACGCAAATTGACGCCAATAGCGCTATTTAAACTGGAGCCATGCTTCAGTGCTTTGCTGCCTGATCAACAGCGTTCCTGTGCTTCCTGGTGATCCGTATCTGAACCTGTACCTGTACCTGTATCCTGATCCGTATCTGAACCTGAACCTGTACCTGTACCTGTATCCTGATCCGTATCGAACCCGGCTTGTTCCCGACTCTGCTGATTGCTGCCTGCCTCCCCGACTTTGGCTTTGTACCCGACTACTCTTCTGGATTCCGTTTCTGTACCTGATCTGCCCGCCTGTGCCTGACCTGGACTGTTACACCATCCGTCAACTGTAAGTTGCTTGCTGTTGTACTACAGGACACCTCCCAGTCCTCCGCAATATTTGGCTGTACTCCTTCTGCGTTTGTAGCCTTCTATCTCTGGCTGCAGACTACTGGACTCTTCCACTTCCGCTTATCCATTGCACCTGCATCCGTTGTTGGACTACAATACCCCTCAGTTGTTTGTCACCTCCTGCAATCACTTGTATGCCGTTGCTGGACTACAAGAACCCTTCTGCTGTTTGCTGAGCCTTATCTCACCTTTGCCTGCATTCTGACACCGGACTACAATACACCTCCTCCTTCAACGGTCTTCTACCTCTACCACCTGCTATCCAGTCAGGCACTTGTGCCCCTCTGTGCTCCTGAGCCCCTGTCACCACTACCAGGGTCTCTCGAGTCAGAGGTTTACGAGAGGCCACTCCCTGCACTCCGGGCTCTGCTTAAAGGTACGTGACACGGGCTTTTCCCAGGGGCTGATTCCGCTAATGCCTCATTTATTTCTGCTTCCGTTATGGGGTTTTCTAAATATTCTTTATCAATTTCACTGATCCTGGGGAGTCTCGCCTTATTTAAATATTTATCAATTTCTTTTGGTTTACCTTCTTTATTTATCAAGTTGTTTTTTACCGCATATAATTTCCCGTAGTATGTTTTGAATGATTCGGCTATTTCTTTTGAAGAGTATACCATGTCCCCGGTTTCTGTTTGAATTTTCTCTATGTAGTTCATAGCTTTTTTCTTTTGAAGCATCCTAGCTAGATATTTAGTGGGTTTGTTTTCTTCTTGATACCTCACTTTATTAAGTTGATTATAATATTTTTTAGTTTCTTGTTCCATTAACCCACGTAGTTCTTCTCTCCTGGACATTAATTTTTGACATAACTTTTTATCTGCAAGCCCCATTTTATGTTGTTGTTCTATTCTGAGGATTTCCTCTCTGAGTTTATTGCCCCTTTCTATGCATTCTTTTTTTTTCTGCGAGCCTCTTGCAATCAAGATCCCCCGAATATACGCCTTATCCCACAGAGCCTGCCCAGAGATTCCTTCGGTCTCATTCATCAGAAAGTACTTCTCTAATTCCTTACTCACTACTTCCCCCCCTCCTTATCGAGAATCAGCGTGTCGTTTAGTCGCCACCTAGAGAAACATTTACTTTGTCCGGGAATCTGCATTTTCATTTTTAAAGGCGCGTGATCTGACTGTGTTGTTATTTCTATACTTGTTTCTAATACCATCTCTAGGGCTCTGTGTTCCACAAGAATATAATCAATCCTTGAGTATGTCCCGTGTACTGGGGAGAAGAATGTATAGTCCATTATTTTGGGGTGTTGTGCCCTCCATACATCTACTAGTTGGTTTTTATTCAAATTTTGAATTAACCTTTTTAATTGAGTGCTATTCCTTCCCAGTACCCGGGACGTGCTATCAAGTACGGGGTCTAGACAGAGATTCAGATCTCCCATTATAACTACATGGCCACTTTTAAATTCTTGTATTTTGGCCAGTATTCCCCTCAAAAAATTTATAGGGTTTTTATTTGGGGAGTAAATGTTAGCCAATGTATACCTAATATTTCCTAGTTTTCCTTTCAAAAATAAATATCTTCCTTCTGGGTCTGCTTCTCTTCCTTCTACAGTGAATCGAATATCTTTACCGAATCCTATTGCTACTCCTCTTGCCCTCTTTGAGATCGTATCCCCATAGTACCATTTCGGGTGGTCTTTAGAGTAAAGCCTACTCCTTGACGTATGTGTTATATGTGTCTCCTGGAGAAAGATCACATCTGCGTCTAGCTGTTTTAATTCTACCAGGATTTTATGCCTCTTTTTTGCTGTGTTGAGCCCCCTGACATTATAAGACAGGAAATTTAATTCCAATTTATTTTTATCCATATTCTCTGTCCTGACCGTGTTTTCTTTTTTCTTTTCCTTCCTTTCTTCTTTCCCTCAGAGTTTCACTACTGACATCTCCCTCCCTCCCCTTCCCTCCCATAACCCACTCTCCCGCCCACCTCCCCATCCTCCCCACCCCCTCCCCCCCCCCCCTGGTTTTGGCCACCATGCGGCCCTCGACTTATCAATTGGCCTCAAATCTCTGGCCATTTCTAAGTCTTAATGCTCTAAGGTGGGGTTCGCCTATTGCCTCCTTTCCCTCCCTTCTTTGATGTATCTCCTCATAAGGGGGGGAATGGGACTGCCCCCCCAACCGGTCAGACATCGTACATCCCCTTCCCTCTCCGCCCCTCCCCCCCATCTCCCCCGAGATTTTTATCTCTTCCTCTTCTGTTTTAACATTTAAGTTGAGTGACTTTTAAAATATTTTTTCAAGCTCATCTGTCCAACCGGGTAGACTTGGAGTTTGAATCTCCAGTTTTTCACAGAATTCTCTTAACTCTTCAGGGAAGCTTAATTTAGCTGTTATTCCATCCTTAAATGCCAACAGGCAAGCCGGAAAACCCCATCTGTATCTAATATTCCGTGCTTTCAACTGTTCCAAGAGAGGTTTCAGAAGACGTCTTCTGGATAGGGTCTCATATGCTAGGTCCGGGAAGTTTTGTATTTCTGTTTCCACATATTTTAATGGGGGGTTTCCCCTTAATTTCCTCCAGATCTCCACTTTATCTTCATAGTGTTCAAACCTTACGATGATATCACGGGATCTTCCCCTTCCTGTCTCTTCAGATCCTATCCTCCCGACCCGGTGCACCCTTTCTAACATAGGGAGTGCCTCCTCTGCATTTCCCAATATGGGGCGAAATATGTCTTTCAAAACCTCCCTTAAATCTTCTTTCTTGTTCTCTGGGACATTTCTTATTCTGAGATTTAGTCTTCTATTTCTATTTTCCTGGTCTTCGAGTCGATAAAAAATTCTTCTCTGATTCCGAAAGATTAAATTGACTTGCGACTGTACTTTGTTTAACTGTTGTTCTTGGTTCTCAGTTCTTTCTTCCACGGCTTCCACTCTCATTAGCATATGCCCCAAGTCACTTCTTAACATACTAATATCTGTTCTGATAGAGTTCTCCAATTTTTGGAGCATCTCCCTCATGGCCCCTTTTGTTATTCCCAGATCATCCATCCTATGATCTTCATTTTTACTTAGTTCCAATTCGCTCTCCGTTGTCAGTTCGTCTCTAGATTGGTCCGGGGTCTCCTCTACTGTTTTTTCCGCCCCCCTATTTTTCCCATGATTTGGGGGTACTTTTTCCTTCCCTCCTCCTCTTGGGCTAGCTCCTTGAGTCATATATTGTTTTATGGTGCTTTCCGTGGTGGGATTTTTTGGGGTCTTAAGGCCCCCCTTAGCAGTTTGTTTTGAGGCTCTACTCATTTTGCTTTTTTTTGTTTCACGCGGTCGTCTCCCCAGTTTGCTGATCTCCTCACGTCCACTTTCCACGGCTGGTGGTTTTACATCGGAGATTTCCCTCTGATCAGCCCCTTAAATATATCTGCCAGGGTAGGACCCCTTGAGTGTAGCTAAGCGATTTTCCACCCTGAGTCTGTCAGCCATTGTACTTCTATAAATGTTTCTCCTCCCAATTCGTGGTCAGTTAGAAGCAAATGATTTCTGTCTTAAACATTTATTGTTTCTTTTTTTTTTTTTGGAGACAGAGAGAGAGGGTCCAGTATAAAAATATATGGTGCCCCAATCAGATTTGTCTATTACGCAATAGTGTCCTCCGTCCCAGTTTCCTTAGTATACACCTATAGGTCACATGCCATAGTATCTAATTTATGGGTTAATAGGGGGTTTCCCCCGCTGTTGTGCCTCTCCTGGTGTATTACCTCTATGTTCGCAGGTCATCTAATTCTATAGGGACATACGCACTAATATATTTATGTTTACTCTGAGAACTTCCTACTGAGCTCCTTGGAAGAAAAAAAGAAAAAAAAAAAAAAAGGGGAAGAGAAAAAAAAGAAATTGGAAAATAGAATCGCTTTCCATGCGTATGGTGTCCTTCATGTAGTTTCCTGCAAGCTGTATCTGTGTTGCTCAACCGAGTTACACCGCTACTCAAATGTTGGGGAATATGCGATTTTAAGCGATTTTTAAGTGAGCCTGCAAGAGTGCCATACAATTCTTTCAAGGGGATTACCTTATATTATCCTCTTATCGTTGCATTTAAAGATCCAGATTGATTTTCTGAAAAATTAGCAGCTAAGGGGATGTTCTTTCATTCAGCATTCAATCGTATATGTCAAGTATCATACTTGTTTCACTCCCATTCACCGCTTTCAATATGGTTAGTACTATTCATACATTTACCCTGAGCGTTGCCCTCATTCCTACTTAGTATCTTATATCTTATATTCTGTTTACAGATAATCTCAGTAGCTGGCACAGTTTTAATCTAGATTATATATCAAAGGCAAAGCGTATGTCCTCATTCATGCTTTCTTTTTACTCTTACTCCAGTAGAAGTTTAAGCAGGGTTTTCTTTAAGACAACTATGTTTTGTAGAAATATATAGCACTTATCTGTTACACTCGTTTATCTTCCTCGGTTCGTCCTACAAATCACCCTCCGCGTTCTGTTAGGCTACTGTTATGCTGCTTCCAAGTGGGTGAGAGGACAGAGGGAGAAGTCTGATATCATGCTGCCCACTTACAATGCATATATGATAATCATACAATTCCTCTGACACGTTTATAGCCTGGTTTCTCTGTATCTAGTATCTGTTTACAGATGGTCCCAGCAGCAAGCACAATATTTATATGTCCCAGAGAGAATATGTATCATCCATCAAGCTGTCCCTTTACTGCTGTTACAGGCCTTTCTTTACCCTTGGTAGTTTAGACATGCTAATATTTAGGAACACTAATACTTGCAGAGGTATACAGCACTTATCTGATTGCTTTCAGTTGTCTCCCTCCGGTTATCCCGGTTAGCCTGCGAACATCCTTCCACATTCCTTTGAACTGTGCGTTCCAGAGAGATAGGGGGGGCGGCAGAGAGGAGAGATGTTAGCTGTTATCTCCAACCAGTGGGTAGGCAGATTCCGGAGCGGCGTCTTGCGGCGGTGTCATTCATAGCCAGAGCCTCTCACCCTCCGGCGTATTCCCGCTCTACATTCCTCTTCCGCACGCCGCACGCCTTCTCCTTCTCAGCCTCCTCGTAACCCCTCCCTCCCACTAGAGCGTTCCTACGTCATCCCGTCCCAGTCCTGTAGTAGATTCTACAGGCACTTCTGCTTGTTTCCAGGTTTCCCTCCCCCCCAGCAGTGTGCATGCTCCGCCAAAGCGCTTTTAACCCTTTATTCGGCCACTAGCAGGAGGGTTAAAAGCTCCCCTCTAGCAGCCGAAAAGCGCCTCTGAAACTGCCCATGCTGTCAGCATGAAAGTGCCCTCTGTTTTTATCAGCCCATTCATTTCAATTGGCTGCCAAATGCCCTGAAAGGCACAAAAGGCAGGGCGAGTGCAACTTTAAAAATTGCAGCAAACCACATAATATGGTGTGCTGCAGACACACCACGTTTGCTAGATGGTTTGGGGTACCATTAACAATTAATGGCACCCACGCTCATCTAGCAAGAGAAGCGCATTCCAGTGTGGGAAACGTGCCTTTTCCACACCACGTTCTGGTGCGAACGGGCCCTTAAACAGTATTTACATGAATTAATTGTAGATCACACGGAGGATAAAGATGGAATCACCAGAGATAAAAATTCTCCCTTCTGTTTCAAATTTAGGTCCCATTCACACCTAGTGCCCCGTGTTTTTGCACATAGGCATAGCTCCCAACTGTTCCTGATTTAGAGGGACTGTCCCTGATTTGGAACAATGTCCTTCTGTCCCTCATTCGTCCCTCATTTTGGTCTGATCTATATAGCTGTATATAAAATGGACTTTTTATCTATCCAAAAGTGTTTTCCAGCGCTAAACCTTTCATCTCATTTTTAAATTGCTGCATTTGTAAATTCCAAAAGCCAATATAAAGGAATAGTAGTGGTAAATAAAGCACTTGTGGGTTTAACCAATCTTTTTTTTTCTGTACAATTCTCCTTTAAGGCGGTGTGACAAGGGGTGTGTCCTATGCCTGCATACTTTTGCTGATAAGTGTCCCTCATTCCCATCTCAGAAAGTTGGGAGGTATGCATAGGGCAGCCTATACATTTGAATGGGCTATTCTACGCATACCACCTACTACGCACCTTTTCAGGCATGGAGCTTCATTACTTTTAAGTTTTTTACCCCATGCAAATAAGGCACGTCTACTATTTTGTGTGCCATTAAGAATTCCTTTTTGGTGGGGCGTGGCGAACGAACTCCAAGATGGACGTGTAGTCTGGAGCTCTGCTCCTCCACAGGAGGCAATCCACAGGCATCAGATCGTTCTGGCAGTTTCTGAAGCCTCAGAAACGATCCAACCACCGACGATAGCCCGGGGAACCGATCAGAGATGGGCAGGCACAGAAAACACCCTCAACAGCCACAAAAGATGACCAGCTTCTACGGCACACGTGGGGCTCCACAAAATGGCAGCAGCACTCAGGAGCAGAGGACGGACCGAAGGCACAGAACAAGCAACACAAGACTCCCACCCGCCCCCGCTAGCTTGTCTCACGCTCCTAGCGACTTATCATCGGGCCCATCAAGCCCCAAAACGCAGAGTCCGGTGAAATCAAGGCCGCAGACAGGCTCTCCATGGAGGTAAGCGGGCACCAGACAGCCACAGTTAGTCACCACACTCCGGAGGGGGACCCCATATCCGAATTCCCCACTGCAGACAGGCACCGCTCAAGGAGGAACAACCTGAAACTGAGGGGTATACCAGAGGATGTACCCCCCACCCAGCTCTTGCAGTTTTCCCAGACCCTCTTCTCCACCCTAGTCCCTGAGGTAACAGCACACCAACTCATTGTGGACAGGATTCATTGAATCCCTAAACCGTCCTTTCTACCTGCTGAAACCCCTAGAGATGTCTTACTGAGGGTACATTATTTCCACATCAAAGATCAAATTCTGCAAGCGTCCCACAAGCCTGATATTGTCCCTCCACAATACTCCAACATCAGAATACTCCCTGACCTGTCTAGACACACCTTAAAACACAGACATAATCTAATGACCATTGCCAAGGCTCTGAGGAATCATAAAATCCTCCATAAATGGAAATACCCTGCTACACTATCTATCACCCATAACGGAACCACTGTTTTGGTTTCCTCTCCAGAGGAAGGGATTAATGTGTTGCGCAAATGGAACATTATACCTGATCAAACCACCAACCACCCACCTCCAGCTGGGCCATCACACATTCAAAACGACTGGCAAGTCATGTCCCACAAGCGCTCCAACAAAAAAAACACCGGTGGGTTCTCATAATTCTCAATCAGACTCTCCTTTACAACCCCACATTACCAATAGCAGTTACGTCTGCTCAAGGATCAGTTCATGGATCCATTTATTACAATACTCTGGTTCAAGTTTCTTTTGTTCTTTCTTCGATATGCATGGTTCTGTGCAAAGCATCCTCAACTCTTCGAATGCATCCGATACCGCAGCCCTCCACATTTGAAGAACGACACCCGTCCGAGACAAACCCTACAGTCACAGTGAGTAAAATGCCAACCACACTATACACAATCACCAGCAACATTCACAATGACGATCCCTGTTTATCCATTAACGCCCGAGGGTTAAATCACCCAGTCAAGAGATTCTCTCTCTGGAAAGAAGCCTGTAAACATAAGGCAGACATCTTATGTGTACAGGAAACGAGCCAGGCTCCAGAAGACGACCCTCTAATGAAACGCGTAGGGCGTGGCCACATTACGTGCATCTCCTACACAGCTAACAGTGGCCGGCAGCAACTATAAACAAACTAACGATCTTTTATCAACCATGCGAGTAGGTTTTCTTTTTTTGCAAATATAAACTTTATTCATTTTTTAGAGATGCCCCACATGGGCGTTAACAAAACGTGTACACAAAAGGGGGGAGGGAGGAGACAGTAACACATAAAAATGGGGGGCATAAACATATGCATATGACAGATATAACATACACATCTCAGATATGTCAATGTATTACTGAAAGAGAAAAAATAAATAAATAAATAAATAAAAGGGGGGGGGGGGGTTAGGTCTGGTTGAGTCTGGACAGCCCTGGTTGTGGCGTTTGCCGAACTAATGGCCTCAGCGCAGGGTTCTAAGGGAGGTACCCTCCGTCGAGAAGATGAACTGGTGCCACAGCGCCCAGGTCTTTGTAAATTGTTCGTGTTGTTGTCTCGCAGTGAGCACCAGGTCTTCCATTTTACTGACGTTTTCTACTTTCTTAATCCAGGATGCCACCGAAGGTGGGGTTTGGCTTTTCCACTGAAGGGGGATACAGGATTTAGCGGCGTTTACCAGGTGGCATACAACCGATTTTTTATATCGTTTAATGGACATTGTGTTAACGTGTAGGAGGAAAAAGGCCGGGTCGTCCGGAATAACGTATTCCGTGAACTTCTGAATAATGGTCCTGACTGTAGACCAGAAATAGGATAACTTCGAACATGACCAAAATACATGTAACAAAGTGCCCCTTTCCCTCCGACATCTCCAGCAAAGCGCCGAGGTGTGCGGGTAGTAGGTATGTAGAGTTTGGGGGGTGAGGTACCACCTTGTCAAGAGCGTGTAGTTAGTTTCCTGTACTTTCGTACAAATAGAGGATTTTAGGGCAAGTGTTACGATACGTTGAGTCTGGTTCGAAGTAAACGTACAGTTCAGTTCCCTTTCCCATTTTTTCAGAAAGGCCAGGTGCGCGTCATCTCGGGGGGCGACAAGAAGGTTATACATTGTGGACAACGTTCGCGGGAGTGTGCCCTGTTCGGAACAGTAGCCCTCAAAGGAAGTCAGGGGTTCGGCAAACCCTTGTGGGGAGGGTAAAGAGGCAAGGAAGTGTCTTAGTTGGATGGCGGTCCAGAAAGGTAATTTGAAAGGGCCCGTGGTATTACTCAATACCTCTATGGAAGGCCATGAGTCTCCAGTCCGGAAGTGTCGTGCCTGTGTGCAATTTATAGCCGTCATAGCGTTCCTAATGCGGGGGTCTAGTCCCGGAGGGAATAGTGGGTTCCCTATAATAGGGTACAGCGGTGAATTGGGCTGGGACAGTGAGTGTGTAGTACAGGATTGTGATCCCACTCTAAGTGTTGTTCCTATGAGTAGGTTTTCTTTCTTCAATAAAGCACACTGTTATTACGTACTACACTATGGATGTGTCTCTTTTTCCAATATACAGTATATATAAACGGGGACATAATGCGATTGGAAGAGTGAACATCTCCCAGCGCAAAACTAGCCATCGCCAGACAGCAGCACAGTGGCTTATACTGTGGAGGTCTATCCACCCCAACTGGGGTAAGATTTCTGGTGAGGGCAACCACATTATCAAATCACTGAGAAGCGCACCGGGGAAAGTTTCCTCTATTGAGAATATCAAGCACTCCTGCACTAGTCACCTTTCCCTATCCTTATGTGAGACTTTTTATTAATTATCTTTTAATTCTCATTAATTAAATTTTTTTTTTGATTGTCACATTCATCTGATCGTCACATTTTATTTATATACTGGCACTTTATTATGTGTACAAATATTGATATATATTTTTTATAATTGTTAATTTAAGCACTTTGCATTGGCGCTATTTTATAAAGTTTTATATATGAATTTTGGGGTTTTAGGCACATAGAGTATATGTGTGTGTGTATAAGTAGGTATATATGTAAGAAGGCCAGTATGGTGGCCTGAATTTATGGGAGGAGCCCGGGGGGTATTTAACCAGCCCACTCGCCTGTGGTCTTTGTCGGTTTCCTGTGCGCAATACTACGTCACTAGGCCGACTGCTCGAGTTTCGTTGCCATTCGGATAACTTCTCTCTACTAGAAGTCTCGTGGTTTTCGTTCCCGTTCGTGTTTTTTGTACAACGTCTCTGGCTCGACTGCCGCAGGTAAGGGTCTCGATTGACCTTCCTTTACTAGAAACATTTCTATTTTGAGTGTCGTTAAACCCTGAAATCTCGAATCATTCGTTGCGAAACCGGGTTGTTAGTCACTCAAAACGCACCATTATCGCAGCGCCCTTCATTTCAGTAGAAATTGCTTGAACAAAAATATTGCACTATTTTCGTAACTTGTTATGTTGTCTGCCTCATCACCGTGTTCCACAGACAAATCGTTGCCAGTCGCATCACACGGCACAACGATTCGTGCCTCTGCCACGGCTGGCTCACGTAGGTCATTTAATCATTTCACTAATTTCTGTCACACACTGCGCTCCGATTCGAATCCAGTCGCATCCGCTAAATGCGCCGATTCATTCCGGTGTGCCCCTAGTTGCTCGGCCTCATTTCGGTACATGCTCCAGAGCCCACTCGTTGCAAATCGATCCGGGTCTCTGTCATGGGAATAATTTCACTGTCACCTATTACGTCTTGAATCGAAACCAGTCGCATTCTAAACGCACAGGTTCGATCGACGTGTCCCAGTTGCGTTGGCCTCATTTCAGTACATGCTCGTTGATGGTCGCAGGCTGCGTCCTCTCCGATTCGCATCTCTATCATGGGAAACATTTCATTATCACGTAGTGCGTTCAGTTCGAATCCAGTTGCATCCCTGTGCATCGATTCGTCTGGACGGCCCCAGGTATTTTTTCAGCCTCATTTCAGTGCATGCTCCAGAGACCAGTTCGGTTCCAGTCTCAGTTCGCGGCCGGCCGATCTAGGCCTCTGTCATGACAGAAGTTGTTCGTTTCATTTCACTGTCACGCTCCGCACTCCGGTTCGAATCCAGTCGCACCTACACATGCACCGATTCGTTCCGGTTCACCCCAGGTTATTTCCCACATTTCAGTACATGCTCCAGAGTCCGCCTTGTTGTCAGTCGCACTGGCGACACGACCATTTCGTGCCTCTGTCATGGCAATCATACTTCATTTCACTGTCACTTAGAGCGCTCCGACTCGAATACAGTAGCATCCGTTATGCATCGATTGGGTTCGGCGTGCCCCAGATGGAACGGCCACATTTCACTTTCTCCACAGGTTGCCTTATTGTACGGTCACAGTTACAGCACTTATTCGTGCTCCCGCATTATAGGTTCCGGTCGTCCATCCTTCGTCCCCAAAGAGATAGGACATCACTCCTAGGGCACGATTCACCTGGAGCCATGTCCCAAGTCGGCAGCGAAGACCTTACCGCCCCCTTGTCTCCTCGCCTGCCTTCAGTGAGCGACAGCGTACAGTCCTTCAGGGGTTGGACTATCCCCAGGCTGACAGCAGAGCTGAGACGCAGGGGCATTCCCTTCCCGCTACGGCTAGGAAGGCAGAGCTTTTCAGGCTCCTCTCTACCCCGCCAGCTACGGCCGGGCCCAGTACCCCGCCTCAGGCTTCTCTCCAGTCCATCTCAGCGGCTATATGCCAACTGCATTCTATGGTGTCGTCCTTAACCAATACGGTCACGGACGTCCAGGCCAGAGTGACGCTTCTAGAAACTCACCCAGCCACAACCACCCCTGTTCCAGTTCCAGTCCCGTCACCACTGCCGACAGGTAACGCAGGGACATGTCCCGTTGTCTGCCCAGCACATCTGGTGCCGGCCGGCATAAGGAAGGACATCTTGGACGGCAAGGATGTCAACCTTGCCTCCCTGCTTATTTCGGTCCATGACCTCGCAGAAAACAAGGCTTACACCTGGGGAGATGTCTCCGTAGTCCTCAAGGCTAAGGACCCCAGGCTGAATCGCAAACTTTCCATCCCAGAGTTTGCTTTTGGGATGCTGAGAGACGTCATTTGCTCAGCATCCCCCGCCAGGAGGGAAGAGCTGGATTTGTACCTCCACACGGTGGTGGACCTAGGGTACAAATACGGAGGCTTCTCCTTTTACGATTATCATCGTTCTTTCTCAGCCAAAGCAGCCGCTAAACTGGCACAGTTCCAGTCACCCACAGACTGGAGCCTTATGGACACCGAACTGTTCTGCCGGCATTTTGCCGGCCTTCGTTCATCCCTGTGTGCCATCTGCCAGTCCTCCACCCACACCGCCTCCTGGTGCGCCAACATGTCGGTTAGCCGCCCGGTAGAGTTCCCCTCCACCTCTGGTGCAGCCCAAGGCCCATCAGGCCCTGCGCCAAAGACTCAAGTGGACAAGTTTGGACGTTCGGTTCGAACCATAGGGGGAGCGGCCATCAGCAACAATTATAACTATGGCTCATGCAATTTTAGCCAGTGCCGCCTACTGCACATCTGTGTCATATGTCACAGAGCGCACCCCAGAAATTTGTGCGAGGTCAAAGCTCACAAGGGCTCATGACTGAGCCGCATAGACGTCCTATGCTTGGGCTTCTACCTCACCATGCACCCCACTCCTTCACTAGCCACCTTCCTCATCGGTGGCTTCACAACAGGCTTTCACACCGGCCTCATCTCCCTGCCCCACACAACCAAGAGTGCAGAAACCTCTGCTCAGCAGCCTCTGACGAGCAGGCCATTGACCAACTGCTGCAAAACGAGGTGGAACGAGGCTTCGTCATAGGTCCCTTCACACAGCCCCCCTTCAATACGTGGAGAGTTAGCCCTATTGGGCTTGTCAAGGGCAAATTTTCAAATAAAAATCGTTTGGTGTACGACCTGTCTGCGCCTCATTCTTCCCACATTCCCAGCCTAAATTCCTTGATTCCTTCCGAAGAGTTTTCATTAAAATACGCCTCTGTGGACATGGCGATTCAGGCCATCCTTAAAGTAGGCACAGGTGCGTGGCTGTCCAAAGCCGACATATCCGACGCCTTCAAGCTGTTGCCTATCCACCCGTCTCTCTGGTGCTGGCACGGCATTAAATGGAGAGATCAATATTATTTTGCCACTAAGTTAACGTTTGGCTCCAAAAGCAGCCCTTGGCTGTTCGACACATTCGCTCAGTCTCTTGCGTGGATCCTCCTGCACAAGGCTTGTTGTCAGCAAGTTATCCACTACCTGGATGACTTCCTATTGATTGAACAGCCGGGCACACCTCCAAGGGACCTCGACAAATTAAGGACCGTCTTTGGGAACCTCAACGTTCCCATCGCTGAACATAAGGTGGACGGGCCCGCACAATCGATCACCTTCCTCTGAGTCAATCTCGACACCAGCTCCATGCAGGCCAGCCTGCCCCTCGACAAACTGACCCGCATCAGGTCAGTTCTCCGCGAATTCACCCACACCAGGGGATGTACAAGGAGGCAGCTACAGTCGCTATTGGGCATGCTCAACTTTGCCATGCGAATAATTCCACAAGGTCGCTCCTTTATCTCGCGCCTGTTGGTCTACCTTTCTCAGGCACAAGACCCAGATCAAATTCTCAGCCTGGATACCGCAGCCATAGCAGACCTGTCAATGTGGGACGAGTTCCTGTCCACCTGGAACGGTATCTCCCTGTTCATCCCGTGTATCTCACCTCTCTCGCCACAGGTAGTGACAGATGCCGCAGCCTCCACAGGGTTTGCGGCAATTTTTGGCCACCATTGGTTCGCCGGACTCTGGCCTTCTCAAATACTCGTGATCCCTGGGTTTAGTCAGTCTTCATCCCTTTTCGAGCTCTACCCTATTGTAGCAGCCGCCCAGCTCTGGGGTCATACCTGGACAGGACAAACCGTAGGTTTTACCACCGATAACCAGGCCACAGCCGAAATTGTCAACAAAGGCAGGTCTAAGGCCGCGTACACACGCGCGGACTGTTCTCCCAACTTTGTCCGTCCAACAGTTTCGGCAAACAGTCCGCTCAAACTTAGCATGGACGGACATGGCCACACACGACGGACGAACAGTTTGCTGAAACCGTGCGCGATGACGTGAACGGCACGTACGACGGGACGAAAAATACGACGTCCTATACACTGCATTATAGCTTTCGGCGTGAAAATCCTTTCTGAGCATGCGCGCAACTTTGTTTGACGAACAAGCCTACACACGAGCGGACTGTTCGCTGAAACAAGGTTTCAGCGGACAGTTTTACGGAATTTCCGAAAAACCTTGTCCGTCCAACTGTCCGCTGAAACTGTCCGCTGAAAGCCCACACACGAGCGGACTGTCCGCCCAAACACTGTTCAGCGGACAAAGTTGGACGAACAGTCCGCCCGTGTGTACGCGGCCTAAGTCTCTCTCCGTGATGTCCTTCCTACGCAGGCTGGTGCAGCTGTCTCTGCAGCATCAGTTTAATGTATACTGCACGTTTGTCCCAGGAAAGTACAACCTTGCAGCTGACGCACTGTCTCGCTTTAATTTCCTGTCCTTCTTTCAGCAGGTTCCCGCAGCAGATACGGTGTCAGCTCCTATCCCGCATTGGTCTCAGTTGACCCTGGACTAGAGCCGCATCTACATAGAGCCACTCAGCTTATCAACCGATCACTCTCAGACAATACTCTGAGAGCCTACCGGGTAGCCTGGAAAGTGTTCAATACATTTCTGGTTGCCTCCACAGTAGGCACCCCCACAGATGCCAGGCATATACTAGCCTTCACCTCATACTGCCATAGTCAACTGGACTTGTCCTTCAACACCATCCGTTTATACTTAGCTGGCATACAGCACTTCCTCTCACTTCAGGATCCTACCAAACCATCCATCTTCTCGTCCCACGCGACCCGAGCCATCCTGCGCGGCATCCAGAAGCAACAGCCGCCAATAAAAGTCAAACGGCTCCCCATCACCAGTTCCATCTTCAGGGACATGTCCACCATGCTTACCAGCTACCCCTTCGGTGTTCTCCCCAGTATGGTCATACAGGCAGCCATTTACCTGGCCTACTATGGCTTCCTACGGCCCAGCGAGTTCACTCATAACAACCCACACAGTCCAGTCCTTCGCAGACGTCATCTGCTCCGTCACCAGGACCACTTCATCCTCCACCTCTCGGTAACCAAGACCCAGCAGGCAGGCACCGGCGTAGATATCCACCTCTACAAAACCAACAACGCCTGGTGCCCGGTCGCTGTGCTTACGCAGTTACTCTCTCTTACCCGAGCTCCCGGACTCTAGTCCTCTTTTGCCCTTCCCGGTCAAACCATTAACGAACTGCCAGTTCATTAAACATGTTAGGATTCTCCTCCGCAACTTGCTCCTCAATCCCGGTGAGTACTCCGGCCACTCCTTCCGCATCGGAGCAGCTTCATCCGCATCCCGACACGGGGTCCCGGACCACGTCATCAAAAGATTGGGCAGGTGGAAATCGGCCTGCTTCGCTCGATACATCCCTAACCCACAGGCAGAGATGTCTCGGGCATTCACCCAACTGGCTCAAAAAAGTTTAACCTGTAAACAATAAAACTCTCTTACCCCTACCTAAGTGTTTTTGCCCCCTTATTTTGGTATACCGTCCATTAGACCAGGGCACACTTTCAGGTCCATTTCATATAGGGTATCTCATGATAAGTTTGTATTGTTCAGATACGTATCGGTCATAGGGCTTCGGCCATAAGTAAGAAGGCCAGTATGGTGGCCTGAATTTATGGGAGGAGCCCGGGGGGTATTTAACCAGCCCACTCGCCTGTGGTCTTTGTCGGTTTCCTGTGCGCAATACCCACCCTCCCATCCCCTTTTTTAGGGCATTTCTCTAAACATTTCTCTTCAAACACATTCATTTCTAATCACTGGGTATGCCCCCTTATTTTGGTATACCGTCCATTAGACCAGGGCACACTTTCAGGTCCATTTCATATAGGGTATCTCATGATAAGTTTGTATTGTTCAGATACGTATCGGTCATAGGGCTTCGGCCATAAATATATATATATATATACATATATCTTTTTTTTTTTTCCCGCATCATGATTTTTCACTGAAACAATTTTTTCCTAAGTCAGCAATATACGCACAATTTTCACATCACGCGAAGGTTATTCTTTTTATATAGAGTTGCACACATCTAAGGATCCAATTTTAATTTTGGGTTGTGCACAGGGATTTATCACGACACAGATAATTTAGATATAGCGCCAAAATCTACTTCCTTTTATTCTTAGTTACATCATCCTCCCCCCAATTTTGGGAGGAGGTATTAAGTAGAGGCAGCTCTTACCAATCCCCCTGTTCCGGGTCTATTCCATAGCGCAACTTTACTTGTTTTTTCATAACAGACAGATGGTTACTACAAAACATTGAAGCAGCTATTATACATGATATTACGTGGTCAGACCACTCAGCCATATCCTTGACTATAATAGAAAAGGGAGTCTCCTCCTCACCTCCCATCTGGTGTTGCAATAATAGGCTATATACAAGAACCTTTTTCCTGTAAGCAATTATCCCAACACCTTACCAACTTCTTCTCAGATCATTTTGGATCCGTGAATGATCCCCATATTCTGTGGAACTCCCATAAAGCCTATATGAGGTGTATCCTCATACAAATGGGTGCCAGGGAAAAAAGGAAGCGGTTTCGGCAGCTTCAAAATATTCTTACAGAAATTCATGAATTAGAAGCCCAAAACAAGAAATCTCCAACAACGCTTATAACACATAAATTGACTTCCATCCGCGAACAGCTCAGGGAGATTCTTAACCAACAGTTCGATAGACACCTCAGACGCTTAACTTGTTGCTGACCGCCGGCTGTCAAATGATGGCCAGGCGGCACAGCTCTTGTGGCGGGAGGGCGTCATATGACGGCCTCCCGTTTAAACAGGGAATGCGCACGATCGTGTGCGCGCATCCCTGTTTCCTCAGTGGCGGCGTGTCACGGAGACACCGCTCACCACTGATGGTGGTAAACAGCCATTGGTCATGGCTGTTTACCACGTGATCGGCCGTGATGAAGTCACGGCCGATCACAGCTAGTGCCAGCATTGTGTGAACGGCGCATGCGCGCAATCGGGAGCGCGCTACTCGTTCACAACGGTGGCAGCTTGTTCCCCTGGAACACAGCTCTTCACTGATGCCGGTAAACAGCCATTGGGTGGCTGTTTACCCATGTGATCGGCTGTGAACCTTTCACAGCCGATCACTAAATGTAAACACAGAGTGGTAACTGACTGTTACCAGCTCTTCTCTCCTCACACACTGTTTCCAGTGTGAGAAGAGAAGAGCCTGGAGCAGTGTTACCGATCTGTGTACTGTAGTGTCTGCACCAACACCACACTTGTCGGATCGCCCCCGCACTGTCATCTGTCACCCAACAGTCACCACAGTCACCCAATAAAGTGAACCTGTCACATAGGAGACTGCCATCAGTGACCGTCAGCGGTGCACCTGTCACCCATGTGCTGTCACCCATCAGTGACCGCCAGCTGTCACCCGTCACCCACCAGTGACCGCCAGCTGTCACCCGTCACCCATCAGTGACCGCCAACCGTCACCTGTCACCCATCAGCCACCGCCAGCCGTCACTCGTCACTCATCAGCCACCACCAGTCGTTACCCATCAGCCATCACCTGTCACCCATCAGTGACCGCCAGACATCATCCGTCACCCATCAGTGACTGCCAAACATCACCCATCACCCATCAGCCACCGCCAGCCGTCACTCGTCACTCATCAGCCACCACCAGTCGTTACCCGTCAGCCATCACCTGTCACCCATCAGTGACCGCCAGACATCATCCGTCACCCATCAGTGACTGCCAAACATCACCCGTCACCCATCAGCCACCGCCAGCCATCACCCATAAGCCATCACCTGTCACCCATCAGTGACCGCCAGCCATCGCCTGTCACCCATCAGTGACCACCAGCCATCGCCTGTCACCCCTTAGTGACCGCCAACCATCACCCATCAGCCACCGCCAGCCGTCACTCGTCACCCATCAGCCACCGCCAGCCGTCACCCATCAGCCATCACCTGTCACCCATCAGTGACCGCCAGCCATCGCCTGTCACCCATCAGTGACCACCAACCATCACCCATCAGCCACTGCCAGCCGTCACTCGTCACCCATCAGCCAATACCAGCCGTCACCCATCAGCCATCACCTGTCACCCATCAGTGACCGCCAGACATCACCCGTCACCCATCAGTGACCGCCAGACATCACCAGTCACCCATCAGCCACTGCCAAACATCACCCATCAGCCATCATCTGTCACCCATCAGTAACCGCCAGACATCACCAGTCACCCATCAGCCACTGCCAGACATCAGCCATCACCTGTCACCCATCAGTAACCGCCAGACATCACCCGTCACACATCAGCCACCGCCAGCCATCACCCATCAGCCATCACCTGTCACCCATCAGTGACCTCCAGACATCACCCGTCACCCATCAGTGACAGCCAGACATCACCCGTCACCCAACAGTGACCGCCAGACATCACCCGTCACCCATCAGTGACCGCCAGACATCACCCGTCACCCATCAGTGACCGCCAGACATCACCCGTCGCCCATCAGTGACCACCAGACATCACCCGTCACCCATCAGCCACCACCAGTCGTCACCCATCAGCCATCACCTGTCACCCATCAGTGACCGCCATCCATTGCCTGTCACCCATCAGTAACCACCAGCCATTGCCCGTCACCTATCAGTGACCGCCAGCCATTGCCCGTCACCCATCAGTGACCACCAGCCATCACCCATTAGTGACCGCGAGCCATCACCTGCCACCCATCATTGACCGCCAGCTATCACTCGTCACCTGTCACCCATCTGTGACCACCAGCCATCAACCGCAACCCATCGTGACTGCCAGCCATCAGTGACCATCACCCATCAGTGACCGCCAGCCATCAGTGACCATCACCCATCAGTGACCGCCAGCCATCAGTGACCATCACCCGTCACAGTCTGTGGCCTGTCACACCGTCATCACCTGCCACCTATCGCACAGCCCATCAATGAATGTCACCTGTCACACAGCCATCACCGTCATGGCCAAAAGAGTATACGCCAGTGAGGAGGTGTTCCAGATCCTCTCCATGACCGATGAGAGCAACAGGGAATTCTCATTAGATTCCTATTCCGATTCTGATTCCGAATCAAATTTGACATTTAACCCGAATAGTGAATCTTACATTTTTAATTTAACGATCGAACCTCTAGCTGAAACTATAAGGACACACCCCTTAATCACGGGTTTCAGGTTTAGCATGAACACTCACACTATCAACTTATTCGCTGATGACGTAATTTTACTTTTAACTAATCCAAAAACTTCCTTGACACAAACCCATGCAATTCTCCTAGAATTCGGCAAAGTTTTGTACTAAAAAGTCAACTTCTCTAAATCTCTAATACTCGATCTGGGAATCCCTACTAAATCGAGAATTAATCTCCAAACTCAATTACAATATTCATGGAGCCAAGGTAGTATTATGTACCTCAGGATTACACTGAAGGTTAAAACTTCCGATCTAGCCAAAGCTAATATGCCCGCATTGATTGCCAAACTGGAAGCCTAAACAAAAACTTTGCTAATGAGAGAAGTATCATGGCTTGGTAGAATGTTGAGGTTTTCATTCAAGAATATGACTTTTCGATGAAATCCAGGGCTATTTTCACTATTGTACTGCCTACTTGCCTTGACACTAGGCTCATAAAAACACAATGAAGGAAATGTCTGTTATCCACAGCAAACAAATCCAGCTGTCAGTTTTCCAATGCATTTTTTTAAAAACAAAAGCATACATCACATCGGTTGCTATGGGGAACATGTACACTTTTTTATTTTAATTATAGACGTACTTATTTAAAGGCTGCCAACAACGTGCCAACAACGTGCCAACAACGTGCCAACAGCCTCAGAATGCTTTTTTTTACATTTATGACCACATTACAGACGATATTCAGTTTAACTTTAACCCTTTCATGACTAAGCCTATTTTTGGAATTTGGTGTTTACAAGTAAAAATCCATATTTTTTGCTAGAAAATTACTTGGAACCCCCAAACATTATAAATATATGAAAAAAATGAAACAGTAAAATTAGCCCAATTTTTTTGCATAATGTGAAAAATAATGTTACACCGAGTAAATAGATACCAAACATGTCACACTTTATAATCGCACGCACTCGTGGAATGACGACAAAGTACGGTACCTAAAAATCTCAATAGGCGACGCTTTAAAAATTTTTTACGGTTACTAGGTTAGCGTTACAGAGGACGTCTAGTGCTAGAATTATTGCTCTCGCTCTGATGATCTCGGCGATACCTCACATGTGTGATTTGAACACCGTTTACATATGCGAACGTGACTTCCGTATGCGCTTTCTTTGCTTCGCGAGCTTGCAGGGATGGAGGGCGCTTTAAAGAATTTTTTTTATTTCTTTTAAAATGAATAAATTGTTTTTAAAAAAAAAATTTATTTTGATCACTTTTATTGCTGTCACAAGGAATGTAAACATTTGGGCCAAAATCCAGAGGAAAAAAATCCAATGGATTTTGTCGTCGGAAAGTCCGACCGTGGAATGGTTTAGATCAAAGCATATTCATGTGTTAGCCCTTGTACACACGATCGGAGATTCCTTCGCAATGTGTCCGATCGGAGCATTTTGTCGACTGTGTGTGATATGCATCGGACTGTTTCCGTCAGAATATCCGTCGGACCAAATTTTCCAACTTGCCGGAAATATTTTCCGACAAACTGCTCCGATCGGATATACTCCGATCATGTGTAGAGAATTCCGATAGGACAAAGTGCCACGCATGCTCAGATCAAATTCCTACAACAAAGCTATTGCCTACTAGCCTGAACGTAGTCCCATCGTAACGAAATTACGTCATCACGTTCTGAAAGATCGGATTTTCCGACAACTTTGTCCGACCGTGTGTATGCAACAGTTTGGGACAAGATCCGTTGGACAAAAGCCGACGGACAAAATCCGACGGATTTGGTTGTCGGAATGTCCGACCGTGTGTACAAGGGCTAAGAATGGCCCAGTCAAGACTTGAAAATTGCTGTTCACAGATGCTCTCCATCCAATCTGACAGAGCTTGAACTATTTTGCAAAGAAGAATGTGCAAAAATGTCCCTCTCTAGATGTGCAAAACTGGTAGAGACATCCCCAAAAAGACTTGCAGCTGTAATTGCAGTGAAAGGGGGTTCTACAAAGTATTGACTCCGGGGGGCTCTATATAAATGTACCCCCCACACTTTTCACATATTTATTTGTAAAACATTTTGAAAACCATTTATCATTTTCCTTCCACTTCACAATTATGTGCCACTTTGTGTTGGTCTATCACATAAAATCCCAATAAAATACATTTACGGTTTTCGGTTGTAACATGACAAAATGTGGAACATTTCAATTTCGCAGAGAGTGCGCGTTGCAGTGTATTGTGTTAAAAAAATGGCTTATGTATGATGGTTGAAACAAATACCATTTGAGTTAATATGTAATGCACAAAACCTTATAAGGTAGATAAAAAGCTACTCTGAGTAAAATGACAAGCCTCCATCCCGGTATATACATAAATATGCAAAAAAAAAAAAAAAAAAAAAAGCTGTGGTCATGGGACTTTGAAAAAAAAAATATTAATTTAAATCGTCTTAACTAAACCAATGTTCAGTGCGGTATTGGACTTTAAATTCTTAGTCCAATGTGCAATATAAGTGCAAACGTGCAAAGTGTTTCGCTGGAACACTGTGTATCGCTGTCTTTAGCTTTTTAGGTCACAATTCAGTTGAAGTCACGTGTGTGACGTAACGCATAGGACCCGAATTTGGTTTTTATAATTTTAATCTTACCGTCAATCTGTTTTTTATACCAGTCACTATATGAATTATTCACGCATGCGTCATAGATTTTGCACAGTGATATAATCACCTATGGTTATACCTTTATGTGGATATTATCTATATCACCTAGTAATTGTTTTACTTATTTTGGTATTTGCACAAGTGTCATAATCACTACATCTTTTTCATATAATTATTAATGAATTTTGTTTTGCACTTTACCTACTATTGCGCTATATATTAGGTAGATAACTGCACTACTTTGTTAACATTGTGCTAACATATCACAAAAACACATCATATATGTATATAAGTAAAAATTAAATTGATCTATTATACAGATAACAAAAAAAATATTCTCAAAATACATGATACAATCATAAAAACATTTTCCATAAAGAGCTGACATACATGAATTCAATTTATTTTATTTTATTTTATATTGTAGATACATGATTGCATCAGGGCCGGATTAACATAGGGGCTATTGGAGCTGCAGCTCCAGGCCCCTTTCTCAAGATAGGCCCATTTGCCCAAAAAAAAAAAAGATTGACTTTGAGGATTGTAGCTCGGCGATCAGGAGTCACAGAGACCCCACTTGGGGGGTAGGTAGCTAAAGACCCACTCCAGCACTGGTTAAAATATGGGGCTGCTATCATCTATGGTTCCGGAGATACAGGGCTGCTTGCGCAGCCTGTCAGAAGCTACATACAGAGCAGCCAGTTTAAACACAATCTGGAACACTCTGCAGCAGACAGAGAGGATGAACTCACAGTGCTCATAATAATTATTTGTATATTACTTATGATAATTAACCCCTTGCCACCCAGGCCCATTCTGAGACTTCTCTCCTACATGTAAAAGTCATCATTTTTTTTATGCTAGAAAATTACTCAGAACCCTCAAGCATTATATATTGTTTTAGCAGACACTCTATGGAATAAAATTGTGGTCTTTGCAACTTTTTATGTTACATGACATTTGCGCAGCAATTTTTCAAAATTTTTTTTTTTGGAAAGAAACTGTTTCATTCATTAAAAAAACCCACAAAAGTTAGCACTATTTTTTGTTGTGTACTAAGCGATGCTTTACATTTTTTTACAGGTTACACGTTTAGAGTTACAGAGGAGGTCTAGTGCTAGAATTATTGCTCTCGTTCTAAGGATCGTGGCGTATGTAACCTGTGTGTATCTGGCTCTGATACTAACCAGTGCCTACCCAGGGACTGACTAGTATCTCTCCCCAGCCTGTCCCCACACACCCTCTCACCTGCTGACCTGTGAATGGGGCAATCACTCCCGCAGTGTTATTGTGTTCTGCCAGTGAATACAATGATTAGTGTTGCTAACTATAGCTGGCAGCACTGATTGTTTTGGGGAAAACCTGACAGGCTGGTTGTACTCAAGTCGGTTAATAGGTTGACTTGTGTAAAACCAGCTAGCCCATACATAGATCGACTATGGCTGGTCTCTGCTTAATTGGTGTAATTTCAATCCATGTATGGCCCGATTAACCACTACGCAGTCCCTAAACATCCTTCCACAAACCTTTACATTTTTCCTTCCCAGATTACTTCATCCTCCTCTCCCATACATAGTGCCCACTGTCATACTCTCCACACTTCTCTCCTATACATAGTGCCCACTGTCATACCCTCCACACTCCTCTCCTGTACATACTACTCACTGTCATACCCTCCATACTCCTCTCCTATACATAGTGCCCACTGTCATACCCTCCACACTTCTCTCCTATACATAGTGCCCACTGTCACACCCTCCACACTCCTCTCCTGTACATACTACTCACTGTCATTCCCTCCATACTCCTCTCCTATACATAGTGCCCAGCGTCATACCCTCCCTCCACACCCCTCTCCTGTAATTACTGCTTACTGTCCTACTCTCCACACTTCTCTCCTGTACATAGTGCCCACTGTCATACCCTCCACACTCCTGTACATATTGCTCACTGTTATACCCTCCACACTGTTCTCTTATACATAGTGCCCAATGTCATACCCTCTACACTCCTCTGCTGTGCATACTGCCCACTGTCATACCCTTCACACTCCTCTCCTGTACATAGTGCCTTCTGCCATACCCTCTGCACTCCTCATGTACATAGTGCCCACTGTTAGACCCTCCACATTCCTCTCCCTCACCTGCACATACTTCCCACTTTTTTACCATCCATACTCCTCCCCTATGCCTCTTACCCACAAAAACTGTTCTTTAAAATTAT
This sequence comes from Lithobates pipiens, assembly GCF_037356315.1. NCBI lineage: Eukaryota > Metazoa > Chordata > Amphibia > Anura > Ranidae > Lithobates > Lithobates pipiens. Next base: position 89,241,536 of record NW_027507791.1, read on the forward strand.
ACTGAATATCCTCAATGTTACCAGCTCTAGAATGGGCACACTTTTGTCAGTTCAACTAAAGGAAATCTCACAGTCCTCATATTTGTTCTGCCCCATTATTAGTATTTATTTAATTTTGTAATTACTATTGTGATGTATAGAGGAACATAGGGGATGTCAGCTACTCTAAATATAGCAATTGTAAAAAAGCGTTCCTGAAAATATTTTTGAAATGTTGACAACTATGCACTTAGGCACTGCCCAAGGGCCACAGGGTCAGTAGGGGGCCCCATGAGAGGCTCGTGATATTAAAGCGGTAGTAAACTTTTTGAACATTACTACTTTTTAGAGGCCCTGGGGTAGGTTATGCCATAATGTACAAGTATGCCCAGCATATTAGCACATTAGGATACACTTAAATTGTCAGACTGAGCCCTCCAGTGCTGTGCTGTGATCAATCCAGTGGGGCCTGGGCACTAACATCTTCACCCGGTCTTCCTTCTGGGTTCTGTGCCTTCCGTCACTTGCCTTGGCCAGGCTGCATTGATGTCATTCCCACACATGCTCATGTGCATCCTCTTTCTCTCACCCCCCCCCTTTCTCTCTCATCCTCGATCCCTTACCCCTCACACCTCTTTCATCCCCTTTCTCTCTCTCTCATCCTCCCTCTCTCTCTTTAATTTAATTTGTTATAACAAAAAAATGTTTGCATTTTTATTTACTTATTGTTTATAAAAGACCCTACCAAAATCCTCAGCACCAGGCCCATGATGTTCTTAATCTGGCCCTGGATTGCATGAATAAGTAGGTACATAGATAAACATAGATCTGGGTAAAAAATCAAACTTTGGAGACAAATAAAACACTCTACGGGTTTTGAGGATCCATCTTTTCATCAGGAGTGTGTTGTCAATAATATCTATACATTTGAGTAATAAAAAATTATGTATTAATGGGGATTCCCCATATAAGGGGGAAAGAAATAAAAATAAATGTTAATTTTTTTTGTTTTTAAATTGGAAAACAAGAAATCTAGACACTTATATGTCAGCTAATGTGACATGTATAATAGCCCAGCTGCTGAAAGAGAGACAGGGGGTGTCCAATAAAGTGTCAGCTCTGGGGCTGAGGCAAGGGCATGCACACTAAGCCTAGGGAACAGCCGATAAGCACCCGTATTTGATGATGACGGTGGAAAACATGAATAAGATTTTTTTTCTTTTTTTTTTTTGCATATTCAAGTGACAGTACCGTCAGTCCAGGAAACAGAGCAGGACTGGTAATGTTGTGTGTAATGTGTCTTGTATAATATGTTTGTATGTTTTAAAACTGGAAATTCTGTTAACAGTTTCTGGACCGGGTTGGCTCCCCTGAGCGAGTTGTCGTAGCAGTACGCCAGCTCTTTAAACACCTCTGGAGGCGTGCGGGCGGGTCCACGGAACCGAAGCGCATGCTCGGCGGGATCAATGACCGCGGGGCACCAGCGATCGCTCGTGACATAGCGAGAACCAGGATTTGTGTGTGTAAACACACAAATCCCAGTTCTGTCAGGGGAGAGGAGAGCGATTGTGTGTTCCTACCAAGTAGGAGCAATGATATGTCTCCTCCTCTAGTCAGTCATATTCCCCCCACAGTTAGAACACACCCAGGGAACACAGTTAACCCCTTGATCACCAGCTTGTCCACTCCCTCTCACCAGCCTGCCCAGTCCCACCCACCATCCTGCCCACTCCCTGCCACCATCCTGTCCACTCATACCCACCATCCTGCCCACTCATACCCACCAGCCTGCCCACTCATACCCACCAGCCTGCCCATTCCCACCCTCCAGCCTGTCCACTCCCTCTCACCAGCCTGCCCACTCCCTGCCACCATCCATGCCCACTCCCACTCCCACCCACCAGTCTGCCCATTCCCACCCACAATGCTGCCCACTCGCTCTCACAATCCTGCCAACTCCCACCCACCAGCCTGCCCATTCCCACCCACCAGCCTTCTCGCTCCCTCTCACCAGCCTGCTCACTCATACACACCAGCATGCTCATTACCTCACACCAGCCCGCTCAGTACCTCACACCAGCCTGCCCACTCATACCCACCAGCCTGCCCACTCCTACCAGCCTGCCCATTCTCATACCAGTCAACTCACTCCCATCAGTATGACAACTCCCACCCACCAGCCTACCCACTCCCACCCACCAGCCTGCCCACTCTCTCTCACCATCCTGCCTACTCCCTCTCACCAGCCTGCCCATTCCCTCTCACCGGCCTGCCCACCCCCTGCCACCATGCTGCCCACTCCCTGCTACCATCCTGTCCACTACCTCTCACCAGCCTGCTCACTCTTACCCACCAGCCTGCCCACTCCCTCTCTCAATCCTGCCCACTCCCACCCACCATCCTTATCACTCCCTCTCACCAGCCTGCCCACTTCCTCTCACCAGCAAGCCCACTCCCTCTCACCAGCAAGCCCACTCCCACCCACCAGCCTACCCACTCCCACCCACCAGACTGCGCACTCCCACCCACCATCCTGCCCATTCTCAGCAGCCTGCCCACTCTCATACTCACCAGTCAACTTACTTACTCCCATCAGTATTACAACTCCCATCCACAAGCCTGCCCACTCCCTACCACCATCCTACCCACTCCCACTCACCAGCCTGCACACTCCCACCCACCAAACTGCCCACTCCCTCTCACCAGCCTGCCCACTCTCACCATCCGGCCCACTCTCTCTCACCAGTCTGCCCACTCCCTCTCAACAGCCTGCCCACTCCCACCCACCAGCCTGCCCACTCCCTCTCACCAGCCTGCCCACGGCCATCCTCCAGCCTGCCCACTTATACCCACCAGCCTGCCCACTCGCTCTCATCAGCCTGCCCCTCCCACCCACCATCCTGCCCACTCCCTTCCACCATCCTGCCCACTCCCACCCAGCAGCCTGCCCACTCCCAACCACCAGCCTGCCCTCTCATACCCACCAGCCTGTCCACTCCCTCTCACCAGCCTGCCCACTCCCTGTCACCATCCTGCCCACTCCCACCCACCAGACTGCACACTCCCACCCACCGGCCTGCCCATTCCCACCCACCATACTGCCCACTCCCTCTCACAATCCTGCCAACTCCCATCCACCAGCCTGCCCATTCCCACTCACCATCTTTCTCACTCCCTCTCACCAGCTTGCCCACTCATACACACCAGCATGCTCATTACCTTGCACCAGCCTGTTCAGTACCCCACACCAGCCTGCCCACTCATACCCACTAGCCTGCCCACTCCCACCAGCCTGCTCACTCTCATACCAGTTAACTCACTCCCATCAGTATGACAACTCCCACCCAGAAGCCTGCCCACTCCCACCCACCAGCCTACACACTCCCACCCACCAGAATGCCCACTCTCTCTCACCATCCTTCCCACTCCCTCTCATCAGCCTGCTCACTCCCACCCTCCAGCCTGTCCACTCCCTCTCACCAGCCTGCCCACTCCCACCCCCCATCCTGCCCACTCCCTGCCACCATCCTGCCCACTCCCTCTCACCAGCAAACAAAATAAAATAAAAACTCATCAACGTGAGTATGTATTGCGATCACAAATGCACAATGGGTGTGAGTGTGGCTACTACCCACTTGGGTAGCCACGCTCACACCCATTGTGCATTTGCGATCGCAATACATACTCACGTTGATGAGTTTTTAATTTAATTTTGTTTATCTTTGCTACCATTTTCGTTTGTTTTTTAAACTGCATTTGTCCTTTTTTTTCATGACTCGTTGGAGTGGTTTTAAGCGCATGAGTATTCGGCTTAAATAAATTTAGTTGAAACCATATCACACGATTTGGCGCATTTCTGTTTCTTTATGGTGTCATGTCATTTGGAGGCGTGCTGAGAGCATCCGTGCGGATCCGAAGATCACGGGACATCCGAACGATCGGGATAATCTCCGGCATCTGGTCATCGGGACGTCTATGTGATCTGTGATCGAATTCTCGCAGTTTGACCTCCCCTAGCAGGGGGGTCACTGGGGATCTGGTAAGCCTCTATTAGTGGTGTTTAGAGGTGACGGGTCCACGTGGTCAAGTACAATTTCATTGAATAACCAAGTTTCAGTTATTTTCACAGTTACTTTATATATACACTGGACATTATTTACATTTTTGTATTCATTTACATATTGATATTTGAACTCACAATTTTTTTTTTATATCATTTTATTGGACACTTGAGTTTAAAAAAAAAAAAATTTCCCATTTTTTCACAGTATTTGTGTATTCGGTTTCACAGCTTTTTTCTGATATAAATTTTTTTGCACATTTTTTTAGGTCACATTCACATTTAGTGGCCAAGCGTTGCACCTTTTTTCTTTTATTTTATTTTCTTTGTGCCCAGTATTCTGGTTATGGTGTTCAGCTGCTGATTTTTTATTGTTTTCTTACCAAGCGCAGATTTTTTCTATTTTTCTATTATCTAGATTGAAGAGACAATTGGATTTGATTTTTTTCAAAACCAAGCTAATCTGAATTTTATATTTTATATATTATATATATTATATATATATATATATATATATATATATATATATATATATATATATATATATATATAATGTTGAATATACTTGAACTATGTTATGTTTTATTCTAAGTTTTATTTATAGTTAGTATTCTCGATTGTTTGTATATCCATCACTCTTGTCTTTCTTTCTCTTTTTCTCTATTCTCCTTTCTTTTCTTTTTTTTCTTTACCTTTCTTTTCTCCTTTGCTGGTTTAATTGTTCAATTAGCTATCTTTTCTTAGACTTGTTTTTAATATTTATTTTAATATTTTTTATCACTTGCTCTGTATTGATGTAATTTATTTTATCTCGTCCATTAGTCTCTTTATCATTATTATTTATTTTTTGCGCTAGTGCCATTTTATTATTTTTGTCGGTCACTTTTCCATGTCAATTTTATTCTCTTAATTTTTTTTTGTAATCGGTCACTTTTTATATCTTTAGATCTCTCACTAGTCTCTCTTGCTCATTCTCTATCTCTCCCCCTCTCTACCCCTCTCTACCCCTCTCTCGCTACTTTTTTTTATTGTGTAATTCAGATGTTTGAAATTTTATATATATTGTATAGATTATAATTTTAAAGTTTCTTTAAAGTTTATTAAAATATTATTTAAGTGATTAAATCTTGTCTTTGTATTTTTCTATGTATTTTTATTTTTAAAATAAAATGATAAATTTAAAAAATTGTTTGGTTTTATTATTTCGATTTTACATAATGCTGTCGTTATAAAGTTTTTTTTTATATATAATTACACATAAATTAATATTATAAATTAGATATTTAACCCCTTGATCACTGGGCACTTAAACCCCTTAATAACCAGACCAATTTTCAGCTTTCGGTGCTCTCACATTTTGAATGACAATTACTCAGTCATGTAACACTGTACCCATATGAAATTTTTGTCCTTTTTTCACACAAATAGAGCTTTCTTCTGGTGGTATGTAATCACCGCTGGGTTTTTTATTTTTTGTGCTATAAAAGAAATGAGATCGAAAATTCTGTAAAAATTTTTATTTTACTTCGTTTCTGTTATAAAATTGAGCAGATTAGTAATTTTTCTTCATAAATTTTGTCCAAAATTTATACTACTACATATCTTTGATAAAAAATAAGTAAAAATTGGTGGATATTATTTGGTCTGTGTGAAATTTATAGAGTCCACAAGCTATGGTGCCAATATCTGAAAATTGATCACACCTGAAGGACTGATGGCATATCTCATTTCTTGAGACCCTAACAAGCAAGGAAAGTACAAGTACAAATGACCCCTTTTTGGAAAGAAGATGTTCCAATGTATTTAGTAAGAGGCATGATGAGTTTTTTTGAGTCATTTTTTCCCACAATTCTTTGCAAAATCATGATTTTCTTTCACAAAATTGTCATATTATCAGGTTATTTCTCACACACAGCATATGCATACCACAAATTACACCCCAAAACACATTCTGCTATTACTCCCGAGTATGGGGATACCACATAAATGAGACTTTTACACAGCGTGGCCACATACAGAGGCCCAACATGCAGGGAGCACCATCAGGCGTTCTGGAGCACCCAGGCCAATTCTGACATTTCTCTCCTACGTGTAAAAATCATAATTTATTTGCTATAAACATAGAACCCCAAAACATTATATATGTTTATTACATATTTTTTTAGCAAAGACCCTAGAGAATACAATGGTGGTCGTTGCAACTTTTTATCTCGCACGGTATTTGCGCAGCAATTTTTCAAATGCGTTTTTTTGGAAAAAAAACAGTTGTGCTTTAAAAAAAAAATAAAACAAAAAGTAAATAGATACCTAACATGTCACCCTTCAAAATTGCACACGCTCGTGGAATGGTGCCAAATGTCGCTACTTAAAAATCTCCATAGGCAACGCTTTACATTTTTTTACTGGTTACATGTTTTGAGTTACAGAGGAGGTCTAGGGCCAAAATTATTGCTCTCGCTCTAACATTCACAGCAATACTTCACATGTGTGGTTTGAACACAGTTTTCATATGTGGGCGGGACTTACGTATGCGTTCGCTTCTGCATACGAGCACATGGGGACAGGGGCGCTTTAAAAAAAAAAAATGTTATTGTTCATTTTACTTTATTTATTTTAGTTTGACATTTTTTTCCCCCAAAAATACATTTTTTGATCACTTTTATTCCTATTACAAGGAATGTAAACATCCCTTGTAATAGGAATATGGCATGACAGGTCCTCTTTACAGTGAGCTATGGGGTCAATAAGACCCCGCATCTCACCTCTAGACTGTGAAGCCTGAAATAAAAAAAAACAAAAAAACGATTCTGGCTTCACTCATATTGGCGAGTCGGTAGAAGCACCGGAGGGCGGAGGGGGGGGGGGCGTCCCCTCTTACCTTCTGTAAGAACAATCAAGCAGCGGAAACAGCCACTATGATTGTTCTTATGGTGTAGGGAAAAAGCTGATATCTGGATGATGCCTGTAGCTACACCCATCATTCAGATATCCCCGCACAAAGTCAAGGACTTTGCCGGAAGGCCGGCGGGCGGGAAGTGGTTAAAATGCATTTTTTTTTTTAACACAAAGTTGTCCATTTATACAATATTTCTATCACATAACATGTACATACCAAAAGTGACACCCCAAAATAGATTCTCCTACTCCTCCTGAGTACAGCGATACCACATGTGTGAGACTTCCACAGCCTGGCCACATACAGAGGCCGAGTACAGCCAAGCATGGCTGAGCATGGCTGGGTATCACTGAGTATGGCTGGGTATTGCAGGGTATCACAGAGTATGGCTGGGTATTGCAGGGTATCACCGAGTATGGCTGGGTATTGCAGAGTATCACCGGGTATGGCTGGGTATTGCAGGGTATCACAGAGTATGGCTGGGTATTGCAGAGTATGGCTGGGTATTGCAGGGTATCACTGAGTATGGCTGGGTATTGTTGGGTATTGCAGGCTATTGAAAAGTATTGCAGGCTATTGCAGAGTATTGCTGGGTATTACAGATTATTGCTGGGTATTGCAGAGTATTGGCAGGGCGTTGCTGGGTATTGCAGAGTATTGGTAGGGCACTGCAGAGTATTGGCAGGGCGTTGCTGGGTATTACAGAGTATTGGCAGGGAATTGCAGAATATTGGCAGGGAATTGCAGAGTATTGGCAGAGTATTGGCAAGGTATTGCAGAATATTGGCAGGGCATTGCTGGGTATTACAGAGTATTGGCAGGGAATTGCAGAGAATTGGCAGAGTATTGGCAAGGTATTGTAGAGTATTGGCAGGAAATTGTAGAGTATTGGCAAGGTATTGCAGAGTATTGGCAGGGAATTGCAGAGTATTGGCAAGGTATTGCAGAGTATTGGCAGGGCATTGCTGGGTATTACAGAGTATTGGCAGGGAATTGCAGGATTAATTGTTGGTGAGCAGCGCTGTGAGAACTGCAGATCCAGCCCACAGCGCTGCTGACACCGATCTCTCCCCTCTCACTGTACAGATCGGTACAGAGAGGGGAGGGAGAAACCATGACGGAGCGATCACGTGGTAAACGGCCGCGATGAGCGGCCGTTTACCGTGATCCAGAACCGGCGGTCACGGTTGCTCTTGATTGCGTGCCCCAGGGGGCACACGAGAGCGGAATTCTGGGAGGATGTCATAGTACGTCCTCCCAGAGCTAAGCAACCACCCTGTAGCCGTCATTTGGCTATGGGCCGGTTGTTATGTGGTTAAATCACAAATATAATTTCATAAATATACACGTTAATTTAAAATTATACATAAATAGTATTTTCAGTAATAATTTATATAAAATTTAAATTTTATTTTTAACAAAATTAAAACAAAAGATCATTTTAGGGCTGAAACAACTAATCGATTAATCGACAACTAATCGATTATGAAATTAATCGATTACTATTTTTATAATCCATTAATCGGCCAGTAACGTAATGGGGTTAAAAAATCTGAAATGAGCCCTTTATAGTACAAAAAGAGCAAATAATCGCTACTGTAAATATTACTCTCACTGTTCTACAGTAAAAAAAAATGAACCGCTTACAGTAGTGATTATCTGCTTTTTTCTACTATAAAGGGCTTATTTTAGTTTTATTTTAACCCCATTATGTTACTAAACGTCTTAGACCTGGTTCACATCTATGTGTTTATTGGTGCTTTTTGCAGAAATGCACTATAGTTCATTTACATGGTTTCCTATGGGACACGTTCACATCTGAAAGGGTCAAGGACTCTTAACGCAAAATGGTGCTTTATTGGTTCAATATTCTTCAATGGAGAAGATGCAGAAAAGCATGTAAGCTTGTGTTTTTTAATCTGCTCAAAAAAAATGAAAAAATGCAAATTGCAGTAAAATCATGTGTGCAAAAATCAAAACTTACAGCAAAAAGCACTGCAGAAACAGATCAAAAGCAAACTGCATAGGTGTGTACCGAGCCTTATGCTGGCCACACGGATCAATTTTCAGATGAGAATATTCAGACGAAAAATCTTTGTACATTCACTGAATGAAAGAATTTTGTTTGAAAATTTTCACTTGTTTTTAACATTTTTAACATTTTTAACATTCTGTTTTTAAAATGAATGCAATTTCTGAACGAAAACCACATACACTGTCTGAAAATTCCTTTGCAGCCCTAGATCATTTAATAATAAAGTTTATTTTTAAGAATAATTATATTTGTTATGTTATTTGTTATGTTATATTTGTTTGTTATTAATTTGTTATGGTTATATAAAAGCTTACTAATTCATTTTATATTTCTTCTAATATAGACATTGCAAGGTAATATAAAACATTTTAATTTCTGCAGGTTTTTTGTCAGTGATACCCAGCCATGCCGAATTCCAGTACACACACACGAAACTCCACTTACCCATTTCTGCCTGTTGCTAGGTGGTCCCACAAGGTCTATGGACTAACCATAGTGAAGTGCTGAATGTCATAGCACAGAGTAGACTTGAACCCCTGGACTTGGGCCATCCAACAGCCTACATCCATCTAGGAGAATGACTATTATAGCCTCACGCCACTGCTACTGGCAAGTCTAGTTATAAAAATGTTTTGGTGATACATACACTTTTTGTAAACAGTTCATAATTGGCAATTTGAGCATTTGTAGTATTTGTAGCACTGAGCTTGTATAGAATTTCATTGTGTACTGCAGACTACTAGTAGAATCCAGTGTCATTGAACCACCGCCCCTCCAATGAAGCCCTCCTCTGCTACTGTGAAAAGATAAATAAAATGTGATTTAAGTGAAGTCTGCTTCCTTACCAGTATTCTTTATTTAAGGAAACAATATAATATTCAGTTTATGTGATATCAAATGTATATCGGACTATCACAGGTAGTGCCGTGGTCAGGATTTGAACCGGTGACACTTCTTACCGCTAGGTGGGAGTGCTAACCACTAGACCACAGAGCCACCTGATGTACCACTGGGCCACTACAAGACTCAGCAATGTCAGAGGATGTTCCTTCTTCCAGGTCAGAGGCCTGCTAAGCAGTGAAGAATGGAGGGGTTTCTCTTTCTTTTTTTTAATTCCTTTATTTATATAATTATTATACACCAAACAGACAGGCAAATTACCAGTATAAGCAGAGTACTGGAATTTGGCGCTTGAACCGGTGACAGTTCTTACTGCTAGGTGGGAGTGCTAACCACTAGACCACAGAGCCACCTGATGTATCACTGGGCCACTACAAGACTCAGCAATGTCAGAGGATGTTCCTTCTTCCAGGTCAGAGGCCTGCTAAGCAGTGAAGAAAGGAGGGGTTTCTCTTTCTTTTTTTAAATTCCTTTATTTATATAATAATTATACACCAAACAGACAGGCAAATTACCAGTATAAGCAGAGTACTGGAATTTGGCGCTGGAATTCTGATTCCTTTGGGGCCCGTTCAACCCTCTTTACTAAACCATAGGAACATGTGCGGCATGGTGGTTTAGTGGTCTCATGTGGTCTAGCAGTAAGCAGGTCGCTGGTTCCAATCCTGACCGCGAGCACCACCTGCCTGGAGTTTCCCTGTACCTGCGTGGGTTTCCTTCCTCACTCCAAAGTTAAGTGTATCCTCTCTAAATTGTCCCTAATCTATATATGTATGTATGAATGAGCCTTGAGAGTAGGGACTGGTGTTAACCATAGTATAGAATATGGCAACCAATGCATGCACACTAGGGGGTGGAATTTTCCAGGATGTACTGCATGGGCCCAAAAACTGATGCATGTGCACTAGGGGCCAGAATTTCCTGGGACGTACTGCACATGCGTGGGCCCAAAAATAGACACATGCGCACTAGGGGGTGGACTTTCCTGGGATGTACTGTGTGGGCCCAAAAACCAATGCATGCACACTAGGGGGTGGAACTTCCCAGGACATACTGCACATGTGTGGACCTGAAAACAGACGCATGCACACTAGGGGGTGAAATTTCCTGGGATGTACTGCACATGCACAGACCCAGAATCTGACACATGTGTGCTAGGAGTGGAATTTCCTGGGATGTACTGCACGGGCTGGGAATCTGATGCATGAGCACTAGGGAGTGGAATTTCCTGGGACATATTGCACAGGCCGGGAATCTGACACATGCGCACTAGGGGTGGAATTTCCTGGGACATACTGTGCATGCACGGGCCCAAAAACCAATGCATGTGCACTAGGGAGCGTAATTCCCCAGGATGTACTGCGCATGCGTGGGCTGGGAATCTGACACATGCGCACTAGGGGGCGTCATTTCCTGGGACGTACTGCGCAGGCTGGGAATCTGACGCATGCGGAATTTCCCGGGGCGTACTTCATTTCATGTCTTCTGAGCAAGACGGAACGTACCCTAAATTTTCTCTTTAAACCATTCATGACAAGTCAGGGTGACTGATATAGTACTTGTAGTGCACATTCTGCATCGGTTCTTTTGCCCAGTCATACATCCATTGCACAGTACTGTTTGGTCGCTATTTACCTACCATATTAGTGGAGGCACAAAGTTAATTTCCTATTCCTAGATCCCATTACCTGATGGAAGACCATCAATGTAATCCAGCGACTACAAGCAGGAGTAGGTGGGATTTGCCTCCAACTGTGTAAAGTCCTATTAGGCACCATTGAGGCGAGAAGAATGGCGAGTGCCTAAGCGCGGTCACATGTGTGGAAGTCCCTTACTGCTTCTGACCTTGAAATGTATTATAAAGGTTCCTTTTATTTAAGCACATTAAATTGTGCTAATAATAATAATAATAATTTTAAACTTCCAAACTGTACAGACCTCAAAACCCACCTCCCAGCCAGTCTTAATGGCACCATTTTAGCCAAGAAGTCATATGTCTGAAAACCAAAATGGACAGGGGTGTACCAAGGGGTTGGCGAAACCAGCGCCGGCCGGGGGCGCAGGACAAGAGGGGGGCGCAAATTGGCAGGGTCCTACACCCTCCGCCACCCTTTCACCCACTTCCAGCACGTGTAGTCCCTCCTCCTTCCCCGGGCCCACCACACCTCCCCGTCGCCGCTTTAAGGCAGCCGCATCTAGCTGTTTGGCAGCGCTGGCTGGGTGGGGGACTTGTCTCACGCTGCAACCCAATTGGCCCCAGCTCTTCTCGTTCTCCCGGGCACGGTCCGGTGTCTTATAATATAAGGTCCCCCATCAGATAGCGTCCGCTGTGTACTGCGCATGCGCAGTACACAGCAACACAGATTCCGAAAATAGCCGAGGATGAACGGCGCCTGCGCACTGAGTCCAGGTTCTAGCCCCACCATCCAAGTAGACATAGAGTAGGAATAAAAAAGAGCCGAGCGCAGCAAGGCGAGCTAAGCTCGCCCGCGAGGGGCCGTCTAATTTTCACAACCCTATGTCCGCTCGGATGGTGGGGCTACCACCTCCACTCACGGCGCAGGCGCCGTTGATCTTCAGAAATTTTACGAAGCTTCTTCTGCCCCGTACTGCGCATGCGTAGTAAGGGGCGGACGCTATATGATGGCCGGACTGAATATGCCAGAACACCGGCTCCGCTCCTATGCAGCGCGCCCTCCTGGGAGAGAAGAAGAGCGGGGGGAGGGGGGGTGATGGCAGAGCGGAGGGTGTCTCGGTGGCAAGACATGCTGGACCTGCTGGCTGCTGAAGGTGAGAAGCTGGGCTGTGCGGTATGGAGGGAAGAGGAGGAGATGTCCTACAACATGTGTCTGTATGTGATTGTGTGTGATTGCAGAGACATGACATCACAGGACACATCATTGTTCATTGTAGTGTCCATGGTCAGTGTGTAGTGGGGGGTGTAGTGGTCAGTGTATAGTGTAGTGGTCAGTGGGGTATGTAGTGGGCAGAGTAGTGGTCAGTGGGGTGTGTAATGGGCTATGTAGTGTTCAGTGGGGTGTGTAGTGGTCAGTTGGGTGTTTAGTGGTCAGTGGGGTGTGTAGTGGTCAGTGTTTAGTGTAGTGGTCAGTGTGTAGTGTAGTGGTCAGTGGGCTGTGTAGTTAGCAGTGGGGTGTGTAGTGGCTAGTGTGTAGTAGGCAGTGTAGTGGTCAGTGTGTAGTGGCCAGTGTGTAGTGGCCAGTGGGGTGTGTAGTGGCCAGTGGGGTGTGTAGTGGTCAGCGTGTAGTGGGGGGGTGTAGTGGTCAGTGTATAGTGTAGTGGTCAGTGGGGTGTGTAATGGGCTATGTAGTGTTCAGTGGGGTGTGTAGTGGTAAGTGGGGTGTTTAGTGGTCAGTGGGGTGTTTAGTGGTCAGTGTTTAGTGTAGTGGTCAGTGGGGTGTATAGTGGTTAGTGTTTAGTGTAGTGGTCAGTGGGTAGTGGGCAGTGTGTAGAGGGCAGTGGGGTGTGTAGTGGCTAGTGTGTAGTGGTCAGTATGTAGTGGGCAGTGTAGTGGTCAGTGGGGTGTGTAATGGGCTATGTAGTGTTCAGTGGGGTGTGTGTAGTGGTCAGTGGGGTGTGTAGTAGTCAGTGTTTAGTGTAGTGTTTAGTGTAGTGGTCAGTGGGGTGTGTAGTGGTCAGTGTGTAGTGTAGTGGTCAGTGGGTGTGTATTGGGCATTGGGGTGTGTAGTGGCTAGTGTTTAGTGGTCAGTGGGGTGTGTAGTGGTCAGTGGGGTGTGTAGTGGGCAGTGGGGTTTGTATTGGCCGGTGTGTAGTGATGAGTGTGTAGTGGGCAGTGGGGTGTTTAGTGGGGTGTGTAATGGGCTATGTAGTGTTCAGTGGGGTGTGTAGTGGTCAGTGTGTAGTGTAGTGGTCAGTGGGGTGTGTAGTAGTCAGTGTGTAGTGTAGTGGTCAGTGTGCAAATTACATGCGATGTCTGTGTGATGCGAATTAAGCCATACAGATTGTACAGATTGTATGGCTGAATTCTAATCACATTGGGACCAATGGGGGGTCCGATACAGATTCTCGCCAAGGGGGCTAGAGACCCTAGGTACGCCTCTGCACATGGATTTTTGTTATTAGCTCTTTATTATTGACTGTACAGTATCTGTCCCATAAAACGGCTGCTATGGAAGCTCAGCTGGATGCAAAGAAATGTTTAGATATGCTTTTCGTTTCGCATAGTAGACTTGTGTTATAAAAAGTTCCCTGTACTTACCGGTCTCTCCCCAGATGGGTAGATACTCATCTTGCTGGATGTCCAACATGATTTCCAAGCCGTTTCTTGTCCACAGTGGTGAGCGGAGGCCGACCATCGTGTCCAGAATTGAACATGTAACATTTCCCGTACCTTGTGAACACCTGAAGAGACAGAAGAGAGGAACGGCCTTAATAATTAATTCTAAGGCAGCAGTAAAGCAAACACACCGGTAATATATTGATTAGTGACATGTTGAGAAGCGTACGACAAAGTTATCCCCCCCTACAGTTTTTCCACCAGAAAATTTACACCCAATCACTGCACTGCATGAGGGTGTTCTTATGTTTTCTGTTAATTTTTTTATGACTACTACCATGGGTGTCCGCAGAACTTTTTTCAGGGAGGGGCATCATTTTAAGGTCACCCATGCTCTGACCCTTTTCGACAATGTCATTATCACATTATCACGGTCATAGACTGCAGACGGAGTACAGGTGATGGTCAGAGACTGCAGACATGGCCCAAGAGACTGTCAGAGACTGCGGACATGGCCCAAGAGACTGTCAGAGACTGCGGACATGCCCCGAGAGACTGTCAGAGATGGCATACATGGCCCAAGAGACTGTCAGAGACTGTGGACATGGCCCAAGGGACTGTCAGAGACTGCGGACATGGCCCAAGACAGCGGACATGACACTGCGCCAGTCCTGAGGAGCTGCGGGCAGGGTTTTTTAGGTGAGGCCGCGGCTTCAGCCTAGTCCGCGAGGTCCTGGGAAGCTGCAGGCAGGAGTTTTTAGGCAACTTCACGGCTTCAGCCTAGTCTGCGAGGTCCTGGGGAGCTGCAGGCAGGAGTTTTTAGGCGAGGCCACAGCTTCGGCCTAGTCCGCAGCATCCGGCCTCGTGAACTAGGCCGAAGCCGCGGCCTCGCCTAAAAACTCCTGCCCGCAGCACCTCAGGATCGGTGTCAGCTCTGGTCCTGGTGAAAAAAAGATTAAAAATCTAAAAAAATACATTTGCTGAAATTTTGAATTGATTTGACCTCTCAACTCGATTCAAGATTTAAATAGATTTTTCCCCAGCCCTAGTAAACCCTCACATTTTTTGTAAACATGAAAAAGAACTCTCTGAGGATCTGAAAAAAATAATTATTGCTCTCCATAAAGATGACCTAGGCTATATGAAGATTGCCAAGACCCTGAAACTGAGCTGCAGCATGGTGGCCAAGACCATAAAGTTGTTTAACAGGACAGGTTCCACTCAGAACAGGCCTCGCCATGGTCGACCAAAAAAGTTAAGTGCATGTGCTCAGCATCATATATAGAGGTTGTCTTTTGGAAATAGACATATGAGTGCTGTCAGGGGTGGGGAGCCAGCCTGTCAGTGCTCAGACCATACGCCGTACACTGCATCAAATTGGTCTGCGTGGCTGTCATGCCAGAAGGAAGCCTCTTCTAAAGATGATGCACAAACAGGTTGCTGAAGACAATCAGACTAAGGACATGGATTACTGGAATCATGTCCTGTGGTCTGATAAGATCAAAATAAACTGATTTGGTTCAGATGGTGTCAAGCGTGTTTGGTGGCAACCAGGTGAAGAGAACAAAGACAAGTGTGGCTTGACTGTATGGTGGTGGAAGTGTCATAGTCTGGGGCTGCAGGAGTGCTGCCGGCACTGGGCAGCTACAGTTCCTTGAGGGAACCATGAATCCCAACATGTACTGTACCATACTAAAACAGAGCATGATCCCCTTCCTTTGGAGACTGGGCTGCAGGGCAGTATTCCAACATGATAATGACTCCAAACACACCTCCAATATGGCCACTGCCTTGCTAAAGAAACGGAGGGTAAAGGTTATGGACTGGCTAAGCATGTCTCCAGACCTAAATCCTATTAAGCATCTGTGGGGCATCATCAAACGGAAGGTGGGGGAGCGCAAGGTCTCTAACATCCAGCTCCATGATGTCATCATGAAGGAGTTGTAGAGGACTCCAGTGGCAACCTGTGAAGCTCTGGTGAACTCCATGCCCACGAGGATTAAGGCAGTGCTGCAAAAAATAATGGTGCCACACAAAATATTGACACTTTGGGCCCAATTTGGACATTTTCACTTAGGGGTGTACTCACTTTTGGTGCCAGCGGTTTAGACATTAATGGCTGTGTATTGAGTTATTTTGAGGGGACAGCAAATTTACACTGTTATGCAAGCTCACTACTTTATATTGTAGCAAAGTGTCATTTCTTCAGTGTTGTCTCATGAAAATATATAATAAAATATTTACAAAAATGTGAGGGATGTACTCACTTTTGTGAGATACTGTAGTTTAAAATGGAGGTCTGCCCACCACTGCAAAAATTAAAAGCCAGCAGCTGCACATACTACAGCTGCTGACTTTTAATAATCAAACACTTACCTGTCCTGGAGTCCAGTGATGTCGGCACCGGAGTTGATGTTTCCATCCGCTGTCAGGTACATGCTGCCTCCATTGCGAGTAAGGGAACCCGGCAGTGAAGCCTTAGGGCTTCACTCCGGGAACCCTACTGCACATGTGCGAGGCTCTGCTCCTCTCTCCTACCGGCCCAGCTACAAGTGAAGGAGGACGGAGCCTGGGCGGTGACGTCAATACCTGCGGCTGAGGCCCCCATAAGTGGGAACAGGATACCTATATTAGATCGGTATCCTGCCCCCCCCCCCAACCGAAAGGTGCCAAATATTAGACATGTGCAGAGTGATATATTTCGTTTCAGAATTTCGTTTTCGTCCGAAAAATAAATTTATTTAGTTACTCCTGAAATTCGTTTTTATCTATTTAGTTTTTCGTTCAAAAATTGCAGTCGTCCGAAAATCCTCATGAATTACGGTCAAATCTGTCTTTGAAGGCTTATGGTGTCTGTCGAATGTATAAAGAAGATTCGATGGAGCTAGTATATAGCATACTTCGTGTGAACTTTAGAACCCTATTAAAGTCTATGGGACTCCAACGTTCAAAATCTAAAGTGCTAATTTTAAAGGCTAATATGCAAGTTACTGTCCTTAAAAGTGTTTGGAGACTTGGGTCCTGCCCCAGGGGATATGTATCAATGCAAAAAAAAGTTTTAAAAACGTCAGTTTTTTCGGGAGCAGTGATTTTAATAATGATTAAAGTGAAACAATAAAAGTGTAATATTCCTTTAAATTTCATACCTGGGGGTTGTCTATAGTATGCCTGTGAAGGGGCGCATATTTCCCGTGCTTAGAACTGTCCCTGCACAAAGTGTCATTTCTGCAGGACAAAAAGTCCTTTAAAATCGCGGCTATAATGAATTGTCGGCTCCCGTAATACAGAAAACACTCATAGAAAGTCATTGATAAAAAATAAAAAAATGTAAAAAAAAGCGTGGGGTTCCCCCAAATTCAATTACCAGACCCTTCAGGTCTGGAATGGATATTAAAGGGAACCCTGCGTCAAATTAAAAATGTTTTATTACACTTTTATTGTTTCACTTTAATCATTATTAAAATCACTGCTCCCGAAAAAACTGACATTTTTAAAACTTTTTTTTGCATTGATACCCCTGGGGGCAGGACCCGGGTCCCCAGACACTTTTTAGGACAGTAACTTGCATATTAGCCTTTAAAATTAGCACTTTAGAATCTTTTCTCTCTGTCAAATCTTTTGTCTCTATGTTGAATATTTTCTCTCTGTCAAATATTTTCTCTATATAATCTTGGACTAATAGCCTTGTACACACGGTCGGACATTCCGACAACAAAATCCGATGGATTTTGTCCGAAACTTGTGTTGCATACACATGGTCGGACAAAGTTGTCGGAAAATCCGATCGTTTAGAACGTAGTGACGTTATTTAGTTACGACAGGACTACGTTCAGGCTAGTAGCCAATAGCTTTGGTCTAGGAATTTGATCTGAGCATGCGTGGCACTTTGTCTGCTCGGAATTCTCTACAAACGATAGGACAAAGTCCCATAAGACCAAATTTTATAGCCCAGCTCTAAAACTTTGTCGGTCGGATATTCTGACGGAAACAGTCTGATGGAGCCCACACACGGTCGGATTATCCGATAACACGGTCCGATCGGACATTTTCCATCGGAATGTCTGACCGTGTGTACAAGGGCATAGAGGTAAGGTTAGGCACATTCGACCACATGTTTAATAGACACAGATTGTTATTGTCAGAGTCACATCGAATCTCCTATTCTATATCGAACTGTTGTAACAACGAAAATGAAAATAAAGCATTTATTTATGTCGGATCTTTCGTTTTTCGGATTCTGCACTTTCGTTATCGTTTGTCAAAACAAAAATACCTGAAATTCGTACGAAAATGCATTCGGACGAAAACGAATGCACATGTCTACCAAATATGGCACCGGAGGGGGGGGGGATGAGTACAACAAGCTGAAGTTCCACTTTTGGGTGGAACTCCACTTTAAAGACTATTTTCAAATGAATAAATATAGATTCATACATATATAATCCGTTAGTATATCTTATTATCCTATGTAATTTTTAGATGGGTTGGTCACTGATTTGACACTGATGGTCTCCTTAAAGCGATTGTATACCCGCTGACACTTTTTTTTTGTATACCCCTGTAAGGCAAAAGGCATAATGAGCTAGTATGCGGTGCATACTAGCTCATAATGAAATACTTACCTTAGAACGAGGCCCCGACATCTCACCCGATCCACGCAGAGGGAGCTGACGTTCCCTCTGTGTGTCTTCCGGGTATCGCGGCTCCGGCACTGTGAGTGGCCAGAGCTGCGATGTCGTCACTCCCGCGTGCATTCTTTCCGGCAAGGTCTGGCGTCTGCCGGGCTTTCAGCCAAGAATCCCCTTTGCACATGTGCTGCTGCAGTCAGTGGCTCATTGCGAGGGGACTATCTCCTAAACCATACAGGTTTAGGAGATATTTTTTTTACCTACAGGTAAGCCTTATTATAGGCTTACCTGTAGGTAAAAGTTCAAATTCTGACTATAGAAACACTTTAAGTTTTCATACTTTCTCTCCTTGTTACTTTTTGTGAAAAGAGACCCTTTGAAGTGAAAATGTCCAAATTGGACCTAATTAGCCATTTTCCCTCCCTGATTTCATGTCACTCGTTAGTGTTACAAGGTCTCAGGTGTGAATGGGGAGCAGGTTTGTTAAATTTGGTGTTATCACTCTCAATCTCTCATACTGGTCACTGCAAGTTCAACATGGCACCTCATGGCAATGAACTCTCTGAGGATCTGAAAAAAATAATTGTTGCTGTCAGACTTCTGCTTACCAGACCGGTGAGTCCGCTTGGGCAGAGGGTGGTCTCCCATACGAGTCCGACTCGTAGCCCCTGGTAGAGTAGACAGGAGGCTCGGGAGTGCAGAGTGGCAGTCAGGTGCGGAGCAGAAGCTGAGCAGGCAGGTTGTCAAGGTACAGGCAGGGTTCGGCAACAATGGTAGAATAGGAGCAGGCAGAAGCGAGGTCAAAACAGGCCGTGGTCAAGTGCAGGTAGAAGTTTGGGAGATCCGAGAGGCAAGCCGTGTCGACAGAAAATCAGGAGCACAGGAACGCAGATACAGGCAATGGGAGCGGGGAGCAGGGGAGCTGATGATCAGGCAGCACTTGAGAAGAGTGCATGGCAGACCTAAATAGGTCGACAAACACTGCGCATGTGTGCACGCCGATGCGCACAGGTGCGTGCATTAGCGCACACGCATGCACGCCCGAATGCCAGCGTGCACTCCAGCACACAACAGCGCGCACCGGCGCGCACCATCGCTAACAAGAGCGGGCACAGGCGCACATCGGCGCACACCAGCACCAACAGGGGCGTGCACAGGCACACATTGGCGTGCACAGGAACACGCGCACCAGCGCGCACCGACACACATTGAGGCACACCAGCACAGCCAGCACCGCAACCAACCATGTAACCTCTCTGACAGTGCCCCCTCCTTAAGGGCAGGCTCCAGCTGCCCAAATGGGCCAGTCTGGAAGCATGGCAGTTCTTGAAGGCCTGTAAAGGTTCCTGAGCATGTAAATTATGTCGGGCTGCCAGGAGTTGTCCTCAGGGCCATACCCCTTCCTTTTAATGAGGTATTGAACAACGTTACACCTTTTCCTGCAATACAGAATTGCTTCGACTTCGAACTCCTCTTCGTTATCAATACGACAGGTTTGGGTGGGCCGGTGGTGCGGCCAGCAAAGGGGTTTTGGGTAACCGGCTTCAGTAGGGTCACATGAAAGACTGGGTGTACTGTTAGAGAGTCAGGCAGATCGAGTTTATAGGTGACATCATTTATTTTTCTCTACACCAAGAAAGAACCCTTGAATTTAAGCCCAATTTCCTGGAGAGACAGGCCATTTTCAGGTTAGCTGTGGACAACCACACTTGGTTGCCAGGCTCTAGGATAAGTTCTCCACGTCTCTTTTTATCATACATCTTTTTGTAGTATTCCTGAGACTTGGCCATAGTTTCCAAAACTGCAGGAAGGGTACATTCTGGTATCGAGCTGGGTAGAAAAGCTGGGTGGAAGCTGTAATTGGCAAAGAATGGTGTTTGATGGCAGAATGCAAGGAGTTGTTGTAATAGAACTCTGCAACGGGTAGTAGGGAGACACAGTCGTCCTGAGAGAAGGCGGAGAAGCAGCGGAGGGACTGATTCGTTATTTCAGTTTGCCCATTTGTCTGGGGGTGATAGGCTGACGAGAATGCCAACTCAATTTCAAAGGATCCACAAAGCACCTTTCAAAACCTTGAGGTGAATTGGACACCCCGATCAGACACAATGCTCGTTGGGACCCCATGCAACCTTACAATTTCTTTAACAAAGATCTTGGCTGTCTCCATAGCTGAGGGGGTGCCCTTCATTGGTAGGAAGTAAGCCATCTTGGACAGCCTGTCCACCACAATGAAGATGGTAGAGAACCCCTCAGACAGGGGGAAGTTCCATGATGAAGTCCATTGAGATCATTTTCCACGGTCTCCCAGGAACAGGTAAGGGTTTCAACAATCCCCAAGCTTTTGTCCGGCTGTTATTACTTCGAGCACAAGTATTGCATGAGTCCACATAATTCTTGCAGTCATTGAGCAGTTGGGGCCACCAGCAGGTGCGCTGGACCAGCTTGGCAGTCTTCAGGGTACCGAAGTGTCTGGCCAACTTATGGTCGTGGCAGAGTTCCAATAAAACTACCCTTAAGGCCTCAGGAACCACAATATTGTCTTTATCCCAGAATAAATCTTCTCTTAAACTGGTTTCAGGGACCGGGGACATTCCCACAGAGGCCTATCTGATCCGGGAGATAAGGTCCGCTTAGAGGAGCAAGAAGTTCCCAGAAGGGAGGATCATGTCAGGAGGCAGGGTCTTCTCCGAGTCAGAAAACATGCGAGAAAGCGCATCCGGCTTAACATTCTTAGAACAAGGTCTGCAGGTAATATGGATTTGGAATTGGGGAAAAAAAAGTGCCCATCTGGCTTGCAGTGGTCTTAGTCTTTTGGCTGTTATTGAATATTCAAAGTTCTTGTGGTCAGTGTAGACCAAGATGGGATGTGCAGCACACTCCAATAGGTAGCGCCATTCCCCCAGAGCTGCCTTGATGGCCAGAAGTTCTCGATCCCCCCCATGATAATTTCTCTCATATATCGATAGTTTGCGGGAAAAGAATGCTACTGGGTAGAGGAGGGCTTTGGTGCCCTGCCGCTGAGAGAGCACTACTCCAACAGCGATTTCCGAAGCATCGACATTAAGGACAAAGGGTAGAGCAGGATCAGGGGGTTTCAGAGTGGTAGCTGAAGTGAATAACTCCTTAAGTCTTTCAAAGGCCGCCTGGGCGTTGGGGGTCCAAGAGAATCGTGTTCCCTGCCTGGTCAGCTCAGTAATGGGAGCAATAATTGCAAAAAAGCCTCTGATGAACTTCCGGTAGAAGTTAGAGAAGCCAATGAAGCGCTGTACACCTTTCTTATCCACAAGCGCAGGCCAATCCAGGATGGCAGACACCTTTTGGGGGTCCATCTTGATGCCCTCGACCGATATGACCAAGCCCAAAAATTGGATGCACTGGAGTTCAAACTCGCATTTTTCGAGTTTTGTATAAAGCCTGTGTTGCCTGAGCCGGGTTAGAACATTCCGGACGTGTCTACGGTGATCCGCTAATGACGAGGAGAAGATCAGAATATCGCCCGGGTATACGATTACATATAAGTTCAGGTGGTCACGAAAGATGACGTTGACAAAATGTTGAAAGGTTGCAGGGGCGTTTCATAACCCGAAAGGCATGACAAGGTACTGGAAGTGCCCAAATCGAGTACGGAAAGCCGTCTTCCATTCGCCCCCTTCTCGGATACGGATTAGATTGTAAGCTCCGCAAACATCTAATTTTGTGAAGATGACTGCGGTTCCAAGCCTTTGGAAAAGTTCAGGTACTAGGGTTAAGGGATAATGTTTTTTAATAGTTATCTTGTTCAACTCCCAATGCATGGTTGCAGAGAGTGGTCCTTCTTTTTCAACAAAGAAAATGCCAGCAGCGGCTGGGGAGGTGGAAGGACGGATAAACCCCTTTTTCAGGTTTTCATCGATGTAGCCCTCTAGTGTATCTAACTCCTGCTCCGTTAGTGGGAAGATTCTTCCAAAAGTAACTTTGGTGCCAGGTAACAGTTCTATAGGGCAGTCATAAGGCTTGTGAGGGGGAAATGTTTCTGCTCCTTTCTTGCTGAACACATCCAGAAAGTCCCAATAGGGTTCGGGGAGGGACTGACGTAGTTCCAGATCAACATCCAAGCAGAGAAGTTGAGAGGTTTCATTAGAAGAACGACACAAGCAGTGTTGCTGGCAATATTCCAAAAGGAATTTAACTTCTCCTGCAGCCCAGTTAATGCTGGGATTATGGGCCTGCAGCCAAGGTATTCCCAGGATGATAGGGAAAAGAGGGGAGGAGATGCCATCCAGACGTAGGTGTTCCTGGTAATGGGTGCCCATAGTAGCCAGCACGGTTTCTTGTGTGATGGGACCGGAGCTAAGGGTGGAGCCATCCGCGAGGTGTACAGCAAGCCCCTGGGCCTTGGGTCGAAGCGGGATACAATGGTTGGCAGCGAAGGTCAGGTCGATAAAACAGCTGCATGCCCAGAATCAATGATAACTGACACTGGAATATTCCCTCCTGGAAGCTGTAATGTGATGAGAAGAGCAAGATGAGAACTGGGTTTAGGCAGAACAGATGTACACATAGAGGAAGTAGTTAGGCACTTACGTGTCTTGTTAGGGCAGGGTTCCCCACAGTATAGGCATAGGTTGTGGGTACGTCTGCGCTGCTTTTCTTCAGGGATCAGCGGGGGCCGGAGCAAACCGATCTGCAAAGGTTCGGGAGCTTCTTGAACAGGATCGGTAGAGGTGGGTGGAAACTGACCGGCAGAGCTTGGAACTTTGGGAAGCATCCAAGTAGGGTAGAAATGACTGGAAGATCTCTCAGACCAACGCTCCCTTAGGCGACGATCAATCTAGATGGAGAGATTGATGAGCTCATCCAAGGACTGCGGTATTCCCACTCGTGCCAACTCATCCTGTGGGTCAGATAGCCCCATCAGGAATGGGTGATGCAGGGCGGAGTCATTCCAATCCGTGTCAGAGCTCCAGGGTCTGAACTCTACCGCATAGTCTTTGGCCGCTCTGTGACCTTATTGGAGAGAATGCAGTGCGGCTTTGGCAGTCGCAGTCAATTGGGGGTCCTCGTATAGCTGGGACATGGCCAAGAAGAAGACATCAAGGCTATCCAGGGACCCAGACTTCTGTTCCAGTAGGCGGTGGGCCCAGGTTTGAGGCTCACCGGACAACAGGGATATCATGAAGTCCACCTTAGTTGCTTCTAAGGAGAAGGTGCGAGGTTGCAGTGCAAAATAGAGCTTGCAGGCATTGCGGAATGCACGGTACTTGCTGCGTTCACTGGTAAATCTCTCGGGTGTGGGTACTCGAGGCTCTGGAGGAAGCATCACTACGGAGGGTGTGGGTGAGAATCCAGCTGAAGATGTTCCCTGGGGATTAGACAGAGGGGATGAGTCCGCTTGGGTAGAGGGTGGTCTCCCGTACGAGTCCGACTCACGGCCCCTGGTAGAGCAGACAGGAGGCTCGGGAGTGCGGAGTGGTATGAGAGCCTGTTGGAGAGGATCCAGGAGCTGGAAGTAGGATGATCACCTAGCAGCAGTTGAGGTGGCTGGAACACAGGCAGTCAGGTGCAGAGCAGGAGATGAGCAGGCAGGTCAAGGTGTTAAGGAATCTAATGTACATAATGATAATCAGAAAATGTCTATTTGCTTATGTGTATACATGTTCCTATGCTCCTTACTTATTATGTAGTATACAGATTGACTTCTCCGTTCGGAGTTAAGATGGCGTCTATACCCTACATCCCCCACGTTAGAAGAATGCATTTGAGATAAGGGAACCAGCTTCAACCGAACTTCAAGCATCAAGTTTCTTCATTTCTCTTGTATTGTAACCAATGAGATGTACGAATTAGACTGACATAGCAATGACGTATCTTTCTGAATAAAATATCAACCCCGCCCACCAATAAATCAGAATTTAGAAGTAGCCGAGCTGAACGTGTCTCAGAGAGTGTTTACTTCTAATGTGCATGCACATTTATACTTTTTGATTAGAAATAGCAGCAGATAACCAAGAACTAGTTTGTAGTTCTTATCCATTTCAACTGGCGCCCAACGTGGGGCTTCAGGCCACGATCGAAGGGAGACCGCATTCCAGGACTGAACGGCTGGCCAGATCAGAGAAGGGGGTTAAGCGTGCAGCCCTAACAGTACAGTAAGCATATTTATCCTTACCATTGTACGACTTCTCTGGTTGAGCCGGTTGATTTTGTCTTGTTGGCTCCTTTCGATTGTTCAAAGAGGCAGGTAACTTATTTCTCACCTGGAGCTGTTTTAACAAACCTGCTAATGGTTTTCTGCTGACTATTATCTGTTCAGTGTCTGTCATTCTGAAGGACTGCAAATTTAGCAGACTGAAAGTGCAGCTGCAGGCGTGTGTCCATCCTCACCCCTGGATTCTACCTCTAGTGGTGGGGTGGAATTCTGCAGGCGTTTATAGACGGGGTTACTCGAGGCTGGCTGTGTAGGACCTCTGAGGGTTAATCTCAAGCTGTGAATTAGGGCAGTTTGAAAGAAGGCTTGCGGAAGTCGTAGTCTTGCAAACGTCTATAAACGTTCTTCTCGGGTGAGCTTTTCTTGAGGGTTAATCTCAGCTGTGGAAATTGGGCAGACTGAACGAAGGCTAGTGTCAGGAAAGGCTGGCTGGGGACAGTGGTCCGTCACCTGTCTTTGCGCGCCTGCGGGTGCCTGGTGCGCGTGTTCGCGGTCGTGCTGTTGCGCGCCATCGCGTGGGTGCGCGCGCGCACGCTTACCGGCGCCAGGCGGGCTATTTAAACTCAGTTCTCCCTTCTGATTTTGCTGCTTGATCTACAGCGTTCCTGAGACTATTACCTGAATCTGATCTGTTTGTGTATCGACCCAGCCTGACCTGCGACCTTCCCTGCCTTCTGCCTGCCTCTGACCTCCGGCTTGTCTACGACTCTGCACCTGTCTCATCCTCTGGTCCATCCGTGCTCATCCGTTACCGACTCGGCTTGTTCCACGTTCCTGCCTCTGCCCGCTGCATCTGTTCCTGTACTGACTGTCTGGTTTGACCCGGCTTGCCTGACTCTTCTGTGTGCCTGCCCCTGAGTGATCCACCTGTTCCTGTTGGTCTCCTGCTGTCTACTGGTTCCTGTCTGCTGTCACTGGGGCCTGCTTGTCCAGCTACAGTTCCTGAAGTCAGCCAGATCCATCCACCGGCTGTTGATCCTGCCAGGCACTCGTGCTACCTCTGACTCCCGTGCCTCCTGTCACCATCATCAGGGGCCGTGAGTCGGGGACGCAAGAGAGGTCTCCTTCTGCATTCCGGGCTCACCACTAGGTACGTGACAGTATCAAGCAGCCATGACCGAGCCCGCGCAGGGAGCCTCTCCTTTGGATGAACTGTGTTTGCATCTGGCGGGTTTGACCCAGGCAGTTAAAGGCCTTCAAGAAAGCTATTCCCGTTTGGAGGAACGTGTTCAAGCCCTTTCCCCACCAGCTACTATCCAGGGGTCACCATCCGCCTCTGCCAGCATGCCTGCTCCACCAGCAGTGGTGATGTTACCCCCTGAACCTCGAGTGCCCACGCCTGAAAGATTTTCTGGTGAACGCAGCAAATTCAGGGCCTTTCGCAACTCCTGCGAGTTATACTTTGCTCTTCAGCCACGGACTTTTTCTTTGGAAGCCACCAAAGTGGGCTTTGTGATCTCCTTGCTTCAGAACGAACCCCAGACATGGGCACATCGCCTTCTTGAACAAAAGGCTGACGAACTTTCCAACTTGACCACCTTTTTTGATGCGATGGCCCGAATCTATGAGGACCTTCAGCTCTCAGCAACAGCCGAAGCCGCTCTCCATGCATTACAGCAGGGTCGCAAGGCCGCAGAGGACTACGTTGCAGAATTCAGGCATTGGAGTGCAGACACCAATTGGAACGATGCTGCTCTCCGCTACCAGTTCCGGTTGGGTCTGTCTTATCCCCTGAAAGATGAACTCGCCCGTGTAGGGGTTCCGCAGACTGTAGATGAATTAATCAATCTATCCATACAGATTGACAGGCGCCTACGTGAACGCAGGTCAGAGAGAGCCGCTGGTCAGTCACGTCCCACCTGGATGTTGCCAAGAGTGCCCAGTTACTCGAGTACTATGCCACCAGCTCAGTCTACTCCTACTACTGATGTGCCGGAGCCTATGCAGCTGGGTTTGCTACGACCAACGCTCACACCTGAAGAACGGCAGCGTCGCCGCATGAATGATCTGTGCATGTATTGTGGGGAGCCTGGGCACTACGTTAGGTCCTGCCCAACTAAGATCCGTAAGTGGCTTCCTCCTTCTGCTGATCAAGTCCTTGCAATCACCAATGCTTCCCCTCATCTTGCTCTTTCCGTTTTGTTGCAGCTCCCCGGAAAGAACATCCAGGTTCCCGCTATCGTTGACTTGGGAGCATGCAGCTGCTTTATGGACTCTGTTTTTGCAGCAAAACACCACATACCACTACGCTCCAAGA
This sequence comes from Lithobates pipiens, assembly GCF_037356315.1. Classification (NCBI taxonomy): domain Eukaryota; kingdom Metazoa; phylum Chordata; class Amphibia; order Anura; family Ranidae; genus Lithobates; species Lithobates pipiens. The sequence continues at coordinate 89,268,733 of NW_027507791.1, forward strand.
CCCAAGGACTACTGATACATCTTGCTGATGGATCCGCCATCCGGTCTGGTCCTGTCACCCAGGAAACCATCCCCATCTCTGCCAGCATATCCATTCTTCACCATGAACTTTTATGTCTTGACATCATCACCTCACCCTTGTTTCCTGTTATCCTGGGAATGCCCTGGCTCCAGGCCCACAACCCTTGCATTGACTGGACTACCAGAGATGTTACCTTTCCCTCACCCTATTGCTTCCAACATTGTCTACCAAAGACTCCCAACCAGCCCACAGCTCTGATGTGCCTGGATAAAGGAAGCTCGCCAATTAGTTCCAGAGGCATACCAGGACTTCATGGATGTCTTCAGCAAGAAAGGTGCAGAGACTCTTCCCCCTCACCGGGTCTATGACTGTCCTATCGAGCTCCTCCCTGGGGCCGAAGTACCATTTGGAAGAATTTTTCCTTTAACTGAACTGGAACTGGCTGCACTCAATACTATATTGACGGAAATCTTAAGAAAGGATTCATCCGCTCTTCCACATCCCCTGCAGGAGCTGGTATTTTCTTTGGGGAAAAAAAGGACCATACCCTTCGGCCATGTGTCGATTATCGGGAACTAAACAAGGTGACCATTAAAAACCGATACCCTCTTCCTTTGGTGCCAGAACTTTTCCAGAGACTGGGGGCAGCAGTCATTTTTACTAAATTAGACTTACGGGGGGCCTATAATCTGGTCCGCATAAGAGAGGGTGACGAATGGAAGACAGCTTTTCGCACCCGATTCGGACATTTCGAATATCTAGTTATGCCGTTTGGGCTCTGCAACGCCCCCGCCACCTTCCAGCATTTTATAAATGACATCTTCAGAGACTTCCTGGACCTATTCGTCATCATCTACCTGGATGACATTTTGATCTTTTCTGCCTCCATCAGTAGCCATCGTCAACATGTCAAGTGTGTGTTAGAGCGACTCCGTCAGCATGGCCTTTATGCAAAACCAGAGAAGTGTGAATTTGAACAACAGAGTATACAGTTTCTGGGACTAATCATTTCTGTTGAGGGCATTAAAATGGACCCTCAAAAAATTTCCGCTATCCTTGAGTGGCCTGCTCCAGTGGATAAAAAGGGTGTTCAGCGGTTTGTGGGCTTTTCGAACTTTTATCGGAAATTTATTAAAGGATTCTCAGCCATCATCTCACCTATTACCCAGCTGACCAAGCAGGGAGTTCGATTTCATTGGACTCCCGAAGCTCAAACTGCTTTTGACACCCTTAAGAGACTTTTTACCTCCGCTTCCGTACTGAAACACCCTGACCCGGCTCTCCCGTTTGTTCTGGAGGTTGATGCACCCGAAGTCGCCGTTGGGGCAGTACTCTCACAACGACAAGGCCCCAAGTCTCTTCTGTTCCCTGTTGGCTTCTTTTCACGCAAGCTTTCTGCTCCTGAAAGAAATTATGATGTGGGAGACAGGGAACTATTAGCAATAAAAGCGGCTTTGGAGGAGTGGCGGTACCTTCTGGAAGGAGCAGCTCACCCGATCCTGATCTATACGGATCACAAAAACCTGGAGTACCTGAAATCTGCTAGAAGGTTGAAGCCGCGTCAAGCCAGGTGGGCGCTGTTCTTTTCCAGGTTTGCCTTCCATGTCACCTACAGACCGGGTTCAAAAAATACCAAACCGGACGCATTGTCCCGCATGTTCAATGATCCCAAAGTACCTACCTCTCCGGATACTATTCTGTCGGCGGAAAACTTTCTCCTTCTCCAGGAAGATCTGTTAAGCCGGATTAAGCAAGCTTCCAGTGAAGACCCCCCTCCTGCAGGAGCAAGGCTGCTTGCGAAAGACGGTCTGTTCTGGCTTGAGGACAAAATCTTTATTCCAGAAAACCTTCGGGCCACCATACTCGGGCTCTGTCATGACCATGTACTAGCCGGCCACTTCGGTGTCTCCAAGACGTTTGACCTCGTGCAACGCACGTTCTGGTGGCCGCAAGTTGCAAAGGACTGCAAAAGATATGTGGAGTCTTGTACTATCTGTAATCGCAGCAAGGGTAATAAGGCCAGGGCTTGGGGCCTGCTCAAACCTCTACCTGCTCCAGAGAGACCCTGGAAGTTAATCTCCATGGACTTTATTGTTGAACTTCCCCCTTCAGAAGGCCATATGGCCATCTTTGTGGTAGTGGATCGGCTGTCCAAGATGGCACACTTCATCCCCTTGAAAGGAACACCATCAGCACTGGAAACTGCACAAGTTTTTATCAGGGAAGTCATCAGATTTCATGGAGTTCCAGCCAACATCATATCAGATAGGGAGGTGCAGTTTACCTCTCGTTTCTGGAGAGCACTATGCAGTTCCCTTGGCATCGAGCTATCTTTTTCTTCTGCATACCACCCTCAGACAAATGGGCAGACAGAGAGAACTAACCAGACTCTTGAGCAGTATCTACGCTGCTTTTCTTCCTTTTCTCAGGACGACTGGTTCTCTCTGTTGCCACTGGCCGAGTTCGCTTATAATAATTCCATCCATTCTACCATCAAGCAGACCCCGTTTTTTGCCAATTATGGTTTCCACCCATCATTCCTTCCTAACTCTGTTCCTGAATGTTCTGTGCCAGCCGTTCTCAAGACTGTGGATTTTTTCAGTATCAACAATAAACTGTTGCAGGAAACCATGACCAGAGCACAAGCGCTAAACAAAGAGACTTTTGATAAAAACAGACGGGGGGAACTGATTCTGAAACCTGGAGACCAGGTTTGGCTGTCTACAGTTAACCTCCGACTCGCTTGCCCTTCAAAGAAATTGGGCCCTAAGTTTCTGGGTCCCTTCACAGTCAAGAGGAGAATCAATGAGGTGGCCTACGAACTGGAACTGCCAGAAACACTTTGGGTACACCCCGTTTTTCATGTTTCTCTCCTGAAACCCACCATCTCTAACCCTTTCCCAGGACGAGCCACAGATCCCCCTGCTCCTATTATGGTCAATGGTGAAGAGGAGTTCGAAGTGGAGGCAATAATGGATTGCAGGAAGAGAAATAACCGTGTCCAATTTCTCATTAAATGGAAGGGGTACGGTTCCGAGGAAAACTCATGGGAGCCTGAAAGCAACATACATGCCAAGCATCTGATACAGGCCTTCAAGAGATCCCATCCTGAGAAAATGGCCCGGTTGGGCATCCGGAGGCTGCCCCTTGGGAGGGGGCAATGTCAGGAAAGGCTGGCTGGGGACAGTGGTCTGTCACCTGTCTTTGCGCGCCTGCGGGTGCCTGGTGCGCGTGTTCACGGTCGCGCTGTTGCGCGCGATCGCGCAGGCGCACGCGTTCGCGGGTGCGCACGTTCGCGTGCGCGCGCACGGTTACCGGCGCCAGGCGGGCTATTTAAACTCAGTTCTCCCTTCTGATCTTGCTGCTTGATCTACAGCGTTCCTGAGACTATTACCTGAATCTGATCTGTTTGTGTATCGACCCAGCCTGACCTGCGATTTTCCCTGCCTTCTGCCTGCCTCTGACCTCCGGCTTGTCTACGACTCTGCACCTGTCTCATCCTCTGGTCCATCCGTGCTCATCCGTTACCGACTCGGCTTGTTCCACGTTCCTGCCTCTGCCTGCTGCATCTGTTCCTGTACTGACTGTCTGGTTTGACCCGGCTTGCCTGACTCTTCTGTGTGCCTGCCCCTGAGTGATCCACCTGTTCCTGTTGGTCTCCTGCTGTCTACTGGTTCCTGTCTGCTGTCACTGGGGCCTGCTTGTCCAGCTACAGTTCCTGAAGTCAGCCAGATCCATCCACCGGCTGTTGATCCTGCCAGGCACTCGTGCTACCTCTGACTCCCGTGCCTCCTGTCACCATCATCAGGGGCCGTGAGTCGGGGACGCAAGAGAGGTCTCCTTCTGCATTCTGGGCTCACCACTAGGTACGTGACAGCTAGCTTCAATTTGGCAGTCTTGTAACTCAGGTGAGCTTCTCCCGAGAGCTATCTTTTTAGTTTGAAAGAGTGTCAGGTGTAATGTCCTGAGTGTATTTGTCGATTACTGTTTGCCATACATGAGGAGGGTTGGGGAGAAGGTGGCTACATGAAGGATCATTTGGGCCATAAGCCACTGCTCCACACCACCTCTGACGTGCTAGTTTTGACCCTCGAAGAGAACAGCCAGGAGCCTGCGAGGAGACAGGGAGACAGGGAGACAGGATGGCTCGCAGGGATGCGAGCCCCCACCTTAGGAATTCTTTGATAAGACAGCAGTCAGAGGAGTATTAACCCATTAGTTGCCTGTATTCTCCTCTTAAGCCGTCCGCTGAAAGAGAGAGAGAGAGAGAGAGAGAAGGGAATGCTAGCATGTGATATTGTGAAGAGGAGAGAAAATGTCGCAAGAAGCAGAGGAATGGCGTGTGCTGATAAGAGAACAAAGGGGCGCTCTGTGTGATAGCGGCTTATTGGATGTGGCAGAAGCATGGTTAAGGACAGCAAGGGCATTGCAAAGAGGGTTGGATAGAAGAGGAAATCAAGAAAGATGCAAATTGTACTATGTATGTGTATCACAGAGTTGATAATGTGGCTGTACCGCCCCCATATACTAAAACTGGAACAAAGGAGGAGAGGGACAACCCTGCCATCCGCCTTACACCCACTCCCTTCTCAAAACTCCAGCCCTAGAACAACCCACTGTGACAACTCCACCCGGCAGCCATCTTAGTGCACCCATACCTTCACTTTCTGCCCAGCCCAGTACACTTCCTGCCGACTGCCATCTTGGTACACCCAGTAGGCCCAGCCATGGCCTATACCAAGTTCTTCCTGTTTTAAGCCAGGATGGTTCCTACCACACACCTGTCTTCCCTAATATGGAAGCACTACCTTCACAGGCCGGATATGTTAATGATGAAGAAGCGTCCGAGTGGGAAGGCCAACAACAGGCAGCAAGGCCACCTGCTGATTTAACCCCCAATCCGGCTCTGGACTCACAGTTCTGAGAGGATCTCAAACATATGCTGACAACCATGAGAAACAGTGTCCATTCTCAGCCCCCGCCCCAACACCAGTCTCGGTTACCAGAAGGGGCACCGGTGATGTATGTCGCTTTTACCCCATCACAAGCAGCAACCTTAGTGACAAGTCTGCCTGACCCAGAGAAACAGCCAATGCCCTTCTACCGCAGGATAGTGCAGATACAAGAAACTTACTCAGCTGCCTGGAGAGACTTGATCAGCCTATGCCAAATTAAAACAGGACTTGTCTTTTGGCTGGTCATGCAGACAGCCTTCAATGATGCCTGCCTGGCAAGTGCCACTTCTTACACCTCAGGCATGGAGTTCTGTGCACAACTCCGTGACTGGGCAAAGGAGAAATTGGCAGATCAGACCACCACAATCCAAGATATTGCCCAAGATAAAGGGGAGTCTGTGGAGAAGTATCATGCTAGACTCATACAGGCCTTTGATGATCTGGGCTTCTCCCTCTATGAAAAGGCACACACACACATGTTATCATCTGCTTTTGTCTCGGGACTCAGAGAGGATATCAGAAAAAGCCTGATGGTGGCCCCCCCTGAATATCGCTCAATGAAAATGTCCGATTTACTGTTGGTGGCCAGAGGGATAGAAAACCAAAAGGAAAAAGAACAACGCGCCTCATGGTAACACAAGACGAAGATCCCGCCTACACTCGTCCTCCACCACTGCCCAATACCAGGGAGAAGATCATCTGTTACAACTGTGGGAAGCGGGGTCACATCAGAAGAGTATGCAGAGCCCCAAGATATCCGAGACAAGACAGGGATCCCCGCGAAGGGCAACGTGGACATGAACCTCCACCACCACGCCCCAACTCACGCTAGGAAATGGGCAAACCCGTGTCACCCCTTATGACAGTGTCCTCAAATGAAACTGGGGGACCCCTAGCAAAGATCACGTTACCTATACAAGGAAAACCTACCACTTTTCTCATTGACACAGGTGCAGCCAGGAGTGTGTTGAGGGCTGAGGACCTGCCTGATAATTCTTTCCTTTCCACTATTTATGTTTCCTGCGTGGGAGTGGATGGGGTGCCCCGCTCCAGTCCACTCACTGAGCCTCTCCAAGTGGGGACATTTCCTGATTTGCTTGCCAGATTTGTGGTGTCCTCTACATGTCCCTTGAATCTACTAGGAGCTGTTGTGCTGTCCAGACTACAGGCGTCAATCATCTTCACACCTGAAGGGGGGGTGAAGTTACATACTCCCTTATCCTTGGAAGACTCATCTGCTTTGTATTCTCTGCCTCTCCTGATGACACTTCATGAAGCAATAACTCCAAGCTCAATACCGCAGGAAGTACTTGACAGAATCCCTGTGTGCCTATGATCCACAGGACCGGAAGACAACTGTCACTTAATGGTGCCACCAGTTTAAGTCAAGCTCAAAGAGGGCGCATCATTGCCCCTGAAACCACAATACCCCCCCTAAAGTTAGCTCAATCTGCAGCTATTTTGAAGCATGTCAAGGCCCTCGTGTCAGATGGAGCCCTGATACCCTGCGCATCTCCATGCAACACACCTCTGTTCTCTAGGAAGAAGAGAACCCCTAAAAGAGAACCAGCTACTTACGGGGGTGTCCCTGACTGCAAAGTACCTCACAGTGGTGGACCATGCAAATGCTCTCTTCAGTGTCCACCCTCACCCCTCCTGCTGGTACCTTTTGCATTCACCCATGAAAATACAGCAACATACCTAGACAGTTATGCCAAAAGGGGCACAGAACTCTCCAAGCTAGTTTGCAAACGCTATGGCTATCATCCTTGACACATAACAAGAGGATCACCTGGCAGTGATTCTCCTCCAATATGTTGATGACCTCCACTGTGCAGCTGACTTACCCACTGTTGAAGTCACCTCAGAAAGCCAGTTGCGCTATCTTGCCAAACAGGGCTGCAAAGCCTCAAAGCCCAAATTGCAGTGGTGCCCAACATCTGTAATTGTTCTTGGACACTGTCTTGTCCCATGGGACAAGACACCTCACTGAAGACAGGGTGAAAGCAATCTCTGACATCCTACTGCCACAAGGCCAGAAGCCCCTTCATTCCTTCCTTGGACTAATTTCCTATTGCAGAGCATGGATTCCAGAAGGCTCCCTACTGATGCAAGCTTTGTATGATACCCTGAAAGCAGACCCCATCCAGATGTCTCCTGAAGCAATATCCAACTTTGAGGCCCTCAAGCACACCATCTCTGGCGCTAGGGCTCCCAGACTATGACAAAACGTTCAAGCCCTTTGTATCCGAACATCTAGGACATGCTACAGGTGTACTCGCCCAATCACATGGCATCTGCCTACGCCCTATAGGATATTATTCCTGTCGGCTGGATGCGATAGCAAGAGGAGGCCCATCATGTCTGTGAGCTGTCTTTGCTGCACAAGCCTTGTTTGACAAAACTTCGGGCTTGGTCTTCGGACTCTGCCTCGCTCTGCTTGCTCCCATGACATTGCTCCAATACTCAACCAAGATCCAGCCGAAACATCCGTCCACTGCCAGACACTTGAGACTAGGGATGAGCCGAACACCCCCCGGTTCGGTTCGCACCAGAACTTTCGAACGGACCCCAAATTCGTACGAACGTTAGAACCCCATTAAAGTCTATGGGACTCGAACGTTCGAAATTAAAAGTGTTAATTTTAACGGCTAATATGCAAGATACTGTCCTAAAAAGGGTTTGGGGACCTGGCTCCTGCCCCAGGGGACATGGGTCACTGCAAAAAAAACTTTTAAAAACGGCCGTTTTGGCGGGAGCACTGATTTTAATGACGATTAAAATGAAAAAAAAAAAGTGAAATATTCCTTTAAATATGGTGCCTGGGGGGGGGGGGGGGGGTGTCTGTAGTATGCCTGTGAAGTGCCACGTGTTTCCGGTGTTTAGAACAGTCCCTGCACAAAATGACATTTAACGGAAATAACGTAATTTAAAGCTGCTTGCGGTTTTAATGTTATATCTGGTTCCTGCAATATGGTTGAAAATCATTGAGAAAAATGGCATGGGTAGCCCTCCCTGCCCATTACCAGCCCCTTTGGGTCTTGTACGCATATTAAGGGGAACCCCGTACCCATATTAAAAAAAGGAAATACATGTGGCCCCCGGCCCTATATACTCAGAACAGCAGTATACAGGCGGTGCAAACAAGACAGGGACTGTGTAGGTTTGTTGTGTTAAGTTGAATCGGTTTGTAATTTTCAACTGGTACATTTTTAAAGTGTATCTCCAGTCAAAAAAACTATTTTTAAGCTTTTTGGAAAACATAGGGAAGGGTTATCACCCCTGTATAATTTGTTTTGCCGTCCGTCTTTTTCAGAGCATGCAGACAGCACGCACAATCTCTATTTAAAACGAGCAAGATATTTAGCTATATAGGTGGATATAGCGGTGTATACTACGTTCAGAGCACGCAGACAGCATGCACAATCTCCTAACACTGACTGAGAGCTCTATTTAAAACGAGCAAGATATTTAGCTATATAGGTGGATATAGCGGTGTATACTGCGTTCAGAGCACGCAGACAGCATGCACAATCTCCTAACACTGACTGAGAGCTCTATTTAAAACGAGCAAGATATTTAGCTATATAGGTGGATATAGCGGTGTATATTGCGTTCAGAGCACGCAGACAGCATGTACAATCTCCTAACACTGACTGAGAGCTCTATTTAAAACGAGCAAGATATTTAGCTAGATAGGTGGATATAGCGGTGTATACTGCGTTCAGAGCACGCAGACAGCATGCACAATCTCCTAACACTGACTGAGAGCTCTATTTAAAACGAGCAAGATATTTAGCTAGATAGGTGGATATAGCGGTGTATACTGCGTTCAGAGCACACAGACAGCACACACAATCTCCTAACACTGACAGCTCTATTATAAAATATAGATATATCGCTAGATATATAGGTGAATATAGCGGTGTATACTGCGGTCAGGGCACGCAGACAACAACCACTACAGAAGAGCAAGAACGAAAAATCGGGCGATAACGATCGGTGTATACTGTGTTGAAGGTACACAGAACACCCATTAACTGCTACAGATGCCAACACACTACACAAGGCCACCGCGCTGGCGGCCTTATATAGTGTGGGGCGTGTACTACACAGCCTGAGCTATGATTGGCCACAGGCATCCTGCCTGTGGCCAATCATGGCTCTCCTCGCTGCCGGCGCTGTGATTGGCCAAGCATGCGGGTTCACAGTGCATGCTTGGCCAATCATGAGCCAGCAATACACTGCGCCATCGCAGTGCATTGTGGGCCGTGAGCGCCACACGAATTTGGTGCGAACGGCCCATAACGTTCGGAATTCGCCGAACCAGCGAACAGCCGATGTTCGAGTCGAACGTATGTTCGACTCGAACACGAAGCTCATCCCTACTTGAGACTCCTGAGTTCCTACCTTCTAGACAGCATTACTCAATTAAGTTGTCAAACACTGAAACCTACCACCCTTCTTCTACTTCTCGAGGGGGGAAAGGAGGAGTCGAGTCCTGACTTGTCACCCCATGACTGCATCGAACTAATGCGGCTGGAAACCACTCATCTCCCCGTGAGTGAAATACCCCTGCAGGATCCAGGTCACCACTGAAAACTCGGTTCTCCAAGCTGAAACCTTACCACCGGTGATGTCTGCACAGGTGGCAGAGCTGCAAGCACTTACTACAACATGTAAATTGGCAGAGGGAAAAAGAGCCAATATTCATACGGACTCAAGATATGCTTTCAGTGTTGCCCATGATTTTGGTGTTATCTGGAAGGACAGAGGGTTCCTGACGGCTGCAGGAACACCTGTGAAACATAGCTCAGCCATCAAGGACTTGATGGACGCCCTGCTTCTCCCAACCCAAGTGACTATTCTAAAAGTAAAGCACACGACAAACTCAACTCGAAGGAAGCTTGAGGCAATCTAGCCGATTCAGCTGCCAAACAGACAGCCAGTGGTCCACTGGAAGTGGAAAGCAGGGTGGTAGAAGAAGACCACTCCATGCTTACCCTACAGACTCTCCCAGTGGACAGAGTTTATCTGAAAGAATTACAGGAAGCAGCAAGTCCAGATGAAAAGGAAATCTGGAAACGGAGAGGAGGAACTCTCAAAGATGTACTATTCGAGTGCAACAAGAAGCCTTGTCTACCCAGGAATATGTACCCAGCCATGGTGCAATGGGCAAATGGAGCTGCCCACTTCACAAAGACTCCTATGAACTTATGAGTTACTCCACTGACCAACAACTTCTGCAGATCATGCACTTTCTGCAACAAATGTAACCCATAATGTACAGAAAAGGCACAAAAGCACCTGGCAAAAGCTCTATACCCCTTCCAGAGGATACAAATTGATCACTCCCAAATGCCAAAGGAGTGACAGATTCGAATACGCCCTAGTGGTGGTGGACATGACTGCCAGGACCACAGCTAAGGAACTACTGAGTGAGATAGTATGTAGATTTGAGGTCCCAGAGGTGATAGAGAGCGATCAGGCCCAGCCTTCACAGCAACCCTTACAAAAGATTAGGGCAGCACTGGTGGGTTCAGTTGGCTCTGCACACCCCTTACCACCCTCAAAGTAGCGGGAAGGTAGAAAGGATGAAAGGGACACTAGAAAAACAGGATGTTAAAGATGGCCCAAAAGACTAACATGGGTCGGCCAGACAGTTTGCCCATTGCCCTGTTTAGTGTCAGACACACCCCGGGGGGAGGGGAAATATGCCCTATCCCCTTATAAAATTTTGATTGGTTCAGCCCCCAGACTTGGCTGTCACTTTCCCCAACAGTTACAGTTACAATCTGATGTGTTGACTAATTATGTAACCGCATTATCACGAGAATTAACCCAAATGCATGTCCAGGTGTTTTCTTCCATTCCAGATCCTGAATTAGATACAGGAACACACCAACTACTGCCTGGAGATTGGGGGCTGGTAAATACATTTGTGAGAAAACATTCTCTTGAACCCAGATATGATGGTCCATTCCAAGTTTTGCTGACCACAGCCACCTCAGTCGAATTGGCCGGGAAGAACACCTGAAAACACGCCTCCCACTGCAAGAAAGCTCCAACCCCCGAGGACAAGATCCCGCCCACTTCATGACGACCATGCTGCATATCCTTTTTCTGTTTGGTCTAGGGGGAGGCCCAGGAGGTGGTCATCACAAAAAATTATAACATAATTACATTTTGGTATAACTCTTCAGGTACACATGTGACCACCTTTACCTTTGATTACTGTGACATAGTACCTTGTCCATTTGACTCTTTCATGGCAATGCCATTGGTACAGTGGCATCCCTGATGGTAAGGATATATATGTGTGTTTTACAGACAGTTACTGGGGACAGAATTGTGGTTCCTGGGAGGGACAGTGGGTTGGAACATAGGACCAGATTAGAGGGTATCTGGACCGGTGAATGTGCCCTTGAAAAGGTCATTATGCCCCTCCATATCCTAGCAGAAGATACTCCTGATACATACACTGACCCAGCACACAGTCAGAGGAGGAAGCGAGCAGTTCTCTCCGGAAGCTTTGACCCTCATGTATACATAGATGCTATAGGAGTTCCAAGGGGCGTCCCTGATGAATTCAAATCCAGGGATCAGGTAAAAGTTGGTTTTGAGTCTTTGATCCCCATAATAACTGTGAACAAGAATGTAGATTGCAACAATAACATATACTACAACTAACAAAGATTTGTGAATTACACTAAAGATGCCCTCCAGGGAATTGCTGACCAGTTAGCCCCCACTTCCTACATGACATTCCAGAACTGGATGGCCTTAGACATGGTGTTAGCTGAGAAAGGAAGTGTCTGTAAGATGATAGAAAAAACGGGAATCTGTTGCACCTACATTCCTGATAATACCGGCCCAAATGGTAAAGTAACTTTAGCTATAAAGAAATTAGAAGATTTGTCATTGGAGTTGAAGAAGAACTCCGGTATTACAGACTCATGGGATCAATATTTTAGCTGGATGAGTGGGTGGCAGAAGGTGCTCGCCCAGATAAGGGTAACGGTACTAATAATCCTGGTTCTTTTACCCCCGATTGTATGCTGTATTCTCTTTCGTAAAGAAGTTAATGAGCAAGGCTGTAGACAACAGCCCACCTACATCTCTCCACCAAGAAGAAGAGGATCCTCTTATGATGGAGGATGACAAACCCTTCACTCCTCTATAGTCACTCCCTATCCAAAATCTCACAATCCTCTAGGGTTATAGGGGTAGATAGCACCTGATTGCCCTTCTCCAGCTGTATCGAGGGGGGTAGTGAATTAGTTGCTGCCCAACTCTATATACAGCTTAAAAAGAGTTGCTGAGGATGGGCCAGGTGAGTAGGACCTTTAGATGAGGGACAGAAGAAAATAGCCATTTTAGGGGGGACTGTTAAGGAATCTGATGTACATAATGATAATCAGAAAATGTCTATTTGCTTATGTGTATACATGCTCCTATGCTCCTTACTTATTATGTAGTATACAGATTGACTTCTCTGTTTGGAGTTAAGATGGCGTCTATACCCTACATCCCCCGCGTTAGAAGAATGCATTTGAGATAAGGGAACCAGCTTCAACCGAACTTCAAGCATCAAGTTTCTTAATTTCTCTTGTATTGTAACCAATGAGATGTACCAATTAGACTGACATAGCAATGACGTATCTTTCTGTATAAAATATCAACCCCGCCCACCAATAAATCAGAATTTAGAAGTAGCCGAGCTGAACGTGTCTCAAAGAGTGTTTACTTCTAATGTGCATGCACATTTATACTTTATATTAGAAATAGCAGCAGATAACCAAGACCTAGTTTGTAGCTCTTATCCATTTCAAAGGTACAGGCAGGGTTCGGCAACAGGCGGGCAACAACTGTACAATAGGAGCAGGCAGAAGAGAGGTCAAAACAGGCCGTAGTCAAGTGCAGGTAGAAGTTTGGGAGATCCGAGAGGCAAGCCGGGTCAACAGGAAATCAGGAACACAGGAACGCAAATACAGGCAATGGGAGCAGGGAGCAGGGGAGCTGATGATCAGGCAGCACTTGAGCAGAGTACATGGCAGACCTAAATAGGCCGATTGTCTAGGACTGCATAAGTGCTGGCAACACTGGGGAGCTGCAGATCATTGAGGGAACCATGAATGCCCAAATGTACTGTGAAATACTGAAGAAGAGCATAATCCCCTCCCTTCGGAGACTGGGCTGCAGGGCAGTATTCCAACATGATAAAGACCCCAAACACACCTCCAGCAAGACAACTGCCTTGCTAAAGAAGCAGAGGGTAAAGGTCATGGACTGGCCAAGCATGTCTCCAGACCTAAACCCTATTGAGCATCTGTGGGGCATCCTCAAATGGAAGGTTGAGGAGCGCAAGGTCTCTAACATCCACCAGCTCAGTGATGTCATCATGAAGGAGTGGAAGAGGACTCCAGTGGCAACCTGTGAAGCTCTGATGAACGTCATGCCAAAGAGGGTTAAGGCAGTGCTGGAAAACAATGGTGGCCACACAAAATATTGACATTTGGGCCCAGTTTGAACATTTTCACTTAAGGGTGTACTCACTTTGGTTGCCAGCGGTTTAGACATTAATGGCTGTGTGTTGAGTTATTTTGAGGGGACAGCAAATTTACACTGTTATACAAGCTGTACACTCACTACTTTACATTGTAGCAAAGTATAATTTCTTCAGTGTTGTCACATGAAAAGATATAATACAATATTTATAAAAATGTGAGGGGTGTACTCACTTTTGTGAGATACTGTATTTCTCCAATATTACCCCTTCATGTCAAAGGTAAAACACATCTTAACACCTGAAACAAGTTTGCAACATTGGCATGTGTTAGTAAAACCGTACATATCGCTATTACTATGTGTATCCAGCGGAATTATACTTTGGGTTTTTTCAGGGCAAATTGGGGTTTTATTTGGTGGTAAATAGCAAAATCACACCTACTGTATGTGAAATGATTAGCATAAATAGCTTCAAATATTCTGTAACAATAGCCCCTGCACAAGGCAAACAGCAACCAATTAATTGTGTCAATACAAAAGTCTTCCATATGAACACTCATGCAGGAAAAACTGATATTAGTGCACCCATACACTCTCTTCAGCCTCTTACCAGATCACATTGACCATTAAATGCAGAAATGGTCAATGCTAGACATTTGCACACTGAAATATTTTGTTTTGGAATTTCATTTTTGTCCGAAAAATAAATTTATTTAGTTACTCTCAAAATTCGTTTTTTATTTATTTTGTTTCATTAAAAAATGCATTTGTCCGAAAATCCTAAATAATTAAGGTCGAATCTGTCATTGAAGGCTTATGGTGTCAGTCGAATGTTCTAAGAAGATTCGACGGAGCAGCTAAACTGTACGACGCCGCAATCATACATTTCTGGTCCAATGCTCCGCCTACAAGCTATAGTAGAATTCTAATGTTGTATGACACTAGTAATAATTATATTTATTAATTATTATTACTAGTCAACCAACATTAGATTTCTTCTATAGCCTATGGGCGGAGCATTTGACCATAAATGTCCACTCACGGTGACTGCTTCGTCGAATCTTCATGTCGAATCTTTTCTCTCTATGTAGAATAATCTTGGACTAATAGAGCTAAGGTTAGGCACATTCAACCACAGATTCCATGGACACAGATTGCTATTGTCAGCGTCATGTTGAATCTCCTATCTAAATCAAACGGTTGTCACAATGAAAACGAAAATAAAGCATTTCTCTATGTTGGATCTTTAGGTTTTCAGATTCTGCATGTTTGTTATTGTTTGTTAATTGTGTATTACAATGCTCAGTTCATATATTTATATAAATTGTACCATTATTAGCTGAATTATTTATATATTTTTTACCTAGTCCTCTAATAAAATTCATTTTTCTTCATCTAAGTATTTTTTTGCTGTCCGGTGCTTCATTTAAAGTCCCATTTTTTCCTTGGTGTTTTTTACACTCTCCCCTTTAAGTAGTTGCTGACCGCCGGCCATCAAATGATGGCCAGGTGGCGCATCTCTTGTTGCGGGAGGGCTTCTTATGACGTCCTCCCGTTTAAACAGGGAATGCGCGCGATCGTGCGTGTGCATCCCTGTTCCTTTGGTGGCGGCGTGTCACGGAGACACCGCTCGCCACCGAGGGGGGGGGGGGGGGAACAGCCATTGGGCATGGCTGTTTACCACATGATCACAGATGTTACACCCCCACTGTGCATGGTGCGTGCTCGCGATCACGTCAGTGGCGGCGTGTTCCCGGGAACACTGCTCGTCACCGACGCTGGTAAACAGCCATTGGCTGGCTGTTTACCTACATGATCACTAAGTGTAAACAAACCGCGGTAACGTTACCGGGTTCTCCTCCTCACACATGATCATGTGTGAGGAGGAGATTGCAGTAACATCTCGTTACCGCTTACAGTATACACCAATCACACTAATTGCCCCACCCCCAATAAAGAGGACCACCCATCATAGTACCTGTCACTCACAGTCCATCAGAGTACCCGAGTACCTGTCACAGTCCATCAGAGTACCCAAGTACCTGTCACAGCCCATCAAAGTACCCGTCACAGCCCATCAGAGTACCCATCACAGCCCATCAGAGTACCCGAGTACCTGTCACAGTCCATCAGAGTACCCAAGTACCTGTCACAGCCCATCAAAGTACCCGTCACAGCCCATCAGAGTACCCGAGTACCTGTCACAGTCCATTAGAGTACCCGAGTACCTGTCACAGTCCATCAGAGTACCCAAGTACCTGTCACAGCCCATCAAAGTACCCGTCACAGCCCATCAGAGTACCCGAGTACCTGTCCCAGCCCATCAGAGTACCCGAGTACCTGTCCCAGCCCATCTGAGTACCCGAGTACCTGTCCCAGCCCATTAGAGTACCCGATTACCTGTCACAGACCATCAGAGTACCCGAGTACCTGTCACAGCCCATCAGAGTACCCGAGTACTTGTCACAGCCCATCAGAGTACCCGAGTACCTATCCCAGTCCATCAGAGTACCAGAGTACCTGTCACAGCCCATCAGAGTACCAGAGTACCTGTCCCAGTCCATCTGAGTACCTGAGTACCTGTCACAGCCCATCAGACTACCTGAGTACCTGTCACAGCCCATCAGAGTACCCGAGTACCTGTCACAGTCCATCAGAGTACCCGAGTACCTGTCACAGCCCATCAGAGTACCCGAGTACCTGTCACAGTCCATCCGAGTACCCGAGTAACCGTCACAGCCCATCAAAGTACCCGTCACAGCCCATCAGAGTACCCGAGTACCTGTCACAGCCCATCAGAGTACCCGAATACCTGTTACAGCCCATCAGAGTACCCGAGTACCTGTCACAGTTCATCCGAGTACCCGAGTACCTGTCCCAGTCCATCAGAGTACCCGAGTACCTGTCACAGCCCATCAGAGTACCCGAATACCTGTTACAGCCCATCAGAGTACCCGAGTACCTGTCACAGTTCATCCGAGTACCCGACTACCTGTCCCAGCTCCTCTGAGTACCTGAGTACCTGTCACAGTTCATATGAGTACCTGAGTACCTATCACTGCCCTTCAGAGTACCCAAATACCAGTCACCAGGCCATCAGAGTACCTTTCACCAGGCCATCAGAGTACCCGAGGACCTGTCACCAGGCCATCAGAGTACCCCAGTACCTGTCACCAGGCCATCAGAGTACCCGAGTACCTGCCATCAGAGTACTCAAGTACCTGTCACCAGCCCATCAGAGAACCTGTCACCAGGCCATCAGAGTACCCGAGTACCTGTCACCAGGCCATCAGAGTACTCAAGTACTTGTCACCAGGCCATCAGGTTACCAGAGTACCTATCTGCAGCCCATCAGAGTACCCAAGTACCTATTTGCAGCCCATTGCCTCATAGAATATACATTGGGGTGTTTGCTTTCCAAAATGGGGTCATTTTGTGGGTAATTTTACTGTCCTGGTGCTCCAGGACCTTCAAAAGTGTGATGGGTAGGAGTGAAATGAGATGTGTCATTTATGCTCCTAGAATGCCTGAAGGTACTACTTAAATTTTCGGCCTCTGTATGTGGCCAGGCTGTGTAAAAGTCCTACACATGTGATATTGCCATACTCAGGAGTAGCATAATGTGTTTTGGGGGTAATTTTTGCTATATACATGCTATGTGTTAGAAATATCTTATAAATTGCCAACTTTGTGTTAAAAAAAAAACGGTTTCATTTTTTTCCACATTTTCCAAAAACTTCTGGAAAAAAATTAACCGTTTAAAAGACTCATTATGCCTCACAGATTATACGTTGGGGTGTTAGCTTTCCAAAATGGGGTCATTTTATGGGCAATTCCATTGTCCTGGTACTCCAGGGCCTTTCAAAAGTGTAATAGGTGGCTGTGAAATGAGATGTGTCATTTTTGCTCGTAGAACGTCTGAAAGTGCCACTTCAATGTTGGTGCTCTGTATGTGGCCATGCTGTGTAAAAGTCTCACACATGTGGTATCGCCATAATCGGGAAGAGTAGCAGAATGTATTTTGGGGTGTAATTTGTTGTATGCATATGCTGCGTGTGAGAAATAACCTGATAATATGACAATTTTGAAAAAAAAAATAATAATAATAAAAAAAAAATCTTAATTTTTCAAAGAATTGTGGCAAAAAAATTACAACTTAAAAAAATTCACCATGCTACCTACTTAATACCTTGGAATGTCTTCTTTCTAAAAAGGGGTAAATTGGGGGGTATTTGTACTTTCCTGACTTGTTAGTGTCTCAAGAAATGGGATACACCTGATGTACTGAAGGCCCGATCAGATGTGATCAATTTTCAGTGATTGGCACCATAGTTTGTAGATGCTATAACTTTCACAAAGACTAAATAATATACACTAATGTGGGTTATTTTTTACCAAAGATATGTAGCAGTATACATTTTGGCCAAAATGTATGAAGAAAAATTACTGATTAGCAAAATTTTATGACAGAAACAAAGAAAAAGGCATTTTTTCCACAAAATTTACTTTTTGTTTATTTAAAACCCACTAGTGATTAAATACCACTAAAAAAAAGGTCTATTTGTATTGAAAAAAGGACGCAAGTTTCATATGGATACAGTGTTGCATGACTGAGTAATTGTCATTCAAACTGTGAGAGCGCTGAAAGCTGAAAATTGGTCTGGTCAGGAAGGGGGTGTAAGTGCACTGTATTGAGGTGGTTAAACGAAAATACCCAAAATTCATACGAAAATGCATTCGGACGAAAATGAATGCACATGTCTAGTTAATACATCCCAGTTTGATATCACTATCCAGAGGCTATTGCCAGAGAACTTCTGAACCACCTTTCAGTAAAGATAGAGTAAGGAGACACAGGGTAACCCCATAGCATAATTTTATATAAAATAATTTATTTAAAAAATCAAAAGTGCACACTTAGGCCGCGTACACACGGGCGGACTGTCTGACGGACTTGGTCCGCTGAAACGTGTTTCAGTGGACAATCCGCTCGTGTGTGGGCTTCAGCGGATTTTTTCAGCTGACAGTCTGGCGGACTAAGTCTTTCGGAATTTCCGTAATATTGTCCGTCCAAACTTGGTTTCAGCGGACAGTCCGCTCGTGAGTAGGCTAGTTCGACGGACTAAGTATGGCGCATGCTCAGAAAGGATTTACACGGCCGAAGGTTGCATTGCAGTGTATTGGACGTCGTATTTCTAGTCCCGTCGTACGTGCTGTACATGTCATCGCGCAAGCTTTCAGTGGACTGTCTGTTCGTCGTGTGTGGTCAAGTCCGTTCATTCAAAAGTAGGACGGACTGTCTGTCGGATTGTCTGACGGACTTAGTTGGACGGATAGTCCGCCCGTGTGTACGCGGCCTTACATTAATAAAATCGTAAAAGCATTCATCACTCAATGCGTATCCCATGGGTAAACAGTTCAGTCATGGCCGGCTACCGGCTAACGTGCACAATGACGTCAACGTCATGCTTCCCAGGAAAGGTCAGCAATGACAGCCTGCATGTTTCTGTCATGACTGAATACATTAAAGGCAAACTCCAGGATCGTTACACAATCCCCACCACCCCCTACGACTCTTAGAAAAACAACTCTGAGGATATCACCAGAGGCTCCTTTTTTGCAGTAGAGGGTGTATCTGATGATACACATCACCTGAATGTCCTGAATTACTGTGCTTTCAGCCTGCGTGATGATGCACCCCCTAGGGAGCATGTTAATGAGAGGCTGGACTTTCAGGAAGGGGCAGAATGACAAAGTGTTAAAACAATGGAACATGGAAAGGGTATGTTGTAATTGGGGGGGGAAGGGGTGGGGGAATAGGAAAAAAAAATATTTTTTCTGAAATTACACTTTAAATCAATTTCTGTGTCATAGGATGACCTTTCTTGTCACCCCCACCCCTAATTAGGGTTGCTACCTGTACAGTTTTCTCCCGAACAGTTTGGTTTTTGAATGATGTGTTGGGGTTTACTTCTGACCCAGACACATCATTCACATGAACTGCACCAAGAGTGACATGTCTCCCCTCTCCCTGACAGCAGTTTGGTTCAGCAGAGCAGAGTGTCAGTGTATCAAAGCTCCTCCCCTCCTCCTCCTCCATTTTGTACACACACGAGGAGGAGGGACGTGCTGATATCAGGTTTGTAGAAAGTTTTTATTATGCTCTGTAGATGGAGGAAGGAGGAGGAGAGAGCAGCTGGAAAGGAGGACAAGGTAGAAAATATGTGGCGTGCTGGAGGGGCTAGGCTGGGAGTGCTTTGGCAGGGGGAAGATATGCTAGAAGTGTGGATTGGATTTGAAATCTGGCAACCTCTCCTAGCACTATCCTCTCTTCCTTCCCAAAGGACCCCTCCAGCACATCTCCTACCCGCGTACTCCTTCCCCTTGCACTGGCCCTCTTCTCTCACAAAGCGCCCCCCCCAGCACATATCTGACCCCCCCAAGCGCCCACAGGGGGCACAGGCTGCATATGATGGGCACAAAGGCTGTAGGATTGGCACAGAAGCTGCATATGATGGGCACAGTGGCTGTATGATGGGCACAGAGGCTGCATATGATGGGCACAGTGGCTTTATGATAGGCACAGAGGCAGTATATGATGGGCATAGTGGCTGTATGATGGGCACAGGCTGCATATGATGGACAAAGAGCCTGTATGATTGGCATAGAGGCTGTATGATGGGCACAGGATGCATATGATGGTCACAGTGGCTGTATGATGGGCACAGGCTTCATATGATGGACAAAGAGCCTGTATGATTGGCATAGAGGCTGTATGATGGGCACAGGATGCATATGATGGTCACAGTGGCTGTATGATTGGCACAGAGGCTGCATATGATGGTCACAGAGGCTGCATATGAGTAGCACAGAGGCTTCATATGATGGGCACAGATGCTGCATATGGTGGGTATAGGCTACATTTTTATGGGCACAGTGGCTGCATATTATGAGCACAGTGGCTGCATTTGATGGGCACAATGGCTCCAATTGATGTGCGCAATGGCTGCATTTTATGGGGCACAGTGAGGCTGCAATTGATTTTTTACCAGAATTTTTCAGTTTGTTTGCTCCTCTCCCAAACATTTTGAACACCAGCCGCCACTGCCCCCCAGCACATATATAACGCTCTCCACCCCCCTGCTAGCACTAGCC
Source organism: Lithobates pipiens (assembly GCF_037356315.1). Classification (NCBI taxonomy): domain Eukaryota; kingdom Metazoa; phylum Chordata; class Amphibia; order Anura; family Ranidae; genus Lithobates; species Lithobates pipiens. The sequence goes on from NW_027507791.1 coordinate 89,289,372, forward strand.
CCCAGGACATATCTGACCCCTGCATTCCGTGCAGAACACTCACAATTGAGCCACACGCACTTTGCTGCGGCGAGCTATGCGCCACAATACCATTGTATTTCAGGCTACCAAAAGTGTACCAGATCTTTTACAATCTTATAGCGTATACCCCCACAAAAAATGCTCAGCTAAAGTGTTTGGGTTTGGCTTGAAGAAAAGGTGACAACCATACCCCCACCCCATAATTACCTCTGCCCACTAATCAATATTCAAATGCGGAGATTATCTTTTTGACAGAGGTAGTCCAGCCCAGATAGCAAGGATAACTTGCCACAAATTTGTGGCAGTGTTGAATTATAAATCTTGTTAACTTGCTGCACATTTTCACTGGCAAGTTCTAGTTGACACTTTTCCAATTTGTAGCAACAGTGACCCTGTGGTGGGATGACTATTGCAAAACATCTGCACCAGACCTTGCAGCAGACTTGCAGAATGTTTGTAAAGAAATTTGATCTGGAGTCATGCAATGTAGGTTTGCTGCAATTGTGCAACACACTTTCTGAACACTCGCCTCTGTGTAGAGCAGCCTTCGCAGGCCTGTAATTAAGGGTAGAACAGCGGTGAGGGCAATGTAAGATGATGTCATCTCTCTGTTCGACTGATTCGCTGCTGACAGAATCTTCTTCATGGCGCAGCCCGGCAATAGAGACGCCACGGCCTGGTGTTGGGCTGCGGCCCTTGGGCTTGATGACCCCTGTTCTACAGGAATATAAACAATGGCAACACAAGGGTCCATCTGTTACCTATAGGTGGGTTGTGGGAGATAAGGTCCCTTTTACATTATTATATAGAAATATCTGAAGGCAGTCTAGGACCTCTTTTATGGGAATAAAACCCATTTATGTGTACTTAGATGTTTCTTATTTTTTTGAATGTCACGTTGTTCCATTTCTCCTGCTTAATAAAAACAAAATGACAGTGACACTTCAGGGCACTGAATCCTGCGGGAAAACCTGACACAATGCACGTGGGCATATAAAAAATGCCAAAGTAATGAGGACAAAGGAAAAGTAGATCATGTTCTACTTTTTTACATCTCATTACTTTGCTGTTTTTTTTTTAGATGCCTGGGTGTAATTTTTTAATTTCTTTTTTAGTTTCTCATAGGATTTAGTGCTGCTGGGGCATCAGTATTTTTATTCCTCTAAGCAGGACAAAACAGTGAACATGATGTGGTGGTAATTGAATAACAGTGTATATATTGGCTTACAGATTACATGTTTACATTTTACAAATTTTAAGTAAAATCAATTGATAATAAAGGATCGTCTATGTTGCCGCACACCCCCACCGCCCTTCGACACACATTGTATTTGTATGTTTAATGATTACCTGTTATTGTACATCAGCATTTTTTGGTGTAAATAATTGATGTACTATATATGATTATATTAGAATTTGTCTGTTTTTCTTTTTAAGAACCCATTGCGCCCCAGAAGAAGTGTTCGTATTTGTGCTGATTAAGGTCCCGTTTTCAATGAATACACTACTCTTTTTTGGTCTTTTAATCATGTTTGTTGTTGTATTGGCTTTTTGATAATGAATAAATCATTTTAATACTATTAATAATAATAATTAATAATATTGCATTGTATTAGTGCCTACAAAGTCCACAAGTCCCCATAGTCGTTGTGTTTTGCAATTGATAATAAAGCTTTCCAAGTGAACAATGCACACTTTACATTCTGCTAATCAACAGCTCGGTTATGTCGTCATGGAGACGTGGAAGAGGACTCCAGTGGCAACCTGTGAAGCTCTGGTAAACTCCATGCTCAAGAGGGTTAAGGCAATGCTGGAAAATAATGGTGGCCACGCAAAATTTTAACATTTTGGGCCCAATTTGGACATTTTCACTTAGGGGTGTTATTTTGAGGGCACAGCAAATTTACACTGTTATACAAGCTGTACACTCACTACTTCACATTGTAGCAAAGTATAATTTCTTCAGTGTTGTAACATGAAAAGATATAATAAAATATTTACAAAAATGTGAGGGACGTAATCACTTTTGTGAGATACTGTATATATCTGGATATATAACTAAAAGCCTTTAACAACAATACCTCTGATGAGAAATATGCAAAGAATTACAGGTGATATCGACATTTTCCTTGTTCCTTATATGTACTTTTTGTAGCTAAAAGGGCGCTGGCTTATTGTTTATGCAATTTTCTTAAGTTCCGACCAAAGCCTAAAGCAATACTTAAAGAATTAGCAGATGTTACCATAATAGGAAACCTTGTAAAGGCACTCTGGATTTGGCAATAAAGCTGAAAATGCACCATGAGTCACCAGTGTGCCTTAGCCAATGGCAGGTTGCCAAATGCTACTATAAAGTAACTGCATACAGGTTTACTGGTGTGATTCTGTTGTGGAACTCCTTGCTGTAAAGGTTCTGTAACCCACTTGTACTGTACATCTGTAATAAATCTGTCTTCTAATCAACATGACCGGAGTTGACTGATCAGTAAGAGAATGGAATTTTACTGACAACCTCCAATTAGGCACTGTGACACAGTTCAGTTGCAGGGGCCCCTGATGAGTTGACTTGCAGGGTGTAATCTGGCTTGAGAGGACGAAAGCTGATGCATCTGTGGAGCGGTGTGTCAGAAACCATGAACCAGACCGAGACAGAAGTACAATAAATCACACTTGTTTATTAATAAAAAGGTAAATAGAGTAAGCATAGTCAAAGCATAGCCAGAGTCCAGTAACCGGATCGAGTAGTCAGCCAGTCCAGAGTTCAATAACCAGATCCGGTAATCAAGCCAGAAGTCAGGGATCCAAGTGGAGCAACACCAAGCAGGATAAGGAGCCAGAAGGGATGTCAGCAAACCAGTCTTTAAACAGAACCGCAGGAGATGGTTTCTTGTGATGTGACCAAGGTGAAGGCAGAGATGAAGTGAGCTGGACAGCTTAAGTAGGCAGGTTAGACGAGCGAGCAGGATCAGGAACAGCTGGTAACTGTGGAGAGAGATGAGAGCTGGCAATTAGCTGACAGCTGAGCAGCCAGCCCAGAGAACTAAGGGCTAAGCCAGCCCTGACAGTACCCCCTCCTCAATGACCCCTCTCACTCGAAGGGACACCGGGCTTGAAGGGAAAACATCTATGGAACTCGCGGAGGAGGACAGGGGCATGTACGTCTGAGGATGAAACCCAGGAACGTTCCTCCGGACCATGTTCCTCTGGACCTCGCTCTGCAGCCCCATTAGACTACGGGTGATACGCAGGAGTGAACGCAAGCTGGATTCCCAACTGTGCACAAAAGGCTCGCCAGAACTGGGAGACAAACTGACTGCCCCTGTCTGAGACAATCACCTTGGGTAGCCCATGTAAGCGAAAGATCTCCCGGGCAAAAATGGAAGCCAGTTCCTTAGAAGTAGGCAACTTCTTAAGTGGAATACAATGACACATTTTTGAGAACCGGTCAACCACCATAAGGATAACAGTGTTGCCTTGGGAGTTGGGCAACTCCACAATGAAATTCATTGACAGGTGGGTCCATGGCCTCTCTCCATTGGGTATGGGTTGTAGGAGGCCCACTGGAAGGTGTCATGGAGTCTTACTCTGAGCACACACGGAACAGGCAGCTACGAAGGCAGTAACATCAGCCCATAGACTAGACCACCAGAATTGTTGGGAAATGTCCCAAATGAGTTGATTCTTCCCACGATGGCCAGCTGTCTTGGGAGAATGGTAAGTCTGGAGCACGGCAGTATGGAGACTATCTGGGACAAAGCAGCGGTCACAAGGTTTCTCAGGAGGAGCATGGACCTGAGCAGCAAGAATTTTGTCACCCAAAGGAGAAGTAAGACTGGTGCGAACCGTAGCCAAGATACAATCAAGAGGAATCACAGGAACCCGGAACGGACTCCGACTTGGAAGTGGAAGAAATTGTTGTGACGAGGCATCAGCCCTTACATTCTTAGTCCCGGGTAAGAATGAGACAATGTAAGTAAAGCTCCATAAGAAAAGAGCCCATCGCTCCCTTCTGGGAGAGAGGCGCTTAGCCTCAGACAAGAATGTAAGATTCTTATGGTCAGTAAGAATAAGAACCGGAACAGTGATACCTTCAAGTAGATGTCTCCATTCTTTCAGGGCTAAAATGATCGTCAACAGCTCTCTGTCACCAATCTCATAATTGCACTCAGCAGGTGACAATTTCTCGGAAAAGTAGCCACACTGATGCATAGCGCTCTCAGAGTTAGGACGTTGAGATAGAAAGGCGCCAACTCCAGTCTCAGAAGCATCAACTTCTAGGATAAAAGGCAACATAGGATCAGGATGTGCCAACACAGGAGCAGAAGCAAATGCACCCTTGAGAGTCTCAAAGGCCCTAATGGACTCCGGAGACCAACTCTGTGGATTACCATCCTTCTGGTCATATCAGTCAGGGGCTTGACCAGAGACAAGAAGTTACAAATAAACTTCCGATAGTAGTTGCAAAGGACGTAAACCCACGGGTCGAGGCCGCTGTAGGACTGGCGAAAGTTTCTCTGAGTCCTTAAAAAAACCAGCAGTGGAAATGGCATAACCCAGGAATGTAACCTGTTCATGATGGAACTCGTACTTCTCCAGTTTACAATAGAGATTGTTCTCTCCTTGTTTCTGAAGCACACGACAGACATCTGTGTGGTGGCTCTCCAGGGACTTGGAAAACATGAGGATGTCATCGAGATAAACCACCACACATAACTGCAACAAATCTCGGAGGAGATCGTTAATAAATTCCTGGAAAACTGCCGGGGCGTTACAAAGGCCAAAAGGCATTACCAGGTACTCATGATGACCTGTTCTGGTATTAAACTGAGTTTTCCACTTGTCGCCCTCCTAAATGCTCACAAGATTGTATGCCCCTCTCAAGTCAAGCTTTGTGAAAACCGTTGCTCCCTTGAGGCAGTCAAATAACTCTGTAATCAATGGAATCGGGTAGGCATTCTTAATCGTGACACGATTGAGACCCCTATAATCTATACAAGGTCTGAGTTCACTGCTCTTCTTCATAAAGAAGAATCCAGCACCAGCAGGGGACGAGGATTTGCAGATGAAACCTCAAGAAAGTGCATCTGCAACATACTCCTCTATTGCCTTATCCTCCAAGAACGACAAAGGGTAAACCCGGCCACGGGGAGGTATGGCACCAGGTTGAAGGTCAATTGCACAATCATAAGACTGGTGTGGAGGCAAACTACCGGCTTGACCTTTGTCAAAGACATCTCTAAAATCGCAGTACTCTTCCAGCAGGGAGGAGAGTGAATAGGTGCACAGGACCTTGGATACCTTCAGGAAGCATGTCTGACTGCATTGTGGTGACCAGGAGAGAACCTCAACACGGAGCCAATCAAAAAAGGGGTTGTGCCTCTGTAACCAAGGATAACCAATAACCAGCGGAAACCTGGTTGAGGAAATAACTTGGAATTGGATTATCTCATCGTGAAGAGCCCCTACGGCCATGGACAACGGAACCATCTCATGAGTCACATGGGCAGGCTGTAAAGGTCTCCCTTCAAGAGCCTCAATGGCAAGTGAAGTGTCATGCAGCTGCAGCGGAATCGAGTGCTGTGAAACAAATGCTGCATCAATGAACAGGCCTGCAGCCCCAGAGATGATTATAGCCTGTATCTCGATGGATGACTCAGCCCAAGAAAGAGTGACCTAAACCATGGGCTTATCCGTCTGGATAACTGGGGACGAAACAATGCCACCTAAGGTCTGTTCATGATAGGATCTCAAGGTTCGAGTGTTCCCTGGACAGTTAGGACAAGACTTCAAAAAGTGACCTGCCTGGCCACAATAAAGGCACAATCTCTCCCTCCTCCTAAAGGCTCTCTCATCCACAGAGAAACGTGTGAAGCCCAGGTGCATGGGTTCATCTTCACTGACCGACTCGGTACCAGGAGGCATGGGAGGGGAGGGAGGCACTGGTGGGACTGCAAAGCTCGGAGGCCAACGTACAGGAGGCTTCTGCAAGCGCTCCTTAAAAGAAAATATTTCTCTGAGTCTGGAGTCAAGGAGGATGGCAAACGAGATCAAACTCTCCAGCTCAGTAGGTATATCTCGGGCTGCTATCTCATCCTTGATGGAATCTGAGAGACCATGAGAAAAAGCAGCCACAAGGGCCTCATTGTTCCAAGCAACCTCTGCTGCCAGAGTATGGAATTCAATGGCGTAGTCGGCAACAGATCTCGTACTCTGTTTGATGGACATGAGGCACTTGGCAGCAGAAGCGGAGCATGCGGGAACGTCAAATATCCTTTTAAAGGAGATCAAAAACTCAGGGTAACTCAAGACAACAAGTTTTTGCGTCTCCCATAGAGGGTTAGCCCAAGCCAAGGCTCTCTCAGAAAGCAAAGATATCATGAAACCTACTTTGCTTCTGTCCGTGGGAAACGCCTGGGGCAGCATCTCAAATTATATCTCAACCTGATTGAGAAACCCTCTGCATTGAACTGGATCACCCCCAAATCGCTGGGGAAGCGGAGCGGAATCAGACATACCTCTTATAGAGGTAATACTCGAGGCGGGTGCCTGCACAGAGACTGCCGCAGCAGGGACGGCCTTCGACTCAGGTTGTACCGGAGCAGCCACAGTGGGGGATTCCAGGTGAGCCGTGCGACTCAGGAGCAAATGTAACGCCATGGCAAACTGGTCCATGTGGTGATCTTGCTCATCCAATCTGGAAAAAATATTACCAACAAGTGGATTGACTGTATCTTCTGAATTCATGGCCTTCTCCTACTGTCAGAAACCATGAACCAGACCGAGACAGAAGTACAATAAATCACACTTGTTTATTAATTAAAAAAAAAGGTAAATAGAGTAAGCGTAGTCAAAGCATAGCCAGAGTACAGTAACCGGATCGAGTAATCAGCCAGTCCAGAGTTCAATAACCAGATTGGGTAATCAGCCAGGCCATAAATCAGGGATCCAAGTGGGGCAACAGCAAGCAGGATAAGGAGCCAGAAGGAATGTCAGCAAACCAGTCTTTAAAACAGAACCGCAGGTGATGGTTTCTTGTGATGTGTCTTCTAATCAACATGGCCGGAGTTGACTGATCAGTAAGAGAATGGAATTTTACTGACAACCTCCAATTAGGCACTGTGACACAGTTCAGTTGCAGGGGCCCCTGATGAGTTGACTTGCAGGGTGTAATCTGGCTTGAGAGGACGAAAGCTGATGTATCTGTGGAGCGGTGTGTCAGAAACCATGAACCAGACCGAGACAGAAGTACAATAAATCACACTTGTTTATTAATAAAAAGGTAAATAGAGTAAGCATAGTCAAAGCATAGCCAGAGTCCAGTAACCAGATCGAGTAGTCAGCTAGTCCAGAGTTTAATAACCAGATCCGGTAATCAGGCCAGAAGTCAGAAACCATGAACCAGACCGAGACAGAAGTACAATAAATCACACTTGTTTATTAATAAAAAAAAAAAAAGGTAAATAGAGTAAGCGTAGTCAAAGCCAGTCCAGAGTTCAATAACCAGATTGGGTAATCAGCCAGGCCAGAAGTCAGGGATCCAAGTGGAGCAACAGCAAGCAGGATAAGGAGCCAGAAGGGATGTCAGCAAACCAGTCTTTAAACAGAACCGCAGGAGATGGTTTCTTGTGATGTGACCAAGGCGAAGGCAGAGATGAAGTGAGCTGGACAGCTTAAGTAGGCAGGCCAGACGAGCAGGATTAGGAATAGCTGGTAACTGTGGAGAGAGATGAGAGCTGGCAATTAGCCGACAGCTGAGCAGCCAGCCCAGAGAAGAAAAGGCTAAGCCAGCCCTGACACGGTGGCTTTCTATATATGTATAGTATCTCACAAAAGTGAGTATACCCCTCACATTTTTGTAAATATTTTATTATATCTTTATATCTTTTCACGTGACAACACTGAAGAAATTACACTTTGCTAAAATCAGATCAGATTCCTCAGGAGAGGAAATGTTGATACCATTAAATACATGTAACTTAGTAGTGACGTCACGTTTCCCATGTATTATTTCAATTAAACAGTGCATTTGGCATGGGCTTAATAATATGTGCCCAAAGCATTCAATAAACTTACCAATAATTGCTTCAAACCTCTCAGCAACCAAACCAAAATAAACATGTAATGAAAGCATACTTTAAATTTATGAACACATTAAAGTTTTTCCTCCAATATCTGTATATAACATTTCCCTATTTCATTCTCATTATATCTTTTTTTTAATACTTCCTGAATTCTCGACTTCTTTATAAACTGTACTCTTTATTTTCTCTTTTTAAATTATCAAAAACATGGATACATTTTCTCAACCCTGGTATAGAACTCACAGCCATAAGCTGAGGCTTATATTTTATAACTAAATTACTTTATCCATCTATAATCTTGGATATCTCTTTCTTTTGGCTGTTTTTCTTAAACAAAATTATTTTACCTAACAATAAAATGCAAGGATAGTTTTCATTGCAAAAAAAAAAAAAAAACACATCCTTTTTATGCATATTTTAAGCAGAAAAAAAATTATGTGAGCAAACGAGTAAACCCATGTATCTTTGAGAATGCAACCATTCTATGTGCAGAAAAACTGGTACTAAAATAGTGTCGTCAAACTTTTCAACTGCAGCCTAAAGTTGCAAGTTGCACACCCAAAAATAATCCTGTTCTGGCTCCTTGAGACCATTCCATGCCTTCACCTTTAAGGCGGTCATCAAGAGACACATTAATACATCTGCTTAACAATTACTATTTGCAAGCATAATAAGCACTTATCACTTTAAGATTATATGCAAATGTATGTACAGAAGCACTTATATTCTATATACAGGTATTAGTCAATTCCAGGATCTTTTACCTTTACCTTGCCTAGGCCTTTAAGTTCTTCATGAGCTCCATAGTTCTGGCTATCCTGACACTTCTGCCTATACCCACGCCTGAGAAATGCGCCTACATAGAATCCACATTTGTTTCACTGCAACGTCTCACACAAACAAAATTCACACCAAACTCTGGCAACCAAAAATTACCGACTGACTGAGGCCTACCCGAGATGCTCTATCATCAAATTGGGTTTTCCTCCTGGGAGATGATCAGGCTCCCCTTCCCTCTACCTTAGGGAGACCAACTGACTGATATCCCAAATCAAAAAGCAGAGATCTCACCTGTTCCTGAAGTTTGGTGCTGCAACTGTTTGTTTCTTGAGTCTGGGTTTTTGAGATGCGACAGGGTGATTTAGGAAGAGACAATTTAGATGTAGAGCAGTCTCCTAGATGAATGTGATCTAGAGCGTCTGAGACAAAGCAGCAACCCAAGAGACCAGCTTTGGACCAATTCCTGTAGGTTGTGTGCTGGAATGCTACCTTGTCACACCAAGTCACAACTGTATCCCGGTCGAGGCCCCAGAAATGTAGCAGTAAACTGCTCTATGTGATTTGGGATATCAACGAAGGACTGCGGACACAGACTCAAAAGAAAAACAAACTTTCTATTTCGCTAGAGAAAAAGGAATCAGCAGGACTCATGTCCTAAAGGCCAAGTGACCCTTAGGGACGTTTACAACATATATATATACCAGCTTTTGCATCACAAATACATATTTCCTCTAAGGAGGAGACTCCAGGTTTATTTAACCAATCATAAAATATACATATTTATAATTCTTTACGTATTTGTATCTGGGCAAGTTAAACTGTACTTGAACTAGTTTTGCACATAGAATTTTGCGGTTCACTAAATATATCGCTAGCTTCCGCTATCCAAAAAGTCCCACTAAGGTTTCACAATTACTGTGAGCAGCTAAGTTTCCCTTATCTGTCTGACAAACAGCTATTCATGGCATTTACAGGAAAAGAAGGAGGGGGGGGGGGGGGTTGATGTAGGTGTTATTTGAAACTCTTTACTCTTTGTAAGTAAAAAAACATTTAATCTGAACCAAATATTTGTTTAAACTGGGCTGCTCCCACATTCCCCCCTTTTATGCTTATCTCAGCGAAAGCTTGAGCGAGACAGAGCATCATTAGCTTCCATAACAGACCACCGGGCCTAAGGGAGGCCCCTGGGGCATGGGCACATCTTTACATCTTTATAAACATATACACACACATATATATATATATATATATATATATATATATATATATATATATATACACACACACACACACACACACACACACACACACATACATATATATATATATATATATATATATATATATATATACACATACACATATATACATACATACATACATACATATATATACACATACACATATGTCAGTATACAAAAACGGTAGACACATTAAAATTACCATATCGCAGGACCATGATACATAAAACAAAAGTAATTTAAGCAGTTATTTCAACTGTATTGAAAATGTCGATAAAAAATAGAAACAAGGGGAAAGGGGCGTGGCTGTCCAAAAAAACAAGAGGGAGGGGGCATCTTAGTCTGTAGGTTAATGAAAAATAGTCCTCATATAAAAATATAAAAACACAAAAAGAGTCTCTTTTGTATGGCTTATAAATGTGAATTTCCAGTATACAAAGACTCCACATTATTCCACTCATTAATTTAATATCCTAAACTTGATTTAGGTGTTATTTGAAACTCTACTCTTTGCAAGTAAAAAAAAAAAAATCCATCTGGGCTGCCCCCACACAACAAGGAGGGAAACATGGAGGACATGATAAACAATTACTACCTGTCTGTCCCTACCTTTACAAACTCTTGAAAGCAGAAAACAAGCTTGAAGCTATATCTTGTACTTTCACTATTATACACATGGGTCACTGAAGCTTAACGTGTAATTTTCATGTCCATATGAACCAGATGCTTTGGGCAACAAAGAAACTTTCCTTTCAGGTTCGGTCTTTGTCTCCATACAACTAAGTGTAAATAGTCAGTGTGAGCAGTATACCTAATGGACACTAGGTGGTGTACAAATTCCCCTTACATACAAAGAATCTGACATTTCTTATAGTGATAACATTCAAGGCAATTACATTGCAATTTCTCAAATTCAACACTTCTTATTTAATACAGCACAGCAGTGTCTATATTAGCTCGATGTGCAATAAGTAATACGTATTATTTTACACCAAAGCTACACATTTATTTCTGTGAAATTATTCTACAATGTATTTAAATGTTATCTTCAAGCATGCTAAATTTTTTCTTCACGTCAAGCAAGTACTTATAAAGCACTGAAAATCAAGGACCCCCATGTCTGGTAGTAATAAGAGTTCAGTGTTCTGAGAAACACAGCTGTTGAATTAAAATACCCTTCAAATTCTAGAGCAGTCTGGATTCTGTTTCATACACGTCTTGCTGGATGAATGGGGCTTTTCAGCTTACACTTTCGGTGGGTTGGGTGTAAGCACTGATATTCCTCATTCCCAGAAACAAATACCTTGAACTACAAGACAATGTTAGCAGGTCTTCAAGAAAAAAATGTCAACGTAGCATGGGAAAAAGCAAAGCATGTGTTTGTGTTGTTGTGGCGAAGGACAGAAAGTAGTCTCGAAGAAATGTAACATGCTTTTTAGTAGAGAGAACTGATACATCTCCCTCGGTAACATGATTCCCAAATTTGGCTGAGAGATTGTGGATTTAATTCACTTTTAGTTTTTTTGCAATTATGTCATGTGAATAATTAAGGACATTTACTTTTAACTCTTGGCAAAACTGCAAGCCAAAGGCCGCGTACACACGGGCGGACTGTTCGCCCAACTTTGTCCGCTGAACAGTGTTTGGGCGGACAGTCCGCTCGTGTGTGGGCTTTCAGCGGACAGTTTCAGCGGACAATTGGACGGACAAGGTTTTTCGGAATTTCCGAAAAACTGTCCGCTGAAACCTTGTTTCAGCGAACAGCCCGCTCGTGTGTAGGCTTGTTCGTCAAACAAAGTTGCGCGCATGCTCAGAAAGGATTTTCACGCCGAAAGCTATAATGCAGTGTATAGGACGTCGTATTTTTCGTCCCGTCGTACGTGCCGTTCACGTCATCGCGCACGGTTTCAGCAAACTGTTCGTTCGTCGTGTGTGGCCATGTCTGTCCATGCTAATTTTGAGCGGACTGTTTGCCGAAACTGTTGGACGGACAAAGTTGGGCGAACAGTCCGCCCGTGTGTACGCGGCCAAAGAACATTTTCTAGCTTTTTAGTTTTCTAATAACATACAGCAGATTCATATATTAAAATGTAATAGTCATAGTGTGTATAGAGGGATAAATCTATGGGGCTATGGGACTATGGGGAGGAATTACTAAAACTGGTGCACACAGAATCTGGTGCAGTTGTGCATTAGTATCCAACCAGCTTCTAGGTTTTATTGACAAAGCTTGAAAAAATGAATGGGCAGTCTTCAATTGCTTTACCAATTTCTTGTTCTCTGACTTCAAGATCTATAGAATAGGTCTCTCCCCTTCCATTGTGCCCTCTGTAAAGTAAAATGGAACTTGGGAACACACTTGCACAGATCAGTCCAGATTCCACCGGAATCAGGTTGTAAAGGCTGAAGGTTATTTACTTTCATACAATCTATGCACGAAGGTAAAAAACCTTCAGTGTACAGCTCGCCCATCAGCCCCCCTAATACTTACCTAAGCCCCATCTCAATCCAGCGATGTGCATGAGACCCATGGCTCTCCTGGGTCTCTCCCTCCTGATTGGCTGAGTTGCAGCAGGAGCCATTAGCCATTGGCCGCGGGGGGCACCCTGTGCAGGGATCAGTGGTGTGGCGTGTCAGTCTGACACACCGTGCATCATTCTTGGTAAAGAGTCTCTGATGGAGACTCTTTACCACATGATCAGCTGTGTCCCATCATAGCTGATCACGGTGTAAAGAGCCGTGTATTAGCTTTTCCTCAGTCGTGTCTCACAGACGTGAGTAGAGGAGAGCCGATCGGTGGCTCTCCTGACAAGAGGGTCTGTGCTGAACTATTATCAGTGCAGCCCCCTGAGGATGCCCACCCAGGACCACCAGGGATGCCCACCACAAATGACCACCAGGCAGGTATGTCACCACTGACCAAAAGGGATGCCAATCAGTACCCATAAATGATGCCAATCAGCACCCATATATGATGCAGATCAGTGCCCATCAGTAATGCTTGCCAGTCCCTGGTTATCAGTGATGCCCATCAGTGCCATATATCAGTGTCCATTAGTTCCGCCCATCAGTGTCCATTCGTGCCACCTATGAGTGCCCATCAGTGCTGCATATCAGTGCCCATCATCAGTGCCCATCAGTGCCACCCTAACAGTGTCAACTCATTGGTGCCACCTCATTAGTGCTGCCTTATCAATGCTCGTCAGTGTAGCCTCATCAGTGCCCATCAGTGAAGTAGAAAACGTACTTATTTACAAAAGTTACAAAACCTTTTTTATTTGTTTAACAAAAAATAAAAACCCCAGAGGTTATAAAATACCACCAAAATAAAACTATATTTGTGGGAACAAAATGATAAAAATTTGGTTTGGGTACAATGTTGTATGATCGCGCAGTTGCCATTCAAAGTGCGACAGCACTGAAAGTGGAAAATTGGCTTGGGCAGGAAGGGCGGAATGTGCCTTGTATTGAAGTGGTTAAATTTTCCTTTACAATCACTTTAAAATAAATATACGTTTTAATGGACTAACCATTCACATGGCAGCAGTGAATCAATGCAGTGTGTTATTTGTGTTGCAGTGCCATGCTTTTTAAATAGAAAACACCATCATAGTACAGTACGTTATTTGCATTGGTACATTGCAGTGCCATTATTTTTAAAAAGAACACTAACATAGTAAGGGAACGCAGCAAGCCAAAAATGGGTCAGGTGCGGTTTTAGCCAGCTAGGGTACATTGGCAGCTCATTCAAAATAACAGGCTGCTTTAACTCACATACTGTACATCAATGACTGATGTAATACATTTGTTATTTGCAAAGCCTTTTGGCCCCCAAGGCACACATCAAGTCTGTGGAAAATAAAATTGGTAGCTTGAGGAGTCCATATAATTTGGAGCACAATCTGATCCAGGAATCCCAGGATTAGGACCAGCAGCAGATGACATATCTGTCTCCAGGCTGTAGTACTACACCAGCCTGTGTCTTCTGTCAGACCAGACTGAAGCCAGGACATCACTTTCTTCTCTTCATTGCAGTCTTCCCTCAACGTTTCCCTGCAGGCTTCCTTGGAGGCTGTGCCTCTGGTGGTGGACTTGTGGCAGGAGGAGGAGCAGGAGGAGGATGGGCGAGCTCATATATGTGGCTGTTCTCAGTCAGCTGGCCCCTCAACCCCTTCTGAAGGGCCTCACCAATAATTTCCTCACAGAGGAGGTGTTGGCCCTCCTCCAGTTTCAGCAATCTTGTGGCTAGATAGCAGCCATAGGCCTCTTCAGCGTTGGGGGGCTTCTGAGGACATCACCTGCTTTCCTAATGAGGCCCAGTGCTGCCTCCTCCATCATCATACCCTTCCTGGGCCTTTTTGTTGTAAGGCGAAGGGAAGGCACCTGGGATTGGGTGAGGCTCCCACTGGGCCCACTCACCTCCTGGTTGACACTGGGCCCAGCCTCCTCCTGGCTGACACTGGGCCTGGCCTCCTCCTGGCTGACAGTGGGCATGACCTCCTCCTGGCTGACACTGGGCATGGCCTCCTGGCTGACACTTTCCAGACCCTCCTCCTGGCTGAGCTCATCCTGTGTATAAAAAAGGGACATAGTTTTAGTTTTTCCTTCATCAATCACACACAATTTTCAGCTCATGACTTGTAAATTGAATGTTAATAAATAGAAAAGACTATCATTCTGACCCCAGCATTTTTCATTCTTGTCCCAAACATTTGTGGCCACTACTGTCTATTGACATGTTAATCTCTGTTTTAAATCATTAATTTGTTATCAATTATAACATCGAGTTAACATCATTAATATTAGGACAATAAATATGTCTAAAAAAAATAAACCTGACTCCAGCTGGGCACATTCACTTCTTCCAGGATGGAAGGCCCAGGTTGTTCCTTGTCAGCCTCTGTTGGGGTTGATGGAAGGGTGTAGGGAAGGCTGCAGGGAAGGGTAGAAAGTGATTACCTGGCTTCAATCTGGTCTTCCAGAAACTGCAGTTTGTTGAAGTACCAAAGCCTGGGTGCATACACTTGTGCTGCTGATGCTCCTGATCGGAGCGATTTCTGGATCTTATTATGCTCCTTCTTATACATGTTCCTCAAGATCCCAATTTTCTATCCCAAGAACAGGATGGTTGCATTGGGGATCCAAGTCTTCACAAATTCCAGAAGTTTCTCCAGCATTGACCTCCTAGCTTATTTATTATAATATAAGCTGTGTTTCACCTCCCACAAATTCCTCCTCTCCCTGTATTCATCTAGGAAACTGGCCATGAATTCTGGGTCCTTAAAGTGATTCATATTTGCTGTAAGACAATACACAAGACCAAAACACTAATGTCAGCCAAAACTCTCCTAATCTTTTCCAATATAGGCCTCAATCTTGAATCAGTATAGGCCACTCATGGCCCAATTTAAAATGTTACCTTTGTTAGAATGCTCATCCTCCTTCCTCTGCACACAGAACATATGTACGACACACATGTGTTAACTTTATATACACTGCGCATGCGTGAAACTCCGCCCGTGTCGCCTGCGTCTGACATTCTTTCAAGAATATTCCCTGCCCCTTCTCTTCGGTGCGCAGTAGGAGCGACATTGTGGAGTCAGACCAGGTGTGTGGTTGGAGTCAGAACAAGGAGGAGGAGGAAGGGAGCGCCATGACGTAGGAGGCAGCCGTCTGGCCGAGCCTGCCGAGGACCTCGCGCTGTCTCCCCTCCTCCGTACACTCGAAGCTGCATTGCGTGCCATCGGATTGGCTCGCCGAGAGTGTCAGCGACGCTGCGCTGATTCGGGCCGGCTTCGGCTGTTATCGTGGCCCCAGCATACGCTAGCCGGTCAGCCATCGCAGCCTGAGCCTCAGCACACGTTAGCGGCTCGGCCGCCTGGAAAAAACGCCCACAGTCTGCCTCGAGACGGTGCCATATGCCGATGAGTGGTCCTGCTGGTGCCCCCCTGTCAGCGGAGAAGACCCCTGCTTAAGTATATCAGAACACAGAGGGAAGCCTGCTGATTCGGGGAGCTGCGACGGTGGTTGATCCAGGGAGCTGGGACGGCGGTAAGGCAAGCAGTCTGACGGGGATGTGGGGTGACCTATTGCTGTTTGGAGGTGGGCACAGACATTATGTCAGATAGGAGGATATACCCCTTGGTTACTTGGAGCCCACCTCACCTCTCCCCTTCCCCTGGGAACAGTAAGCTGATTTGAATGTAGATACCTTAAGGACAGTATCACTCTTGTAAACGCCCCATACCTGCTGCTATATTTGAGTACCGTGGGAGAGGAGAGAAGGAAAAGAAAAGAAAAAAAAATTAATAAAATTTTTTTGTTTGCCCCCCTGAATACAAGGGACAGTTTGATATATATATATATATATAAACAAAGGGGGAAGTGTGTTTTACTTTGAATAGTGGCCGCTGAAGGACCCCCGAGATTGACGCAATAGTTTCTGCTGTTGGAAAATGGACTGATGCTTCCCTTTCGTTTTGAGGACATTTTTGTGGATACCTAGCGGTTAAAGGAGTGTACATAACTGACACAATCCTCAGATGTCAGCCATCAGCAACTTACTAATGTAGAAAGACGGATCCATCGTAATAGTTAAAATTTTTTCACCTAGTATACTCTGGTACAAGTAATATTAGCTGTGGATATGTGGGAGTGAACAACGTCTGAGCTAAGATAGAGGACCTCCTTTTTTTACCCCCCCCTTTTCTGCTTTGCTACTCCTTGGATATATTAGCGAATATTAATGAAAATGTTGTTAGTAGGTTACCGGACACTGTTAATTAAATTGAATAATATTGTGGTGGGTGCTGGAGGGGTAGGGGGTTTTAGCGGCCAGGGAGGGGAGGTATATTAGACCAGGGTGGGGTTAGCGGGGAGTAAGCTGGGAATCTGTCCTGTCAGAGTTAAAAAATAAAGATTGGATAACATCCTGGTGACATTTAGGTAGTGGGAGGGGAGTTCTGCCTAGTCAAGATGAGAGGGAAAACAGGTAAAGCAAATAAACCAATCACCCCAGCTGCAAGCCCGGTCGGAATTCAAAAGTATATGGCCGCGAACTCTAGCATTAGAGAAGAAGAAGAGGCCGGGAGCCCCAGGATAGAAAATCCACTTCGCTCGGGACCAAGTAGACAGAAGGGGGAAGAGAGTAGGGGGGCGAAGAATCCTGTCACAAAGTCAATTGAGTTAAAAAAAAATGGTGGTGCAAATTTACAAAATAGTGATATAAGACAGAAGGGACCTCAAGGAAAGGTGGGGGTAGTAAACATGGAGGCAGGAGAATGGGCTTTGGATGGACAAGTGGAAACCTCTCAGCCCCCACAAATCAGGGAGATGCTCTCAGAGATGTTTTCGAGAATGGAGGTCTCTCTAAGGGCAGATATTGCGATAATAAGGAGCGATATAGGCTTGGTCTTGGGGAGAGTGGAGGAGATAGAAAATAGTGTAGAGGTCCATGAGCAAAGGATAGATGAAATCCTAGAGCAGGTAACAGCTCTTCGGAAGGGAAATAGAACAATTAGATATAAGTTAGAAGACCAGGAGAATAGAAGCAGAAGGAAAAACTTACGAATAAAAGGTCTCCCTGAGATACATAGCAGATCTGCCCTTGGAGAGATAGCCCAACAGATTTTCAACCCCTTATTGGATAAGGAAGTCACAGCTCCACTGAAAATAGATAGAATACATAGAATGACACGACCCTTTGGAGTAAGATCAGAAGCCCCATGAGATGTCATAGTGAGATTTCACCATGTAGCAGAAAAAATGCAGGTAATGAGAAGAGTTAGAACAGAGCCAGGGGTGGTCTATGAGGGCGCGGAACTGCAGATCTACTCTGATTTAGCGGGGGAGACACTTGGAAGAAGGAGAAGATTAAAACCGCTCACGGAATTATTGAGGGCAGCCGATATCCCATACCAATGGGAATTTCCGGCATGCCTCATAGGGAAGAAAGAGGGGCGTTCTGCAGTTCTACGCTTTCCGGAAGATCTCCAAGAATTTTGTGAGCGGTTAGGAATACAACCCACCCCACAGATAGAATGGGATAGCAAAGATGAGATGGGGGAGGGGAATAGTACTCAAAGGAGAAAGAGGCAGGAAGGGCCGAGTACTTGGAGACGAAAGAATCTGATTACTTGACGGATAAGGGTGTGAGCCCCAGGGATACTATGGGGGAGAGGCGACCACAAATATTGGTTAACCAGACCCATAGGTTTAACGGGAAAGGGGGAGTCCTACCCAGTCTTATGAGACGTTCCGTTATAGGACAGAGGGGGGAGGGGAGGAGGTGGGGGGAATTTTTTCTGTTGTTTCTTATTTTTGGGCTCTCACTCAGTCCTCTTATAGGGTTAGTAAGGACAGGTACCACTGGGTCCACTAGACGCTCCAAAAAGGGAGAGGGAACTACCCCTGGAAGAGAGGTATGGTAGTATTTAATGTTATTACCTATAATGTAAGGGGTTTAAATACAAAAAGGAAAAGATATAGGATAAATGATGAACTGCAATATATGGAAGCAAATATAGTGTGCCTCCAAGAGACACATAAAACATGTACTTCAGGTGTTAGATTGAATTCAGTTAATTTCCCGGTATGGATCTATGGGGATTCCCCATCCTCTTATTCTAGAAGGGTTGCGATTTTAGCAGAACAACGAGGTTTAATTTAGAGGAGCGACTGGTGGACCCGGAGGGACGGTACCTGTGCTTAAAAGGTACGCTGCTTAACTTTAAATGTACAATTGTAAATATTTATGCCCCAAACGAGAATGCGGGTTTATTTTTAAAGAAAGTCTTGAATAAAATAGAAGATTTCAAAGAGGGGAAATTAATCCTAGCTGGGGACTTTAATTGGAGTATGAATCCTAAAATAGATACTACAGGGGGAGGACTCAGGACATCTGAATACAAGCAGAGAATGTTTTTAAGGGCTTTAGCTTCATACCAGTTACAGGATACCTGGAGGGTACTGCATCCAAAGGATAGGGATTACACATGTTTCTCCTCGGTCCATGGCTCCTTCTCTCGAATAGATTACATTTTTTGGAACATTCATTCCTGACGGCACTTAAGAAGGTGGAAATAAAAATAAGAACAGTGTCAGATCATGCACCAGTAATGATCCAGTTGGAGATAGAGGAAGATCATGGACCGAGGATGAATTGGAGATTGAATGAATCACTGCTACAGGATTGTCAGGTCACCTAGAGCCCAGGTGACAGATGCACACTGTAGGGTTTAGGGGTGCACCGCAAGGTTGTGGACCCTACGGCTGACTGCTGCAGACGGGGGACAGATCCCACTGGGGTTAGAGCATAAGGTTCCCTGGGGCGCGGAGTCTAAGAGCCAGCAGGTGTTCACCAGAGCCTCGAGTGGTGAGGATGGACTTGGCTGCAACTGGCTCCAGGTTGCGACCCCCAGGGTCCCTCAGCTCACACCTACAGTAGGCAACACGAGGATAGGGATGGTGAGGGACAAAGCCAAGGTCGGGGCCACAAGCAGACAAGAATAGTCGGGTACACGCCAAAAGGTCAGGGATAGTTAAGACACGCCAAAGTCAGTAACGGAAAACAGTAGCAGAGCACACGGCAGGAAACAGGAAGCTAACACACAAAGGTTGATCAGCAGGATAGGCTAGCAGTGCACAGGTTAATATAGAGTTGTCTGATAGGAGCTAGGGTGGAGCCATGCCAGAGGATGGATTATAAAAGCAGTCAGGTGAGGCTCGGCTGGTCTCTAGAAATGAACACATGCAGACAGGTAAGCAGACGAACTCTATTGCATAACCATGATAGTACCCCCCCCTCTTACGAGGCCTCCACCTTCCCCGCCTGGGACCAGGTTTAGAGGGGAACTTCAAATGAAACTTCCTCAACAGACGAGGTGCAAAGACCTCGGAAGTCGAAATCCACGACCTCTCCTCAGGACCAAAACCTTTCCAGTGCACGAGGTACTGGAGAATGCCTCTACAGAGTCGGGAATCCAAAATTTGGCTAACCTCATACTCCTGATCATCCTCAGAGACCGGTGCTACGGTAGAGAGAGGACGAGAAAACGTATTGAGGACTAAAGGCTTCAGAAGGGCAACATGGAAGGAGTTAGAGATTTTGAGGCTTTTGGGAGTCTGGAGCTTGAAACAAACTGGATTCAGTTTAGAAATTAGGGTATATGGACAAATGAATCTTGGGGCAAATTTGAGGGAAGGAACCCGGAGTTTGATGTTCCTGGTGGAGAGCCAGACTTTGTCTCCTGGCTGAAGAGAAGGTGGCTTATGCCTGCTTTCTGGAGGGAATCATGAACGTCAGCCCACATAGAATTGAATGATTCCTGAACAGTAGCCAAAGCTGGAATGTCAGAAGAACAAGTCATAGGAAGAGGAAGCTGAGGATGTCTTCCATAAACAGGGACAAAAGGTGTTTTCTGAGAACTGACGTTAACATGATTATTGTGGGAGAACTCAGCCCACGGTAATAGTGATGCCCAATCATCATGATGGGCAGAGACCAAGGTACGGAGAAAGACCTCCAACTCCTGATTAAATCTCTCAGTCTGGCCATTGGATTGGGGATGATAAGAGGAGGTAAAATCCAAGGTAATGTCGAGGGATTTGCAAAAGGCTCTCCAAAAACGAGAAGTAAATTGCACACCCCTGTCCGAAACGACATGAGAAGGAACACCATGAAGGCGGAAAATCTCTCGTACAAAAATGGGAACCAAGGCAGGGGCAGAAGGGAGACCAGGAAGAGGAACAAAATGAGCCATCTTGGAGAACCGATCGATTACTACCCAAATGGCCGTATTATTCTCCGATAGTGGAAGATCAGTGATAAAATCCATGGCGATATGAGACCAGGGCTCCTTAGGAATGGGCAAGGGCATGAGAAGACCAGCAGGGGCTTGAGTGGAAGATTTAGACTGAGCACAGACGTGACAAGCCTTAACATAGTCTTTAACATCCAAACGGAGATTAGGCCACCAGTAGTGACGACTGATGAGCAGGAAGGATCGGAGGAACCCAGCATGACCTGCCACCTTGGAATCATGTCCCCAACAAAGGATCTTAGTTCTTAGCTCCGTGGGGAACAAAGGTCTTACCAGGAGGAATTTTTGATTCCAGGGTGGTAGAATGGGCAACAATGCAAGAGGTAGGAATGATCGGCTCAGGATCAGGGTTGGACTCCTCGTCCAAAGTGTCAAATGACCTAGAGAGCGCATCAGCTCGACCGTTGCAGGAACCAGGTTACGTAATCGTGAATTTAAAACGAGAAAAGAAGAGACTCCACCTGGCCTGTCTGGGGTTCAGACGTTTAGCATTCTGTAGGTACTGTAGATTCTTATGATCAGTAAAGATCGTTATGGAGTGAGGGGAACCCTCCAAGAGATGACTCCACTCCTCCAACACCAATTTAATTGAGAGAAGTTCCCGATCACCAATGGCATAATTTCTCTCTGCCTGAGTATTTTTTTTGGAGAAGAACGCACATGGTTGACGTTTCTTCTCAAAGTCCTGAAGAAGCACAGCTCCCACCCCCATCGAAGAAGCGTCTACTTCAATAAAAAATGGCTCCTCAGGATTTGGTCTCCTCAAGAGGGGTCCAGAGACAAAGGCCTGTTTCAGATCGTGAAACGCAGAGACAGCCTCGGAAGGCCAGTCTTTGGCATTCGCACCCTTCTTGGTCAAAGCGATAATAGGCGCAGCAATGGAAGAGTAATTCCTTATGAACTGCCTATAATAATTTGTGAAGCCAAGAAAGCGCTGTGTGGCCTTGAGGCTAGTGGGAAGGGGCCAGTTGGTAATGACCTTTCTGGGATCCATGCGAAGACCCGCACTAGAAACAAAACATCCCAGAAACAGGACCTCGGAACATTCAAAGGAACATTTCTCCATCTTGGCATAGAGATTGTTCTCTCAAAGGCACTGAAGTACGGTGCGTACATGGTTTCTGTGAGCAGGCAGATTTTCGGAAAAGATGAGAATATCATCCAGATAGATGACAACAAACTGGTACAGTAGATCCCTGAATATTTCATTGACAAAGTTCTGGAACACAGCTGGAGCATTACACAAACCAAAAGGCATAACCAAGTATTCGTTATGCCCGTCCCTAGTGTTAAACGCGGTCTTCTATTCGTCACCTTCCCGTATTCGAATGAGATTGTATGCACCTCTGAGATCCAACTTAGTGAAAATGGAAGCCCCCTTCAACCTGTCAAATAGCTCAGATGTTAGAGGTAATGGGTAACGGTTTTTAATAGTCACAGCGTTTAAACCTCTATAGTCGATGCAGGGTCTGAGGGTACCATCTTTTTTGGCAACGAAAAAGAACCCTGCTCCTGCAGACGATGAGGATTTCCAGATGAAACCTCTCTCCAGATTCTCGGCGACATACTCAGACATGGCCTGGGTCTCTTGAATGGACAAAGGGTAGGTACGACCCCTGGGCAGGGTTGCTCCAGGGACAAGGTCAATAGCACAGTCAAAAGATCTGTGAGGAGGAAGCACCTCAGCAGACTTCTTGCAGAACACATCCCGGAAATCGCTGTATGCCGCGGGAAGATCGGACAATACAGATGTGGTAGCAATGGGAAGTTTCCTCTTGGGGGTCACCTTGGGAAGACAAGACGAGAAACACGAAGGACCCCAGGCCAGGATCTGCCCAGAGACCCAGTCCACATGTGGCGAGTGGAGCTGTAGCCAAGGAAGGCCCAATACAATGGGGGTAGAGGCCTTGGGTAGGATGAGGAAGGAGATCCACTCCTGGTGGAGTATCCCTACCGACATCCTAATAGGTAGCGTCTGGAAACGGATAGGGCCCCCTGGGAGCACAGTGCCGAGACTACTAGTGGAGTAGCGAGGGGAGAAAGGGTAAGCTTCATAGAAGAAGCAGTTCTCCAGTCCATAAAATTGGCGGCAGCCCCGGAGTCCAGATATGCTAGGACCGATTGGGAAGAAGTGCCTACATGGAGGAACACCGGAAGAAGGAGATGAGAAGGTGATGTTTCTGGGTCCAATACGCCACCTTCCAAATGTATTAGACCCGAGCGTTTCCCGGACGGAGCGAGCAGGAGTCACGAAAATGACCCTTGCCCCCACAATAAAGACACAAGCCCAGAGTTCTGCGTCTAGCACGTTCTTCGGGGGTTAGTCTGGTCCGGCCCAGCTGCATGGGTTCCTCAGCAGACAGAGGATGTTTCACAGGGCGACGGGGAAAAAGCTCAGGCTGACTAGAACCTAGGAGGTGCTGGCGTCTTTTTTCTACAGACCTCTCCTGGAAACAAATGTCAATCTGATTACATAAGTAAATTACATCGTCCAGACCGGCGGGGATAGCTCTTCCTGCTAATTCGTCCTTCACTCGGTCAGAGAGGCCATGTAAAAAGGTTGCGACCAGGGCCTCATTGTTCCAGCTCAATTCTGCCGTAAGGATACGGAACTGAAGTGCATATTGGCCCACTGAACAAGATTCTTGGCGAACGCGTAAAAGGGCACTAGCTGCAGAAGAAACCCGAGCTGGCTACTCGAAGATGTTACGAAAGAGCTTCAAGAAGTTGGACAGGCTGGATCATTTTTCTCCCACAGGGGAGCAGCCCAGGCTACAGCTTCACCGGAGAGGAGGGAAATTATATAGGCTACCTTTGCCTGATCAGACAGAAAGTTTTGAGGCTGGAGCTCAAAATTAATGGTGCATTGGCTGAGGAAGCCCCTGCAGGCCTTGGAGTCCCCAGAGAAACGGGATGGAGCTGGCAGTAATAATGAATGCGTGGTACCGACTGGTGCGATAGGTGCAGCCGCAGACTGTACTTGAGGCTGCAGGTTCTGGGTTCCCAAGGAAGCCTGTAGCTGCTCAAAGTGGGAAGCCAGATCCTGAAGGAATCGCATCACCTGAGTCTGATTAGATTCCTGGGTCTCGAGTCTCCGCACTATGCCTTGCAATGGATCGACTGCAGGGAGCAGCGCGTCAGCCGGGTCCATGGCTGATCAAACTGTCAGGTCACCTAGAGCCCAGGTGACACATGCACACCGTAGGGTTTAGGGGTGCACCGCAAGGTTGTGGACCCTACGGCTGACTGCTGCAGACGGGGGACAGATCCCACTGGGGTTAGAGCGTAAGGTTCCCTGGGGCGCGGAGTCTAAGAGCCAGCAGGTGTTCACCAGAGCCTCGAGTGGTGAGGATGGACTTGGCTGCAACTGGCTCCAGGTCGCGACCCCCAGGGTCCCCCAGCTCACACCCACAGTAGGCAACAGGAGGATAGGGATGGTGAGGGACAAAGCCAAGGTCGGGGCCACAAGCAGACAAGAATAGTCGGGTACACGCCAAAAGGTCAGGATCACAGGCAAACAGGGATAGTCAAGACACGCCAAAGTCGGTAACGGAAAACAGTAGCAGAGCACACGGCAGGAAACAGGAAGCTAACACACAAAGGTTGATCAGCAGGATAGGCTAGCAGTGCACAGGTTAATATAGAGTTGTCTGATAGGAGCTAGGGTGGAGCCATGCCAGAGGATGGATTATAAAAGCAGTCAGATGAGGCTCGGCTGGTCTCTAGAAATGAACACATGCAGACAGGTAAGCAGACGAACTCTACTGCATAACCATGACAAGGATAAGGATTCAGTAAGTAGGATTGAGCAGGAGATGGAACATTTTTTTAGATTGAACGACACACTGGGAATCTCTAGCCCTATATTATGGGAAACGGATAAAGCAGTAATAAGAGGGGTACTAATAGGGATTGGAGCGGGGAAAAAGAGAGATAGAGAGAGGAGGAAAACCCTATTGTATGAGGAAATCCAGAGATTGGAGCAGAGTAGGAGACCAAGGGGACTCCATGATACTCAGGATTTAATAATGAAAAAGAGAGAGCTAGAAGACTGCTTAGAGCAGGATAGGAGGGCTGCCTACTATATCCTGGGTAGAGAAAGGTATCAATGGGGAAATAAATCAGGTAAATGGTTGGCCAGGAGGGTGAAGGAAAAGAAAAGTAGAACTTTTATCCCAAAAATGAGAAACGGGGAGGGGGAAATACAAAATATGCCGGAGGATATTGTGAATACGTTTTATACATATTATAGGGCCCTTTATAATATCAGACAGCTGGATAATGTAGAGAACAGAGGACGGGAGGAAATAAAGGATTACTTGAAGGGGATAGATATTTACAGGGCCAAGCAAATAGAAATGGAAGCATTAGAAGCCCCAATATCAAAGGTGGAAGTTGCGAGGGCGATTAAAAATACAGCTAAGGGAGGTTGCCCTGGACCCGATGGTTTCCCGATCTCATATTACAAGCAATTCCAAAAACAGCTAGTCCCAAAACTATGCGATTATTTTAACGCAGTGGGAAAGGGTGAAAAATTTCGAGAAGAGACACTACTGACACATGTGCTCCTGATCTTGAAAGAGGCAAAGGATCCGATCGCAGTGGAAAGCTATAGGCCAATTTCCCTATTAAATTCAGATATTAAACTGTTCGCAAAAATTATTGCTGAACGATTAGGACCCCATGTGCCAGAGTGGATACAGCAGGACCAGGTCGGATTTATTCAAGGGAGAGAAGGGCGAGATAACGTTTAATACGTTATAGACCATTATGCTAAGCCAAGAAACTATAAGGCAGGGCGCCCCCACGGTACTCATGTCTATAGATGCTGAAAGGGCATTTGACAGGGTTAGTTGGGGGTTCCTATTTGAAGTGTTGGAACGGTATGGATTAGGGGAGAGATGAGGGGCTGGATAGAAGCTTTGTATACCCACCCTAAAGCCAAAATAAGAATAAACGGGGCCCTGTCCTGCCCCCTTGAACTTTTCAATGGGACAAGACAGGGCCGCCCACTCTCCCCATTATTATTTATATTGTCGTTAGAACCCCTCCTGGCGGCTATTAGGAAAAATCAAAATATTCAGGGAATACGGGTTGATGGGAGGAAGTATAAGATCGCTGCCTTCGCAGACGATCTTCTGCTCTACATCTCTAACCCCGGGACCTCTATACCGGTGATTATGGAAGAACTGTCAAAATTTGGGAAAGTTTCCAATTTTAAAGTAAACATAACTAAATCTGAAATTCTAAACTTAAATATACCAGCAGAAGAGCAGAGTATCCTCCAAACTAAATTACCTTTTAGGTGGTGTGTGAAGTAATTAGCCTATTCAGCCTATTTAGCCCATCAACGACTCAGGGTAGGGGGCGTGGCTTGGACGCCGAAGGGAATGGACGCTGCGTGCTGAGCTGAGCTGAGCTCCGCTCCGTCGGACCGTGATACCAGCTTCCCCTCCAGCCATATCGAATCGTGCGACGGACGCCATACCGAATTGTGCGATGGACGCCGCTTGCTGAGCTTTCCCTCCAGCTTTCCCTCCAGCTATAACGAATTGTGCGATGGACACCGCTTGCTGAACCCCCCCTCCAGCTATATCGAATTGTGCGATGGACACCGTTTGCTGAGCTCCCCCTTCAGTTATATCGAATTGTGCGATGGACACCGCTTGCTGAGTTGAGCTGAGCTCCGTCGGATTGTGATACCAGCTTCCTCACCAGCTATATCGAATAGTGCGATGGGCAGACGAGATAGACTGCCTGAGAGTCCTGAACCACAGAGCTCCTATCCCACCTCTGGAGTACGCCGTATAGCGGACATTTTCGACCCTCAAGCACAGAGGATACAGAGGAGTAGGGGCCGCCCTGCTAGTAAGATGGCGCTGAGAAGCCACGAGGTAGAACACAGCGAGGACTCCAGGTCGGCTTCAGAGGATAGGGTAAGGGAGCAGGATTGCTCAGATCACCCTCTTAAGCTCTCAGAAATGACAAAAATAGCGGCTGATTTTAAAGGCACTTTGTTTTCTGCTATTAATGACCTAAAGGCTGACTTTATAGCTCTGTCGGATCGACTGTCCCAGAATGAAAGAGCAGAGGCAAAAAGGGATAGAGCAGTGGAGAGGCTGTGCTCCACTGTCTCATCCCACACCATTCATCTTATTCAGATGAACAAGCACCTCGAGGAACTTGACAATCGGGGGCGCAGACAGAACATTAGAGTGAGGGGGATCCCCGAGAAGATTGAGCCTGCGCAGATAAAACAAGCTTTGCAGTCAGTGTTTAACGGAGTGTTGGAGAGACCTAAGGATACTGATATTGAGTTTGTAAGAGTGCATAGAACGTTAGCATCAAAGCCAAGTGACACAGCCCCCCCAAGGGATATTATATGCTGCCTACAAAGCTACCTACTGAAGGAAGAGATACTGGGGAAAGCAAGGAGGAATGATCAGATCTTTTTTAATGATCATGCTGTGGCACTATACCAGGATCTTTCTTACATCACACTACAGAATAGGCGAGCTTTGCGCCCATTGACTAACGTTCTAACGGAGAGGGGTATCCCTTATCGATGGCGCTTTCCTTTTGCGTTGAACGCCACGTTTTCGGGAAAACAATATTATCTGCGCATGCCTGAGGATATTTCAAGCTTCTGTGCACAGCTACAAATTCCATTGACTGAAGTGCCGGAATGGTATAGGGAGTTTCATTGCCCCCCGCTGGAGACCTCTCCACCGCATACCCCACAGCCATCTCCGTCGAAGCTAGTAGCCAAAAAACCTCGCCCGGATAAACCTCAGAGCTTGAATAGGGGCAGACCTTCACAACTTGGGACAGAGCATTGGCTACAGCCACATGGATAAGCTTAGAGTGGGAGCTTGTCTTCCTTCCTTTTTTTTCCTTTTTTTTTTTGGCTTCTTTCCATACGGACATTTTTTGTAGTTGAACTGAATATGTTTATAAGGGGAATGGTCCGAGTGTTATAAGGATATGATTATTTCTTTTTTCAGATATAGTAAGCTAGGGAAGGAATCACACACCGCTATAGGGGGAATGTGGGGGTGATAAGAGTGGCAGTTGGGGGTATAGTGAGCACTAAGATCAGTCAGAGTATTATGGGTGGTATGGTAGTCGGTGACTATTGCAGTTCTCATTATAGTTTTTATTATAGTTGTTGTTTATTAAAGGCGCCTATAGCGCAATATTAAAATAAATCTCATGTACTTAATTTTGTTCATGATCTTATCCTTCTGGCTGGAAGGGTATATATGTGGCCTTAATATGTGCTTAATTTTTGAATCACGGAAGGACTGGAGTGGTTTTTTTTTATATTTAAACAGATAATTAATAGTTTTTGTATTTTGGGTTTTATTTTTACCATTTTCTGAAGGAAAGTCCTCCCATTGCTTCCACATGTGAATCGCTGTCTGGTTTATCCAGACGGGGATTCACAACGTTTTTTCTTTCTTCTCCTCTCCTACAGTTGATAGGAGGAGACATTTTTCCTAGTCACTCCATTTGGGTGTCTATCCACCTGAGTGTTTTTTTTTTTTTTTTTTTTTTTCTCCCTTCTTGTATTTATTTAGTTATTGTATTTAATATGGCGTACTCTATGCTAGATGAACATGCTTTTGTGATCTCCCATAACGTTAGGGGTCTAAATACACCGGAGAAGCGATTGGCGGTGCTTAGGGAACTCCACAAGCAGAAACCGATAGTGGTGTTTCTTCAGGAGACCCACTTCCGGTCCGGCAAGATTCCTAGATTGCATGATAGACATTATCCATATGTTTTCCATGCAACAAATCCCGAGGCCAAATCTAAGGGGGTGACAATTCTGCTACATAAAAATGCTGATTTCATTGTACATCAGCAGATGGCGGACATTGCCGGAAGGTATTTATTTTTAAAGGGGATCTGGGCGGGAACTCCGGTTACCTTGGCTAACGTTTACTTCCCCAACACTGCACAGGTTACTTTTTGTCAACATGTGGTAGATGAATTGAAGGGCTTTGCATCTGGATGTGTGGTGCTGGGGGGAGATTTCAACTTAGCGCTAAATCCCCTTCAGGATACATCAGATGGCAGGTCCAGCATTCCGTATAAAAAGTTGCGTAAAATCAAGACACTTCTAGCTTCCCTTACTTTAGTAGATACTTGGCGCTTGGCAAACCCCTCAGGCAGGGACTACACATATTTTTCACCCTTGCATAATAAATTTACACGCATAGACTACATTTTTGTTACTCAAAGGGATATACCCCGTATAAAATCTGCTAAAATAGGTGCGCAGACCCTATCTGACCACGCCCCTATATCGTTGCAATTTCACAAAATAAACATACATCGCGGCCCCCACTCGTGGAGATTAAACCCCTCCCTGCTCACGGATAAGGACAACACTGACAAAATAGCAGATATAATTAAATTATATTTTACAGAAAATGTCTCTGAAGAATTGTCGCCGTTTACAATTTGGGCGGCCCATAAATGCGTGGTTCGGGGGGAGCTCATACGGCTGGGGGCCACGAGAAAAAGGGTTGCTGAGAGGGAGATTAATGAATTGATACAGACCATTAGAGACCTAGAGGGGAAGCATAAACAATCCTTAGCAACTGATACAGCAGTAACTTTATTAGAATTGAGGAAAAAATTACAAGCCCATTTGAACTTTAAAGCACAAAAGATCCTTTTCTTGAAGAAGGGGTTCTTCTATGAACACAATGATAAAACAGGCAAACTTTTAGCAAAGGCCCTTAAAGAAACATTATTATCGACGAATATTGCTGCAATTAAAACCAGTGATGGTCAGACAACACAGGATGCTGCGAAAATCGCGCAAAGATTTCAGGAATATTATTCCAATTTGTATAATCTACCGCAGTTACATAAACCTAGCGACCTAAGGGGGACGACAGCAGAGATTACTAATAAATTCCTGGCTGACAGCGGACTCCCCAAACTTACTGAGGAGGAAGCGCTGTCGCTGGAAGAACCGATAACTGAAGGTGAACTCACCGCAGCTATTAAGGAACTAAAAAAGGGGAAAAGCCCTGGACCGGACGGTTTAACAGCCCACTATTATAAAATCTTTATGGAATTATTGATTCCATACATGATTAATACATTTAACCACTTCCGAGACCCACAAACGTTACCAGAAGATTTCCTGAGAGCGCACGTTACAGTATTGCCTAAACCTAATAAAGACCCTCTAGATTGTGCTAGCTATAGGCCGATTTCTTTATTGAATGTGGACCTAAAAATTTATACGAAAATACTAGCGAACAGACTGCGCCCATTGTTGCACAAACTTATAGGTCCCGAGCAGGTAGGTTTTATGCCTGGTAGGGAGGCGAAAGATAACGTGATTAAAGCCCTTAATCTTATACACAGGGCCCAAACAGAACAATTTGAAGGCATGCTCTTATCTACAGATGCAGAGAAAGCCTTCGACCGTGTGTCGTGGGACTTCCTGTATGCGACTTGCTCTCATATAGGTCTGAGAACACATATGCTATCCTGGATTAAAACTATTTATTATAATCCTACGGCGCAAATTAAGGTGAATGGGACACTGTCAGACAAGGTGCAGATACGGAATGGGACTAGGCAAGGGTGTCCTCTTTCGCCCTTGCTGTTTATACTCACCTTGGAACCATTAATCCGCACAGTTAATTTATCATCCTCTATACATGGCTTCCACGTAGGCGATAAGGAATACAAGTGTGCTGCGTATGCGGATGATCTATTGTTTTTTATAACTCAGCCGCATGTTACTATGCCCAATCTGTGCACTATATTTAAGCATTACAGCTATATGGCGAATTTCAAAATTAATTATAAAAAATCTGAGGCCCTCAATCTTACGCTACAAGAGACCACACGGGAGGCTGTTTTACGAAACTGTAAATTTAAGTGGGAATCCCGCTCCCTTAAATATTTAGGAGTTCATTTGACTCCTAGTCTAACTGAGATATATAGCCAAAATTTTTTGCCATTGTTACAAAACGTGAAAAAAGACCTGGAGAGATGGACACTCAAACATTTCTCCTGGTTTGGTAGGGCAGCGATCGTCAAAATGACAATCCTGCCCAGATTTTTGTATTTTTTCCAGACTTTGCCAATATGGCTACCTGCAAAATTTTTTCAGTCATTGAATGCTATTCTTAGACACTTCTTATGGGCATCTAAAAAGCCACGCATAAGCCCTGCAATACTCACTAGAGATAAAGGCAGTGGGGGAATGGGATTCCCCAATTTCAAAAATTATTATAAGGCCACTCATCTTACCAGAATGATTGACTGGACCTGCCATGCGGATAATAAAGATTGGGTGAAACTTGAAAACGATGTAGGTCCTATTCCAGTGACATATTCCCCTTGGATTCCGTGGGACTTGTGCCCTAAACAGCTTAAGCAACATCCCCTTATAGGGACCACTTTAAGATTATTACAAACAGTGGCTCAAACAACGGGTTTGACTACTTCACCTGGCCCATTAACACCGCTAGTAGATAATCCTGACTTTATACCAGGCATGCATAAACCTATCCGGCACTTTATATGTGGGAATCTGCCCTTATTAGCCACTCATTGTCTTGAGGGTAATAAGATTAAATCAATGTTGGACTTACAACATACTTTGGGTTTAACCGTTTTGGGGCAATGGACGTATAGACAAATACATGATTATATTTTGAGCCCGCGGAGGATCAAACATTTTATACGACCATTAACGCCTTTTGAGGCGGTTTGCCTTCGTGCCAAGGCTTCTACGAAAAATATCTCTCTCACGTATGCGTGGTTACAATCCGCAGCACGTCTGGAACCTAATAAACATAAGCTTTTCTGGGAAGCAGCATTAAATGCATCATTTACAAACGACCAATGGCTACAGGCATGTGTATTTGCTCATAAATGTGCAATTAGCACTAGATTACAGGAAACTTCTTTTAAACTTCTGACGAATTGGTATAACACGCCAGTTAAATTGCATAAGTGGTTCCCCGATGTTCCAGACCTATGTTGGCGTTGTAATCAAGCTAAGGGCACTTTACAACATATATGGTGGGAGTGTGACCTAATCAGACCATTTTGGGGCCAAGTGATTAGTATTATACAACAAATAACTGATACACAGATCCCCCTTGACGCTAAATGTTGTCTACTACATATTACTGACCTTTCTATGAGTAAATATAAAAAATCGCTGATTAGATTTCTTCTAACTGCCGCCAAGACAGTGATACCGAGATATTGGAGGAACACTATGACTCCCTCAATTATGGAATGGCTGGGGGAGATAGGATATTTGCATAAAATGGAAGAAATTAGGGCTATAGCCCATGAAAGCATGGGCAAGTATATAGTTATATGGCGACCTTGGGTAGTGTTTAGCAATTCTTCTGTAAACGCCTTTTTGATACAAACATGAGGTGGAGGGGGCGCTGTGTGTTCGGGCTAGCAATGCCCGCTTGATTATTTAGGGACAATTGTATTGTCCTTTTTTTTTGTTTTGTTTTTTTGTTTTTATATCTATTAGTCACATTTGGCCTTTGTATGATAGGCAATGGGGTGTATTTAGAGTGGTATAAAGTTATAAGGCAGATACGCCGGGACAGGCTTTTACAACCCATTGATATATATGTTTAGATCCTATTGACGCTTTGGGAATGGTAGGGTACCTACCCTTTTACTAATGGGCCTTTCCATTTTTTTTTTTTTGGAGGGGCTTATTAGTCTAATAGGGATCTTCTGTCAATCTGTTTATATGCAAACAAGAGGACTAAAAGTATGAGTTTGAGTCTGTAACGCTATTGTTACCCTATGGTACACACAGGCAATTGTATTTGCGCTTGTTATGTATTGCTATATTTGTATTGTAACTGGCTATTTCTTTAATAAAATCTAATTGTTTAAAAGTAATTAGCCTATTTGGGAATAAGGTTGATGGCAGAGATGGGAGACCTGTTTGAGGTCATCTATATTCCCTTACTAAATAAAATTAAACAGAATTTGGAAAGGATTCAATATAAAGCTCTATCATGGATAGGGAGAATAAATGTAGTCAAAATGTTTATCTTACCAATATTTACTTATACATGTCAAATGGTCCCAATATTATTACCACAAGTATATTTAAATAAACTAAAAACTATGATTAAAAGATTTATATGGAAAAAAAAGCGGCGAGGGTGGCTTTCAATAGTTTGACAAGAAGCAAAGATAGAGGAGGATTGGCAATGCCCGATTTTAAAAAGTATTACGAGGCAATAGCAATTTCACGAATCACAGATTGGATACACAATAAAAAGGGGAAGGATTGGGTGGAATTAGAAGTTAAGTTAAGTAGAAAGGAAATAGGTGAGTTAATATGGATACCTGCAAAATATAGAGAATTAGGGTATAGCACAAGTACACTGACAAACAGTTCACTTCGGATCTGGGACACAATAAATAAGAGACATAATTGGGAGCACAACTCACCATTAATTCCACTACTGGACACTAAATTTTTTATACCAGGTCAAGAGGAATACATATATTATAGTAGATGGGTTAAGAAAAATAATATTAAATTACAGGATGTTATGGAAGGAAATAGGTTATGCACATATGAGGAAATTATAGGGAAGTGGGGACACAAGCCATTAGACAAATGGAGATATTCACAATTATATTATTTCACTCAGTCTTTATCACAGCCATTGCGGGGTAAGGAGCAACTCAGACCACTGGAGAAGCTATTAGTGAACCGTCAATGCCTTGAAAAAAGGATCTCAAAAATATATAAAATCCTAATAGATGTAGTAGAGCAAAATTACCCCCCCCCCCCATTTAGAGAAGTGGGAAAGAGAAATTGGGCCTTTAAGTAATGACCATCACAGAAAGAGGATTATTAGACGAACTTACTCGGTTGCTATAGACTCACAAACAAGAGAGATGTCGTATAAACTTTTAACAAGGTGGTATATAATTCCACAGCAAGGAAATAAAATTAGTAGTGAGAACCCCTTAAAATGTTGGAGAGGCTGCTCGGTGGTGGGTACCTTTGCTCATATGTGGTGGGAGTGCCCCAAGATACAGATATTTTGGGAGAAAATAATAGAAGCTATCCTTGAAATAACAGGAGAAAGGATTAGGAGGGATCGATGGGTATGCTTATTTCATGACCCTGAAAAAGGGGAGAGAGAGTATGGGCATTCTCTGATCCCTTGTCTATTGAACTCTGCTAAGTCATTGATACCGTGAAGATGGAGAAAACTTGATCCTCCCTTGATGAAGGAGTGGGTAGAAAGATTAGAAAGGATACAAAATATCGAAGAGACAATGTATAAATCGGATTATTTAGAAGAGAGGTACCGGAATAAGTGGCGGCTCTGGATACAATTTGTAAAAACTGAAAGTTATTTGAAGATGCTGGAATGTTAGTAAAAAAGAAATCCCTGGGTAAAGATCGAGTGAGAGACGCGGGGGGGGGGGGGGGGGGGGGGCTGGAGGGAAAAGGAAGATTATTCTCAAAGAAATTATGCTGTATTAATTATGATGAATGGTTTATATTTTTTGTTACTGAGTGTAAACTTTGGAAAATTTGGAAAATAAAGAATAAATAGAAAAAAAAAAAAAAAACAAGGAGGAGGAAAGCCCAGAGGCCGAAACATCCCGATCCCGGAGGCGAAGATTAAAGGCTTCAAATATGGCCTGTCTTGAGATGGTGGAGATGGTGGACATCTTGAGGAGGAATGTCTATGATGGCAAGAATGGACCGTACACCAAACCGAATGTGAGAAAGGACAAAATCATGACATAAAGTTGTGACGAGTCTGTACACAAATTTTGGGGTACGACGATCAAAGGATCAAAAAAGGAAATGCTGGTCCGACCTTAAACTGAAAGGGCAGGATCAGTATAGAAGGATCAAGAAAGTGCTTCTAAAAAGTAAGTAATTGTTGTGTGTTCCGATTATTATTATTATTACTTGCATGCTGCGCCATGTTATTTTCGCTACTGTTGTACAGTTTAAAGTGGCGACTTTCATTTTCATGGGCACATTAATCGGTCATAGGAAACATTGTTCCTCATTAAATACGATGTTTTGGGCAGATACAGGTTAAATACATTTGGTCATGACTATTTGTCTAAAAATAAGTTTGGGACATTGATGTCTAGATGTGTTTGTAACTAGAATGAAACGCAAGCTTCATTCAGTGTAATGTAAGGAGAGGACACTCGGCAGCTATTTACACATCTGGACTCAGAAGCACTAGTGTGGGACACAAGAACAAAATTTTGAAGGTGTCCCACACAGGTGCTCCAGTGGCTACTTGGGGTGTCTTCATCTGTGAAAATTGACAGAAAAAGGCAAGTATTCCAGCTTGGGTAAGGTAAAAAATCAGGTCTTCAGCTTGGAACTCTGTCCAAAACACAATTGTTCCCCACTTCCCAGCAATGTTTCATATTCCTATTTCTGAACTCTGTGTGATAAGTATACCTTTTGTTTCATTCTCATAGGGGAGAAAAGACTAGGAGGACACCAGGGACACCATGAGAAAGAAGGGTAAAGAAGGGTAACTCCGAAAAAGAACACACCCCGAGGAGCTGGGGGAAGGAGAGGTAGAGGAAGTCGGTGAGATTGTCACCACAACAGGTGAGCGTCTGACACCCCAGCTTCAGGTACTACTTTATGTATGCCTGCATATTTCTAAATACATGTTTTTTTTTTTAGGTGATGTGCTGGTTGTTGAAGAGCAAGCTGAACATTTCACAAGTGCAAGTGCACAAAGGCTAATCAATGACATCATGGTGTGGAATGGGGAAATTGACAGCATAAGGAAGAAAGTCAAAGTTATGGAACAACAACTGAAGAACATGATTGATGTGTTGAGTAGAATCTGAATTTCTTCCAAATGACACCATTTTCACTTTTTGTGGACTTTCCTAAAACTTTTTTTTTTAATTTAAAAAGCCAAATTTTGAAGATGCACACGGTGTTTCAATATGTGCTATCTGCCATCAGGGGATATCAATGTACGCGTTTTGTGGGTGCAACCACTTCCCAGTAACTCTGGTAAGTGAGAGCAAAACACCCATAAAACACGTCCATTGATCCCCCCATGATGGGAGATAGCACATGTTGACATTAGGCATGGTATCAGGAGGGAAAGACCTATTTTGACTCCCAAATTGTGTGCATCTTCAAAATTTGGATTTTACAGGGGTGAGATCACCCCATCTGATGAAGGCAATATCAAGACATTTTTGACACTATAATGTCTGATATTGCCTTCAGTTTTTCTGCGTTGAACTTTGTAAGTTCCAGGGTTTGGTATGTTATGTTTCTAAACATATTTTATACCTGAAGGGCGTGCTGCAGTATACAAACTACTATTAACTTGTCTATTCCCATAGTTATCTAATTTATAAAACCCTGCTAGGCACTCTGATATGAAGTTAGTTATGAAAACACATACACTGCTGTTAGTAAAACACTATCTTATTTATTTCCCAAGAAATTAGGAAAGCTAACATAAAGTATTAAAAAGACATTACAATATCACAAAGCTTACAATTAGAATCTATAATGCAAGAATATGAAAGATACTTATCACAAGGCCCTCTGTGAGGCTTTGTAGCATCGGCTAGGCTCAGATGACCAAGAGAGAGCCATTTGCCATGAGGCTTAGGCCCAAGCCAGGATCCAAAGGGGAAGGCCTTGAGATGGCCGCTGAGCCATGAGGCTTGCACAGACCACCATCAGCTGAGAGAGAAAATGAGCAGAGAGAGATAATTGCCTGAAAGTGTGCTCTTTTCATTCAAACATACACGCCTACTCGTAGCCACCCCCATGTGCCTTCCATTTAATGGATATCCATAGACATCTTGGCAGCAGTGGTCTCTTTGAAGCTTGTAATCACACATATCACAGCAGGTGGGCTTGAGCCAAGCCATTGTTATCTTGATACGCTACAAAGCTTTGATGTGTTTTCCAACCTGGCTGTATCAACCAGGAAGTGAAATACCCAAAGTATGATACTAAACCATATTTCGTATCCAACAATACCAAAAAAAAAAAAAAAAAGTTGTAAAAAGCTTGACAAAATTTTTTTTTTAACTCAAAATTTTATAACGCACAAAAAACTTAGCTAATCAACAATGTGTGGCCTCTTTTTTCAATTCTCAATACCAGTTTTTTAAGTAATTTTGTGTTTACAGTGACAATGGGTCTTATTTACTAAAGGAAAATCCACTTGGCACTACAAGTGCACTAGGAGAACCTAGGAGACAGCCAAAAACAAACACAAGCAATAAAGAAAATTCAAGATTTTATCAGATTTTTTAATTAAACAAATATTTACACATTGGCATAGCAATGGCCCCACTACCCGTAAAATAATTTACATATTTCTGCTGAACTTCATGGGTGCTTTGGAGTGCAAAGCCGGGACAGCCAGCATTCAGGCCCATCAGAGGATTCTCAGGAAGTCCCGCCTCAGGCCCAACTGAGGCAATATAATTTTGGGCATTTTTCCTTAAAAAATTGTGCAATATGCAGCAGGATAAGATGATGTGGTTGATTTTATAGATTATGGATTGCTGTCAGAAACAGGCAAAACCGGCTGGCCATTATCCCGAAGGTATTCCCAACGACTCTACTCGCTCTGGCCAGCCGGTAGTTAAAAATCCTCCTCTCCGGGGTGAGGTTCCTTTGGGGGAATGGCCACATCAGGTGCATGCCCAGACCGAACGCTTCATCAGCAATAAAGACAAACGGGAGGCCTTCCATGTTGTCCGCATCAGGTGGCAATACCATGCCACCAGTCTGGAGACGTTGGTAAAACTCAGCCTGGATAAAGACTCCTCCATCCGACATCCGGCCATTATTCCCCACGTCCACATAGAGGAACTCATATTGTGCCGACACCACTGCCATTAACACTATACTATTAAACCCCTTATAGTTATAATAGTAAGACCCCGAATGGGGTGGTGGCACGATGTGGACATGCTTCCCATCTATAGCCCCTCCACAGTTGGGAAAGTCCCAACGGTTGGCAAAATGGGATGCCACAGTCTTCCATTTCTGTGGCATTGAAGGAAACTGTGGATTCAAAACAGAAAAACAAAGATAAGTACTTTTGCACATAACATTGCAAGCAGATTAGATGCAAACATTCTTGGCCGACATCAGTATAACATTTATATTAACCACTTCAGCCCCGGACCAATTGTCAGCCTAAGGACCAGAGGTCTTTTTACAATTTCGCACTGCACTGCTTTAACTGGTAATTGCGCGGTCATGTAATGTTGTACCCAAACGAAATTTGTGTCCTTTTCTTCCCACAAATAGAGCTTTCTTTTGATGGTATTTGATTGCCTCTGCGATTTTTATTTTTTGCGATATAAATGGAAAAATTAGGAAAATTTCAAGAAAAAAAATATATTTTCTACTTTTTGTTATAAGAAAAATCGAATAAACTCAATTTTAGTCATACATTTAGGGCAAAATTTATTCAGCCACATGTCTTTAGTAAAAAAAATGTCAATAAGCGTATATTTATTGGTTTGCGCAAAAGTTATAGCGTCTACAAACTAGAGTACCGTATATACTCGAGTATAGGCCGACCCGAATATAAGCCGAGGCCCCCAATTTACCCCCAAAAAACTGGAAAACTTATTGACTCGTGTATAAGCCGAGGGTGAGACATGGCTGTCCATCCCTGTGTGTCCGTCCATCCCTGTGTGTGTGTCCGTCCATCCATCCATCCATCCATCCCTGTGTGTGTGTCCGTCCATCCATCCCTGTGTGTGTATCCATCCATCCATCCATCCCTGTGTGTGTGTGTGTGTGTGTGTATTCATCCATCCATCCATCCCTGTGTGTGTGTGTGTGTGTGTGTGTGTGTGTATCCATCCATCCATCCATCCCTGTGTGTGTGTGTGTATCCATCCATCCATCCATCCCTGTGTGTGTGTGTGTGTGTGTGTGTGTGTGTGTGTGTGTATCCATCCATCCATCCATCCCTGTGTGTGTGTGTGTGTGTGTGTGTGTGTGTGTGTGTGTCCGTGCAGCCTTGTGTGTGTGTCCAGCCTACCTGTGTCCCAAGCCTCCGTCCCGAGCCGCCGTCGTCCCGAGCCTCCTCCGTCCCGTGCCGTGCCTCCTCCGTCCCGTGCCTCCTCCGTCCCGTGCCGTGCCTCCTCCGTCCCGTGCCTCCTCCGTCCCCTGCCGTGCCGATGGATCGCCGCTCTTCTCGGCGGCCATTCTACAATTCAAAATTCCGCCTCCGCCTGTGATAGGCGGAACACTCAATTTCCCAGCAGCCTGTGTTCCGCCTATCACGGACATCCTCTCATACTCGTCCGTAGTATGAGAATGAGCGGATGTCCGTGATAGGCGGAACACTGACTGCTGGGAAATTCAGTGTTCCGCCTATCACAGGCGGAGGCGGAGAAGGAGGCGCGGCTTTTGAATTTTAATGTCCGCCGTCTGTCTGCTCGATACGCTGATCGAGCAGTCAGACAGCGGTGACTCGAGTATAAGCCGAGGGGGCACTTTCAGCCTCAAAAAAGAGGCTGAAAATCTCGGCTTATACTCGAGTATATACGGTACATTTTCTGGAATTTACACAGCTTTTAATTTATGACTGCCTATCTCATTTCTTGAGGTGCTAAAATGGCAGGGCAGTACAAACCCCCCCAAATGACCCCATTTTGGAAAGTAGACACCCCAAGGAAATTGCTGAGGGGCATGTTGAGCCCATTGAATATTTTTTTTTGTCCCAAGTGATTGAATAATGACACAAAAAAAAAAGTTTACAAAAAGTTGTCACTAAATGATATATTGCTCACACATGCCATAGTTATATGTGGAATTGCACCCCAAAATATATTCTGCTGCTTCTCCTGAGTATGGGGATACCACATATGTGGGACTTTTTTGGAGTCTAGCCGCGTACGGGACCCCGAAATCCAATCACTGCCTTCAGGATTTCTGAGGGTGCAAATTTTTGATTTCACTCCTCACTGCGTATCACAGTTTCGAAGGCCATAAAATGCCAAAATAGCACAAAACCCCTCCAAATGACCCAATTTTGGAAAGTAGACACCCCAGGCTATTTACTGAGAGGCATGTTGAGTCCATGAAATATTTTATATTTTGCCACAAGTTGCAGGAATATTAAATTTTTATTTATTTTTTGCACAAAGTTGTCACTAAATGATATATTGCTCACACATGCTATGGGCATAAGTGAAATTACACCCCAAAATAAATTCTGGACCCAGAAAACCAAGCACTGCCTTCAGGATTTAAATAAGCTACTAAAAAAAACTGTTAGCGATCGACTCTGCGAACGCTGCAGTTATGTGTTTAGTGTTTTGTAAGCGACAGTGATCGATCAATACTGCACTTGGGTGGGCTGGGCGGAGGGGCAAAACGCAGGTGCCAGCAGGTATCTGGGCTGATCCCAATAACAATACGTTTTTTTTGGAACCCTAAACAGCTGGGGACGCTAGTATAGATCTGATCAGATCAGATATTGATCTGTTCAGATTCTATACCACTACGGGAGGTGTATGCTTTGCGCGTGGGTGTTAGCAGTACTGGCACTAACCTAGCGCTGCCTGGGGCGACGCAGACCCTGACCCTAAAACCTAATTGATATCACCCGCCCAGTGATCAGGGGGTTAAACCTTTATTGGGTAATAAATGGTGGGTGCCCTGATGCTATAAAAAGCAAACTAACTAACCAGAGTCACCCGTAACACTTATACGGTGATCACTGGTGAAAGGGTTAACTAGGGGCAATCAGGGGGTTAAAAACTTTATTAGTTAGTATATGGGGGTCCCTGGCGCTATATAAAAACCTGACAGGGAACCTAAATAACTAACTGGCTAACCAGCGTCACCAGTGGCACTTATACGGTGATCACTGGTGAAAAGGTTAACTAGGGGCAATCAGGGGGTTAAAACCGTTATTGGGTAGTATATGGGGGTACCTAGCGCTATAAAAACCTGGCGGTGAACCTAGAAAAATAACTAGCTACCTAGCGGCACCAGTGACACTAATGCAGCGATCAGAAAAACAATCGCTTAGTGACACTGGCAAAAGGGGGTGAAAGGGTTAACTAGGGGTAATCAGGGGGTTAAAATCATTATTGAGTAGTATATGGGGGTACCTAGCGCTATAAAAACCTGGCGGTGAACCTAAAAAAATAACTAGCTACCTAGCGGCACCAGTGACACTAATGCAGCGATCAGATTTGTGTGCCTATGTGTACCTACATGTCAGTGTAGTGTTTGGTGCACTTACTTTGTGTTCTCTTCGCAGGCCGGTCAAAAAGACCACCCCGAGGAGAATTACATCACTTCCTCCCTGCCTTTGTTTACAATACACAGCGGGGGAAGCTTCTCATTCGCCAGGAGCGGTCGAGAGGGGATGGCCAGAAACCAATGGCCATCCCCTCATCCCGGATCTCTCCTGACGTAAAAACGGACCGCTGCATCCAGCGGGAGGGGGTCCGATCGGACCCCCCACCCGCTGGAAGGCAAGCACGTACATGTACATGCTTGTGCCTGTCGGTGCCATTGTGCCGACGTACATTGCCATGCGGCGGTCCTTAAGTGGTTAATGAGTATTTCAAGACAAAAATCTAAGGTCCACTTATCAGATTTCTCACCCCCTCTGATGGCCCATTGTAAACATTTTAGGGGGGAGGGGGGTTTGAGCTGAGTTTGGGATTCCAAATAAAAGCCTCTGGCACTCATTTGTACACATTTTAGCGGGTGTTTTGGGTAAAGCACTACAATGGAGCTGACAAAATACATTGTTAAGGGACTAGGCTATAGGTATATATGGGCCCAGGATAGCATGCTGGGGAGTGAAGGCAAATATGCATGTAGGCCAAAAAAGGAGCATTTTAAAAGACCAAGTTAGACTTACCGGTAACTTGTTTTCCAGAAGTCTTTCAGGACAGCACCTGAGAGATAGCGACTCCTCCCTCCTCATTAGGAAACACCTTCTTCCTCCAAACTTTAAAGGGATGCACCTCCCTACCACACCTCAGTTGTAGAAGAGAACCTCCGGCCCCCGCTGGAACACATAAACATATACGTTAGTCACAGCGTAGCATAATACAATACCATAGGGCGGGATGTTGCTGTCCTGAAAGACTTCTGGAAAACAAGTTACCGGTAAGTCTAACTTGGTCTTTCCCAAGGCGTCTTTCAGGACAGCACCTGAGAGGATAACAGAGACTTACCCCTTAGGGCGGGACAACAGCTTGCAGGACCAAACGCTTGATCGCTGGCTGAAGTGAGGTCCAGTCTATAATTTTTCACAAATGTGTGAAAACTCGACCATGTCGCCGCCTTGCAGATCTGCTCAGGGGTGGCACCAGCTCTCTCTGCCCATGTAGACGCCAGAGCCCTGGTTGAGTGTGCACAAATTCCTGCTGGAGGGGATAATCCTGCCTGGGAATATACCTCCGAGATAGATAATTTCAGCCATCTAGCTAAAGTAACTTTAGAAGCTTGGAAACCCTTTTTTACTTCCTGAAAAAAGTACAAACAGTGAATCTGAACGTCTGAAAGGCTCTGTCCTTTCTAGATAACTCAACAGAGTCCTCCTGACGTCCAACATGTGGAAAAGAGTCTCTTTATCTCCTTTTGGGTTAACGCAAAAGGTTGGAAGTACTATGTCCTGTATACGGTTCTGAACTGAAGCTACCTTCGGTAAGAACTTTGCATCTGTTCTAAGAATAACTCTGTCAGGAAAAATGGACAGATACGGTTCTTTAATTGACAGAGCATTTAGCTCACTGATCCTGCGTGCAGAGACAATGGCAATCAGAAAAATGGTCTTTAATGTGAGAAACCTAAGGGGCGCCTCCTCAAGGGGCTCAAAAGGACCCCTTGTTAGAGACTGTAGGACTACCGACAAATCCCATCTAGGAAAAACCTTAATAGGTGCTGGTCTAGACCTCTTAAGGGCTCTAAAGAATCTGATCACCAGCGGATCTGAGGCCACAGATCTTTCTAAGAACACTGTCAGAGCCGCTACCTGCACTTTCAGGGTACTAACTGCTAGTCCCTTGTCTGCTCCATCTTGTAAAAACTCCAAGATGGAGACAAGGCT
This sequence comes from Lithobates pipiens, assembly GCF_037356315.1. Classification (NCBI taxonomy): domain Eukaryota; kingdom Metazoa; phylum Chordata; class Amphibia; order Anura; family Ranidae; genus Lithobates; species Lithobates pipiens. Next base: position 89,332,445 of record NW_027507791.1, read on the forward strand.
CCCTGGCACCTGGGCGGCTGAAAAACACAACGTTTTATAACGCTTCCAAACCTTAGAATAAATGGCCCCTGTAACCCTTTTCCTACTTGCCAAAAGGGTAGAGATCAAACGGCTGGAAAACCCCTTGCTCCTAAGGAGCTGCCTTTCAGAAACCAGGCTGTGAGGGCCAAGCTGGCCACTCCTGGATGGTGTCACAGTCCCTACCGTGTATTTTGGACAGCCAGGTGTAGTCACGCCTCAAGTGGCTCTGGGTGGTATTGAACTCATGACTGCCAGTAGTTGTTCCCGTTGCCTTGCCTCTGAGCCACACCTCAGTTCTATTCTGCCTGCTTTCCAGCCATGTCTAGTTTTGCATAAGTACTGTGGGCAATTCTGTTTGTACCTGTCACTCTTGGATCAGCTGTGGCAGGTTACCTAATCAGCTAGGGTATAAAACACTGCCTCACTCTGAGGGCTTTGTCAGTTCATTGTCTCTTGTTGCCAAAGGTTCCTGTGATCCTGTGTTCCTGTGTTCCTGTGTTCCTGTGTTCCTGTGTTCCTGTGTTCCTGTGTTCCTGTGTTCCAAGACTGACCCCGGCTACCGACCCTGGCTTGTATATCGTTTATTCTGTCTTCTGGAATCCCTGACTACGGCTTTACCTGGACAATCCTTTGGCAAATTCCTGTCAAGCCCCCGTGCACAGATTCACAGCCCAGGTAGCTTATCTGTTTGTTACTGTGGGCTGTGTTTATTTGCAAGGGTGAGCCTACATCTCTGCAACATGGACTCCAATCTAGGTAAGCCCTTACATAATGAACTGACCAACAGGGAGTCCGCAGAGATGTACAGGATGCTCACCTCCCTTGCTCTACAAGTCTCCAGCTTGGGCCAGACCATTGCTGAGCTGCAGCAAGAAGTCCGTTTGTTTAGAGGCACAGTACACCCAACCCTGGAACCTGCATGTCCAGAACCATTTGTTTTGATGCCTGAGAAGTTTGATGGTAATCGTGCATCCTTCTTTTGTTTTAAGATGGATTGTGAGCTGTTGTTTGCCCTTAAGCCTAGGACCTATGCCACTGACTTTATTAAGATTCGTGCTTCCATCAACCTGCTCACTGGACAATGCAAAACATGGGCTCATCAGCTTTTACAGGAAAGGAGTCCAGTCTTGGATAGCTGGGAGGCATTCATGTTTGCTCTGGATTCTTACATTCGTGTTTCTAAGACCAGAGTTCCCAAGTCTACTCTTTGCTCACGTGGCCTGCGGGCATCCAAGGACAGAAGTACCCGGTACAGATACGACTCCATGCCATCACAGTATGTTCCAAGTCATGAAGCTGAAGTCCTTACCCCACAAAGCCTAGACGCTCCTAAGGTCACACGCACACCTTCCCTGGGAGACGTAGAACCCATGGAGATAGGGGCCATCCGGCCCAAGCTATCCCAAGGTGAAAGAGAGCGGAGGAGAGACTGTGGTCTTTGTTTTTACTGTGGGGGGAGAGGGCATCTTATATCTCTCTGTCCAATTCGCCCACCTCGGTCTAAGGTTCTCCAAGTGGGTACTTCTAGGATCCTTCCTGCTGTCCCTGAATCTCTGCCTGCTATCCAGCTCGAAGTGTCGGTGCCTGTTTCCCCAGTTGAAGTGCCGGTGTCCCCGCTTGAAGTTCCTGTGCCGGTGTCCCCGCTTGAAGTTCCTGTGCCGGTGTCCCCGCTTGAAGTTCCTGTGCCGGTGTCCCCGCTTGAAGTTCCTGTGCCGGTGATCCCGCTATCTCCTGACTGTACGTATGCCTCAAATGGCACCATAGTCCGTAAGCAGGACCTGAAGACTTTCGAAAGAGCCTTGCGAGCGACGAAAGTCTACCCAACTGGAACTTCTAAAACTAAGAAAGCCCAAAGGAAATAGGATGTTCCATGCTCTGAGGGCATTCCTAAGGGGAGGGAACTGTCATGGTCCCTACCGTGTATTTTGGACAGCCAGGTGTAGTCACGCCTCAAGTGGCTCTGGGTGGTATTGAACTCATGACTGCCAGTAGTTGTTCCCGTTGCCTTGCCTCTGAGCCACACCTCAGTTCTATTCTGCCTGCTTTCCAGCCATGTCTAGTTTTGCATAAGTACTGTGGGCAATTCTGTTTGTACCTGTCACTCTTGGATCAGCTGTGGCAGGTTACCTAATCAGCTAGGGTATAAAACACTGCCTCACTCTGAGGGCTTTGTCAGTTCATTGTCTCTTGTTGCCAAAGGTTCCTGTGTTCCTGTGTTCCTGTGTTCCTGTGTTCCTGTGTTCCTGTGTTCCTGTGTTCCTGTGTTCCAAGACTGACCCCGGCTACCGACCCTGGCTTGTATTTCGTTTATTCTGTCTTCTGGAATCCCTACTACGGCTTTACCTGGACAATCCTTTGGCAAATTCCTGTCAAGCCCCCGTGCACAGATTCACAGCCCAGGTAGCTTATCTGTTTGTTACTGTGGGCTGTGTTTATTTGCAAGGGTGAGCCTACATGTCTGCAACATGGACTCCAATCTAGGTAAGCCCTTACAGATGGTTTACTGGGCCCTGCAACAACAGATCATGCCTGAGGGGCAGATGCCAACAAGGCTTGATTGCCAGACCTAGAATTGTCGAAAACCAGGCCCTCTTTGGCCAAAAGGGCGTGATTAGAATAACTGGCACCCTTTCCTTCTGAATTTTCCTTAAAATTAACGGGATTAACTGAAAGCGTAGCAAAGACAGAATTCCCATGGATATGCTAGCGCATCTGTGCCCAGCGACCCATCGTGACTGTTCAGGGAAAAGAACTGGGGAACCTGGGCATTCTCCTTTGAGGCGAACAGGTCCACCTCTGGTAGCCCCCATTTCCCGGCAATCATTGCGAAGACTTCCGGGTTTAGAGACCATTCCGCTTCCCGGATAGGGTTTCTGCTTAGGAAGTCCGCTAACCTGTTTAGATCCCCTTTTAGGTGGACTGTTGATAGAGACAACAAATGCTTTTCCACCCACCGAAGGATCTCCATGGCCAGTACTTGAAGCGACCTGCTTCTTGTACCCCCCTGCCTGTTTAAATAAGCCACCGCCGTGGCATTGTCTGTTAGGACCTGAACATGATGGGACTGAAGCTCCTGAACAAACAATTCCAGAGCCAAGGCAATCGCCTTGAGCTCCCTCCAGTTTGAGGACCTTACTGCCTCCTCTTTGGCCCAGGATCCCTGAGTAAAACGTGTTCCTAAGTGGGCTCCCCAGCCCCAGGAACTGGCGTCGGTTGTTAGTCTTTTCTCGACTGGAAAAGCCCAGACTAAACCCTCTGATAGGACATCCTGTCTTTTCCACCACCATAGGGACCTTTTCACCTGCGTTGGCACTCTTACCTCTGCCTCTAGGGATGCCACTGTGTGATCCCAAGATTTTAGAAGAAAAGCCTGCAGACACCTGAAATGCATTCTTGCCCACTGGACTGCCGGCATTGTTGAGGTTAGAACCCCCAAAGCTGACATAACCGTCAGATTTTGGCTGGTCTGCAGTAAAGACACTGCACCGGAAATCCTGTCCTTTTTGTCTAAGGGAAGGAAGATCTTTTGATCTACCGAATTTATTAGATACCCTAAAAACCGAATCTCCTGGGATGGGTTTAGGGACGACTTTTGGAGGTTCAAAATCCACCCCAGAGCCTCCAGATGGCTGTGAGCTTTGTTTAGATTGATCTGCAATTCTTCGCTGGATGGGGTGAAAAACAGCAGATCGTCTAAATAAGGAATAACTGTGATTCCCTGAAGTCGCAGCGGAGCTAAAGCTTCTGCCATTACTTTGGTAAAAATTCGGGGAGATGATGACAGACCGAAGGGTAAGGCCCTAAACTGGAGATGATGAACCACACCCCCCAACCTCACCGCCAGCCTGAGGAACCTCTGAGACTGGGGCGAGATTGGAACATGTAGGTATGCATCCTTTAAATCCACTGACACCATAAAACATCCTGGCGTCAGCAGATTCCTGACTGAAAAAATTTAGTCCATCTTGAACCTTCTGTACCTGATGGACTCGTTTAAAGGTTTTAGGTTGAGAATCAACCAAAATTTTCCTGTCGGTTTTTTTACTAGGAAAACATGCGAATAAAACCCCTCCTGCTGTTCTTGCAGGGGCACCTGTATCACTACACCCTGCTGCATCAGTTCCTCGAGAGAGGACTTCATGGCCAGGGCCCTTACCGAGTCCCACGGGGTGTTTGTAATCAGGAACCTTTTTGGGGGTTTGTTGGCAAACTCGAGTGTGTAACCCTGCGAGAGAGTGGTCAGAATAAACTGATTTGAAGTTATCCCTGACCACTGCGGAAGAAATTCTTGTAGTCTTCCGCCCACCCGCAGAGACGAGTCATTGAGATTTTTCGGCCTGTGTAGGAGGACGGAAGAGAATTCCGCCTCTACCTTTCAGCTTCGGGGCGGACCAATTTTTCCTTCTCACCTGCAACTTGCTGTCCTGAGTTTTTTGAGGTCGAAAAAGACATTTTGGTACCTGTTTTTTCTTTTTGACCGGGAAGGATAATTTTATCGGCTGTCCTGTCAAGAATATTATCGAGGTCAGGGCCGAAGAGAAGGTCACCCGAAAAGGGTAACCCACACAGCTTGTTCTTTGATGCCGAATCACCGGGCCAGGTTTTAAGCCATAAGGCTCTTCTTGCAGCAATAGTTAGAGCTGCGGAAAAAAAGGGAAGGAAGCCTTGTCCCTCAGGAACACCCAAGAGATCTGACTCCCTCCCAAAAGATGTTCCCTCCGGGCCGGAGGAAACACAATAACTGAGGTGTGGTAGGGAGGTGCCTCCCTTTAAAGTTTGGAGGAAGAAGGTGTTTCCTAACAAGGAGGGAGGAGTCACTATCTCTCAGGTGCTGTCCTGAAAGACGCCTTGGGAAAACTTACTGCATGCATGAGGATAAAGGGGACATTCACAGCATATTCCAGTCATGGTAATTAGGAAACAATGAAATTAATACAATTCATTAGCAAACATTAAATACATATAATGTGATCTTAAAGGATAAAACTTACCCTAATATAGTCCTTCTGCAGGACCTGAATGACGGCAGAACAAGTCTCTGGAATAATGATCCCCAGAGCCTGGGGGGAGATGCCTGTAGAGAACTTGAGGTCCTGTAGATTTCTCCCAGTCGCTAAGTACCGCAAGGTGGGGACGAGCATCTGCTCCGGAGTGATGGCTTGCCGCATGCAGGTGTCCTGCTTCATAATATAAGGGGTGACCAAAACCAACAGAAAAACAGAAACAGAAACCAACAGAAAAACGGGGTCCGTCATCTGGAGAAAATTCCTGAAATCATCAGGATTATTCTCCTGGATCTCGCAGAGGCATATGAGAGAATTGGTCACGCTGGAGTAAACAATTCTTGGTCCATGAACTCCTCCTCACTCTGTGTTGGGCTTGCGTCAAAGTATGAACCCCAACACCAAGTCCCCACACAGCACGAACTGTATGATGAGTACGTAACCGCAACATAGTTTTCAAAGCAGTCGGCTGGTCAGAACAAACTTAAGAGAACGTACTGAAGAACAGCAAGGCCTGTGAAGAGCGAGCTGAAAATCAGCAACGAGTGGAAAAGAACGCACTGAAAAACAGATATGAACTGACTGCACGCCCTGAAGAACAGATACAAACCAACAAGCACAAAATGAACAGCAGTTCAAACAATCTGAAAAGCAAGAGTCTGAAAAGCGCAAATTGTCTCTAACCAAACTTCTACTAACACGAGATTAGCAGAAAGAGCCCAAAGGGTGGCGCATTAGGTATTGAACTTCCTTTTTCTAGTCCCGTCATATGTGTTCCGCGTTCTTGACGGTCAGACTTTGGTGTGATCGTGTGTACGCAAGACAGTTTCAGCGGAATTCCATCAGAACTCCATCGGAAAAACCTTCAGAGTTTATTCCGACAGGAAAACCAGTCGTGTGTACACGCCATTAGTGAAAAAAACTGGGGCAGCTCGAAAACAGTATAGAAGATTAGGTAAAAAATCTAAATCTTGAATATGTTTATGCGTCCAATTAAATTGAGGGGCAATGACAACCAGGTATGAAGCCTATCTATCATTTATTTGATTATAGGAGTGACGTTAAGTTCTTCATATTTGGAAATGTCAGCATGTATTTGAATACCTAGGTATTTAAAAGGAGGATATCAACTGAATATGTGACCTTTGTAAGTATTCAATAGGAGAGTGGGGACTACAAGGAAGGCCTGAGATTTTTTACATCCCACCTATAGTCCCAAAGCTGCACCAAACTCCTCCACGCCACACAGTAGTTTTTGGAATGAGCTCTCCTACCATCTAAATATATACAGTATCTCACAAAAGTGAGTACACCCCTCACATTTTTGTAAATATTTTATTATATCTTTTCATGTGACATCACTGAAGAAATTACACTTTGCTACAATGTAAAGTAGTAGGTGTACAGCTTGTATAACATTGTAAATTTGATTTCCCCTCAAAATAACACACAGCCATTAATGTCTAAACTGCTGGCAACAAAAGTGAGTACATCCCTAAGTGCAAATGTCCAAATTGTGCCCCAAGTGTCAATATTTTGTGTGGCCACTATTTATTTTCCAGCACTGCCTTAACTCTCTTGGGCATGGAGTTCATCAGAGCTTCCCAGGTTGCCACTGGAGTCCTCTTCCGCTCCTCCATGATGACATTGGGGAGCAGGTGGATGTTAGAGACCTTGCGCTCCTCCACCTTCCATTTGAGGTGCTCAATAGGTTTTGGGTCTGGAGATATGCTTGGCAAATCCATCACCTTTACCCTCAGCTTCTTTAGCAAGGCAGTGCTCATTAAGGAAGAGTGTTTGGGGTCATTATCATATTAGAATACTGCCCTGCGGCCCAGTCTCTGAAGAGAGGGGATCATGCTCTGCTTCAGTATGTCACAGTACATGTTGGAATTCATGGTTCCCTCAATGAACTGTAGCTCCCCAGTGCCAGCAGCCTCAGACTATGACACTCCCACCACTATGCTTGACTGTAGGCAAGACACACTTTTCTTTGTACTACTCACCTGGTGAAAATAAGGGGAATTGGGACTTTAAATGAAGCAAAATTAAGTGCCTCCATCCCGGTAATAGGTAGGTACAAAAGGGAAATTAGGACTTTAAATTAAGCATTTGGTTAGTGGAGGAAAAAATGGACCATGTTTGAATTTCAACGTAGAATGTTTATTAATTGTAAAATGAAGAGTATTTATTTCATAAGCATAAAAAAGCATACACATGGCATAAATGTAATAAAAACAGTATACATCTATTGGCATATGATTCTGATAGTGAATAAATTACATAGCATAATGATACCAATGACAGCATGCCTAATATTGACCAATATATCCAGATGGTAAGTATGCGTCCACTAAATACAGAAAAGTGTTTTTTGTATCAGGAGCTGATGCGATCATAGATTCCTATAGGATGTATATAGAAGAATAATATACCAAACTATCCATGTAAAAGAGTATATGGGTGAATGAACATATAGTGCATATAAATGGTTAGCCAGATACACTCACCAAACCAGACAGCGAGCGCAATGAGCGGCATTGGGGTGCAAGGTGGGCCAGGAGTATAATCTTTCCACGGAAGCTGAGGCGGCATGGATATGGATGTAATATCGGGCAAAGTAAAGAAAAGGGATAACAGAGTGTCTGCAAAAATGGGAATATACTGTAGTTGGAACCAACGTATCTGGGAACAAAATAATGAATATGTGTATAATTTATAATAATTTATTAGAGATAATGATTAATAGTGGACCCAGTGAATTTCAGTAGAAGTGATAATAAGAATCACAATGGTGCAAGGGATATCAACATTGAAGAGTTAATAGCGTTTGAAGTGAGTATGCAGTTTTGCAAGAATTAGGTGAAAGTGTCACTAAGACTGAGTACAAGGTAGCTAGTGAAAGAAGATTGAAAATTGTGTCATGAAACTGCAAAACGGGAGCACCAGTAAGAAAGAGGAAATCTGCACCATAACAATGTGTGTAAAGAAGGGAAGGTAAGAGAAAACTTACCCAAAAGTAGCACCCGGATGACACCAGCAACCGTATGGCTGGTGTACATTGACCCCAGAAGGAGACTGGCACAATGGAGGAGGAAGCGCACCTGAGCTGAGTATACACTCAGCAACAGGTGTGAAAAAAGATTATGCTCCTGGCCCACCTTGCGCCCCACTGCCGTTCATTGTGCTCGCTGTCTGGTTTGGTGAGTGTGTCTGGCTAACCATTTATATGCACTATATGTTCATTCATATACTCTTTTACATGGATAGTATGGTTCATTATTCTTCTATATACATCCAATAGAAATCTATGGTTGCATCAGCTCCTGATGAGTGGAAAAACATCCACGAAACGCGTTGAGATTTGATTTTGATACCCCAGCTACACCTACAATTTAGAATGTAAACATCCCTTGTAATAGAAAAAAGCATGACAGGACCTCTTAAATATGAGATCTGGGGTCAAAAAGTCCTCAGATCTCATATTTAGACTAAAATGCAATAAAAAATAAATAAAAATTTGGATTTAAAAAAATAATTTACAAAAATTGGCACTTTAAGAGCTGTGGGCGGAGGTGACGTTTTGACGTCACTTCCGCCCAGCAATTGTAAGGAGACTGGTGGGGGCCATCTTCCCCTCACTCGTCTCCATACTGAGTCATAAAGAGGATGCTATTGCCTCCGCCACTGCTGACAGCTCCGGTAAGCAGCGGAGGGCACTGGATCGCGGCGAGAGGAGGGGGGCCCTCTCCCGCCACCGATAAAAATGATCTTGCGGGGAATCCGCAGCAGAGATTACTTTTATCTTGTAGCGGACCGCCCCCTGAAGAAGAGGATACCAGGGTTATGGCAGATAGCTGCTGCCATAACAAGGATATCCTCCTTCAAAAAGCTGCCGTAAAACTGTGGCGGGTGGTCCGTAAGTGGTTAATCATACTCATACACTGGGCACGGGCACATGGCAGTTGTTCTGGGTATTTACAGTTTAGGTAGCAAGAAAATTTTCTCTCACAATTGTTATAAAATCTAGTACTACGTCTGTTGGTCTGCAAAGGGGAAAAATGCATTTCTTGAATATTAGCACTGTTGGATGATGGCATATGCAATTGTGCGATCTAAGATATAAATGGAGCAGAGCTATGTATACAGCTAATATAAAATGTCTTTATTGGCAGAGGCTGTCTATTTCTCAGTTATTAAGTTAGTTCTGGGATGACCCCATGCTAACAACTTGTGTTCCTCTTATTTCAGATGGGTTTCTATCCATACATAGGGTTGCCACCTTTTCTTTAAGCCAAACTGGAAGACTTTAGTGGTGGAATTGTAAAAGACCTGGGACACTTTTGATGGCCTGAAAGATAGTATTAATGTGAAGCATAGATCGCCGCAGCAAAAAATGCATGTGGCTGAATTGTGAGTGTTCTGCAAGGGTCAGATATGTCCTGGGGATAGGGCTAGTGCTAGCAGGGGGATGGGGAGAGTTAGATAGGTCTGGGGGTGGGGGCAGTGGTGGCTGGTGATCAAAATGTTGGGGGGCTCAAATAAACTGAAAAATTCAGAAAAAAACCCATCAATTGCAGCCTCACTGTGCCCCCTAAAGTGCAGCCAGTGTGCCCTTCAAATGCAGCCATTGTGCCTATCAAATGCAGCCATTGTGCCTATCAAATGCAGCCTCTGTGCCCATCATATGCAACCTGTGTCCATCATATGCAGCCTCTGTGCCCATCATATGCAACCTGTGCCCATCATATGCAGCCTCTGTGCCCATCATGCAGCCACTGTACCTATCATATGCAGCCTCTGTGCCAATCATACAGCCTCTGTGCCCATCATATGCAGCCAGTGCCCATATGTGCTGGGGGTGTCAGATATGTGCTGGGGGGGGGGCGCTTTGTGAAAGAAGAGGGCCAGTGCAAGGGGGGTTAGGATATGTGCTGGAGGGATCCTTTGGGAAGGAAGAAAGATAAGGTTAGGAGAGGTTTCCATATTTCAAATCCAATCCACACTTCTAGCATATCTTCCCCCCTGCCAAAACCCCCCCCAGCACTTATCCTCCTAACCCCTCGATACTCGACACTCCACATATTTTCTACCTTTTCCTCCTTTCCAGTCGCTCTCTCCCCCTCCCTCCTCAATCTACAGAGCATAATAAAAACTTTCTACAGGCCTGATATCAGTAAGTCCCTTCTCCTCCCTCCTCCTAGTGTGTGTACAGAATGGAGGAGGAGGAGGGGAGGAGCTGTGGTACACTGACATTCTGCTCTGCTCTGCTCTGCTGAACCAAGCTGCTGTAAGGGAGAGGGGAGACATGTCACTCTCGGTGTAGACCGTGTGAATGATGTGTCTGGGTCTTGGGCAGAAGTAAACCCAAACATCATTCAAAACCGGAGTGTCCGGGAGAAAACCGTACAGGTGGCAACCCTATCTATACAGGAAAACAATATGAGCTGCCCACGTAAGCTGATTCCTAGAAATTTACTTAAGCACAGTAAGAGGTTGGAAACGTGTAACGCAATGTGATGTGAGTTCCTTAGGTTTTATATAAATATCTGCCATAACTGTCTGATACAAACCTAGGTATGAAGAAATTCAATCCAAAGGTCAAAGGTTAGATTACATTTCAGCCTAGAACTATGCTATTTATTTGTGAACAAGCTCTAACAATGAATCCACCTTAGACTGAAAATATATCTATAAACCCAGATCAAACGTAAATAGTTTACTATATCTTTTCATGGGACAACATTGAAGAAATTACACTTTCCTACACTGTAAAGTAGTTAGTGTACAGCTTGTATAACAGTTTAAATTTGCTGTCCCCTCAAAATAACTCAAACGCAGCCATTAATGTCTAAGCCACTAGCAGCAAAAGTGAGTACACCCCTAAGTGAAAATTTCCAAATTGGGTCTTAGTCATTTTCCCTCCCCGGTGTTATGTGGCTCGTTAGTGTTACTAGATCTCAGATGTGAATGGGGAGCAAGTGTATTAAATTTGGTGTTATCACTCTCACTCTGATACTGGTCACTGGAAGATCAACATGGCACCTCATGGCAAAGAACTCTCTGAGGATCTGAAAAAAACAATTGTTGTTCTACATAAAGATGGCCTTTAAGAGGCTATCAGATATAAGAAGATTGCCAAGACCCTGAAACTGAGCTGCAGCGCTGTGGCCAAGACCATACAGTGGTTTAACAGGACAGGGTTTCACTCAGAACAGGCGTCGCCAAGTTGAGTGTACATGCTCAGCATCATATCCAGAGGTTGTCTTTGAGAAATAGACGTATAAGTGCTGCCAGCATTACTGCAGAGGTTGAAAGGGTGGGGGGTCAGCCTGTCAGTGCTCAAACCATACGTCACACACTGCATCAAATTAGTATGCATGGCTGTCGTCTCAGAAGGAAGCCTCTTCTAAAGATAATGCACACGAAATCCCGCAAACAGTTTGCTGAAGACAAGCAGACTAAGGACATGGACCACCGGCATCTAGAGCTCCGCTCCACCACAGCCCAGCTTTGACCACCGGAGCACACAGAGCATCCCTGAGGCCCAGACAGTGGGATTTTCGGATAGGGGAACACCCTAGGATCCCGCGAATGTCCTCTCTGCTGGCCAGGAGGGATCTGTCGAGACAGATGATGGCAGAAAACGGCCCCCTCAGCTATGCCAAGATGGCGTCGGCAGCACGAGGCCTGCCGGCCACAGCACCACCGGACACATCCATTGCGGACCAGGACTAGAACCAGCTGCCTTATCAAGGTACAGACTGCACTCCTCTACAGTCATTTAGCTCTCCCACTTCCACAGAATCATTACTGGGCAGATTGAGCATGGGATATCCCACTACCCCTATGAGGGATCCCCACACAGGCCTGCTGCTCACAGTGAGCGATGCACATGAGGAAATTCCTACCCCCACAGGCTTTCCATCCATGATGACTGCGTTTTCACACATGCTGTCTAAAAGCCTAGCCTTACAAGCAACACAGATCACTACTTCTCTGCAGGCAGATCTGCAGCAAATAGGGCTGAGGATGGATACCATAGAACGAAAAGGGTAAGTAGGATACCGGAATCTGAAAAGGAGATTCACAAGGTGGTGAAGTCCTTGATAAAGAGCCTTGTCCCTGACATTTCTGACCATCATTTGGAGCTAGATAGAGCTCACAGAGCGCTTCAAGATCCTCGCTCGGATGGTATGCCCAGAGACATCATCGTCAAGCCTCACTATTACTCAGTTAAAGAGGAGATCATGCAAAAGTCCAGGTATTTGGATAATCTCTCATTCCAGGGCCACAAAATTCAGATATTTGCCAACCTCTCTCCATACATGGTACAGAAGAGATGCTTCTTCAAACCGTTACTTCAGGTTCTCTTAGACAAGGAAATCACGTATCGCTGGTCCTTTCCCTTACGTCTGAATTTTTCGACTAAAGTTTTGGTTTCTCCTCCTTTCCAGACTTTCTCCTTACTCACCTTGGACTGATCCATCTGGAACCCCCAGCTGCGCAGGCCAACAGAGGAACCCCTGCTTCAACCAAGAGACCCCCCCCCCCCCCCCCCCCGGCGAGTCCGCTGCAACAGGTTTGGCTGAAGCAAAGCTCCAAACACTCCAAAGAAAACCTGTCGCCATGAAATTCCAACCTCTCCCTTTTTGGGATGGTCCTTTTTCCCTGCTCTTGACTCCTGTTCTGGGGTACGGGGGAAGGTTTGGTCTCCCTCTTCCTCATAGAGGCAGGAACAGGGGGGGGGGCCTCATCCTAGATGCAATGACTGTCATTTTATTTGTCATCTACTGACTGTTCAGGTTGGCCTTACGGCCATAGGCAATTTGCTTGCACTAGTGTCAGGAACCAGGAAACAGACAGAGACAGAAGTACAATCAAATCACACTTCTTTATTAATAAAAATAAAAAGGTAAATAGGAAAAAGCGTAGTCAAGCAAGCCAGAGTCCAATAGCCAGATTGGGTAGTCAGCCAGTCCAAAGTTCATAAACCAGATCGGGTAATCAGCCAGTCCAGAAGTCAGGGATCCAGGGAGAGCAACTGTAAGCAGGATGGAAGCCAGGAGGGCTGTAGCAAGCCAGTCTTGAAACAACAGCAGGAGATGGTTCCTAGTGATGTGACCAAACGTTAAGGCAATGGAGAAATGAGCTGGTAGTCTTTAAATAGGCAGGCCAGACGAGCATCATCTGGAACAGCTGGTAACTGTGGAGAGAGAAGAGAGCTGGCAATTAGCCGACAGCTGAGCGGCCAGCCCAGAGGAGGAAGGGCTAAGCCAGCCCTGGCAACTAGTTGCATTTGATTCTACCTTCTCCCTGAGGAGGAATTTTACTTAAGTTACCTGGTTCCTGTTTACATTTTTACCGGTTTTGACTCTATCTGAAGTATAGTTTGTTTTTGCTTACATCCCCTTTTTTGCCTTTTTTTTAGCAGGCTAGGCATTTGATAGCAAGCCGGCATTATCCTTCAGATATGCGGGTTATACTAATGTTGTATGTATTATAAAGTTAGGTAATTGGATTCAGGATGGATGCAGATGGGGTGGTTCGGAGTCACCCTTTGTCATTAAATACAGTATTAGAGAAAGGGCCCATAGTAAGGAGACATCCGCTCTCTGACTCTCCTACCTTCGGGGGGGGGGGGGGCGGGGGTGGAGCGGGTGGATCCTGGGTGGGTTACTGGGGGCTATCCCATTAGTAGGAGCTGCTACACAGTTCCCCTGCTGAACACGCTATTGTTGGGCGCTCTGTTTACAGGAGAGTACGGGTCCGTCCAGGACTCTTAGACACAATGGCCTAGGGGTGGTGGGGCTGTGGTGGACCTAGTGTGCCTTGATTGGTTCAGAGGCTCTCCAGGCACTTCTGGATCACAAACTGGTTATCCTTCCCTAAGGATACTCTGATCCCTTAGGAATTCGGGTTGGTTTGGCGAGTCCTGACCGCCCTGGGGGGAAGGGGTCAGGGACCCCTGATCTATTTTGGGTTGTTTTTGAGTAGTAATGTGTAATTGGAATGCTCATGATGTTGTCTTCTCCCATTTTCTCTACCTTCACCTTTCCGTTTTCATCTCTTTTCTTTCTATCTATCCCTATGCCTTTGCATAGTTCATGGATGCCACAACTGCATCCAGTCAGCATACCCAGGCTCCTGCAACACACCCTCATGGTTCTCGGGTGGCAGTCAGCGTGGACCACCTCGTTGGCAGGGTGAGTTTCCGATATACTGTGTAGATCACCCCTCTCTGATACATGCCTGACACACCCACTAAAGTGCCCACACTTAAAATTGTCTCCCATAACACGCAAGGCCTCAACTCCCCGCTCAAATGTAGGAAACTCCTGCAACATTATCGCTCCGTTCACGCTGATATTCTCTTACTGCAGGAGACGCACTTCCCATCTACATTTAAACCCACGATCTTACATCAGCACTATCCTCAATTTAACCTAGCTTCGGCGGAGAACAAAACAAATGGGGTAGCGGTGTGTTTTGACAAGCACATCAACCTATCCCAACCCGAGATCATCACTGATCCTCAGGGTCATTACATTTTGATATCAGGTCATATAGACGGGGAATGCTATACTTTTGTCTCCTACTATACACCAAACATGGGACAAAGTTATTTTTTTTAATCTTTGTTAGGCAAACTACAGAATCATCTTAAGGGTACAATTTTCTTTGGAGGAGACTCAAATATAGCCTTTGATTTTTCCCTTGACAAGTCAGCAAACGGTATGTCCAAACCCAAACGTCCGTCTAAGCAGGGTGTTAAAATAGCCAACATGATCCACACCACAGGACTGATTGATACATGGAGGGAAATGAACCCACATACGAAGGACTACACACATTTTTCAGCACCGCATCACACCTATGCCAGGATAGACCACATCTTCACATGAGCCTCAACATCCCTTTGATCAGCAGTGCCGGATTATAGATTCACCCCTTTCGGACCACTCCATGGTAGCTCTGATAACAAGGAGACCCATGGGGACCAGGAATCGCCCCCAATGTCGCTTACGGGAATCCCTGTTAAGCAACACCATACAATGCGCCCTACTTGAAGCGTCCATCAAGGAATACACCCTGCTGAATAATACAGAAGTATTCCACACTCTGGGCGGCACATAAGTCCGTTGTAAGAGGGAAATTAATACAGATGTCTTCTATACTCAGAGCAGAACACCAGGCTGACACATTTAAACTTGCAGAGGAGTTTCACATTCTGGCAAAAAAACACATAAACGTCACTCCAAAGCTGATTCCCTTGCTAAATTAGATACTACCCGAGCCCTGCTGAACATGTCTTTGACCACAGCAGCGGCACAACATCTTAGATGACCCGGGGCCAAATTTTATGCCCAAAAGGACAGGATGGGCTCACGACTAGCAGCGAAGCTGAGCCCCAAGGAACGCTTGCAGACCTTTCCTAAACTTAAGGTAACTTCTGGAGATCTCTCCAACTAAGGTAATGGAAACCTTTTTGCAGTTTTACTCAGATCTATATAAACAGAACCCCAATCCCACCAAAACTCTACGGGAAAAATTTCTAAGCGGCCTCCCATTGACTACTCTAGATAAGGAAAACTGTGACCTACTTGAGAGTCCGTTTAACCCAAGCAGAAGTCCTTGACACCATCAAATCTCTCAAAATGGGATCCGCACCGGGACTGGGCGGCTTTTCCAATGGGTATTCTAAAAAATTTGGACAATGCCTAGCCCCTTACTTGACACGACTGTTCAATTTTCTCAGGGATGGAGCCACCTTAAGTAAGGATCTGAACTCAGCATATATTTCAGTCATTACGAAACCAGAGAAAGATACCAGTGAGGTTGGCAACTATCGCCCTATCTCACTTATTAACAACGACATCAAAATCATGACTAAGATACTGGCAAACAGACTATCAAGCTTCATTTCGCTGTATATCCACAAAGACCAGGTGGGCTTCATCCCTGGGAGGCAAGGGCCAGACCAGATTAGACGGGTTATTGACATTATATCACTACTAAAAGCTCAATGGGATGGGGGTCCTCCGCATAAAGGGTTCCTGCTATCGATTGACCTGCATAAGGTTTTCTATTCGATAGATTGGGCATACCTGTCTGATATCCTGGGGAGATGGGGCTGTGGTAAAAACTTTCTAAACCTTATTACTTCGCTTTACTCTAGCCCTACTCCGCAGGTGCCTCTGATGGTTAGATACTCTGACTCCTTCCCCATAGGCAGGGGGTTCAGACAGGGGTGCCCTCTATTGCCGCTCCTTTTTGCCATGGCCATCGAAACCTTGGCCATCGCACTGCGTTCCAACCCTGACATTAAAGAGGTTATATGTGGCTCTCAAGAACACAAATGCGCTTTTTACGCGAACAATCTCCTTCTCTTCGTCACTTCCCCCTTGACATCTATGCCCATGATTACTCGGACTCTACAGGAATTCAGTGGGATCTCGGGCCTACGGATTAATATGAATAAATCACTAGCTTTAAATTTAACAGTCCCTTTGGACATACTTCATAACTACATCACAACTATCGAATAATTTAACTTTCTCATCGGTCCCCTCTCAGATTCTGTATCTAGGTGTCAGGAAGGTCAGCCCGATCATCCGACTGTCCCCGGAGGTTCTGTCTGTAAATTCCTTCATAAAGGTGCCAGTTGGCGCACGCGGGTGCGCGCTAACGCAGGTTGGCGCATGCGGGTGCGCGCTAATGCAGGTGGGCGCACGCGGGTGCGCGCTGTTGCTGCCGGGCGCACGCGGGTGCGCGCTAGTGATGTTCAGCACACGCGGGTGCGCGGAGAGGTTGGTGTGCGCGCGGGCGTGCAGCGTGGCAGGTCTTGGCGCCAAAGGGGTTATTTAAAGGGACCTGTTACCTTTCCTCCTTGCTGTCCAGTCTACAACTTTTCTGAAGTGACCCCCTTGTACCTGCCTGATTCTCGCTTACTCCTGTGACTCGGCTTACCCTGACTACTACTTGCTTGCTTCCTGCCCACGACCTCGGCTTGTCTGACGATTCTCCTGCCTGCTGATTCGGTACCTTACCTGCCTGCCTGTTCCTGACCCGGCCTGTCCACGACTTCGTCCAGCCTGCTGTTCCTCTACGGTTCCTGCCTTCCAGTATTCTACTCCATCTACTTGAAGGTCTGCTGAGAGAAAGCCGTACTACAAGACACCTTCCCCGCTTCTTCAGCGTGTGCGTTTCCTGCAGCTCCTGCTTCCTGCTGATTCCTGTTCCAGTCTGCACCTGGTCCTCTTCAGCTCCCGGAGCCAGACTAGCCCTTGCACCTGTGTCCTGCTAGGCACTTGTGCCCCTTCCGCGCTCTCGAACCTCTGTCTCCTCTACCAGGAGTTTCTGAGCCGGAGGAATACGAGTTGCTGCTCCCAGCATCCGTGGGCTCAACCACCAGGTGTCAAACTTACGTCTGACATAAATACACTATTCCAAGCCAACTACCCCATCATGGTGAGTAAATGTAGAACTGACATGGAACATTGGTCTAGATGTGGTCTATCCTGGCTGGGCAGAATTCATGCAGTGAAAATGACACTCCTGCCAAGGCTCTTATATTTATTCCGCTCTTTAACAATTCTGGTCCCCAAACGATTCCTGAACAAAACACAATCAGACATTTTACATTTCATCTGGGGGAAAAAAGGTTACAGATGCCCTTCGGAGACACTCTACCATTTGAGATCACAAGGAGGATTGGGTCTCCCCAACCTCTGGGGATATTATCAGGCAGCACAATTATCACAAATTTCTATGGCTTTCTCCAGGAACACGAAACCTGATTGGCTAACAATGGAAAGGCAAGTTATTCCCCGGCACACAATAGATTACCTTCTGGGATGCGACCCTAAACGCAGACCAGTGACAATGGCACCCACCCTTCCCCATTCAATAGCTCTATGCTCCAAACTTTTCACTCGTAGCACCCTGATTTCGGCACTTAGACCTCTATTACATATTTTTCATAATGATGATTTCCCCCTGGAGAGGAATATCGAAGCCTTCAAATGGTGGACAGATAAAGGTCTATATCGAAACGGGCACTTCTTTTCCCTTACAGGTCCTCTCTCACTGTCACACTGTAAAGAGAAATTAGACATGTCCGACTCAGAACTTTACAGATTCACACAAATTTCCCATTATTTACACTCCATCTGGACCACCAAACCACTACCCCCATTATCACTCAATATGAACAGTGGACCAGAGGGGAGGCATTTCATTGATCTACACGGCTCTCATGACCAAGGACACCAAGTCCTCGTATGTCTGAGCCTGGGAGGCTGACATGGACAGCACTTGGGACTCTGCACTTTGGTATAGAGCTTCGACTAGAGCTTCTAAAGGTATTCTTAACATCTCCCTAATCGAGGCCAGCCTCAAGGTACTATTCAGGTGGTACCATGTTCCTTCCAGGCTGGCTAAGATATTCCCAGGTATTTCACCAGCTTGTTTCAGAGGATGTGAATTGGAAGACTCCATGATCCATATTTGGTGGTCCTGTCCTAGCATCCTCTAATTGAGTCATTGGTTTCAAGCCAATGGCTAACAAGTATTAGCAGTTTAGTGTGTGACATAAGCAATAAAGCTATAAATTACCTAGCATTTCTGATCACTGGACTAGTATTATAAGGGATAAGGATGTGCTATGTAGTAATGTTGTATAATTTTTTTATTTCACCTTTTATTTTTTACTTTTATTACCAGGAAGTGTAAATGTTTACAAGCTGTTTTGGTGAAATATCTTTAACCACTTGCTTACTGGGCACTTGAACACCCCTCCTGCCCAGACCAATTTTCAGCTTTCCGTGCTCTCACACTTTGAATGACAATTACTCAGTCATGCAGCACTGTTCCCAAATTAAATTTTTGTCCTTTTTTTCCCCACAAATAGAGCTTTCTTTTAGTGGTATTTGATCACCTCTGGGTTGTTGTTTTTTGTGCTATAAATGAAAAAATACCGAAAATGTTAAAGAAAAAAAAACACTTTTTTTTGTTTCTGTGATAAAAATTTTAAAATTATTAGTTTTTCTTCATAAATTTTGGCCACAATTTATACTGCTACATATCTTTGGTAAAAAATAACCCAAATTAGTGGATATTATTTGGTCTTTGTGAAAGTTAGAGAGTCTACAAGCTGTGGTGCGAATCACACAAAATTGATCACATCTGATGTACTGGTGGCCTATCTCATTTCTTGTGACCCGAACAAGCCAGGAAAGTAAAAATACCCCCCAAATGACCCTTTTTTGAAAGTAGACATTCCAAGGTATTTAGTAAGAGGCATGGTGAGCTTTTTGATGCTGTCATTTTTTCCCACAATTCTTTGCAAAATGAAGATTTTTTATTTTATTAAAATTTTTTCCACAAAATTGTCATTGTAATAGGTTATTTCTCTCACGTGGCATGTGTATACCACAAATAATGCCCCAAAATAAATTCTGCTACTCCTCCTGAGTATTACGATGCCACATGTGTGGGACTTTTCCACTGCCTGGCCACATAGAGAGACCCAACATGCAGGGAGCGCCGTCGCGTGTTCTAGGAGCATAAATTACACATCTAACTTGTTGACTACCTATTGCACTTTTGAAGGCCCTGGAGCACCAGGACAATGACACGTGACACTGACGTGGAACTGATGACAGATGGCACTGATACGTGGCACTGATACATGGCACTGATGACAGATGCAACTAATACGTGGCATTGATGACACGTGACACTGACAGATGGCACTAATATGTGGCACTGATGACAGATGGCACTTATACGTGGCACTGATGACACTGATGACAAATGGCACTGATGACACTAATAACAGATGGCACGTGACACTGACAGGTGGCACTGATGACAGATGGCACTAATATGTGGCACTGATGACAGATGGCACTAATATGTGGCACTGATGACAGATGGCACTAATATGTGGCACTGACAGATGGCACTAATATGTGGCACTGATGACACGTGACACTGATATGGCACTGATGACAGATGGCACTATGTGGCACTGATGACAGGTGGCACGGATGACAGGTGGCAGTGGGGGCAGATGACAGTGGGGGCAGGTGGTAGTGGGGACAGATGGGCACTTTATTTTCCTTTTTTTATTTATTTATTTTTTACACTAACCGCTGTGAGATCTCACAGCGGTTCATCTCTCCCTCCTCACACGCTGTCTGTGTGAGGAGGGAGACCGCCGATGAGAGATGATCTCATATGTTTACATATGAGATCATCTCTCATTGGGCACGCCGATCGCGCTGTGAACGGCCGCTGTGATTGGCAGTTTACAGCGATCTGTGACTGGCTGTGTCTGGGGGACGCGGCCAGCACAGAACTTCCCCGATGCGTGCCCACGCAGCGCGCAGAGGGGAAGTAAACAGGAGGACATCCAGGGACGGCAGATAGAGTCCACGCTGTAGCCGTCTTTTGGCTATAGCGCGGGCACAAATCGGTTAAGAGACTAGTCAATACGTAACCATGATATTCCATATGCATGGATATTATAAGAGGAAGCAGCGTAGTGGCAATCTTGTTAAGTCCTTTCTTTGCATGCAATTGAGAATTAATGATGTGCACTGTACTGCATAGCAAGATAATAACTGGTATATGTATATACAGCGAGTAAAATGTTGAACACATCAGTAGTAGTTGCGCATATACTGATTGGTTTGCGCAAAAGTTATAGTGTCTACAAAATAGGGTATAGATTTATGGCATTTTTATTATACATTTTTTTATTAGTAATGACGGCGATCTGCGACATTGCAATGGACACATCGGACACTTTTGACACTATTTTGGGACCATTGTCATTTCTAAAGGTGCTATTGACATGACATTTTCACCACATGGCGGTAACAACCCATGCAATCCATACATACAAAGAAACCAGAACAAATACATTCAGAAATTAAGTTATGTGTAATAAAATGGAATGACACAGGGAAAAGGTAATGAACACATTAAAAAAGTGAGATGCAAAAGGCATGGAAAGCCAAGACACCAGCTGAAATCTATTAGTAATTAGAAAGCAATCCTGGCCTTTGTCAGTGCAAATTAATATCAGCTGGTTCAGTCTCAAATGATGGCCTATAAAAAGGTGATGGGTAAAAGCAAAGAGCTCTCTCAAGACTTTCGCAACCTTATTGTTACAAAACATACTGATGGAATTGGTAAGTATTTGATATAAATTTTCCATTATAACCATAATTTTCCTTTCCTGAAGGACTCCATGGCAGCCTACGTATGGGTTAATCCTGCCTCTCATACCTCATAGGACCCCACTCCCATAAATCTTTGCTCCTAATCAGAAACCGTGTTCCTTAACTTAGCCTACTCCAGCAAATGGGAGGGAACTCCTGCTGCCATGGAGTCCATCAGGAAAGGAAAATTACGGTAAGTATTTGATATAAATTTTCCATTTTCCTGACAGACTCCATGGCAGCCTATGTATGGGAAATAACTAGCCATACACACCCGGGTGGGCACAAATTGCTGGTTCAACAAAAAGGAAGGTTTAATTAGCACCGTTCAAACAGATAGAACATTTAAACCGAAAATTAACAGAAGAAAGAGCCACTGGCTCAATACAATAGTGCTTCATGAAAGTATTTATCGATGACCATGAAGCTGCCTTGCAGATTACTTCTGCTGACACGTGTCGGGAAGCTGCCCATGACATCGATACACCTCTGGTGGAATGAGCAGTCACAGCCTCCAGAGGAGCCAGCCCCTTAGCCTTATACACCCTTTGGATAGTCTGTACGATCCAGCCCGCAATGGTTCTAGAGGAAGCACGTAATCCTCTGTTTTTCCCGTAAAAATAGACAAACAAATGATCTGATTTCCTGAAAGATGCTGTAGCTTCCAAATAGCACTTCAAAACTTCCCCAACATCCAGAGGATGGGTAACTGAAGAATCAACTGACTGAAAGGTTGGAAGAACAACCTCTTGATTCTCGTGGAAAACAATGTCACTTTAGGATTTGATCCTAGCATTGGGATCAGAACCACTCGATCCGGGAAGAAGGAAAGGAAGGGCTCCTTAGAACCCAAGGCACTGATCTCCGAAACTCTCTTAGCTGATGCTTTTAGCCACTAAAAACGCTGTTTTAAGAGAAATGTCCTTCATAGACAGCTGATCCATTTGTTGAAATGATTCTTCTGAGAGGAAATCCAAAACAAGGGGAGGATCCCATTCGGAGAACCTTGGCTTTCTCTGAGGCCTAAGTCTTGATGCTCCTCTAAAGAACTGCCTGGTAAGAGGATGTCTTGCCCAAGAGATACCAGTAAAGCCAGAGATTGCGGACACTTGGACCCGTAGAGAACTTACAGACAATGGCAGATCCAAACCTGATTGGAGAAAACCTAAAACATCCTTAATTTCTGGGTTGTTACAAGAACCACCAGAAGATGAAACATAGTCTATAAATTTAGACCAGATTCTCTGGTAAACCTTATTCGTACCATGTCTCCTGGCATTTATTAAGGAAGCCAATGCTGAACTTGGACATCCTAATGCCTCCAGCCTCTTCCTCTCAACCACCAGACCATCAGATGGAGATAAGATGGGCATGGATGAAGGGATGTTCCCTGTAGAAGAAGATCCGGTCTGGAAGGGAGTGGAACTGGGTCCCGGTAACTCAGTTGTAACAGGAGAGGAAACCATGGCCTGTTGGGCCAATATGGGATGATTGCCACTATTTCGGCTACTTCCTGTCTGAGCCTTGAAAGAAACTGAAGAATCACTGGGACTGGAGGAAAGGCATACGCCTTGTGGAATCTCCACTGATCCGTGAGAGCCTCTACTCCGATGGCTTGAGGACAACGACCCCTCGTATAATACCTCTTCATTTTGGCATTGCAGGGGGATGCGAACAAATCCACCTCCAGAGTCATTCCCAACGACAGGATCCAGTCGAAAACTTCTGTGTGGAGAGACCACTCATTTGTTGTCTAAGGCAGTTCTTGAAAGGAAATCCGCCTGAACATTTTGAACTCCAGGAAGATACACTGCCGTCAGATCTGTTAAGTTCGCCTGGGCCCAGGACATGATTGGACTCACCTCCTTCAGAAGGGAGAGACTGCGAGTGCCCCCCTGTCTTGATATACGATACCGCTGTCATATTGTCCAACCCTATGAGGACTGAGGCCCCTGATGTCAGATAGCGGAAAGCCGAAGGGCCTGGAAGGCAGCTCGAAGCTCCAATACATTCAAAACCACCCCCTGAGGTGAAAAACTCCCACCTGCCCATGCCACCTCCAACTGACAGAGAGCGCCCCAGCCCCTGTTCCTGGCATCTGTCGTTACCGTTATCCAAGACACTGGAGCTATTGAATGGCAGTTGAGAAGATTCTTCCGCTGCAACCACCAGGGGAGACTTTCCTGCATAGAAGGAGTTATTCGAATCAGGTGATCTTGCAACACTGTTGCAGGAAACCCTTCTGAAAAGGTCGCATCCTCCATTGTGCCCACTTCACCATAGGGGCTGTGGGCACCATGGTGCCCATTATCCTGAGGCACTGAAAAGCCCTGAGAATGGGAGCTGAAATTGCCAGATGAATTCTGTCCCGGACTACTGAGATCTTTTCCAGAGGGAGAGAGATCATGCTCTTCGCCGTGTCGAACTGTGCCCCGAGAAACACTAGAGACTGTGTTGGCTCTAGGTGACTTTTCTCCCTGTTTAATAGCCAACCGAACTCTATCAGGGTAAAGATGACTTGATCTCGGTGTGACAGCAACTGCTCCCTGTCCTGTGACAGCAGAAGTAGGTCATCCAGATAATGATGTAACCCAATACCCTTGACGCTGATCAAGGCAACCACTGTCAGTGAGGCCACGTACACACGCGCGGACTGTTGGCCCAACCTTGTCCGCTGAACAGTGTTTGGGCGGACAGTCCGCTCGTGTGTGGGCTTTCAGCGGACAGTTTCAGCGGACAGTTGGACGGACAAGGTTTTACGGAAATTCCGAAAAACTGTCGCTGAAACCTTGTTTCAACGAACAGTCCGCCCGTGTGTAGGCTTGTTCGTCAAACTAAGTTCCGCGCATGCTCAGAAAGGATTTTCAAGCCGAAAGTTATAATGCAGTGTATAGGACGTCGTATTTTGCGTCCCGTCGTACGTGCCGTTCACGTCATTGCGCACGGTTTCAGCAAACTGTTCGTTCGTCGTGTGTGGCCATGTCCGTCCATGCTAAGTTTGAGCGGACTGTTCGCTCAAACTGTTGGACGGACAAAGTTGGGCCAACAGTCCGCGCGTGTGTACGCGGCCTAAGAGCTTTGAAAACACCCGCGGCGATGTTGTAAGCCCGAACGGGTGACATATAAACTGGAGATGTCTTTGCTTCACTGAGAATGAGATATTTCTGGAAGTCCTTCGCGATTGGGACTTGAAAGTATGCGTCTTTCAGATCTATCGAGACTAACCAATCGCCTGGTTGTATTGTCTGTCGTATAGTCAGTAAAGTTTCCATCTTGAATTTTTCCTTTTTTATAAAAGAATTTAGGTAAGTCAAGTCGATGACTGGTCTCCAAGATCAACTCTTTTTGCATAAAAAGAGGGGAATAAATCCCTTGAAAATTTTCCCCTGTTGGGACAAAAATGGCCGCACCTTGAGCGATAAGGGAATCTGTGTAAGCTAGAAGCTTGGGAAACTGTTTTGATGACCCAAAAGTCCTGTATCGAGGCTGCCCAGACATGGCAGAAACGGAGTAGACAGGCCCCTACCTGCTCCGCCTGGACAGGCTCTATATCAAAAAGACTTAACAGCTTCTCGATTCCCGGAAGAAGTTGTTTTCGAAGACTTCTGACCAGAAGGCTGGTTTCTCCTCCAGATCTTCCTAAGCTCACGACCGGCCTGCAACGTCGTGCATCCCTAGCACGTTCCGGATTTTGTCCTGCTTGGGCCCTCTTCTGACCTAAAAGCCGGCGATCCTGGGGTAAGAACCCAGACTTCCCCCCAGTAGCACGTGTGATGGCTGAATCCAGTTTATTCCCAAAGAGGGAGGCGCCCTCAAAGGGAATTTTGCACCAGGCCTGTTTAGAGGCCGGATCCGCCACCCAAGGGTGTAACCATAAGGCCCGTTTAGCTGTAACAGAAGACAGCATGACACGTGCTACTAGGCGAATAATGTCCAGAGATGCCTCACCCAGAAACACTGACGCCATCTTCATCTCGTGTATTGGAGAGTTCTTAAATGCATCCTCGGAAATGTTTCTCAAAATCGCACCCATATCATCAGTCCAGCACTCCACAGCTTTAGATAAAGCTGCCAATGCCATTGCTGGCTTACAGGCCATCCCGGCCATAATATAGATACGCTTCAAATCTATATCGATTTTTCTTTCAAGATCATCCTTGAAAGAGACGGTGTCTTCCAGAGGGAGCATGACATGTCTTACAGTCTCATCAAAGCCACATCAATAAGAGGAGCAGACTCTAAATGCTTCACCTCCTCACCCTTAAATGGGTACATTCTTGCTACTTTGGAGATCAAAGAATTCTTCCTCTCGACTTTACTCCATTCATCCGAGATGCTTTCACCTAGTTCCCCCAAAAAGGGAAAATGTGAGCGTTCTTTTTTAAGATGCTTAAAGTACTTCCTCTGTTTAGCGGGTGCTTCCACCGGCTCTTCCCATCTTAGTGCGTCTTTGACTGCTCTGACCAGATGAGGAACCAGGGAGAAATCAAACCCTGCATTAGAATCGTCCACTTCAGCCTCACCGTCAGAGGAACCACTGAAGGAACAACTGTCACGGGAGGGACCCGGCACCTCAAGGTCTTCCATCTCAATGACTGAAGTTGGCACAGAGGGAGGAACGGCCGCATGCGTGGAATCTGATCTACTCTTGAACCACCTTTCTGACCAAGGCCTCTACTTGCTGGTCTTTAGTATCTTTCTTTTGCGGCTCGAGAGAAACATAAATCGCATAGCGATTTGTCTTCCGGAATTTTGGCTCTGCAACCCCAACAGAATTTCCCTTCCAAGCGACCAGAATGGTGTTGGGAATAGTGCCGAGACCCGGACCTCGACTTGTCAGAGCGGTGTCTGGAAGAGGACTTATCACGTACCGAATTTGATCTTGAATGGCCACGACGTGACCCAGACAGAGCATTGTCTTCGCGTGCTGATGAACGAAGATCCGGTACTTTTTTTTTTTTACTCCCAAACCAACCTAACAAACAGGCAGAAAGGAACAATAAAATTCCATCCTACCTGCGGTGCAAGGGCTGGCCACAAGGGGGCAAAGTGACATCCATAGCAAATAGATTCAGACAAGCTGCCACTAAGTCAATAGCAAAATATAAATTAATGAATGACACAATACCATCTAGTGTTCAAAAATCAGCCAATAAAGAGTTAATTCAGCAAGGATTACGCATAAAAACTCTTACCCCTGAATTCCACAGAGCAAGCAGTGAATGTCCCTCTTTTTTATTGCTAAGAGAGAAGCAGCAAACCTGTCTGAATCTAACAGGTTTTTAAAACTGCCGCCGGATGACATCATGGCGCCGATAGCGTCGTCTCCACGGCGCTCGCGCGCATGCGCAAGAGCAAACCAAGCCTCAATCTCAACCGAGGCTTGCAGCTGCGCAATACAGGAACAGAGCGGCGAACTGGAATGCATATGCGCTCCAGCCGCCATCCCCCACCAAACGATCGGCACAGGACACAGAGAAAATACAAACATACACATACACAGGCTGCCGTACGATACCATTCCAGCACAGCGTCCACCCGACCTATCTCCTATCCATAGGCACGATCTTGGGGATCATTTAAAGGGAAAGACCTCCCGCTAATAGCTAGGACGAATGGCCATACTGCCGCTTGTCAGCCAGTGGCTGGATAGTAAGCTCTTCATGGCATACATCCCCATGTCCTCCCTGCTAGTAGCTGGGATACTGGACTCCAGACACCAGAAAAATTCCATCATGTGTGTGAACTGCGAACAGGAACCAGAACCGGATTTACGACTCCTTCAGGTAAGAACTACCCCTTTGGTCCTTAAGGAGGACAAAAAAGGAACACAGTCTCAGATTAGGAGCAAAGATTTATGGGAGTGGGGTTCTATGAGGTATGAGAGGCGAGATTAACCCATACGTAGGCTGCCATGGAGTCTGTCAGGAAAGAAGGATTTCTAAACTTCTGAATGTTCAAGTGAGCACTGTTGGGGCCATAACCCAGCCATGACAAGGTGTTCCTTGTAAGATTTCTAACAGAGGAGTAAAAAGAACTATCAGAAGAGTTGTCCAAGAGCCAAGGACCACTTGTGGAGAGCTTCAGAAAGACCTGGAATTAGCAGGTACAATTGTTTCAAAGAAAGCATTAGCTTCAGCCCTGGAAGGATTTACCCTCTTTCTGATCAGAGCACTTTTTGCGATTTGGCACTGTTGCTTTAACTGACAATTGCGCGGTCGTGCAACGTTACACCAAAACAAAATTGATGTCCTGTTTTCTTTTGGTGGTATTTGATCATCTCTGTGGATTTTATTTTTTACGCTATAAACAAAAAAAGATCGTACATTTTTTTTAAAAAAGCTATTTTTTTTACTTTTTGTTATAATAAATACCCCAAACATATTTTTTCCTCAGTTTAGGCCGATATGTATTCCTCTACATATTTTTGGTAAAAAAAATCTCAATAAGCATATACTGATTGGCTTGCACAAAAGTTATAGTGTCTACAAAGGGGATAGATATATGGCATTTTTATTATAATTTTTTTTATTAGTAACGACAGCAATCTGCGACATTGCGGTGGACAAATCGGACACTTTTGACACTATTTTGGGACTATTGTCATTTATACAGCAATCAGTGCTATAAAAATGCACTGATTACCTTGCTTTTTTACACTGTGAGGGAAGGGGTTAAACACTAGGGGTTATCAAGGGGTTAAGTGTGTCCTAGGGAGTGATTCTAATTGTAGGGGGGGGTGGGCTCACTACAACATGACAGAGATCACTGCTCCCGATGACAAGGATCAGTAGATCTCTGTCATGTTGCTAGACAGAACAGGGAAGTGCCTTGTTCTGCCACTACGTGACACGATCGCGGGACACCGGCGGACATCGCATCCACTGAACCAGTCAGAGAGTGCGGTCAGGCAGTAAGCGGCGGGCGCGTGCATGCCCACTAGCCCACAAATTAAAGGGGACCTACCTGAATGCCCATTTGCCCACCACTGCCATTGTGCCGACGTATATCGGCACGTGGCAGTCAGCAAGTGGTTAAGTAATGCACCCAACCACCATGGCATGTATGCACACTCACCAAGCAAGACTCCATTGCTGAAGAAAAATCATATTGAAGCTCATTTAAAGTTAGCCGCACAACATTCTGGTTGGGTTCACACTGCAGCATGGAGCGGCTCACAGCAAGGGTCCGGTGTGTCCCTGTTCACCATTTCAGGTCTGATTTCAGCCCAAAGACATTCTACCATGAAGATGAAGATGAAGATGAAACGAGGGTGGACATTTCAGCAAGACAATGATCCCAAACATAAAGCCAAGGAAACTCTCAATTGGTTTCAAAGGAATAAAATAAAGCTGCTAAAATGGTTCAGCCAATCACCTGACTTGAGTTAAATAGAAAATCTATGGAAAGAATCAAAGCTCCGAGTTCATAGCAGAGGCCCACGGAACCTTCAAGATTTGAAGACTGATTGTTTGGAAGCATGGGCCAAAATCACACCTGAGCAATGCATGCGACTAGTTTCTCCATATAGGAGTCTTGAAGCTGTCATTACTAGGGCTGAAACGATTAATCATTAAAATTGATAATAATTGATAATAAATTGTTGTCAGCGATTTTCATTATCGATTAGTTAGTCTAATGGCACGCACCTTCCTCCCTGCCAGTCTGCCTCCGTCCCGGTGTTAGAATCATGTGTACAAGCCAGCGCAGCCGCTGTATTCTCATGAGAATACAGGGGGAACATCCGCCTCTCTCCTTCTCGCTGACATCAGCCCCCCTGATATTCTCAGCCCCGCCCACTGCTGCCTCAAGGGGAATAGAGAGAGAGAGAGGCGAGAAGCAACCGTGAGTGCCGAGTTGCACCTGTAATATAATATAAGGTAGCGGCTATGGCTATTACAATACAATACTCAGTATACTTTAATTTCTGTGAAGACAACAAGTGCCCCATTATAACTGTTTCTGGGTGGGCATAGTGTTCCGGGGGGGTGGAATAGTGGCCCATCATTGGTTTTCCTGGGAGGGGGGAATAGTGCCCCATTGGTTTTCTTGGGGGGGGGGAGACAGTGCCCCATTGGTGCTCCTGGGAGGGGGGAATAGAGTCCCATTGGTGTTCCTGTGAGGGGGAGGGGGGAATAGTGCCCCATTGGTGTTCTCGGGGGGGGGGGGCAGGGAATAGTGCCCCATTGGAGTTCCTGGAGGGGGCTAGTGCCCCATCATTGGTGTTCCTGGGTGGAATAGTACTCCATCATTGCTGTTCTTGGGAGGAATAGTACACCATCATTGGCGGTTCCGGGAGGAATAGTGTTGCTCCATCATTCGTGTTCCCGGAAAGAATAGTGCCCCATCATTTTAATTATTATTTTAAATAAATAAAACAATTGCATATTACGTTTTTTTTTTTTAAAGATTTTATCCAATTAATCAAAACTAAAAAATAATCGGCCAACTAATCGATTAGGAAAATAATCGTTAGTTGTAGCCCTAGTCATTACCAACAAAGGATTTTTTACGAAGTATTAAATACATTTCAGTTAGCTTGTTCAATACTTTTCCCTGTGTCATTCCATTTTATTACATATACCTTGATTTCTGAATTTATTTGTTTTGGTTTCCATGCATGTATGGATTGCATCGGTTGATACTGACATGTGACATTTTCATGTTAATAGCACCTTTAGAAATATACTTGCCTAGAAATATCTTGACCTGTTTAACCAATTAAGGTCCGGAAGGATTTACCCACTTCCTGACCAGGCCATTTTTTGTGATATGGTACTGCATTGCTTTAACTGACAATCGATGTCCTTTTTTTGCCACAAATTTCTTTTGGTGGTATTTGATCACCTCTGCAGTTTTTATTTTTTTGCGCTATAAACAAAAAAAAAAAAACAACAATTTTGAAAAAACAACAATATTTTTTACTTTTTTAATAATAAATATACTCAAAAATGTTTTTAAAAAACAAATTTCTCCATTAGTTTAGGCCAGTGTTTCTCAATTCCAGTCCTCATGGCCCACTGAGGCCGCGTACACACGCGGGGACTGTTCGCTGAAACTTTGTTCGTCAAACAGTTGCCGCAACAGTCCGCTCAAAATTTGCATGAGCGGACTTGCCCACACACGAGCGGACTGTTTCAGCGAACTGTTTGCCAAACAGTTCGCTCAACTTTTGAAATGAACGGACTCGCCCACGTAAGGCGGAGGCAAGTCCGCCCATTTCGAGCGCGTGTACAGGTAGGCGGGGCCCGCGAAGGAGACGTCGCGGGCACCGCCGCCTGGAATGGACTTAAAGGGGAACCCCAACGCCGAAAAAAATCGGCGTGGGGGTCCCCCCAAAGTCCACAACAGACCCTTGTCCGAGCACGCTACCCGGCCGGCCAGGAAAGGGGGGGCGAGCGAGCGCGCCCCCCCTCCTGAGCCGTACCAGGCCGCGTGCCCTCAACATGGGGGGCGCCTTGGGGAAGGGGGGGCCGCGCGGCCCCCCCACCCCAAAGCACCTTGTCCCCATGTTGATGAGGACAAGAGCCTCTTCCCGACAACCCTGGCCGTTGGTTGTCGGGGTCTGCGGGCAGGGGGCTTATCGGAATCCGGGAGCCCCCTTTAAGAAGGGGGCCCCCGGATACCGGCCCCCCACCCTATGTGAATGAGTATGGGGTACAATGTACCCCTACCCATTCACCTGTAAAATAAAAGTACCCAAAAAAAAAAACACAACACACGAGAAAAAATATTTTATTGCACAGCTCCGGGGGTCTTCCGTCTTCGGGGGTCTTCTCGCCGGACTCCTCCGCTATCTTCGTGTAGCTCTTTTGCTATCGGAGGAGTCCGGCCTCCGATAGCAAAAGAGCTACACGAAGATAGCGGAGGAGTCCGGCGAGAAGACCCCCGAAGACGGAAGACCCCCGGAGCTGTGCAATAAAATATTTTTTCTCGTGTGTTGTGTTTTTTTTTTGGGTACTTTTATTTTACAGGTGAATGGGTAGGGGTACATTGTACCCCATACTCATTCACATAGGGTGGGGGGCCGGTATCCGGGGGCCCCCTTCTTAAAGGGGGCTCCCGGATTCCGATAAGCCCCCCGCCCGCAGACCCCGACAACCAACGGCCAGGGTTGTCGGGAAGAGGCCCTTGTCCTCATCAACATGGGGACAAGGTGCTTTGGGGTGGGGGGGCCGCGCGGCCCCCCCTTCCCCAAGGCGCCCCCCATGTTGAGGGCACGCGGCCTGGTACGGATCAGGAGGGGGGGCGCGCTCGCTCGCCCCCCTTTCCTGGCCGGCCGGGTAGTGTGCTCGGACAAGGGTCTGTTGTGGACTTTGGGGGGACCCCCACGCCGATTTTTTTCGGCGTTGGGGTTCCCCTTTAAGTCCATTCCAGACGGCGGAGCCCGCGACGTCTCCGTCGCGGGCCCCGCCTACCTTCACACGCGCTCGAAATGAGCAGACTTTCCTCCGAGCGGGAACAGTTTGCTCATTTCGAAAGTAGCCTACACACGGGCGGACTGTTCGCTCAAACAAAGTTTCAGCGGACAGTTTTTCGGAATTTCCGAAAGACTTTGTCCGTCAAACTGTCCGCTGAAACTGTCCGCTGAAAGCCCACACACGGGCGGACTGTCCTCTGAAACACTGTTCAGCGGACAAAGTTGGGCGAACAGTCCGCCTGTGTGTACGCGGCCTAACAGGTCATGTTTTCAGGCTTTCCATTATTTTGCACAGTTGATTTGATCAGTTTCACTGCCTTAGTAATTACCCCAGCTGTTTCATCTGAGGGAAATCCTGAAAACATGACCTGTTAGTGGGCCATGAGGACTGGAATTGAGAAACACTGGTTTAGGGCACTATGTATTCTCCTACATATGTTTAGTAAAAATAAAAGTTAGCATTTTTATAAATTTTTTTTTTTACTAGTAATGGCAGTGATCTGCGATTTTTATCAGTACTGCGGCATTGCACCAGATAGATCGGAAACTTTTGACACATTTTTGGGACCACTGACATTTATACAGCGATCAGAGATATAAAAATGCACCGATTACTGTGTAAATCTCACTGGCAGGGAAGAGGGTTAACACTAGGGGGAGATCAAGGGGTTAAATGTGTTCCCTCGTGGGTGGCTGGTTGCGATTGCGCCCACCGGCCATGTGTATCGGGTCACCCGCTGTGCAATACGCGCACGTGTACCTGCTATGGCTCTTAAAGGGGAAGACGTATAGGTACGCTTTTGTGGTAAGAAATCACTTTGCTGACGTAAATGTGTGCGCGCTGGTTGGCAAGTGGTTAATTCTTGTTTTACCCGCTGTATATAAATATACTGTATATACATGCTCAGCATAAATGAGTACACCCCAACAGGGGCGCACTGACCATTCAGGCACTCGGGCACAGCCCGAGGGCCCCATGCCACCAAGGGGCCCCATCAGGGTTGCCAGCCTCAATAAAACCAGGGACAGTATGTAAAGATCTGTGTTTTTTTAAAGATCCCAAGATTATAGCTGCCCCATATCTCCAGTACCTTTTCAGTGTGTGTATGTGTATTCTGTGTGTGTATACAGTGTGTGTATATTGTGTGTATGTATGTGTATACTGTATGTGTGTGTGTGTGTGTGTGTATACTGTGTGGCCATAATTTATTGCCTGGGGGCCCCATAATCTCCTATTGCCCGGGGGCCCATAAACTTCTCCTATTGCCAGGGGGCCCCATAATCTCCTATTGCCTGGGGGCCCCATGAGTTGTCAGTCCACCCCTGCACCCCAACAGATTTGACAGAAAACCTTTACTTTCCTTTCAGAATCAACATTTTCTATGGGACTGTCAGGAACGGGTATGACCAGAAATGTGTGGACTGCCACAGAGAATATCAGGCACAATTACAGTGTAAATGAATATAATTTATTTAAAAATAAGTGAATATCATAAGTTTAAATACACCTCCATTATACCAAACTGTGTAAAATAAACCAGATAACCAAACAAATAGTGACACATGATAAACAAATGCCCAAACCAAGTATATACAGCAAGCAGGGAATGCAAAGCGTAGTCATAACAGAGCTAGGGTCATACATGAGAGATCATGCAGAAGGAGCTGGGAGCAAGATAGGACAGAGAGAGGGTAACAGGAGACAGAGAGGGGGACATGGCCTGGCCTGACTGGAAGATGGACGCTTAGTTCCCGAGCTCCCGCTGCCTCACGAGGTGCTATCTGATTATCGAAGGTATCAGCTGTCTCTCGTATGATTTCTAATGTGGACTGCATAGAGGAATTCCTCGGCATCACGCTCCCGCTCTCCCCGGGGGAACTCACCCTACAATTACGAGTGGTACATATCCACATGGAAGACCTTGACAACAGGGGGAGACGCCACAATTTCCTTGTACGAGGCCTTCCGGAGGTGATTGAAGGTGACCAGCTTTAACCCTCTGTAACTAGCATTTTTAATAACCTGCTGAATAGACCTCCACAAACCCCCATAGCCATGGACAAAATTCACCGAGCACTAAAGCCTAAAGGTAGAGACACAGACCCTCCACGGGATATAGTATTGCCTCCCGGATTTCAAGTTAAAAGAAGACATCCTCAAACAGGCTAGGGGTGTGCCGCACATTACATATGATGGTTCTGCGATCTAAATTTACCAAGATCTCTCTAGCATCACATTGCAACACCGGAGAGATTTGCGGCCTTTACTAGATGTGCTTTGCGCCAACGGCATCGCTTACAAATGGAAATTCCCATTTTGTCTTTTGGCTTCCGCCCTGGGTCGCACCGCGCATTTGAGAGTACCTGAAGACCTACCTCACTTCTCTCGCACCCTCAACATTCCATTAGTTGATGTGCCCAACTGGTTTGCTGACTTCCGACGCTCTGCGGTGAAAAAAGATCCACCATTGGCTGAACCCATGGATGCTCAAGCTAGTAGCTATCGGCGACGCATATCTCCATCAGCCTCAGACACTCAAGGCACGCCCAGAGGCCCTCGCCGCTCTCACAGCCTGTTCTACACTCCAAGCTCTCGAAGAGCTAGAAGAGATCACTGAATGCGTTCTCAGGTACCTGTCAGTTTGCCTTGTCGTTAAGGGTACACCTTACAGTTTCTCTCACTGTTTTAATGTTGAACACTTGGAGCCTAACCTGATGACTGTCTCTTCGGTTTACACTTTCATTTTCATCTGAACTGTCTCTTTCTCTACTCGCAATGTTAACATACAGTCAACCGCTCACTCTGCAGTAATGATCTGTTTTCACCGTATCAGTACAGTGTCGATGTCTCCACTGTCTATCCACATTCTGTATGGCCGCGGACTTGTAGCGGTTCCTACTACAAT
Organism: Lithobates pipiens; assembly: GCF_037356315.1. Taxonomy (NCBI): domain Eukaryota; kingdom Metazoa; phylum Chordata; class Amphibia; order Anura; family Ranidae; genus Lithobates; species Lithobates pipiens. The sequence goes on from NW_027507791.1 coordinate 89,367,027, forward strand.
CCCCACAAATCCTTGCGGCAAGACACCCGCCCCTTGCTGGATGACATCAGAGGAATCCCACTTGATAGCGCATACCTATTCTGGACGCACACTGGCACTCAAACTTTTTTTCCTACCCGACCATCCTAACAATGCCATTTTTCACGTAACTGTTTCACCCCTCATAATTCTTGTGGTTATATTGAACTAAGGCGATGACTTCTATGTTCAACCATCGGAGGTACTGTACCCTCACTTCTTTATTGAACTGGTAAACTGAAGCACTTGTCGTTCCAGACCTTGACATCTGAGGGGTGTGCTGTAATCTTCATTCCTGGATATACCTCCTACACTCCAGAATTTTCCAGTAAGTCCGCTCCTCTTTATTCTTTAAGAATATACGTGACAGGTTTGCAATAACGCCATGTCTCTGCATCGCTTAGCCTGTGAGGTTCCCCCTTTCATTCGGACTACTTGCTTTCTACTTGGCACAACGATGTTATAGACTCCTTGAAAGGGGGTACTTGCACTAGCCTTTACAGCAGAGTGGTAACTATGTTTGCTTATTGCACTATTCGATTGTTATCATTTTTATTGGTTACTGATAAACTGTTATAGTTTTTTGATCGTTTAGGCTACCTAGCCTGCATTAGCCACCTAGGCATTTTTATGTCTTGTGTGGTTTGTCCAGCCCGTGGTTGTGCCTTTCGTTTTGAGACCTAGTGTTTACATCTAAGTAAGATTTCGCAGTGATAGGATGCAACAATCTATATCTCCCCGAGATATTTACATGCACCTAGTTTGCTGGCATGAGGCAGGTTCCTCTTATTCCCCGTCTACTAAACTTCTATATCTCCTCCATCTTCAGCCTGTTGAGTCGTGAGTCAGCATAATAGCGATACACCTATTTTTTTTTCTCTTCTCGGTCGGGTTAGAGCCGACCCCCACACGGTAGCAGCAAGTTCATCCGATATAGGGTGGGTTTGCTGTCCCCGCACTGTACACCTACAGATCCCCCTAATATCAAGACAGGGTGTTACCCTCCCTCCTACTGTCTCATCGGTTTTCTGATGGTAGTCACGGTTCCCTAGCTCATCTGTTTACACGGACACAGCGTCTCGCGCTCTCATTCCTATACCCCCCACTCCCCCTTCCCCTCCTGAATGGTAATAATGAATTCAACCCTGGCATTGCAACAGGCAACCCCTCTCCACCAACAGCTTAAACTATACTCTACTAACATCCAAGGACTTAACACGCCTGAAAAGCGAACAAAACTATTATCTGCATTACAACACTCCAAAGCTCATATTGTTCTTATTCAAGAAACTAACTTCAGAGCAGACAGCGTCCCAAAACTATATAGCAAACACTTTCCCACGGTTTATCAGGCGCCCCAATGCAGATGCTAAATCCAAAAGGCGTGTCTATTCTAATCTCACGACATTGCCCAATCAAAGTTGATGACATTCTGAAAGATACCCAAGGCAGATTTCTATTTCTGAAAGGCACGATATATAGCAAGCCCATAACTCTTGCAAATATATATGCGCCTAACACGCATCAAGTCACCTTCCTTCGCAATACCTTCCAACACCTAACCTTGTTCCAATCCGGCGCCCTCATTGTCGGCGGGGACCTGAATGTTACCCTTAACCCCACCTTTGATACCTCCTCTGGCACCACCACTATGGTGTATAAGACTCTTCGCGTGATCAAATCACAATTTCACGACCTGTTGCTACATGACTCATGACGCACATTGCACCCCAACGAAAAAGACTACCCTTTTCTCTCCTCCCCACAATAAATATTCACGACTTGACTACTTTTTTCTATCCCAAAATGAACTGTCCTTATTAACCAAAGCCACCATTGACCCCAAAATCCTATCGGATCACAACCCAAATCTCCATGACCTTATCTATTCCGGACACTGTGGCCCGCACACACATTTGGCGTCTCGACAATTCCCTACTCACTGACTCTGATAATGTTCAAAGTCTCTGCAATTATTTTTCTGAAAATTCCCTGGAAGGTTCCCCACCAATTGTGCTCTGGGCGGCCCATAAATGTGTTATTAGGGGGGATATTATATCTCTATCGGCCACAGGAAACAAACTTAGAAGAGCACATATTGATGACTTGTCTAAAAGCATACACAGTTTGGAAAAGAAACACAAAGCCTCTCTAGCGGCTAATGTACTCACAGAACTGACGAAAGCACAAGAAGAACTTCTGGCAGAGCTGCACAAAAAAATGAAATGACACTTCACCCTCTCCCAGAAATTCTTCTATGAGTATAGTAACAAGTCAGGAAAGCTGCTAGCTACAGCCCTTCAGGCTAAGAAAGCAATGCCCACCATACATGCGCTCAGAAGTACTACGGGTGAAAAAATCTCCAAGACGGAAGATATAATGAACAATTTTGTTCGCTACTTTTCAGAACTATATAACCTCCCCCCCCCCCCCACAACAATCTACCTCCCAGAATGATCGTGCGACCGCTATCCGCACACATTCTTACAAAAATATTCTCCCACTCCCCTCACAAGTGAAGAGTCCTCTGCTTTAAACTCCCCAATAACAGTTGAAGAGACCCTAAATGCCCTGAAACAAATGAAGCCTGGAAAAAGCCCGGGCCCTGACAGCTTCACAGTAAGCTATTACAAGACTTTCCCCGATCTCTTACTCCCTCATTTGGTCAATGCCTTCAACCAACATCCGAACTCCAATGAAGTATATAGAGATATTTTGGAAACCCACATTACCCTTATACCTAAACCTAATAAAGACCCAATGCTAGTCACTAACTACCACCCCATCTCGTTGCTCAATGTAGACCTGAAACTTTATGCCAAAATATTAGCGAACCGTATTCTGCCCCTCCTCCCTCAATTAATTGATTTGGATCAAGTTGTTTTTGTCCCTGGCAGGGAAGCCAGGGACAACACTACCAAAGCACTGAATATTCATCATTGGCTCACTACAACATCCACTCCTGGCTTTTTACTATCCCTTGAGGCAGAGAAGGCGTTTGACAGGGTGGCCTGGGACTACATGGAGGCAACCCTGCGGACAGTAGGAATCCCACACCATTTACTGCAGATAATGGTCCTCTATTCATCCCCCATGGCAAAAATCTGAATCAACGGCAGGCTGTCGAACGCCTTCTCCATTTCCAATGGTACCCGCCAGGGTTGTCCCCTTTCACCCCTGATTTTTGTACTTACTATGAGACCCTTTCGCCGCAAACTCAGGGACAACCCAGACATAAAGGGCTTGTCAATAAACCATAAAACATATAAGATAGCAGCGTATGCGGATATTTTACTTTTCCTTTCAGATCCAATTACCTCTATCCCCAACCTGCTAAAAGATTTTAAGCTCTTCCAGGATCTGTCTAATTTGAAAATTAATTTCACTAAATCGAAAGCCCTCAACATTTCCCTACCACCTTCAATAGTAACGCAGTGTTCCCACAACTTCCCTTTTAGCTGGGAAAAAGAAACCATCACATACCTAGGTATCCAAATTCCTACTAATTTGACTTCCCTCTATGCTAAAAATTTCCAACCAATCCTTCCTTCTATCCAAACCGACCTGCACAAATGGCAAACGAGTCCCTTCTCGTGGTTTGGCAGAATGGCCATTTTGAAAATGAATGTTCTGCCAAGGCTACTTTATTTACTTCAAGCTATTCCTATCAGCTTACCTCCTTCCTTTTTTTGCTCATACAAATGCCTATGTAGACATTTTATATGGAAGTCCAAAGCTCCTAGAATCAGCTGGCAAAGACTCACACTTCCTAAAAATCTTGGAGGTCTTGGGACCAATCCACATTCCCTCCCCCCCCCCCTTGCTGTTCTAGAGAAATGCTGTCCTTAAAAATTCCAGACTTGGGGACGGTGCTCCCTCAATTGCAGTGCAGTGCTGAATAGTGATGGACGAACTTCCGACGGGACGTTTCCCGAACGCGGACCGCGAACGCGGCCGATAGTTCGCGAACCGTAACGCTCACGGCGGGTCCCATTGACTTCAATGGGAGGTGAACTTTGCAAACCTACAGGTCAAATTTGCAGCCACAAAATAATTACTAGCTGTGCAAACATAGTCCCACCACATGGCAAATGACATAACACATGTATGAGGTGAATCTGGGATCGACAACTACAAGCATTCTTATTTTATATGTGAAATTGTGACAATTCAGGACTGTGGAGCGCATGAAGGCAATGGAGGAGAGGGAAGGTCAGGGTAGGCTAAGAAGAGGGTGCAGGAGATGATCACCAGCAGCGTGAAATACAGCAATGACACCTGCACCGTGATAGAGTGATCTGACACCAGCACCGTGATAGAGAGCACTGACACCAGCACCGTGATATACAGCAATGACACCAGCACCGTGATAGAGAGATCTGACACCAGCACCATGACATAAAGCACTGACACCAGCACCGTGATATACAGCACTAACACCAGCACCGTAAGCAGCCCCAGGACGAAGTCAGCATAGCACAGGGATGGTGGGAGCCCCTCATAATGAGCATAGCACAGGGATGGTGGGAGCCCCTCATAATATGCACAGCAGAGGTACAGCCCCAGGAGGAAGTCAGCACAGCACAGGGATGGTGGGAGCCCCTCATAATAAGCAGCCCCAGGAGGATGTCAGCATAGCACAGGGATGGTGGGAGCCCCTCATAATAAGCAGCCCCAGGAGGATGTCAGCATAGCACAGGGATGGTGGGAGCCCCTCATAATAAGCAGCCCCAGGAGGAAGTCAGCACAGTACAGGGATGGTGGGAGCCCTTCATAATAAGCAGCCCCAGGAGGAAGTCAGCACAGCACAGGGATAGTGGGAGCCCCTCATAATAAGCAGCCCCAGGAGGATGTCAGCATAGCACAGGGATGGTGGGAGCCCCTCATAATAAGCATAGCACAGGGATGGTGGGAGCCCCTCATAATATGCACAGCAGAGGTACAGCCCCAGGAGGAAGTTAGCACAGCACAGGGATGGTGGGAGCCCCTCATAATAAGCAGCCCCAGTAGAAATATAGTATAGCATATAGTACGGTGTGCTTTTTTTGGACAAGGAAGTGAGCCAAATGAAGAAAGAAGGTCTGTGTGCTCGATTAAAAAAATTGTTTAGAGACATATACATGGTCTACTGGTCACATGTGTTGAATTCCTCTGAGATCCATGCCTCATTTATTTTTAGAAATGTGAGGTAGTTAGCACTGTCGTGAGCTAGGCGAGAGTAAGCTTATCGGTCACAATCCCGCCTGCTGCGCTGAACGTCCTTTCGGAAAGGACACTAGACGTGGGGAAAGCCAACAGTTCGATTGCAAATTGGGCAAGCTCTGGCCAGAGGTCAAGCCTGCCCACCCAGTAGTCCAGGGGTTCATCACTCCTCAGAGCGTCCACATCGGCCGTTAACCCAATGTAGTCGGACACCTGACGGTCTAGGCGTTCCCTGATGCTGGATCCGGATAAGACCTGTCGATGGGTCGGTTGAAAGAATGACCTCATATCAGAAGTCACCAACACATCTTCAAACCGGCCTCTTCTTGCAGGCGCTGTTGGATTGGTACCCGCAACTCCTTCTCTGGGAGTGGGAATTGCTCCTCTGCCAGCGCACGCAAAAGCTGAATGCAGCATTTCTCGAAGCAAGGCATGGAAGTGCTCCATTCTGCCAGCCCTCTGTGACGGCGGTAATATTTCCGCCATTTTGTGTTTGTACCGGGGGTCTAAGTACGTTGCCACCCAGTACTGGTCCTTGACCCTTATGCTTTTTATACGGGGGTCCCTATTAAAACACTGGAGCATGAAGGCCCCCATTTGCACTAAACTGGAAGCGGTGTGGTGGCCTGGCTCCTGCTCATCATCCAGGATAATGTCGTCCTCTTCATTCTCCTCTCCCCATCCACGCACAACAACAGGGGTCCCAGAAAGGTTTAAAGCATGCTCTTCTTGCTCCTCCTCATCCACCCCGGCACCATCCTCCTGTGACTCCTCTTCAGACTCCTGTTGTTCACTTGTCTCAGATAGATAGAGTAGCCCCCCCTGGGAATTCATCCAGCATTGCGACTTCCTCATCTTCCCGCTCCTGCTCCTCCACAGCTTGATCAATGACACGACGCAATGCACGCTCCATAAAGAAGGCATACGGTACCATGTCACTGATGGCGCCATGGCTGCGACTGACCAGTTTGGTGATCTCCTCAAATGGCCGCAGAAATCTGCATGCGTTGTGCATGAGCAGCCACTGGCGCGGTGAAGAAACCCCCAGCTCCCCAGAACCTGTTCTGCTGCAAGGTGCATACAGGTAGACGTTAACTGCATGTTTCTGCTGGAGCAGCCTATCAAGCATATAGAAGGTTGAGTTCCATCGCGTCGGGCAATCGCAAATAAGACATCTGACCACCAGATTGTGTCGCCACTGAATGTCAGCAAGGCGAGCCATGGCCGTGTAAGATCTTCTGAAATGGGCCGAGATTTTCCTTGCCTGCCGCAAGATGTCCTGGACCCCAGGGTATTTGACAACGAATCACTGCACGACCAAGTTTAAGACGTGTGCCATGCATGGCACGTGCGTAATTTTGCCCTGTTTCAATGCGCTAAGCAAATTGGCACCATTGTCACACACCACTTTACCAACTGTCAAATTGAGCGGTGTTAGCCACTGATCTGCCTGTGAACGCAAAGCTGAAAGGAGTGCCGGGCCAGTGTGGCTCTTGGCTTCCAGGCACAACAGACGCAGCATGGCATGGCAACGTCTCTCACCTGGCATGTCGAATAGGTTCTGGGGAGCTTGGGCGGCGCAGCGGAAGAGACGCTAGCAGCAGAAAAGGAGGAGTCAGCCGCGGAGGAGAGGGAGGAGGATGGAGTAGGAGGAGAAGAAGAGCCAGGCCTGCATGCAATCCGTGGCGGTAAAACCAAATCTACACGGGTGCCACGGGTTACATGCTTGACGGCCGTCAGAAGGTTCACCCAGTGGGCAGTAAAAGTGATATACCTTCCCTGCCCGTGTTTGCTAGACCACGTGTCTGTGGTCAGATGTATCTTGGCACCGACACTGTGTGCCAGAGATACATTCACTTGCCGCTGAACATGGCCATATAGCTCTGGGATGACCTTCTCTGAGAAATACTTCCTTCCTGGGACCTTCCATTGTGGTGTTCCAATGGCCGCAAATTTTCTAAAGGCCTCTGAGTCCACCAGTTTATATGGCAGTAGTTGGCGGGCTATCAGTTCTGACAAGCCAGCCGTCAACTGTTGGGCAAGAGGGTTATCCGGCGTCATCATTTTTTTACGCTCGAACATTACACCCACGGAAACCTGCCTTTTTGCAGAAAAACGTGAGCTTGGCGTGATGGAAGGTGGAATGGAGGACAATTGTGAGGAGAGAGGAGAAGGAGAAGTAGAAGACGAGGCTGGACGGTGAGAGCCTGGAGTGTGGCTTTGTGTGTTCCATTGCTCCCACTGGGCTCGGTGATGGCTGCTCATGTGCCTTCTTAAGGCGGTCATCCCTAGGTGAGTGTTGGGCTTACCGCGACTAATGCGTTGACTGCAAAGATTGCAGATGGCAACACTATTGTCCGCAGCGGACACGTTAAAAAAAGCCCACACTGTGGAGCCATGTGCCGGTGTCCTGGGAGCGCCAGATGTGACCGTACATGGTCGATGAATCGTTCCTGATACATTAGCAGTCTGCTTTGTCCCTCATGTGCAATGTAAGTTATTCCTGCTTCTCCTCCCTATCTGATGGTCCATATCTCCCTCTGAACTCCCCTCCTCTTCCTCTCTTGTGGGCACCCACACATCACTAGACACGTCATCATGGACGTCACCTTCCCCACCGCTATAAGTAGAGATCACAGAGTAGGCAGCAACACCGGGGACTCCTTGGGCTGATCTGGGTACTGTCGTCAGACTGCTGAGTGGCGGTTGTTGCTACCTCCTCTTCCTGATCCAATGCCATGAGTGGCTACGCATCGGAAATGTCTTGATATGGATCAGAAAATAATTCCTGTGACTCAAGCGGAAGGTATATGGTGGTGGTGGTGGTGTTGGTGGTAGTGTCTTTGGGGGTGCACATAGCAGAGAGTGAAGAAGAGGGTGCAGATCGAGAGGATGAGGGTGCAGAAGAGTAAGGCTGAGTGAGCCACTCAACCAAGTCTGGTGCGTCCTTTAAAGTAATTGAACGCACCTTCTGCAACTTCCCACTTTGGCTCAAGCCGGTTGCTCCTGCCCTACCCCTACCACCCCTGCGGAAGGGCCTGCCTCTTCCTCTGCCTGTCATTTTTTAAATGACCCTGTGACAAAACTCTCAGTCCCTATACTGATAAAGGACTGCTGCAGTATAGGGCAGCAGTCAGCATTAGTGCACCTCAACCCTATATATTGTTGACCTATACCAGTCCTTAAGGAATAGAAGACTGTACCTCACTCAACCCTATGTACTGTAGTACACTATACCTTACCAGTCCTTATAAGGACCTTTGTGGAACTAGTAGGTTGTGAATGATTAGCAGACTGTACCTCAGTCCCTATACTAATAAAGGACTGCTGCAGTATAGGGCAGCAGTCAGCAGTAGTGCACCTCAACCCTATATATTGTGGACCTATACCAGTCCTTAAGGAATAGCAGACTGTACCTCACTCAACCCTATGTACTGTAGTACGCTATACCTTACCAGTCCTTGTAAGGACCTTTGTGGAACTAGTAGATTGTGATTAGCAGACTGTACCTCAGTCCCTATACTCATAAAGGACTACTGCAGCAAAAGGGCAGCAGTCAAGTATAATATTCTTTCTATATTTGGAAGAAAGAATATTATACGTGTACAAGCCTATTACCATACCAGTCCTGAAAAGAACCTTTGTGGACCTAATAGTAACAGCTAATGATTAAACTGACTGTCCCTGCTGTACACAGCATCCTGTCCCTCTCTCTACACTGACAAAAGACAGGCTGCTGCAACAATCACTAGCACAGCAGTGCCTCAAACCTATATCCTGAACTACACCTAACACCTATACCATACCAGTCTTTAAAAGAACTTTTGTGGACCTAATAGCTAGCGATTTGGGTCACTGCAGTCTCTCCCTGCTCCACACAGCAACCTCTCCCTATTGTGACATATGAAAGAATGTAAAATGGCCGCCGGATCGAGTCTATTTATAAGTTAGGGGGAATGTCCAAGTGTCCTTGTGCTGTAATGTCTCAATTGGCTGTCCTGTACCCCATGATGGATGTGTCATCATAGGTCAAAGTTCTTTTACACAGTAAACACGGAAGTCCACCGGGCGAACAGCGGCAATAGTCCGCCGATCGGGCGGACCGCGAACAGCCGAAATTTGGCGCAAAACGACCGCCGGGAGAACCGTTCGGCCATCCCTAGTGCTGAACACCATGCTTTTTGGGAAACCTTGATTTTCCCACCGACGGTCACAGTCAGAGCCCATTAGGGGTGACCAGAGCTGGGAATTTGTATATTGGCTCAGTACTGTACTGCCTTTATTTATTTACTACATTAACATTTACGCTTTCCACTGAAGATACAATTGAATGACTGAGAGTATTGGTCGGCTCCCATCCTATATTCCCTCATATATGGGAGTTCCGACCGATTTATTCTGTTAGTTGGCCTATATTATTAGCATCTTCTGATCTTTATTATGTGTACTGTTATACATGTGTTCTACAATTTACCTGTTTGCTGTGATTAACTGCTTTGAGTACATGTTGTGTACTTACTTTTGTAACCATTGTATGTATGTAACCTGGCAAAACTTCAATAAAATTTTACGGAAAAAAAAAAAACAGGAGACAGAGAGAGCAGGTTGAAAGGGATCAGGCTGCAGGGTCTGGTCCAGGAACAGAAAGCACCAAGGCATCAGGAGAAGGACAGACAGGACTTAAAGCGGAGGTCCACCCTAAAATGGACCTCCGCTCATCGGAATCCCCCCCCCCTCCGGCGCCACAATTGCCACCTTTCAGGGGGGAGGGGGGTGCAGTTACCTGGATAATCCAGGTAACTGCACCCACTTCCGGGATAGCTGTCTGCGGAAAGGGGCGTAGATTACGCCCCTTTCCGCAACTGCCCGCCCCTTTGCGCAAGTGCCCCGCTGCCTGCTGGGAAACACACAGTTCCCAGAGGCAGCGGGGACCGTCCGGATTGCGCCGCGCGGCTCGCGCATGCGCAGTAGGGAACCGGGAAATGAAGCCGAAAGGCTCCATTTCCTGATTCCCATACCCAAGATGGCGGCGGCAGGACCCGACAGACGACCTAGCGATCGGCTTCGGGTGCCGACATCGCGGGCGCGCTGGACAGGTAAGTGTCACTATTTTAAAAGTCAGCAGCTGCAGTATTTGTAGCTGCTGGCTTTAAAAAAAAAAAAAAAACGCGGAGTCCCGGTGGACTCCCGCTTTAAAAATACTTCCTGCAATGAGCATCAGGTGATGACTGATGATATGAGCTTCTGCCTGTGGATATGAGTCCTTTCCTGACAGGGACCCTACACTACTAAATACTCCTACAAATGTGGGCCATTGATTGCAACCAAGATTTGTTGATTTGCACACACAAAAAAAGTTTTTTTTCCTAACAAATTTATTCAAGACCATGCTGCGAAAATGAATACACCCCAATGAAAGTCTTAGGAGCAAAGCTACATTTTAGACAACAAAATCCTAATTAAGAAGAATTCAACTACAGGCGAGTCTAATTATTCATTAAACAGGTGTCCAGCATATTATGCATGAATGCATAATAGTTGATTATAAAAGGGCCTTAAAAAGGAAAACCCCTTTCTATTTTCTGCTGTCAGCAATGATATCACATGGAAGAGAAATGTCACAAGGCCAGAGAAAGAAAATAATTTCTTTACACAAGAAAGGTGAAGGCTACAAGAAGATCAGCAAAGCTCTAATTATTAGTCAAAATACTGTAGCAAAAATGATACAAAAATGTAACAAAGATGAAACTGAAACCATCTCACAGAGTGTCTTCTGATGAGAAAGGTTGAACTAAATCCATGCAAGTTCACTGCATGGATTAACAAAAGAAATAGAAAGCCAAATTGGGGTGATTGTTTCCCGAGACACAATATGGTGTACACTGCAGAGGAATGGCATGCATGAGTGTCATCAACGAAGGAAGCCTCTCCTACAGCCCATGCACAAAAAATCCTACCTAGAATTTGCCAGGGCCCATGCTGAAAATGAAGAAGGCTACTGGAACTTTGTACTCTGGGGGATGAGGAGACCAAGATAAATGTTTTTGGAACTGATGGCTTCAAAACTGTATGGTGTTGCAAAAGTGAGGGCTACAAAGAAAAATGTATAGTGCCTCCAGTGAAACTTGATAGTGGCAGTGTCCTTCTGTGGTGCTACATGAGTGCTGCTGGTGTCGGGGAGCTGCATTTCATTGATGGTATCATGAATTGACATACTGGTCATTGTGCACTTTTCCAACATGACAATGATCCAAAACACACATTCAAGGCCACTATTATATTTCTGAAGAAGAGCAGGGTGAAAATTATTCAGTGGCCAAGTATGTCTCCTGATCTGAACCCAATCGAACACCTATGAGATATTCTGAAGAGACAAGCATCACTCTCCATCCAGCATCCAGACTCTAAAAGAGGTCATTCTTGAAGAATGGAAAAAGATAGATGTTGCAATATATTGCCAATTTGCTCATTCCATGCCTAGAAGTCTTGATGCTGTCCTTAAAATCATGAAGGTCAGACAAAATACTAGATGTGGTAGTGTTTGTTGTGGGGTGTATTAATTTTTGCTTCAACTAATTTGAGTAAAACTGACGATTTTGTAAACTAAGTTATATTATTAACCTTACTTTCGTGTAATGAGCTAAACAAATGTTCTATAAAACAGTTTTGTCGAAATTTTGGAAATTGTTCTTGTGTTCATTGAGATATTGAAAAAAAACATACTTTTCAAAAGGGGTGCACTCATTTATGCTGAGCACTGTATAAATATTTTTTTTTGTTGGTGGTTGGGGGGGGGGGGGTAAATATATTGTATTTATATATTTTCTTATCAATTATGCTAAGAACTAAACAAGGTGAATATGTAATGATATACAGTGTATTAACTATTTTCAGATAAGGTGGCACGCTGGGTTTCTTCTAACATACCTGTACTTTGCCATAGACGGCTTCATAACTGAAGCTCAATTTACTCAGGCCGCTAAATGAAGTAGTGGAGTGACCTTCCATATGTTCATACTGTCTTTTTCCCTACTGCTCTATACAGTTTCCGAATCAGGCAGACCAAATTCGCTGGCCTACCACTGAGTTCTCTCTTTATAAAGCCTAAAATTATACATTAAATACTTATTTGTATAAAAAAACTTTCATATGAATAATGAAAAACGATAAAGAGGACTAAATGAATTAATTCTACTGAGCAGCGCTATATGTGAACAAATCAATATCCATCATAAATAAATTGTGCAAATCAAACATAAAGTGCTTCCATGCAGTAAATCTTACTATAGTAATTTAATCATTTTATGTCTGGATGGATTTAGAATAAAACCTATGATTTTTTCATAAGATGCTTTCGTGCCGGACCTCTGCTTTTCTTTAAACTATAGCTGGTATGTACAGGGAGTGTCTAGGCACAAGCATTTGTTCCTCATCCTGTCACATGTTGGATAGGGTTTGCAGCATGCAGCCCACCTCTTTTCTGAGCAGTAAACCTATATATAATGTGAAAAAAAGATGAAACAAAATATGTCCTTATAAAGTTCCTCTTCCAATAAAAATTCACTTACCAATTTTTGCCTCTTTGGAAACAGATCGGCAAACAAAGCACAATAAAGCTTTCCTCAATGGCATGGTCTTGTTATTTTCCTTTTCATAGAAATAATTCCCATCAAACTTGAAATCTCCTCTTCTCCACTGATTAGACCATCCAAACAATAATACCCTAGTGTAATTCCATAAAAACAGATACATTTTATTTAAAGCTTCCATCATGGCAATCACTGTTACCAGAACTGCCAGTCTCCTCATACTCAAACACAGGCAGGCTGTGGACACACTGCTGCTGTGTGTGCAGCTCCAAATTGAATCTCCTCTTCTGTGATAGACTACACTGCTCACCAAAAAAGCCATGCCCAACCACGTTTCACCCATGATGGGCTTTGTCAAGAGGATTGCTGCTTTGGTGTGGGTATCTCCATTAAATACGAACCATCATTTTAAACCCTTTGTATACCATAAATACTGAATGTTCATAGATGGCTAGTCACAATACCAGCACTGATGCACATTGAACCCAGCATGTACACAATGTATGTACACAATCCTATCTCCTATCCATTAAAATTGTAAAGCCACATATAAACCACTGTGTGTAATCTGCCAGAAAATTGTTTGTACAACACAAAGTAAATGCAAACACAGACTAAAAATGTGCATAAAATATATACCAATTTAATACATTAATCCAAATTTCTAAAATCTAATTACAATAAATAATTGCTATCCTTGAAAAAATATTTATATAATAAATAAAATAAAAATAAAAGTGTTAAAATCTATTATTTATTAGGTACTTCTACATTAAAGTGATATTAAAGCCCACATCCTCCTCCTCTCGGGTCCCTAGCCGAAGCTCTTTTCCCCTCCATCCTGCCAAGTGCCCCAGCTTGCTATGGGGGCACCCTGGACCCTAGCAGGCTTGTTCTCAAGCCATGGCTTTGTCCATTCCCACACAGAGCTGCAGCTTGGCCCCATCCCCTCTCTCCCCTTATAGGCTCACTGGCTGCGATTGACAGAATCAGAAGATAATGGCTCATGCTGCTGTCTCAGCCAATAAGGAGGGAGAGCTTGTGCCCACCGCTGGATCAAGATGGAACTCAGGTAAGTATTAGTGGGGGCTGACAGGCTGCTTCAAAAAGTAGTTTTTTTTACCTTCGTGCATAGAATGTATGAAGGTAAAAAAACCTTGAGCCTTCAGAACAGTGGTTTTCAACCTGGGGGTGGAATGATGATTTGCCAGGGTTCACCGGGTTTGCCAGGGTTCCTGAAGCCCGCGCCAGCTGACTGGTGAGGAATGTGATGTGGGAGGGGCTGGAAGAGACCCTATCTCCTGATTTCAGCATAGGTGCCACTGCTACGAGATACCACAAAGTTGGACACATTGAGTAACACTACCTGTGATTATAGTTGCCATTAAGAGTCCCCACTACAGTTCTCAGATCAGCAGATGACCTTGATTAAGAGCACTGCCACTCATCCCATTCCCCCCACTAAGAAGTAAAAGAAGGAATAGAGAATACATGGAAGGGAGATGAAAAAAGGGGGAGGAACAAAGAAAAAGGGAGAGAAAGAACAAGAAAGATGGCTAAAGAAAAGGATGGGGAAAAAACAAGAAATTAGGATAGAGAGAGATAAAAGGGGAAAAAAAGGAGAACAAAGAGAAAGAGTGATACATCCTAAAATGTACCATAAGGGGTTTTAATACTGTAGAAGTGGAAGGCACTCAGGATGCGCTAAATGTTCGTGGGTTAGGGGCACAAATTACTTGTCTAGCCTTGTCATGCTGATAACCTACGATGCGAAAATAACTTTAATGTTAAGGGTCCCCACAACTTGGGAAATTTTATCAAGGAGTCACGACATAGGAAAGCTTGAGAACCACTTTAATTACCAATACCAATAATAGCCTATTATATTTAACCTATACCTAATTAGAAAGCAGTATATCAATAATCACTAATTAACAGCTAATTCGATATTTAAACCATTAGGACTTGAGTTGTTCAGTACATAAATTTATTTGCTCTTTTTTTTTAGAGACTTCTCCCACTCTATATAAACCTCTCCAGTGTGGGAGAAACCTATCCACCCTCCAAAATTGCAGGAGGGACCGGTCCCTCCCATGTATATTTCTAAAATGTAGAGACACACTATGGTTTTTATATCCTTCTAAAATGTTATTTACACACCCTTTTATTCTTTTATTCAAAGGGGTCTTAGTGCCCCTTACATGTTGATATCCACATGGTCATTGAATTATATAAATAATATGCATGGTGTTACAAGAAATACATTGTCTAAGCTCATGACTTTTATTTGTTGCCTGAAAGACAAAGTGATTCTACAAGCTTGACAAAGACCACAGGCAAAAATACCTTTGCAGTCCAAAAGAGTCTTTTGGGAGGTTCTATAACTCTTTTAATGACTCGATCCTCAAAACGGGGGCTTTGTTTCTATATATAAAAGGTGGTCTATATGGCAGTAAAGGCCCTAATACTCTGTCCATTTTCAAAATTGGCCAATATTTACAAAATATCTCCTCTACATCTGTATATCGAGTATGAAATCTAGAAATTAAACTCCACTGGTGTTTATCAATCTGATTGCTTGCTTGCTGTGTGGGGCTTCTCTCCTGTAATTACTGTTATCTAGAGACAGTTGAGACCTCTTGTATTATCTAAATCTAAAACTTTATAACCTTTAGCTACAAATCTCTGGTTAATAACCCACGACTGCTCAAAAAAAAGGCTTCTGTCAGGTCACCTGAGTCTAGGTGACAGATGCACCCTGTTGGGGTCTGGAGTGCACCGCAAGGTAGTGGGTCCTACGGCTGACTGCTGCGGATGGAGCTCTAAGTGATACAGGAAAGCAGGTACTCTGTAGTTCCAACAAGGATGCCACTGAGAACTAGAGCATGAGATTTCCCGGGGGCGGGGAATCTAAGAGCCAGCAGGCTCACCAGAGGCCCCTAGTGGTGGGGATGGATTTAGCTGCAGTCTGGCTCCAGGTCGTGAAACCTAGGGCCTCCCAGCTCACGTTCACAGTAGACTACAGGGAGGTAGAGAGGAAGCAGCAGACTGCAACAACAAAGGATAGTCAGGAGATAGCCAAAAGTCAGGGCAACAAGCAGGTAAGGATAGTCAAGAGATAGTCAAAGGTTGAGGAAACAAGCAGGTAAGAATAGTCAAGAACCAGCCAACGTCGGTAACTGGAATCAGATGTAGCACACAGAGCAAGTAGCACATGGAAGCCAAAAACACAATATTGATCAGCAAGGCTGGCTTGTAGTGCACAGGTTAATATAGCGTTCCCTGATAGGGGCTGGGGTGGAGCCATGCTTTGAGGAGAGATTACTTAAAGGGGTTGTAAATATAAATGTTTTTTCACCTTAATGCATTCTATGCATTAAGGTGAAAAAACATCTGACACTGCATGCGCCCCCAGTCCCCACGTTTTACTTAACTGACCCCTCAAAAATCCCACGCTCGCCCCCGAAGTCCTCTTCACCACTCAGCCTGGCCGCTGATTGGCTGGAGTGGATGGATGGAAAGCAGCGCAGCCATTGGCTCGCGCTGCTGTCAATCACATCCACTGACACGGAGCGCCGGGGGCGGGGCCGCGTGATACAGCCAGCGGCTATAGCCGCTGGCTGTATCACGGGAGTGCGCCCACAGGTGCTTCTCACCATGCGAGGGAGCTCGCATGAACGTGAGAAGTACCAGTGGGAGGAAGCCGAGGCAGCCGCCGAGGGACCCCAGAAGAGCAGGTTCGGGGCCACTCTGTGCAAAACGAGCTGCACAGTGGAGGTAAGTATAACATGTTTGTTATTTAAAAAAAAAAAATGTACTTTACAATCCCTTTAAGCAGCCAGGTGAGAGTGGCTGGCCTCTAAAGCCAAACACATGAAGAGGTAATATAGAAAGAAAGAAGATGTAAAGGGGCGAGTGGCGCTACCTATATTTCAAATAGTGCTCTACCAAATCACTCTATAGTGACTGACCCAGTAGGTGAGTACTAAAACCCTCTAGGTCTGGACACCAATCCTACACAGGAGAGATTATCACCAAAAATATAATAGCTTACAATTTACTGTATAAAACATCCAGGCATGAATATAGTGATCCTCTGCTTTTAACAGTGCAGATATTGTCCAAACCCAAAATATAGGATGTGAGTGAACCCAAAGACCAAATCCAAATAAAAATGCAAAGAATCATACCAGAAAACAAAAAAGTTATAAAAAAACACAACAAAGTCACACCAGAATCTAATTATCGCACCATATACAAAAACATATAAGTATATACATATAGTGTCCCAATCATAAACCAAGGTCTATATAAACCCAAAATGCAAAAAATTGCAAAAAAATCACACAAAAAAAACGAAAAATAAAAAAATCGGACCAAAATTAAAAATACACCAAGATGCAGTTTATCACACCATGTACAGAAAACACATGGGTGCATTCATCCCAATGAAGGTGACTGTTTGTGTTTAGAGGAGTTGTAGCAGGTTACTTTAGTGATCACATAATCTTGACAGATCTTGACAGATGACTTGCGTTCTCCCCCTCAAGGGTCCCCACTCACCAGATCCTTCTACTCCTACAGGGGTAATGCGCATGGTCTTAGGTTGGCAGGTAACCATTGGTGTCAGCCTTTGCAGTTCCTCAAGCAGCCTTGGGATATCCGGGTTGTGATAGATGTAATTTTCATAATCCTCATAAAAAAGAGAAATTGACTCCCATAGGGCAGTATAACCAAAACTTCCGTTTATTAAAAAATGTATAAAAACAAACAGACAAAAAATGCAGTTCATGCAGCGTAATGCCTAGTGCCATAAGGGCTGCAATTGCTGGTATAAAGCATAGGCAACTGAGCTATAGGTGGACAACATGCACTCTGGTTGCATGCCACCCACTTGCTCAGCTTCCTGGAAGTCACGTGATGTGCGTAGTGACGCCGTACGCGTTTCGTCATAGAAGTCTTCAGTGGCGATGTCTTACCACTGCATGTCATGTTTTTTATAAGGGAGAGTGGCTTGTAACCCTCGCCCACTTAACACCAACCCGCCCAGCTAATATTTGGAATGAGGAAACCCATGCATTGCTTAACAATGTAAAACAATGTTAAATGCCCATCCCGGGGCAGACCAAATATGGTTTCAGGTGAAGGTAGATAATACACCCGCTCTCCCTTGATAACACCATAGACTTCATTAACACAAATCAATTAATACAGAGAGAGAGAGAGTAAATATAGCAGTATAAGATAAATTTGTACCATTAGTATATGATCTAATTGCTCCAGTATCCCCTTAGTGGCTAAGGAAAAAATCTTAAGAATAAACTAAATAAGAGAGGAAAGCCAGATATTACCCAGTAAAACTGTCTAAATACCCATCAACCATTACTGATTACATAAGCCCTTTGGCCCATAAGGTGTAAAAAGTGACACAGAGTAGGGTTAAGGATAAAATGAAAATAAAGATAAACATAGAATTACGATTAAAGGAAAAAATACCTATAGAGATATACAAATAAAAATAGAATAGTCCAAAAGGCAGCAAATACAGATAGTTTCTTATTGAACCTGGCTTGACAATTAACTGGCATACCTCCAATTACCTGGTAGCCCAGACCCTAAATAAATCAGTTAGTACACTGGCAGGGGCAAATATAGTAGTGTGAAATAAATTTGTACCATTAGTATATAGTCTAATTGCTCCAGAGTCCCCCTAGTGGCTAGTGTGTGTCCATATAGGCATTACAATTATTTAAAGATCTTTTAGGAGCACACTTAAAGCGGGGTTCCACCCTAAAGTGGAACTTCCGCTGATCGGAACCCTCCCCCCCTCCGGTGTCACAATTGGCACCTTACAGGGGGGAGGGGGGTGGAGATACCTGTCAAAGACAGGTATTTACACCCACTTCCGGGCATAGACTCCCGTGGGAGTCTATGTCATTTCCTGTCCTGCCACGCTGTCTGCTGGGACACACACTGGTCCCAGTGACAGCGCGGACAATTCCTATTGCGCTGTGCGACTCGCGCATGCGCAGTAGGGAACCGGGAAGTGAAGCCGATTCGCTTCACTTCCTGATTCCCTCACCTAGAATGGTGACGGCAGCAGCCGAGAGCCGAGCGATCGATCGGCCTCGGCTGCCGGCATCGCTGGAACCCGGGACAGGTGAGTGTCCATTTATTAAAAGTCAGCAGCTGTAGTATTTATAGCTGCTGGCTTTTAATATTTTTTTTTTAGGTGGAATCCCTCTTTAAGTCCTAGGTTCATTATATTTAATAATTTTTTATTCAGTGCTGCTTTACTTAAATGAAATATATCTTAATTTAAAACTCCCTCCTTTTTTTGAGTTGTGTCCTCCTTCCTGCCCTACACCCACCCATTGGTTTTGCAGTTCCAAGCATGCTGATGATCCCTTCCTGTCCTGTTCTGTCCTCACCCTGCTTTGTGATTTTTCTTGATAATTCAGGTTCCCTAAAAAGGCTAAGATTGATAATCACTCTCGTAATCTCCTAGAGACTCAAACCTAATATAAATCAACACATGATAATTAGTATGTTCATATGATATGTTCAGAGGCATAACATTTGTATTGCCTGTAATACTGATAGAAAATCTGTCTCATTTTGCCATTGAGGTATCTTTCTTCTAAAAATTTATATTTTTATTATCCCAAATACTTTTTGGGTTGATACACCCCTGGGGAACCATCCCTCCTAGGTGGCTCTAAGCCACGTGGACCTGCTAGAGATTATTCCATGTAAGTTTTATTTTTCTGCTGATCATTAACTGGAGTAACTTCCCTAGAAGACAATTACTCTTCACTCCAGAAATATCCACTAATTCAGTTGACTGGCAAGAATACATGCCCAGATTTTTTTTTTATACAGTATATATTTTTTCTTTTTTAATATGAATGTCTATCTACTTTTTCCAATCTTTTTTTTTTATAAATTTGCATTCAATTCTATGCATTCAACGGAATCCTTAATGGGTTCATATTTGTCTTGAAATTCATTCATTTTAGTTTCTAATAAACACATTCTTTTCTTTTCTCTCTTTAAAATCAAACTTTGAAAAGAAGATTGCAGGTAAATTAAAACAAATAAATTTGACCCAATAAGCATTATAGTTCTACTTTAACATAACGTAGGGGAGGTTGCTTTTTAGATAGACTGTATTTGTTTTTAGCAATCTAGTGTCTGGGAGACCAGGGCCTGTTAAATGATTACAAAATGGGGGTGTGTCCAAGAAGGCGACGTGAGCGGTTGTGCTGCACATCCACCGGCAGAAATCCAGATCCCAGGGGCCTTTCTAGCCGCCTAATCCCTCAGCTCAAACGCATGGGCTCAACAGGCGGGCAATCCGAGAAGGGACACGGCGACACTGGAACTGCCCAAATCCCGCCGCGATCGGAGCAGTTTGGCCCGCTCCGCCATCCCCATGTGGAGTCCCGAGGCGCTCTCTGACAGTAAGTGGCCCTGCAGGGACAGCTGAATGAGATGCAGGACATCCAGACCGGCAGCTGGTAAGGGGAGGAAGAAATCTAAACACCCACCATCACAGAGCCCCCAGCCACACACAGGCCCAGAGGATGGACACAGGTACACCCGCAGCCTTCACAGGGCTTCACAAACAAGCCCCATGGAGTCGGCTGAGGCCAGACCCCCTTGGTTAGCAGAGGTGATGGCTGCTATAGCCACATGTCAGTCCACCCTTACAGCCAAGATTAATGCAGTACAGATGGATGTGGGGCTCTTGAGGCAGGACATTGACAAACTTAGAACCAGAGTGGCAGAAACGGAGCAGAGAGTTAGCAACACAAAGTACACAGTCGCTGAACATGGCGTGGCTCTGCACACGCTACAGACCAAAGTGAAGGCCCTGGAATATAGAGCAGAAGATGCAGAGAACAGAAATAGACGTAACAATCTCTGCATAGTGGGTCTGGCCGAGGGCCCAGAGGGTGCAAATCCCACGTGCTTTGTGGAAGACATGTTGCGCAACTTGCATCCGGGTGCGCGGCTGTCCCCCCACTGTGCGGTGGAGAGGGCGCAGAGAATTCCCCCTAAACCGGGACCCCCGGGAGCCTCCCCACGAACATTTATACTACGTCTCCTAAACTTCAGGGACAGAGATGAGATCCTCAGGGCATCCAGGGGGCTGGGTGACCTGCGTTACCAAAACAACAAGTTGATGGTCTTCCCTGATTACTCGGTGGAGACTCAAAAGCTCAGGAAATCGTTTGATCATGTGAAAGCCGTCATGAGGGCACGCAATATCCGTTATAGTGTCCTCTTCCCTGCCTGACTGAGAGTCCAAGATGGTGAGACAGTTCGCTTCTTCACTTCTCCCAGGGAGGCCTCTGCCTGGCTCGACTCCCTTCCCAGAGATGGATGACCACGTCTTGCACATGCACACTTGACATAACCCTGGAAATAGTGTGTGTCTGGGCCCAAAACAGGCACCCTCTTCCCGGCCTGACCCCAGTGGCTGGGGTCCTTATATGGAGGTAGATTGCAGTTGCACCTTTTGTGCCAAGTTAAGATACCAGGATCACATACTGGAGGTTCGGGAGACGTTTTTTATTCACCCCTCACGGGGGAACAAGCCATTGCCCCTGGCATGTTACATGCCAGGAGACCCTCTAAGACCTGCTTATCCTACATATCCACTATTGAACACTACCTTTTGCCTGGGTCAGCGAGGAGCATACTGACTAGACTGGCACTGACGGATCTTTATAGTTCTCCTGAAGCTGGGACTATTAGGTGTATTGCAAGAGAACCTTTTCCCCTGTTGTTTTTTCTTCCCCTTTTCTTTTTTTTCTCTTTATTCACCTGCAGACCCCAAGGTCACAGCAGCAATTTTTTTTTTTTACAATGATGGATGCCTCGGCAGTTGAAGAGCCGCTCAGACTTATCCCGGCCCCCCAGTTTGTTTGGAGGGGTGGGGGTCACCATTTGCACAGTACCCCCTTTTGCAGCCGGCGAGCTGAATTTTTTAGGGTTGGATACCCGTCTCAGTTTTGGGGGGTTGGGTGGGGAGGGGGGTGGGTATAGTTGCCCCATAGGGGAAGCTATATGGTTTTCATCTAATGTTTGGTTATGTTTAATGGTCAAATTGCTAACTACTACTAACATAATATATGTGTAAGCTGAATCTATGCCTGCAATGCCTGATCCGAGTCCGACTAGGGATCCCCAGAGGGACCTACATGCTTACTCCGGGTACCCACACACCACGATTTGATGATGGTATCCCTTAACGTTCTGTCCTGGAACACCAGGGGGTTAAACTCGCTGGTTAAGAGGTCCCTGTTGTTCCAGTTCATCAAAGCCCACAACCCACATGTATGTATTTTACAAGAGACCCACCTCGTGGGCAGCAGAACCATGTCCCTTAAGAAGCCCTGGATTGGCCATCACTACCACTCCACGTATTCTAACTGTGCGAGGGGTGTTAGTATTGTAGTGCATAAGTCTATCCCCTTTAGGCTTCTGGACCTGGTGCTGGACTCGGAGGGCAGATATGTACTGATGCATGCTCAGGTGGGACCAATGAGGTGGGTCATAGCGGGTCTCAATTTACCTCCACCAGCATCTTTGACTCTCCTAAATCAGGTTACATCAAAGATTGCTGATTTTGCTAACAACAATATTGTTATCATGGGGGATTTCAACCTGGTTCCGGACCCCAGCATGGATAGACTGTCCGCCAGTGGCAACCTGCATCCTGGACTGGTGGGATGGGCGGAGACGTACGGACTGACGGATGTGTGGCGCTAAAAGCACCCTCAGACCCGGGCCTACACCTGTCACTTTGCCTCCCACCGCACCTTTTCCAGGATAGACTTGGCCTACGTGGGAAGGGCTGCCCTCCCTAGGGCAAAGGATATCAAGATACTTCCCAGGGGCATATCTGTGGCGGCTCTCCAGGTTCTGGGTGTCGGACGAGGCGGTCAGTTTCAGGGATCCTTCAGGGAATATTGGGCAACCAACCCTGGCTCGGCTTTCCCACTGGTGGTGTGGGATGCCTTTAAAGCATACACAAGGGGACAATACCAGCTTATTATAGCCAGGGTTCGTAGGAAGAGAAGGGCTGAACTGACTAGAGTAGAATGAGAGGCAGGACTGCAGAACGCTAGGTTTGTTAGAATTGGGGACTCTGACTGGTGAGGTGGTATGGGTCCACACTTCCCTCACTCAAAAACGTATGCTGGCTCAATCCCAGCAAATCTTTGAACAGGGAGAAAGATCAGGGAAACTCTTGGCCTGGCTATCATGGGAGCAAGGGGGAGGGACATGTGTGTCTTGTATACAGGACCAAAACGGTGCCTCTCTTTACACCCCTGACAAAATTAATGGGTGCTTTGTCTCCTTCTACCATCTCATTTATAGCTCCAGGACAACATACATGCAAAATGAACTGATCTCCTATTTAGACCCTATCGACATCCCAGTCCTGACCGCAAAATACAGTGACGCACTTGATGCACCTATTGCGGTAGAAGAACTGTTAAAGGCTCTAAAAACTCTCCAATTGGGCAAGACCCGATGTCATGCCATGAAGGTCCAGTTCCCGGAGACACTGACGCTCAAGTCCGACTCAATTGAGTGCCTGCTCATATCCAGAGCAATAGGAAAACCTCTTTCCACTTTTTACCTATACCTGACGGTAGCATACGATACCAAACCTAACACACACTGGGCAAATGGAGGGAGGACATCCCAGCACTTAGGGAGAACGAATGGGAAGACTGCATATCAACCTTTATCCCATCTATGATAGCAGCCAAACACAGATTTATCCAGTTGAAGTTCATACATAGGGCGTACTACACCCCGCACAGAATGGTTAACATATACTCAAACTTAGACCCCTCCTGCCCAAGATGTCATACAGAAGTAGGCACGTTTTGGCATATGGTATGGGCCTGTCCCAAAATACAGGCCTATTGGGAACAGGTTGCAGGGTAATTGAATAACTTGCTGGATACACATGTACCAAAGGAACCAATGGTGCTCCTGCTGAGCTACTTGGGGGAGGTTGAGGGAGAAAGATATGCAAAACTCTGCATCATCTTCTCACTATTTTATGCTAGGAGAGAGATAACGATACACTGGAAGTCAGCCGAACCCCCTACACTGAAATCCTGGCAAAAGGCTTTTAATTCAGTATTACCCCTTTACAAACTTACCTACGAGAGTAGACAGTGCCCGGCTAAAATTGACAAGGTATGGTCGGCTGGGTGGAAGCAAGTGCGTGAGGGGCCGGAGAGGAGGGGGACCAAATGATGGATTCCCTCCTGTCTCAGCCGGGGGCTATTTACCCCCACCTCGCTCCAAGTGTCCCCCGACCACATCGGGTAAGGAATAGAATACAAACAGCTGATGGGCAGGGAAGAGATTGAATACCCTACGAAATGGAGGACAGGACCAGTGCTTGTAGCATCCATGGTCGCCACAGATTTTTTTTTTTGTTGATGATGATAATGACTCACTGTTCTGCTCTCAGTCTCTCCCTCTAGGCTGTACGGGTCTGTGTAGATCCATCCGGCCGGGACGTGCCGCTGCCCACTCATCCTGACTCCTGCTGCGGAGTGATCTCTGAGGGAGGGGCTGGTATTCTGTGCAGAGCCAGCAGAATGGGTAGGGGGCCATGTGGCGGGGGTTTGGAAGGAAATGGAAGGCAGCTCAAGCTGCCCAAGGAGCTGACTGTCTGAGCCTGAGGTTGATCTGACTGACTGACTGACTCTAAGCCTCTGTACACACGGTCGGAGATTTCGACAACCAAATCCGTCGGATTTTGTCCGTCAGATTTTGTCCGTCGGATTTTGTCCCTCGGATCTTGTCCGAAACTGTTGCATACACACGGTCGGACTAAGTTGTCGAAAAATCCGATCATTCAGAACGTGATGACGTAATTTCGTTACGATGGGACTACGTTCAGGCTAGTAGCCAATAGCTTTGATGTAGGAATTTGATCTGAGCATGCGTGGCACTTGGTCCGATCAAAATTCTCTACACATGATTGGAGTATGTCCGATCGAATCAGTTGGTCGGAAATATTTCCAACATGTTGGAAAATTGGGTCCGACGGATATTCCGACGGAATCAGTCCGATGCATACCACACACAGTCGGATTATCCGACGACACAGTCCGATAGGACACATTCAGTCGGATTCTCTGACCGTGTGTACAAGGGCTAAGTGAAGTAGAGTAGCCAGAGATTATGTTATGCACAGTGTGCACTGTGGACTCTTGTCTTGTTGTTCTTCTGACTGAGGGAACACTGGAGCAGGGACAGGAATAGGACTCAGGGAGGGACTGGTCTGGGACTGAGGGTCAGGGCAGCAGCCACCCCAGGGCGGGAGAAAAAGGTAAACAAAGCAAATGCTTCTCTGAAAAGTTTTCAGGGAAGCATTTGCTTTGCTTGGTACTGCATCAAACAGACATGCAGTTTCTGCAAATCTGCACTAGTGATGCAGCAGCCCATGTTTTCCTGAATGAGCTCATCACCAGTTCAACTAGCGAGGCCCTTACCTGTACTGATGATTGCAGAATGCAGATATGATTGCAGATGCAATCATCATTATCATTGCATGTGCTAAAACACCTAGGTGGATACCCAGACCAGCAGCACCTTCTTTCCTTTTTTTCCTCCTCCTCCTTGGCTCTGTGCTTTTTCTCCCGCTGCTGCACTGACCCCCAGACCAGTTCCTCCCTGAGTCCTTCACTAAGGTCTGTATTTTTGAAAATGTCCACCACAGCCTTGGTCCGTGCCTATGCCTGAGCCGGGGGTTTGGAGCAACTGACGCCCCCATAAAATGTCCGGTGACTGGCCAGACCAGTGCATGTAATTGAACTGGTGGAGGCAGAGCTTAATGCTCCACCTATCCTCCTCCACGCAGCATCCTTACATTACATCTTCTGCCCAGTCCTGGTCTCACTGTGACGATGGGAGGAGAGACAGAGAGGATGAGGATGATGATGACAAAATCATATTGCAATTAAGTGCTCCATGCGTGCTACAAACTCGTTAAACAGTCAACATTCAGTGAAAGTTCATGTACTGCAAAGTGCTCTATGCATGCTGAAATCAGTGCAAACTTTGCAGTACATGAACTTTCACTGAATGTGGATTGTTTAATGAGTTTGCATTGATTTCAGCACGTGCAAAGTGCTTCATGCTATAATCAAAACATAACTCATATACACTAATAAGCTGTTATATTATGAAACTGATGAGACTGCACTGACTGCTACCAATGAGGCGGCACTGATGGTCACTGATAGGCTGCACTGGTGACCTCTGAGATGCTGCACTGATGGCCCCTGATGTAGCTGCACTGATGGCCCTGGTGAGGCTGCACTGGTGGCCCCTGAGGCTGCACTGTTGGGCACAGATGAAGCGGCACTCGTAAGCTGCACTGATAAGGTTTACAGATTATAAGGCAGGTCTTAAACAGGAAGGGGTGTGGCCTTGACAGGAAGGGGTGGGTCATATTTAAATTAGGGAGTGCATGAGTTTAGTCAGGCCTAGGGCAGCATAAAACCTAAATACACCACTGTTGACAGATACAGTAGATCATGATGATCTATAAAACACACCAAGGACCTTGAAAGTTTTTATGGTGTCCTAATAAACAACCCAGATGATGGTGCTGATGTATTTATAAATCACTTGGCTGTGAGTGTCAATTGCGGACTAATTTCAATGCCATACATAATGCTCAACTATAGTCTCAAGACAAGAGTGTCCTCAGACAACCCACCGTGGTTTAGATGCTTTTCATCCACTGCACACCGTGGAAAACAGTGTAAGCATCATTTATGATTGCTACTTTTACATGGCTACCATTTACTCACTGTGGACCTTGTTTTTAACCCCTTATTGCCTCGATAAAGTGTCCATTGGATTTTATATGAGGTTGGCACATTAATTCAACATGATAGCAAGAGTGCTTATTGCGTGGGCATGAAGTTGAGCATTATGTGTGTCATTGTAATTAGTCCACAATAGACACTCACAGCCAAGTAATTTATAAAGACTTCAGCACCATCATCTGGGTTGTTTATTAGGACACCATAAATACTCTCAAGGCCCTTGCTCTGTGTTTTTTGTGTTACCTTTTGACTTCTTCTACCCTCAAGTAGATTTCCAAAGCAGCAGGACTATTGGGACTACTTCAGTCACTACTGGCCAATAAGGTTTAGCGCCTTGGTATATTGTTTGTGCTGTTTTTTAGGCGATCATGATGACCTGTTGCTGACCTCATTCTATGCCTTCCCTAATCTAACCATAACAAACAAAAAAATATTTTGGTAATAGATAAATCTATAATTTGTTACAGGAAGCTATAGGGCCGATTCATTAAAACTGTAGAGAAGAAAAATAGCCTACAAATTCAGGTTTACCTCACAGCAAATGATCAAAATCTTGTTTATTGTTATCCCGAAAATAAACAGTGAAATCTGTTCCTGTTAGCTGCAACTCTCAGTAACTTTCTTCTAATTTCTCAGTAACTTTGATTCTCACCTTTAAACGAAAAAATTGAATTTCTGCTTTAAGGGAAGGTGACCCCCTGGCATGCCACATTTGGCATGTCATTTTTTTTTGGGGGGGGGCGGAAACCCTCTTTTTAGAGGTTCCAGCTCCCACTTCCTCCCAGGGTAACTGGGGCGCCGGAAGTAAGTTCACCCCCCCCCCTCTCGACAATCATCTGGGACACGTCACAGGTTCCAGATGATTGCCTGGCCAGTCACAGCAGGCAGCATGTCTTGAGCATGCGCAGTGCGTGCCTGGCTGTAAAGCCACAGCTGGGCACCCACAGTGACAATGCCAGCGTCGCAGAGAGGAGGGGGATTCAAGTGGGGCTTCGTTCCCCCTTATTGCTGAACCCTGGGACAGGCAAGTGTCCGATTATTAAAAGTCAGCAGCTTCAGTATTTTTAGCTGCTGACTTTTAATTTTCTTTTTTTAAGCAGAACTCCGCTTTAATGTATTGTTAAGTCCCTACAGCAGGCATTTTTGCACAGTGACTTGTCACAAGAATGCACACACCAGATAAGAATGAATACAAACTTGTAACACGCTATTTCAAACTGGGTATCAATGAAAGAAGCCTAACAGACAGCAGATAAATGTTTTCAGGGTGAAGGCAGAGTAAAGCTCCAGCAATATGTAAGAGCTCAAGAGTAGAGTTTAAAAGTGAGTGAATACCCCAGACTATTCACCCCAAAGACACACACACACACACACACACACACATACACACACACACACACACACACACACACTATCCCAGAACAGAAACAAATGCCAAGTCTCAATCTTGCTCTGAATTACTTTGTTTTTATTATCATACCTAATGCCAAGTACACGCGACCGGACTTTGACGGACTAGGTCCGATGGTCTCCCTGGCGGACTTTCAGTGGAAGTCTGACAGACTTTCTGAATGAACGGACTTGGCCACACACGACCGCACTAAATCCATTCGAAAGTCCGTTAGTTTTGAACGTGATGACGTAAACAGGACTAAACAAGGAAGTTCAATAGCCAGTAGCCAATAGCTGCCCTCTTTGCGTCGTATTTGGTCCGCTGAACTAGCACACAGACGAACGGTTTTCCCGATTTTTAGTCTGTCATATTTGAGTCCGTCGGATAGATTTGAAACATGCTCTATTTCTAGGTGCATCAGATTTTTTTTTATAAAAAGCAGTCGGAATAGCCCACACACGATCGGATTGTCCGACGGACTGATCCCGTCAGGCCTAGTCTGCCGGAAAGTCCGGTCGTGTGTACCCAGGCATTACCCAGTTTTAGGGCATTTAGAGCTCAAATTACAATAGAGCTATAGTCGAGTACAGCATTAGCCTGTCTGTGTACAGCGCAATAGGCTAAGGGTACACAATTGGCTTACAGGTATCTTAGAAGAATTTAAAGAGCTGGTAAGATACTGGGCAGAATGTAATGTTTGATCCAGTTGGGGGGCATAGTCTTTTTCAAAGAAGAGGAAAAAGTGAAAAGTAAAAAGGCCCCCTTAGTTAATAATTAGAGGAAAATATGAGAGAAGAAAGTAGCAATAGTGAATGAGAGAGATAAAATAAAAAGAACGAAGTAGGGATCCATGGGAGAGTAGAGGCCAAAATCAGGAATGTGGGTTGGGGGTTGGAAAAGAACATCAAGGCCATCCAAGCAAGCTCCCTAGGATTCGGCACCCACAGGAAAGAATAACTTGCTATAGGCAGTGAGGGAGGGGCATATTGTATTGTAGGAGAGCACTAAGTTTTTCATTAATAAAAAAATGCATCGATGCGCTGATGGACTTCTGCAAAGCAAGTAAATAGCTTTTTCCAGGCTTTTGCTATGGTCTGTTTTATATGGTCCTATGCTACTAGGACATTGGTTGATAGTTTGAATTGGGTTTTAGTGAGAATTAAAGGCTTAAGATGAAGCAAAGCAAACTAAGGATAAATAAGGGACAACTGAACAGATTCGGTAAAAGTTTGAAAACTTTGGATCAGAACCTAACAAGCATGGGGCAGATCCTCCATACGTGCAAAACATCACACAGGGTACCCATGGTATTTTTTCATTACAATGTATGGCCAGCTTCAGACTTCTGTGTTGAGTGATGGCCAGAATCACTCAATCTTGAAGACTTAGGAAAGACTGTGAATGCAGTATAGCATGAGGCAGCTCCCTGAGAACAGCCACTTCATTCAAAGTGCATTGATATAATCACATCAACACCACTCTCTGAGTTATCCAGGATCATCTCTCCTGGGAGAGGACCAATGAGAAACATAACACAGCAAGTGACTAGCCAGAACACATCAGAAAAAGGTAAGTAAAAAAATACTGGCAGGCGGGGCTTCAAGAGGGGAAATGGAACATTGGGAAGGTGGGATCACAGAGCGTGGAGTTGAGCATTAGATACAGAGCACCCCCTAGACCACCTATATATAATATAATAACATATGTGTTGAAGAGAAATCATGTAAAAAGTTATATTTACATGCTGTAGTAATTTATTAAACATATATACTTATTGAAAACACAATGTAATAACCTGTAAGTAATTAAAATGTATCTGTCTTGGGGCTAAAAACCTACGTGAAAATTATGAAATATTCTTTGACCAGCCATATCAAAGTTCCAGGCAGTGAAGCACCTACTCTGCTTTTCTGAGAGTGAGGGTGCTGACATTGAACTATTATACGGTACATGTGGACCCTGATGTTGGAGTCTTATCACTTTGGTATTTGGTCTCAAGTCAAGTCAATTCCTTTAACTTGTCATTGCCTTAGTCCTTCCATTGTTTTCAAGAATAAAGGACTTTGCATCCTGAGTCTCTGCTGTACTCGCAGCCAAGTTACCACTGCACCAATAGCCACAAGTCCACACTGTACCCCAGCCTGGTCTCTACTGCATCCATAGCCCAACTACTACGAAATAGCAGCCAAAATATCTACTGCATTCCAGTTTGATTCCCTGCTTGTTAAGGATATGTAAATATTTTATATATGTACATATCCTGTTATATCAGTGTTTTACTTTAAGCAGACAATGTTAAATGCTTAAATGTATTCCATACTTATCTGGGTCAAAATATATATTTTTAATGGCAGAGTTATGTAAAAATATAAATCACTATGTATTCATAGCTGTCACCAATAACTGCAACAGTCATGATGCATTGTACTTTTGTGCCAGGGGAAACAGATTTGCAAAATTTCATTACAATACCCTTTCTTGAGCTCAATGTATGTTTTATTTTGCCTCTTGTTATATGTCAGCATTTAAGCTGAATACACAGATAATCCAGTGCTAACAAAAAATCTTTGTTCTAAGATTTTATTTGCCCGTTCCACGTTCAGAATGAAATATGCACTCAAACTTTCTGTATATTCCTGGCTACAGGTTCCCAGTTCATGTGCTGTTGTAAGGTACAAGTCATTTTAGGACTCGTGATAATCTGGGACATTGATTCTGATTAGTTGAATCCATTGAACTATTTGTGGCAGAAGTAAATATAAGAACATTGCTTTTTGATTACATTATGTTATGGGCCATATGGCTCTGCATCAAAAACAATTATTTGTTCAGTGCATAAATGGTACTTAATGTCAATGCTTTTTTATTAAGTCTTGTTTATAGGGTTATGGCCAAATCAATCACTTCTTGTGGACTTGTGTCTAATGTTTGCAAGAAAACAATTATAGGAGGACATATGAGCTTATTCAGGAAGGAAAAGAACATTGTCCAATGTGCAGTAGACCCTAGCAAATGGTTGGAATATATATTTTTCTAATCTAACCTGAAACCAAAATGTGGTACTTCTGGGGTTAATCCACATTATCGTAGTTAGGTAAAGATAACTCACTTCCTACCTACTTATATGAGCTTGTAGGACATGCAATTCCAGTTTAATTGGAATTAATGTGGAGTTGCCCCCACTTCTGCTGTAGAATTACCAGTACCCTTCACCTGAACTGAATCATTTAGAGGGGTGTTAGTATACTTTTAGCTGTAAAGTGTAAGTACATCATAATACAATATTATTACATTTTAGGTCTTGAAGAAAAATAATAGAGAATTTGTAGTTTAGACTTAAACTGTCTAATGTCTAATGAGGCTCTGGGATTTTGTAGTGGAATAAAAGGGGGGAAAGACTTTGCTGGTCATATATGATTCCTTTTTTTTTTCGTTCAGCCAGCAGGATTGTTCCATCTACACAAGCAGGAGATAAGGCCCCTTTCACACATTAATGTACATTTTCGTGGACTCCGCTTGCTAAGTCTGCGGGTGACAGGCCACTGTGCAGGGATGGACATGTCAGAGCCCCGCTCTCCCCTATGGGGGATTGGATGAAAACGGACCTCTGTCCGTTTTCATCCGATCCACCGGACGGATGGATCCACCCCTCTGGATTTAGTGGATCGTATGTCCGTGGACATGTCACCACTGACATCCGCCGCTCCATAGAACTGTATAGAGCATCTGTTCAGGTCCGCCTGAAAAACTGACAGGTGGACCTAAATACTGTGAAAGGGGTCTAATAGGGATTAAATTGACTTCTGTCAAGTAGGGGAGAGATATATTCCTAACGTGTGTGTGTCTCATCTGACTTTTTACATTGAAAATTCTGACGGACCTAGAAATGGAACGTGTTCTAAATATTTCCAACGGAACCAATTCCTATCAGGAAAACCGCTCATCTGTATGCTGTTCCGATGGACCAAAAACGACGCATGCTCTTAAGCAAGTAGGAGACGGAAGCTATTGGCTATTGAACTTCCTTTTTCTAGTCCTGTCGTATGTGCTGTATGTCACAGCGTTCTTGCCAATCGGACTTTGGTGTGATCGTGTGTACGCAAGACAGTTTCAGTGGAATTCCGTCGAAACTCTGTCGGAAAAACCTTCAGAGTTTATTCCGATGGGAAAACCGGTAATGTGTACAGGGCATAATACTGTTAATTGGTGCCTGAACTTCACA
The DNA here is from genome assembly GCF_037356315.1 of Lithobates pipiens. Lineage (NCBI taxonomy): Eukaryota > Metazoa > Chordata > Amphibia > Anura > Ranidae > Lithobates > Lithobates pipiens. The sequence goes on from NW_027507791.1 coordinate 89,399,334, forward strand.
CTGTTGTTATTTTAGGTCCTTTGCAGGCCAGGTCCACTGTCACGAAAAAAGAGCAAAAATCTAGCTTTTTATATATAATGGTCCATTGATGCTAACGATATACTATACTGAACCATAGACACAGGCAGTGCGGCTCAGCCCATCATCACAGAATTTGATTGACAGCAGCGGGAGCCGATGGCTCCCATTGCCTCGGCAAAGCTTGTGAGAACGGGGAGAGACACTACAGACAGGCACAGCACTGGATCAAGGTAAGTATATATAAGAGTGGATGAGGGGGCAATACTGTTACCTGACATTTTTTAACCTTAACCAATTGAACTCTGGACGTACTATGTACGTCCAAAACAGGGATGTGCGGTGAGCTCAGTGGCTGGTGAGGCACTGGCTAGTATCAGAGCCAGATAGACACAGCTTACATATGCCGCAAATGTTAGAGCGAGAGCAATAATTCTAGTACTAGACCTCCTCTGTAACTCTAAACATGTATCGTGTAAAATAGTTTAAAGTGTGGCCTATGGAGATTTTTAAGTACTGAAGTTTGGTGCCATTCTACAAGTGCACGCAATTTTAAAGCATGACATGTTAGGTATCTATTTACTCAGTGTAACATCATCTTTCATAGTATATTAAAAAAATTTTTTAAATTAGGCTGAACTTAGTGTTTTTTTGTTTTTTTTTTATTTATGAAACAGCTTCTTTCCAAAAAAAAAACACTTGTTTGAAAAATTGCTGCGCAAATACTGTGTGACATAAAAAGTTACAACAACCACCATTTTATTCCCTAGGGTGTCTGATAAAGCAATATATATAATGTTTGGGGGTTCTGAGTAATTTTCTAGCAAAACAATTGTCAGAGTTGCCCTGGGTGGCAAGTGGTTAATTAATATAAGTAAGTAATATACAAATAATTATTATATATTGTTTTTAAGGTACCGTATATACTCGAGTATAAGCCGAGATTTTCAGCCTCTTTTTTGAGGCTGAAAGTGCCCCCCTCGGCTTATACTCGAGTCATCGCTGTCTGCCCGCTCGATCAGCGTGTCGAGCAGACAGACAGCGGCCATTCTATTCAAAAGCCGCGCCTCCGCCTCCGCCTTCGCCTGTGATAGGCGGAACACTGAATTTCCCAGCAGCCTGTGTTCCGCCTATCACGGACATCGTATCATCCTCGTACTACGGACGAGGATGATACGACGTCTGTGATAGGCGGAACACAGGCTGCTGGGAAATTCAGTGTTCCGCCTATCACAGGCGAAGGAGGAGGCGCGGCTTTTGAACTTTACAATGGCCGCCGACGAAGAGGGCACGGGACGGCACGGCACGGGACGGGACGGGACGGGGGCAAGGCAAGGCAAGGCACGACACGGGACGGATGCAAGGAGGCAAGGCACGGGACGGAGGCAAGGAGGCAAGGCACGGGACGGAGGCTCGGGACAAAGGTAGGCTGGACACACACACACACACACACACACACACACACACACACACACACACACACACACACACACACATGGATGGAGACACACACAGGGATGGATGGATGGATGGATGGAGACACACACACACAGGGATGGATGGATGGATGGATGGAGACACACACACACAGGGATGGATGGATGGATGGATGGAGACACACACACACAGGGATGGATGGACGGACACACAGGGATGGACGGACACACAGGGATGGACGGACACACAGGGATGGACGGACACACACACAGGGATGGACAGGCATGTCTCACCCTCGGCTTATACACGAGTCAATAAGTTTGCCAGTTTTTTTGGGGGTAAATTGGGGGCCTCGGCTTATATTCGGGTCGGCCTATACTCGAGTATATACGGTAATTTACTATATTTTCAAAACTTGTACTCAAGCAGGTGGCTTAACGGGCAAATTACTGAAGTTTGAAGTTATAACTTCAAACCAGTAATTTCACAGTAAATAGATAAATAATAAATTATTAGCTTAATTAAAACAGTACCATGTTTTTTTCCTTTTAGTTCAGAGAGCTGGGCTGGAAGGGAGTATGTTGCAGACACATGCATGCCTCCTTCTATGACACTGCAGTGGAATCAGGGACAGACAATTAAATGAAAAAAGTATGTTTATTTAAGATAAGGACACATGTGCAAACCAAACAGCAAACCATAAACAAGTAAATAAGTGCAAGACACAGCAAACTCCAAAAACACCTAACTGACTAACTAATATATGTACATAAGTAAAGGAAACAAACATGAAATAAACAGGGCAGGAACAAAAGCAAAAGGGAACAGAAGCCAGCTATAAGGAAGCAGACCATAAAGGGAGCAGGTAACAGAGAACAGGTCTCAAGGACAGCAGACACGAAACAGGGTCCAGGACAAGGCAGGAACAAAAGCAGGTTCAGGCAGGGACAAGGCTAAGACCCCTTTCACACCACAGCGCCCATAGCGTGGGCGGTAAAACACCGCTATTTTTAGCATTTCGGACGCGTTTACCCCCGCTAGCAGCCGAGAAAGGGTTAAAACCGCTGGTAATACGCCGCAATAGCGGCATTTTGCCGGCGGTATTACAGCACTGCCCCATTGATTTCAATGGGGAGCAGCGGTGGAGGAACGGTAAACACACTGCTCCTTCACCGCTCCAAAGAAGCTGCTGGCAGGACTTTTCCCTGACGTCCTGCCAGTGCACTGCTGTAGTGTGAAAGCCCTCAGGCTTTCACACTACAGACAATGGTGCAGCTTTTTTAGGGTGGATTGCAGGCACTATTTCTAACGTTATAGCGCCTGGAAAACGCCCTGGTGTGAAAGGGGCCTTATAGAGGAAATTCTGAAGCATTTGATCTTTGGTTCAGGGCAGGTTTATATAGATCAGCAGACCCACGACAGGTGTGCTTAAAAGCTGGTTAGTAGTCCCGGCAGGGAGACAACCGCTGGTGGCCCCCAGAATTGCACCCTTTGGTAAAAGTGCCACCAGCCGGTGAAACCAGTAATGACACCATTGCTGACACTCTGACAAGAAGTGAGGAGAGGCACTGTGAGCTCATCCTCTCAGTCTGCTGCAAACAGAATGTGCCAGCTTGTATTTAAACGGGCCATTCCATATGTAGCTTCTGACAGGCTGCACGAGGAGCCCCGTATCTCTAGAATCATAGGTCCTAGAAGCCTATTTTTTTGACCAGTGGGGGGGGGGGGGGGGGGTAGGACTACCTACCCCCCAAATTTTAGGTCTTTGCGACCCCAGGCCCCAGAGCTATGACTGTTGAAGCTCGTTCGTTTTGCCTCACCTGCCTCCTCTGACTGCATGTCCCTGTTCCAAAGAGTAAACCCCTAATCACAGGCTGATGGCTCCTGGCTTCAAAGTAAAAGTCATGTGGCAGCTCCATAGCTGCTGACCACTTTCACAGAGCTGGCCGTGTGGTGCCTCCCCCCTCCTCCTGTGGGTTCCCGGGCTGTCCTGCACTCACCTGAGCCCAGGAGCACATCCCCGGCTGGGGGAGAGAGATTGCAGTGAGACCAAGGCCAATCCATGCCTCGATCTTACTTGCAAACATTGAAACCAGAAGTGATGTCACTTCTGGTTTCAGCTGCACCCTTTCCTGGCCAGCATAGCGAGGGGACACTTCTAACCAAGCCGATCTGTGCTTGGTTAGATGGTGTGGAGGGCAAAAGAGACATTGGGGTCTATTAGACCCCTAATGTCTCCATAAATTGTACCTGTCATCTGCCTAATGCTAACACATAGAGGTTTATTAACCCCTTGTGATAGCAATCAAGTAAAAATAAATATAAAGATAAAATAAAAAAGTTAAAAAATTGTAATTATAATTAAATATATTAAAATAAAAATTACCAAAAACCCCCGTAGCCCCGCACCGCTGCACAAACACAATGTAATCCACAGTCGCACCAAACGTGATATATTGCCGCAAACGTCAGAGTGAGAACAATAATTCTAGCAAAAGAGCTACTAGCTAACTCTAAACTGATGAGCTGTAAAGACTTTTAAAGCATCACCTATGGGGATTTTTAGCGATATTGTTGGCTCACGCAATTTTAAAACATGGAATGTTTGGTATCTATGTACTCAATGCAACCTCCCCTTTTATATTTTAACCAAATATGGGTATTATATGGTGTGCTTTTGCACTAAAATGTATTTTATTCATTTTTTTTTCTGAAAATTTGCATTTAATAAACAGTTGTGCAAATATCATGTAAAACAAAAGTTTGCGAAAAATAAAATAAACTACTCTGGAGCTGAACTGGTTAACGCGGTATTAATGGTACGCCTTTAAAAAAAAAAATAACACACATATACTTACCTGCTATGTGCATTGACTTTGCACAGAGCAGCCCCAATCCTCTTCTTCTCATGTCCCCCGCTGGTGCTCCTGGCTCCTGCCCCTTGACCATAGTAAGCCGCTTGCTATGGGGGCCCCTGATGCACAGCATTGTGGTGTAGTGTTGTAGGGAGTCCGAGAAGCTGTGAGTTTTATAGGACAATACAGAATAATGGAATTCTGGGAATACTTTATTTTGTGCAACCTTAAGGATTAAGGCCGCTACCATCTCGGGCCCCATTTAACATAATCTTTGTGTGCTTCCCATGTTGTATTTGAATTACTTTTTTTCTTTACATTTGAATGTAATATTTGGTATTTAATCACGTTGCAATAAAAAATTCTTATACATTTTTTAACCAAAAACAATTGTCTATTGGTTTGAATGACAGGCACTGCAATAATCCCTCTTTTTCCAAACATTAAATTTTATCAATAACTCAAATTTGGGATGAGGTGCCATATCTGAAACTGACCCCTCTGCCATTTCCTATCATTTTTTCTTTTTCAAACTCTCCAGCATGTTATCCTATGTGTCCATGCACACCTAGAAGCAGCAGCTGGTGGTATATTTTTTTGGGGGGGATGCAGGTTCACAGGCACTCCTCTCTCCCCAGTTGGTCATCAGCTCAAAACCTACCCCATCTAGGTCGCGGGCAGTGCTTCCTCCGGGCGGTTGCTTCACCCCGAGTCTCCTCCTGGTGGTGCTTCGTGGCGTCTTCCCTTGCATCTCCTCCTGACAGGTGACTACCAGGGATTCGCTCAGTTTGTAGGTATTTGTATAGTACAGAACCCCTCTTCATTAAGTATGGCCCCCCTCAGTACAGACCACCCTCCCTCAGTCCAGACCCCCCTCCACTAATTACAGACCCCCTCCCTCAGTATACACCCACCTTTTTCCTAAGTATAGACCACCCTCCTCCCTCAGTCTAGATCCCCACTCCACTAAGTACAGCCCCCTTGCACTTAGTACATACACCCTCCCTAAGTCTAGACTCCCCTCCCTTAGTACAGACCCCCCTCTCCTATGTACAGATCCCCTCCCTTAGTACAGACCCCTCTCCTAAGTACAGATCCCCTTCCTTAGTACAGAACCCCCTCAGTACAGACCCCCTCCCCCATCCCAGATCCCATCTACACTAAGTACAGACCCCTCCTCCATCAGTTCAGTCCCCCCCTACACTACATAGTAATCCACTTTACACTAAGTATAAACCCCCTTATACTAAGTACAGACAGCCCCCCTCAGTCCAGACCCCCCCCCCCCACTATGTATGGATCCCCCCTCCCTCAGTACAGACCAGCCTCCCTCAGTATAGACCCCCTCTACTAAGTACAGACCCCCTCCCTCCACACAGACCACCCTCCCTCAGTATAAACACCCCTCCATTAAGTACAGACCTCCCTCCCTCAGTAGAGACCTCCCTTTCTTAGTACAGGCCTCCTCTACATTAAGTACAGCCCCCTTAAACCTAGTACAGACCCCCTCCCCCACACTAAGTACAGACCCCCCTACACTAAGTACAGCCCCCTTACACCAAGTACAGAGAGCCCCCTCACACTATGTACAGACACCCCCCCAGTACACACCCTGTGCCCCTCCTCAATCTACAGTACAGTACAGACACCTACCACTAAGTACAGACCCCCCGCAGTACAGACCCCCTCCCCACTAAGTACAGACCTCCTCTTACACTTAGTGTAGGGGGTATGGACTGGGGAGGAGGGTCTGTACCAAGTACAGACAGACTCCCTCAGTCCAGACCCCCTCCACTATGTATGGACCCCCTCCCTCAGTACAGACCCCAATCCCTCAGTACAGACCCCCCTCCACTATGTATGGATCCCCCTCCCTCAGTACAGACCCACCTCCTTTATGTGTGGATCCCCCTCCCTCAGGACAGACCCCCTTCCACTATGTATGGCCCCCCTCCCTCAGTACAGACCCCCTCCCTCAGTACAGACCCCCGCCCTACACTAAGTTCAGAGCCCCCCTCCCCTTTATACTAAGTAAATACACCCCCCTACACTAAGTACAGAAACCCCTCCCCCTTCAGTAAACACTCTGTGCCCCTCCTCCATCTACAATACAGTACAGACCTCCCTCCACTAAGTACAGACCCCCTTCCTTAGTACAGACCCCCTCTACACTAAATACAGACCCCCCTTACACTTAGTACAGACCCCGTACACTAAGTACAGCCCCCTTACACTAAGTACAAACACTCCCCCTACACCAAGTACATGCCCCCCACCTTACACCAAGTACAGACACGCCCCACCTTACACCAAGTACAGACACCCCCCACCATTATACCAAGTACAGACATCCCCCATTATATCAAGTATAGACACCTCCCCATTATACCAAGTACAGACACCCCCCCCACCTGACACCAAATATAGAACCCCCATTACACTAAGTACAGACACCCCCCATTACATTAAGTACAGAGCCCCCTTACACCAAGTACAGACCCCCCTACCATTACACCAAGTAAAGATCCCCTCCATTACACCAAGTACAGACACCCCCCATTACACCAAGTACAGAACGCCCCCTTACACTAAGTACAGACAACCCCCTTACACTAAGCAGTAAGTAGAGACTCCCCCTTACACTAAGTATGCTTTCGCCTTCCTGGCTGTCTAATCCTGTAGTTCACCTCACAAATTTTTTCAATTACTTCATATGGACCTTGCCATTTGACCAGAAATTTGCTTTCAACCGTAGGGACTAGCACCAAGACCCTATCCCCCGGAGAAAAAGTACGTGTCTTGGCCCCACGGTTGTACACTCTCTGCTGTGCTAACTGCGCTTGGGTCAAATGTTCCTTTACGATTGGCATTACCTGTGCAATTCTATCTTGCATCAGGGCGACATGCTCAATCACGCTCCTGTGAGGAGAACTCTCATTTTCCCAAGTTTCCTTGGCAATATCCAGCAACCCTCTTGGGTGTCTCCCATAGAGCAACTCGAAGGGTGAGAAACCCGTAGAGGATTGGGGTACCTCCCTAATGGCAAACATCAGATAGGGTATTAGTCAGTCCCAATTCTTTCCATCTCTATCCACCACCTTCTTTAACCACTTCCCGACCAGAGCACGACGATGTACGTCGACAGAATGGCACGGGCAGGCATATTGGCGTACATGTACGTCCAATATTCGTTGCCGCCGTGCCATCGGGAGCGCGCCGCCGGCGGCGCGCTCCCGCGCTGGTCGGGACACCCGTGAGTCCGGTCGCGGGACCCGCGGACTCGATCACCGCGGGCATCCCCGCGATCGTCTCACGGAGCGTCCGAATGGAGGAAATGCTGTATAAACAACATTTTTCCATTCTGCCTAGCAACTAGTGACGCTGATCTCTGCTCCATGTGATTGGAGCAGAGATCAGTGTACACTAAATGAAAGCCCAACCCCCCCACAGTTAGTAACACACCCCTAGGAACACTTAACCCCTACACTGCCACCCACTGGTTAACCCTTTCACTGCCAGTGTCATTTACACAGGAATCACTGCATTTATATAGCAGTGATTACTGTATAAATGACAATGGTCCCAAAAATGTGTCAAAAATGTCCGATGGGTCCCCCACAATGTCGCAGTCACAATAAAAATCGCAGATCGCCGCCATTACTAGTAAAAAAATAAAAAATAAAAAATTATTAATAAAAATGCTATAAAACTATCCCTATTTTGTAAACGCTATAACTTTTGCGCAAACCAATCAATAATCGCTTATTGCGATTTTTTTTACCAAAAATATGTAGAAGAATACGTATCGGCCTAAACTGAGGGAAAAAAATGTTTTTTTATATATTTTTGGGGGATATTTATTATTACAAAAAGTAAAAAATAATGCGTTTTTTTCAAAATTATCGCTCTATTTTTGTTTATAGCGCAAAAAATTAAAACCGCAGGGGTGATCAAATACCACCAAAAGAAAGCTCTATTTGTGGGAAAAAAAGGACGTTAATTTTGTTTGGGAGCCACGTCGCATGACCGCGCAATTGTCAGTTAAATCGACGCAGTGCCGAATCAGAAAAAGTGGTCTGGTCTTTGACCAGCAAATTGGTCCGGTCTGAAAGTGGTTAACATTTGTTTTAGGGTTTTGTTGAATCTTTCAACCAACCCATCTGTTTGGGGGTGATACACAGATGTACGCAATTGTGTCACTTTGTACAACTTGCATAATTCTTTCATAACCCTGTACATAAAGGGTGTACCTTGGTCCGTAAGCAGTTCCTTACAAATACCCACGCGGCTAAAAACAAGAGATAGCTCTTTGGCTATGGTTTTGGCCGAGGTATTTCGAAGAGGAATTGCTTCCGGATAACGGGTGGCATAGTCCAATATAACCAAAATGTACTGATGCCCCCTAGCAGACTTCATTATCGGACCTACCAAATCCATTGCGATCCTCTCAAAGGGGACCTCAATGATAGGAAGAGGTACCAGCGGGTTACGGAAATGTGGCATAGGTGCCGACTTCTGACACACAGGGCAGGAGGAACAATAATTTTCTGTTTCCTTCATGACCCCAGGCCAATAGAATCTCTGCAGTACCCTCTCTCTGGTTTTCTCGGCCCCCAGATGACCTCCCAGAATGTGCCCATGGGCCAATTATAACACCAACTTCCTGTAAGGTTTGGGCATTACAAGTTGCTCAATGGTTTCTTCTGCCTTTTGAGCCACTCGATACAGCAGGTCCCTTTCCATAGTGAAGTAAGGATAAGTGCAAGTCTTATCTGGGTTCACTAACTCGCCATCTATTTTCACCACATTTTCCCATGCCTTTATTAGGGTGGGGTCTTTTAACTGTTCTGTGGCAAAATTTTCCCTGTGAACCTCAAGATCCGAAAACTCCGCAGACTGCATGTTTTCATCTGAGGATGTTGGCTCCTCCCCAGCTTCTCGAGTTTCCCCCGCCAATACCGACAAGGGAAATTCAGGAGAGTCCTCACCACTCCCAGAGTAATTCTGGTCATCTTCCTGGTTTATAGGGGCACCAGTGGGGGGCTCAGGACAATCCCAGAGTTCCCAGAATTTTGGAAAATCCCTTCCCACAATAGCATCATGTGGTAAGTGAGACACTAACCCCACCTGATGAGAGAGGTTACCTTTGGGGGTCTCAAAAAACACAGAAGTTACAGGATACTCTCAGGTGTCCCCATGCACACAAATAACAGCCACCTTGTTCTTCCCAGAGAACTTTGTAGTAACTAATTCAGCTTTTATCAATGTTACCAGGCTACCTGAATCCAGAAACACATCAACATTTCTACCATTAATACACATTTTACATAAATGTTTCTCAGGTCCCCGAATGGCAGTGCATGCAACTGTCGCAAACAGCGACTGACGTCTCTCCCTTATAAAGTCACATTGCATAGGCTCATCCACAACTGGGCAATTGGCTGCAATATGTCCCTCTTGGCGGCAGCGGTAGCAAATAATCTTTTTCGCTGCCTCTTGCAGCCTGGGCTTCCCGGGCTGCTCCCGCCAGACCTTAGGTAGAACTCCCACTCTCTCACTCTCTCCACCCTCACCCCTTGGAGTCATCTTACCCGCCACTGGGAATGATCTGGTCTTAGGGTGGAAAGTCCGTGAGTCCCTGGAAGAAGTGGTCAGGTTCTCTGTAGCCAAGTACCTCTCAACCAGATCCACAAGTTTATCTGCATTTTCTGGATCTCCATGGCTTACCCATTTTTGGATGGCAGTAGGAAGAGCTCTCAGGAAACGATCCATAACAACACGTTCCACAATGTTTGGTGCGGTCAAAATCTCTGGCTGCAGCCACTTCCTACTCAGGTGAATGAGATCATACATTTGAGACCTGGGTGGTTTTCCAACCTGAAAAGTCCAATTATGCACACGCTGAGCCCGGACGGCCAGGGTAACACCCAGCCGTGCCAATATTTCTGTTTTTAGCACCACATAGTCTTTTGCTTGGTCAGGCTCTAGGTCATAATAAGCTTTCTGCGATTCCCCAGTTAACAGCCCATTGCTCCTTAGGCCACTTTTCCCTTTCAGCAGTCCTTTCAAATGTGGTCAAAAACACCTCCGGATCATCCCCTCCAGTCATTTTTGTCAGTAAACGGCTCACACCAAAGGATGCGGTATTATTGTAACCACTTGCTTCATTGGTCTGCGGACGTTGCTGTATTGATGTCTCTATTTGCTGTTGAAAACTCTGCTCTTGCTTCTGCAACAGGTCTATAAAGCGGGCTTCAGATTGCTGCTGGGCTTGTTGCTGAGCTTCCAAAATTCTCCACCAACTGTGAGGGGTTAGCTCGGCAGCGGGTGTGTGTGACCCCCTGGATGGGTTCACAACACAAAAATCAGGCACAGCAGACAGCGTTGTAGGTGCAAAAAACAAAAGATGCGGTTTATTTATGCCACATGCAGTGCAACATATAACAGCCAAACAAAAATAAAACATGAAAATAAATCCTGGTCAGCTTGACCTCTAATTACACACTTAGATTCCCTGTCTAACAACTGAGTGCAGCCTTGTGCTGCACCAGTCCCTGTCTCTGTTGTAGAGGTTTGCCACACAGGCGTTAACTCACCGCACAGAACAGGTGTCACACTCCCCAGTCTATACAAACACAGAACTGGTTCCAGGATGGAGCATCTCCCTAAGCATGCTGGGGTTTTTTGTAGAGGTCTTAATGAGCCCACTTACTCTTCCCCTCTAGTTGTACAAGTCTGCATAAAGCCTGAATCTAGGGCACACATATTTCCCATCCTGGATACAACCAGGTGACTTTACCTGCCTGCTGCCACAATACACAGGAAAGAATTATAAAAAATTACAAATGATTTAATAAAGACAAAAAATTGTACAGCAAAACATTCACAATACTAAAATCATATACACCGCAGTTTAACAAACTAACGACGGGTTGCCCCGTAAGGTCTATGTTGAAGAGGGGTGTAGGGAGATTTCCTCTACCGGTTTCCCAGCAAACCTCTTCTTCCCCTATTCCTTGTCAGTATTTTTGTATGTGGTTCATAATAGTCCTAAAGGGCAAGTATCAGGGTAGCAAGAATAGATGAGTCTGTCTGGGCTGCCACCGAGGAGACCAGAAACAAGTTCCAGTTGAGCTAGGAAAAAAACAAGAAGAGGGACGCCTCTGAGAATATATCAAAACACTTTATTATAAAGAACAATATCCATTCACATGAAAGTAAATGACTTTAGGTGCATCACTGGGATGAACAGGAGAAACTACAGATAGCAGAAGGTCCTTTTTGCTGGAAGGAAGCAGCACATCAAATCGTGGAGGGCAATGAGTCATCAGGTCCTTGCAGGATATCACCACTGTAGTAGTGTCATACCTCTCGTCTGGTCATCGCAAAAGATGGAGGATGGGCGTGTAATATTGGAGCCAAAACGAAGGCTTGGATTGAAAAGCGGCGTGGCGCAGGATGATGATGTTACTGTAATGCAACACGCTTCTTTGTCAAGCATGATAGACAGGTAAAAAGACAATGTTATATAGTGTGGCAGGGGGTGGGGACATGGGGCAGGGGTCAGACAGGGATACAATGCAATGAAATACAGTACAAAAATGGCAGTGATAATTTATGAAGAGGCTCGAACATACATATAATTACAGTTGCTTAATTCTAATTTGGAAGAAATTGATAGATTGAAGAAATTAACCATAAATAAATACAATACTAATATATAATGATGAATAATAAAAGAAAAAAACAACAATACAGTTATATGATGTTATAAGGGTAGTGGTATATTAAACAGGTATATAAAATATATATCCTGCCTATATGTATAGGTTTTAATGAAGGTAGAAAGCAATTTGAAAAATAGATATTAGAATAATTATAATCTTTATCTTAATTAAAAGGTGGTTGCAATTGTATCAGATTAGAAAGGGGAGAGGAGGGGGGTGGTTTTGGTGGGAAAGCAATGGTGAAAAATAAATAAATATTGTTTTATTTATTTTTAATTACAATCTGGTATAGAAGGGATATGGAGGCCGACGGGGGAACATACAATCTCATACAAGCTCTTTTACTAGCGGTGGCCCGGTCTTCTGTCGCCACCGCCGCCTCTTCTTCCGACTTCAGGGGTCTTGTCCCCCTCTTCGGTTCTTCTTGCCGGGCCTCCGCTTTCTTCTTCCAGCTCTTTTACTAGTGGTGGCCCGGTCTGCTGTTGCCGCTGTCAGCCTCTGGGACTGTGACATCATAAGGGGCGGGGACATCACCCAGTGACCCCACCCATAGTCACCACGCAACACGTTCCTGTCATTGCGGCCAGAGACACCGTCGAGTCAACATCTCAAGGAAGAAGAAGGAAGAAAAGAGAAGGCGGTGACAGAAGACCGGGCCACCGCTAGTAAAAGAGCTGGAAGAAGAAAGCGGAGGCCCGGCAAGAAGAGCCGAAGAGGGGGACAAGACCCCTGAAGTCGGAAGAAGAGGCGGCGGTGGCGACAGAAGACCGGGCCACCGCTAGTAAAAGAGCTTGTATGAGATTGTATGTTCCCCCGTCGGCCTCCATATCCCTTCTATACCAGATTGTAATTAAAAATAAATAAAACAATATTTATTTATTTTTCACCATTGCTGCACCCTCAGACGTACTCACAGTTTAGAGAAGCCCTAAGTGACGTCAGTCTTATCTGTGCCTCTGCTACAAAGATACGCTTGCTACACCAGAGCCAGAGGATTTTTGAGCAGGGCATGCGGAATGGCAGATTGCTGGCATGGTTGTCCCGGGAGCATTCTTCATATCGAGAATCCAGTCACCCAGTGGGGAAATACTTACTGACTTGTCTCAAATTAATGCCCAGTTTGCTTCATACTACCAAGATCTTTATGGCCCCAGAGCCCAGTATACAGATCAGGAACTATGTGACTATCTGGACCGGGTAGACCTACCGTGTTTACTGGCGTCGCCAGGGAAAGCGCGGATAAGCCCCTGACCCTAAAAGAGATCCAAATAGCGGTCAAATCACTGCAGAGTAGGAAGACGCCGGGTGGAGTTTTTTAAGCAATGCACGGAAGATATCCTCCCCATTTTTAGAGAGGTCTTGATTCGGGCACATGAGGGTGGGGTATTACCTACATCTATGTCGGAGGCGGTAAGCGTGGTCCTCCCTAAGCCTGGCAAGAATCCTGAACTGTGTTCTTCATATCGGCCCATATCGCTCCTGAATGTGGATTTGAAAATACTGGCTAAGGTGTTAGCAGGCCGCCTGAACACAGTAATCACAGCGCTTGTACATCCGGACCAGTCCGGGTTCATGCCGGGCAGAGGGATTAACAAACATTAATATACGGAGACTGCTGACGCATATGGATAGGGCCCCGGAGGATAGCCTGGGGGTGGTGGTGTCCCTGGATGCTGAGAAAGCCTTTGATTCGGTTGAATGGGAGTACCTCTGGGCGGTTCTCCAGAAATGTGGATTTGGACCTGTGTTTATCCAATGGTTACGCATGATGTATACCTCACCTAGTGCCCAAATACGGACCAACAATTCCCTTTCAAGGGCCTTCCCATTGGGAAGGGGTACCTGACAAGGGTGCCCACTCTCACCTGGGCTTTTTGCACTGGCAGTGGAGCCCCTGGCCTTAAAAATTCGTGAGGCATCCACGGTCTGGGGAATTCGGGTAGGAGTGGTGGAGGAGAAGATATCCTTGTATGCAGATGATACTATCCTATACCTGAATGATGTCTCCTCCCCACTCTCAGCGGCCCTGCAGATAGTTAACGAATTTGGAGCATACTCGGGTGTCAGGGTCAATTGGGAGAAGTCACTAGTCTATCCCCTAAACCCTAACAGAGCTAGGCCTCCTATGCAGAATCCACTAGTTTGGGTTGATAACTTTAAGTACTTGGGGATATGCACGGGTGGACCGACATCCAGGTACGTGGAACTCAATCTAAATCCATTATTGGTAAATTTCTCAAAAAGATGCACAGATTGGAAGTCACTGCCCCTAACTCCAGTAGGTAGAGTAAGACTTATTAAAATGGTTTTCCTACCAAAGTTCCTTTATCTATTCAGAAATAGCCCAACTGAGATCCCAATGTCCTATTTTAATAAACTAAAGTCCATCGTCACCTCCTTTATATGGCTGGGCAAGGTGCCAAGTTTGGCACTGTCCACCCTGCAATAATCTGTGGGACAGGGCGGGCTCGCCTTCCCCAACTTCCAACACTACTATTGGGCGGCAATACTGGTGACCGCTCGATGGTGGTTTTCGCAGCCGAGGCATAACCCGGCAGTGAACCTAGAGGCTGCAATTCTGGGGTCATATGCTGCGCTTAGTAACTTAATCTTCCGTGGTGTTAGAGCCCATCCCAACTTAACTACCCTGATGCGCACAACTATTATGGTCTGGAGCCGAGCTAGTACCCCAGGTACTGTCTCTCCTCATATGCCTCTGTGGGGCAACCCTAATCTTTCTCACTTCCGTGGTATCCCTGATCCACAGGTATGGGCTAATAGAGGAATAGTGGCCTTGAAGCATTTGGTAACGGAGGGCAGACTGAGCACATTCTCGGAACACAAAACTAAATATAACCTGCCAAACTGGATGCTCTTCCAGTTCTTACAAGTGAGGCATGCCTTTCAATATCAATTTCCTGGTGTGGTAGTCCTTGGGTCGGATCCAGTTGAGAACTTTCTAACCACTAAGGTCCTAATGGCTCCCCTGTCCACGATCTATTTCCACTTGTCAGCCTCTCTTCCCGCTAAGCTACCTAAACTATATACTAAATGGAAAAGGGACATACCATCCCTAGAGGAGGAAGACTGGGAGTCCTGTGTCTCCTCATATGTCCCGACCTTGATCTCAGCCAGGGACCTTTTCATACAGCTGAAATTTTTGCACCGGCTTACTATACACCGCAGAGACTGGCAGTCATTTACAGGGACAGGTCCCCCAACTATGCTAGATGTGGAAGTGAGGAGGCCACCTTCTTACACATGACCTGGTCATGTCCTGCGCTACAGGGATTCTGGGAACAGGTCCTGGCTGATGTCAATCAGACTGCTGAAATCTCCCTCAAATTGAAGCCAGAAATCTTGCTTTTAAATGTGATAGGCTACCCCACTGTCGGGAAATATAGGAAACAGTTTGTGGCATATGCCACCTATTATGCCTGATGGGAGGTATTGTTGAAATCTAGGTCCAAGCTCCCGCTCACCATCACCGACTGCAGAAACACCTTGAATGTTGTTCTACCACTGTACAAAATAACATATGTCAATAGAAACTGCCCGAATAAATTCGACAAGATATGGTTCTCCTGGATAGACTCTTGGGGATCCTTGCCACTGGAGTTGTCTCCCCCTGACCCAGATGAAGATTCATGATTCAGTGGCGGGGGTTCGGGAATATGGAACTAGTGCAGTATGTCCCCCCTCTTTGTTTCCCCTCCCCCCCTCCCCTCTCTCCCCCGCCCACCCCTCCCCCCCTCGTGCTCCCTCCCTTCTTGGACCCGGTCCAATCTCCCTCTCCCCTACTGGTGTTCCCTCTCCCCCCCTTCTACTTCCCTCCTTATGCTATGCTGAACAATTTTGGATATACGAAGTCTGGTTCCAAAATATACTTATTGACTATGAACATTATATGCAATTGTGCACTCTGCTGATATATATGTATTGACAATTTACTAAATGTACTGTAAGCTGACCTGTATGTACTGAATATGAATAAAATTCACCTTTTGTAAAAAAAAAAAAGCAGACAGTCAGGGGCCTTTCACCTCCATCTTCACTTCTTTCAGCTCCTTCCTGTGTGCCGCCTCCACAGTGCTGATCAAGGTCACAATGTCGGCCTTAGTGGGTAGCACCTGGATCAGGGCACATAGTTCTGTATCCGCCCTGGAGAGGAGAAATGACGACTGCGTGGACCCCCAGATTCGAGATCTGGGTGGAAGTCTGGTGGGGGTATCCAGGAATGGGTCAGAGTTCCGGGGTTCCGCATTAGGTAAGTCATGCCTGGCTCCCTACGATGCTTGCACGTGTGTCTGCCATTTTAAGCTCCAGAGAGTTCAATTGTGAGAGTTGGAACAGCCGCCTGATTTCACTCGGTGGTGGAGCCAGAAGTGAAGGTTTTGGAGGCTTGTTAATTCTTTTAATTGTCCTCTTCTTTGAGGAGTACATACTGTGCTGGATCTAGCTGAAAAAGTCAGGGTATTTGGGAGATGGTCAGGAGCTCAGGCAAAACACATCTCTATCCAGCCATGTCCAGGCCACGCCCCCTCTATACTGAGTTGGTATCCTTTTAAATTTCTTGTTCTTTTTATTGACAAAAGATAGAACTTTGTCCCATCTGGTTTTGTAATATCTTACTTTTTGCCAGTGACCTTGAGAGCTGCAGTACTGCCAAGAGAAGTGTCTGTCCTGGCCAGATGTGAAATGAATGTGCAAGGTCCAGGGTGGAAGTATTATACTGGAAATGTGGCTTTATAATATGCTGTATATTGCTTAGAATTTAAACAAGGCTAAATTGTATAATGCATTGTTTACATAGCACAGCTAAATACCAGCATGAAATCTTACTATGTTGTTTTACGTGTTAGCTGCAGTACTAAGCTTTGGGCTTGCATATGATTTCAACTAAATTTCAAAACCATTTCTATTTAAAGGAACCAGTTATGAAATAAATGTAAAATTAAATGTAAATCATGTGCTTCTAAAGATACTTGTTAATTTGCTGTTGTGCTTATCCCTTGACTTCTGAACTTACAAAAATATATGCAAGCTAGAGAAGGTCAGGTCAGGCTCTAGCACTTTCACAATAGGGTCAGAAAGAGATATTTCTCTCATGAAAGATTGTGATGTTAATAATACCTTTTAATTCTAAAAAATGCACTTATGCCGCGTACACACAATCGGACTATCCGGTGGACTTGAGGATGCTGGGACTGTGACATCGTAAGGGGTCGGGGTCACCATGTGACATCACCTGGTGACTCCGCCCCTTGTCCCTATATAAGTCACCGCACAACGTGTCCCTGCCATTGCGGCCAGAGAGAGCGTTGTGTCAACATTGCAAAGAAGAAGAAGAGAAGAAGAGAAGAAGGCGGTGCCAGAGGACCGGGCCAATGCTAGTAAAAGAGCTATAAGAAGATAGCGGAGGCACGGCAAGAAGAACTGAAAAGTGGGACAAGACCCCCAAAGAGCGGGATAAGACCCCAAAGTCGGAAGAAGACCCCCGGACGGCAGCGGCAACGATGAAGAAGAAAGCCGGCTCCTTTACTGCTGGTAAAAGAGCTAGCAGAAGATAGCGGAGGAGTCCAGCGAGAAGACCCCCCAAGATGGAAGAAGACCACTGGAGCAGTCTAATAAATTATTTTAAAAACTTGTGTTGTGTTCTTTTATTTGCACTTTTTTCACCAGGTAAATGGGTCGGGGTTCAACGTACCCCATGCTCATTCACATAGGGTGGGGGGCCGGTATCTTATTAAAGGGGGCTCCCGGATTCCGATAAGCCCCCGCCCGCAGACCCCGACAACCAATGGCCAAGGTTGTCGGGAAGAGGGCCTTGTCCGCATCAACATGGGGACAAGGTGCTTTGGGGTGGGGGGCCACAGGGCCCCCCTTCCCCAAAGCACCCCCCCATGTTGAGGCCACGCGGCCTGGTACATCTCAGGAGGGGGGCCGCCCGTTCAACCCCACCTCCTTTCCTGACCGGCTGGGCTGCGTGCTCGCATAAGGGTCTGCTATGGACTTTGGGGGGACCCCAATGCCGTTTTTTGCGGTGTAGGGCTTCCCCTTTAAATCCATACCAGGAGACGGGGCTAGTGAGGTGTCAATCTCGCTGATGGAGGTGGCGACATTCACTTCCTTCGCTAGTCCCGGCTACCTGGAGCCACGTTCAAAATGAATGGACTTTTCTCCGTGTGTGGGCAACTCTGTTCATTTCAAAAGTCCAGCGGACTCCCGCCATAGTCCGGCGGGTTGTCCACCAGACCTAGCCCACCGGAAATGTCTGGTCGCATGTGGGCAGGTCCGCTTGTTCGGAAAGTCAGACGGACCTCAGCTGCAAAGTCCAGCGGTTTGTCCGATCGTGTGTACGTGGCATTACAATACTACTACATGCCTAAAATGCCTTTGTTTTCTTTCTTTGACCAGAAATGACAATTTCACTACCAGTGTGAACTGAAATTTCAGCTGGGATACAGCAAACATATTTTCACTTTCAAAAAATTTATACTGAGGTTTTTACAGGATACAAAGCATAGTCTATACAAATATATTTATAAGACCAATGTGCTGTTTAATTCCAGAATAAAATCCTAGACTATAACTAAAGGCAAAACTTTTTATTTTTGTTTTAGACAAAGTGGAGATGGATTGGAACACCTGTCAGTTTTCCATTGCTGTCTGTGCCTCCTTTAGGGAGTTTCACCTCCTCTATCATTTAAAGTAAAAGAATATTCCAAATTTTGGGTTGTCCCCAGAAAAGTAATAGAAGGTTAATATTACAATTCGGAACACTAGTTGCGGTGACCTGGGGGTCCCCAAGGGATTCTATTAATTTCCAGGGATTTACTCTCACTTCCTGTTTGATTATGGGTCAGGAAGTGAGGGGAAATTTCCCCAATGAGACACAGATGGCAAAAAAATAAACTGACAGGCGTTATAACCCTCCCTTACTCTATCCGGAAAAAAAAAAGGTTTGGGCTATAGTTCCACTGTAAGCTTTGAAAAGAAGGGAGAGTAACTGAAGTAGAAAATAATACATGTTCCAAGTGACATGCCAGCTTAACAATGAAGATTTGCATAATACATAAATATATAAACTGAACACCAGCAAGGAGCCAAATGACACTAAATTGAAAGCAGAAAGAGGGTCCACAATACATAAACATAGACCTCTACAACCTAGGAGCCAAAGAGGTTGGGGAGGTGGGAAATAAAAGAGAAAAGGATGTCAGGGACAGACGTGCCAGAGTCATGGGGCCTCGGTACTTATAACAGGGCATAACTTTCTGTAGACATGGATCCTAGCACCTAGAAGGCTACAGGAAATAAACTTTGTTGCAGGATTTATCTTTGTGACTCTTTGTACAAACAGACAAGAGCTAGAGAGCCATGGCTATTTCCTTATTCACAAATTTAAAGTGTTATATATAGCAGACAGAATGGTTACAATGGTGCTAAATATCTAAAACAGTCCTAAAGGCCTAGAAAAGAACCTCCACTATAGATGTACTCGTGAAAGTGTAAATCACATGCAGCTGCATGCCAGAAATCTGTAATATAGTGGCACCCATTTTAAGCTGGATAATGTTCTAAAACATGCACATGTTTTTTTCTTAAGGGAAATCTCCAATTTCATTACCACATTGATATATAGTACATGTAATTGTTACACTAGCTGTTTTGTAATTAAAAATCTAGCTCCAATTACAATCTGTTTCACATGCTTTCCCCGCTTTTGTGAATAACAAAGTTTTTTAAGCACTGATCACCCTCTATATTCTCCAGCACTGCCCTCCTCATCCACCATTGGTGGCCTTTTTTCTGCAATGTTAACTGATGCCCAGTGTTATTCCACTCCTGTGAGCCCAAGCAGGCATGGACACACCCACTGGAGCTGACTCACCATGCAGCATGGGCTCACAGAACAACAGTGATCACAAAATGAGCGCCATTGTCTGCAGCATTGACTATTCCCTACAGCCAACTCTGGAAAAGAAGTGGACTGGCCCCATTCATCGCATAACTCACCAGAAGAGGCCTACAGTTAATGAATGCATACAGGATTTTTTTTATGTATGGTGTGGGGGAGGGGTACAGCAGTGGAGGAAGGTTTACTGCTGGCCTTTAGTATCCTTAAAAAAAACTTTTTGGTTCCATTTGTATCATTTTCTAAAATTTCTAAAAAAACTCAGTTGTAACCATGAATAACAATAGGGGCAATGTGCACGTGTATCAGTGTTTATAGACTTGTAGATAGTCGAGAACACCTTAGAATATGTACTAATACCTTATGGCAGCCTTTCTCAACCTTTTCAACAAACAGGAACCCTTGAAATAGTTCTCCGGTCTCAGGGAACCCCTGCTAAAAATTAGTAATCTACAACTCATGATACATTAGTGTGATGGTCATTAGGAAGAATGGTCCTTACACTTGTGGTCATTGGGAAGAATTAGCACCTTACAGATAGTTAAAAAGATCAATGGAGTCAGTGGGAACTTATCTGAAAGGCAGAAATTGCCCAATGCTTAAGGAACCCCTAGCAACCTCTGGAGGAACCTTAGGCCACGTACACACGGGCGGATTGTCTGCCCAACTAAGTTCGTCAGACAATCCGACAGACAATCCGTCCAACATTTGAATGAACGGACTTGACCACACACGATGAACAGACAGTCCGCTGAAAGCTTGCGCGATGACGTACGGCACGTACGACGGGACTAGAAATAGGAAGTCCAAGACACAGCAAAGCACCCTTTGGGCTCCTTCTGCTGACTTTGCGTTAGTAGAAGTTTGGTTAGAGACGATTCGCGCTTTTCAGACTTCAGCTTAATTTGTCCGTTTACTGCGGCGCAGTCTGCCTGTGAGGTTTGTATCTGTCTTTCGGTACGCGTGGATCAGTTGTACCTGTTGTTAGGTGCTTCTGGTCCGCTCGTTTCTGGGTTTCAGGTCGTTCTTCATAGGTCTGGCTGTTCTTCAGTGCGTTCAGTTGAGCTTGTTTGTCCAGCCGACCATTTCAAAGCCATGGAGAGTGGACGTACTCGGGAACGAGTTCGTGCTATATTGGGGCTTGGTGTTGGGGTTAATACTTTGACCCGAGCCCAGTCTGTGAACAGGGTGAGGAGGAGTTCATGGACAAAGAATTGGTTGCGCCAGCGTGACCAATTCTCACATATGCCTTTACTCCGTGAGATCCGTGAGAATAATCCTGATGATTTCAGGAATTATCTCAGGATGACGGACCCCGTTTTTCACCGTCTGCTGGCTTTGCTGACCCCTTATATCAGCAGGCAGGATACCTGCATGCGGCAAGCCATCACTCCGGAGCAGAGGCTCGTCGCCACGTTGCGCTACTTGGCGACAGGGAGAAGCCTTCAGGACCTCAAGTTCTCGACAGGCATCTCCCCCCAGGCTCTGGGGATCATTATTCCAGAGACCTGTTCTGCCATTATTCGGGTCCTGCAGAAGGAATATATGAAGGTAAGTTTGTTCTTTTAATATTGCATTATATGCATTATATGCATTGTATGTTTGTATTCATTTCATCATGACTTTTAATATCCATGACAGGAATATGATGTGAATGTCCCCTTTATATGAATGCATGCATTTTTTTTTTTTTTATGGTTTTTTTTTGTGTCATTTTTTTTGTGTCATTTTTTTTGAGCTTTTTACCTTTTTGTGTCCCACGTGCATATTTGCTTTCACTAACGTCCTCAGCATTCAATCCTGGGCCCCTATACACCCACAGCCGAGACTGTTTTTCTCTATAATTCATATTGTCAGCTCCATTGTACTATTTTACTGCCCCCCCCCACCCTTTGTATACTCTTTGTATACACCCTTTGTGTGTGTGTGTGTGTGTGTGTGTGTGTGTGTATATAGATATATAGATATATAGATATATATAGATATATATATATATATCTATATATATATATATATAGATTGTCTACTCATTAATTAGTCCCCCCACCCCACTCAAATTGGTTGCAGGTATTGTCTACTCATTAATTAGTCCCCCCCACCCCACTCAAATTGGTTGCAGGTATTGTCTACTCATTAATTAGTCCCCCCACCCCACTCAAATTGGTTGCAGGTATTGTCTAATCATTAATTAGTCCCCCCACCCCACTCAAATTGGTTGCAGGTATTGTCTACACATTAATTAGTCCCCCCACCCCACTCAAATTGGTTGCAGGTATTGTCTACTCATTAATTAGTCCCCCCACCCCACTCAAATTGGTTGCAGGTATTGTCTACTCATTAATTAGTCCCCCCACCCCACTCAAATTGGTTGCAGGTATTGTCTACTCATTAATTAGTCCCCCCACCCCACTCAAATTGGTTGCAGGTATTGTCTACTCATTAATTAGTCCCCCCACCCCACTCAAATTGGTTGCAGGTATTGTCTAATCATTAATTAGTCCCCCCACCCCACTCAAATTGGTTGCAGGTATTGTCTACACATTAATTAGTCCCCCACCCCTCTCAAATTGGTTGCAGGTATTGTCTACTCATTAATTAGTCCCCCCACCCCACTCAAATTGGTTGCAGGTATTGTCTACTCATTAATTAGTCCCCCCACCCCACTCAAATTGGTTGCAGGTATTGTCTACTCATTAATTAGTCCCCCCACCCCACTCAAATTGGTTGCAGGTATTGTCTACTCATTAATTAGTCCCCCCACCCCACTCAAATTGGTTGCAGGTATTGTCTACTCATTAATTAGTCCCCCCACCCCACTCAAATTGGTTGCAGGTATTGTCTACTCATTAATTAGTCCCC
The DNA here is from genome assembly GCF_037356315.1 of Lithobates pipiens. Lineage (NCBI taxonomy): Eukaryota > Metazoa > Chordata > Amphibia > Anura > Ranidae > Lithobates > Lithobates pipiens. The sequence continues at coordinate 89,422,148 of NW_027507791.1, forward strand.
CCACCCCACTCACCCACCTAACTTATGTCCCCTGGTCCATCAGAGGGCTGATTAATCTGTGAATTGGGCCGTCTATTTTTAATTTTTTTTTGCAGAAAAAAATTTGCAATATTTCTGTTTAACTGTTGTTCCAAAATGTTTTTGAGTTTTATTTGTTAGGAATTGTTTTGATTTAATGACACATTTTTTTTTCCTGTGTTTGACTCCCCATTTTCTTTCCACGCCACAGGAATGGCAGACTGTGGCTTCCCAGTTCGCTGCCCGTTGGGACTTTCCCAACTGCGGAGGGGCGATCGACGGGAAACATGTGAGGATTGTGCCCCCACCCCATTCGGGGTCCTACTATTGGAATTATAAGGGGTTCCATAGTGTGGTGCTAATGGCGGTGGTGTCAGCACAATGTGACTTTCTTTATGTGGATGTGGGGAAGAACGGCCGGATGTCTGACGGAGGAGTCTTTAGGCAGACCGAGTTCTGCCACCGTCTCATCACTGGTGGCCTGGACTTGCCACCAGATGCCGAGAATGTGGAGGGTCTACCGTTTGTGTTTCTAGCTGATGAAGCGTTCGGTCTGAGTGACCATCTGATGAAACCCTTCCCCCAAAGGACCCTCACCCCGGAGAGGAGGGTTTTTAATTACCGGCTGGCCAGAGCAAGAAGGGTTGTGGAGAGTGCCTTTGGCATTATGGCCAGCCGGTTCCGTCTGTTACTGACAGCGATCAACCTAGCAGAGTATAAACTGAACTATGTGATTCTTTGCTGATGCATTTTGCACAATTTTCTCCGCAAACTTTCAGGGAACCAGTACCTGCAACCTATTGGGCCTGAGGCCGGACTAATATCACCAGAACTCACAGGGCTGGATCATGTCCTTCCTGGCTTAGCCCCCCAAACAGCACGTGAGGTGCGTGACCGTTATGTCAGCTATTTTAATGGTAGGGGGGCTATTCCAATGCCAGCTGACCAATAAAAATTTATTTTTCTTGAAATATGTATTGTCTGTTCAAATATTTAAGTTTGGTTCTTGTTTGCTTTTCACGGTGCTTGTCTCCTACATTCTCCTAATTCAGGGATATGCAATTGGCCAACCTCCAGCTGGTGCAAAACTACAAGTCAATCATGCCTCTGGGTCTCATGCTTGTGGCTGTCAGTCTTGCTATGCTTCATGGGACTTGTAGTTCTGCAACAGCTGGATTTCCACTAATTGCATATTCCTGTCCTAGTGCATTTGTATTGCAAAGTGGTTTTTGCTAATAGTAAATAAGGCCCTTTGTGACAGAAAACACAAAATGACTTCCCAAACTGGTATTGAGTATTGAAAGAAGAAGACACACACACACACACATCTTTTTTTTTGTAATTTTTAATAGTGCATATTCCAACCAGTGCCTCTTTTTTAGATATTTTTTTTTTTTTGTTTTTTGGTAATTTTTTTTTTTTTGGAAACATATAAATATATAGATATATCTATATATCTATATATATAGAAAAAATAAAATTATAAAAAAAATACATAAAATCTAATTTTTAACTATTTACAAAAAACAAGGGGTAAAGCCAAATTTTGAAGATGCACACCAAAAATTGGTAATGTGCTATGTACCATCATGAGTGATCAATGGACGTGTTTGGTGGGTGCAATCCCTTCCTCTCACATACTAGAATGAGGAAGGGTTTGCAAACACCAAATGCGTCCATTGCGATCCTCTGATGGCACATAGCACATGTTGACACACCGTGTGTATCTTCAAAATTTGGCCTCTAAAAACAATGTTCTAAAAACATTAAAAACGTTTTGGCAAGGAAATGAAGAACATGATCTTCCGTTTTAGGGAAAAGGGGCTTAGATTCTCCCTAAAACTTCGATCATGTTCTTCATTTCCTGCCTCATAGTGTCCAGTTGTTGTTGCATGGCATGGATTTGGTGTTGCATGGCATGGATGTTGTTCTCCATTAAATCAATCCTGCCATTCCAGGCCATGATCTGCCCAATCAGCCTCTGGGCACTGTCTGTGGAAAATGGCTCCGCGGCTTGTCCATCCACAACCAGATCATCACCTAAAAACATGTGTAGATAAAAAATTGGTTAAAATATACAGCCATTAATTGTTTACCTTAAGCTGGGTTGTCAGACACTCACTTTGTGGGGTGTGTATCTCCACCACCTCTTCCTCCTCCACATCTAGCCCTGGGCTGGGCTGATCCAGCTCGGACACTGGGCTTGGCTGCTCCCTCACGGACACGGGGCTGGGGCTAACTGCCCAATCAGGCTGGTGAGGTCGGGGGGTCCTGGGCTGCTCCGCCTCTTGTCTGAGTCTTTGTTCCCCTATGAGAATGAAAAACCAAACAAAAAAAGGTATACTTTTAAGCATAGTGATATTTGAGTTCAGAAATTGGAATATGAAACATTGGTTTGAAGTGGTGTACAATTATTAGCTGGTTATTACAAGCTCCTAGTTTAATACATCATTAAAATGACATTTTTTTAGTTAGGCTGTGTTCAGACTGCTGCGATGTGCGAACGCTGCAAATCTACTGTGGTTTCACGCATCGCATGCCTCCCGGAGGCAGTTCGCACTGCCCTATGTGACCTGCTGGGAGTATCAGTGTAAAGTTTTATTGACACCTCCAAATTAGTTCTCATATCACAGTGCAATCTTTAAACTCGGACAGGAATCGGACCACATGGTGTGAACAACCATTTGATCCGATTCGGCTGTGGACTAAAAAAAGGGCCATGTACAAGTTTGGGCCGGATGCGATGCGAATTCAGCCATACTATATGTATGGCTGAAATCGCATCACACAGAGATCACATGTGATTTGCACTGCAGTGCGGTGCAAATCACATTTGATCTCGTACATTGCAGCAATGTGAACCTAGCCTTTAACCAAACTGTGATACTTTATATCTTTTGTCCAGGTTTCACAGACGGACACACTCGAATCATCCCCTGGAGTACCTGTGTGTGATTATGTCAAAAAATGTTCTATGATGTCCCAAACTACACAAAATGATTCCCAGTCCAGATGTTGAACCAGCATTTTATCTATCTATCTATCTATCTATCTATCTATCTATCTATCTATCTATCTATCTCATTTTTTTATTGAGACTACATTGCACTGAATAAATTTATGAAACTTTATTAAAAATGTATATCCTAAACTGAGTGTGACAATTCAGTTTATCATGAACAATACAAAAAAATTAATAACTAATTAAAATCTAATCCAACACCAGATAAATTTACACCATATACAAATTCATGCTATTTACGCCCACATATACGAACAACCATATGCGCTCATTACATGAACTATTAACTACACGAACTATCAAATTCGCAAGATTTACATACAATACCTATACGAACGATTACGATCAAATTCGCCAGATTTACATATAATACCTATACGAACGATTATGTCCGACAGTCACGATAAACGCGGAGTTTACTCACTTTTTTTCAGGGCCTTTTTGATGCGATGATATTGGTCCGGCTCCCTGGACTTGATGTCGGACCATCGTTTCCGGAGCTGGTCCTTGCCTCTTCGTACCCCAAATTTGCTCTGCAAAGTTGTGACGACCATATCCATGATGCCGCTTTTGCGGATATTGGGTTTGGGGTACGGGCCATTTTCCCCATCATAATCCTCCCTTCTTAATATATCCACCATCTCCACCATCTCTTCAAAGGCCATGTTTGTGGCCTTATATCTCTTCCTTGCTCCGGAAGCATGGGGTTCAGGGCTTTCCTCCGCGCTGCTCACTGAATTTCCGTCCGCCATTTTCACCTATCAATCTCCCACAGCGGAACGAGGGTAAAAGGGGCGGGGAAATACGGTCACACGGAACGTCAGGGGCGGGCGAAGCATGCGGAGCTTGAACGCATGCGCTGTATATAAAGCGTTACCGCGAGGCCGTACGCTTGTCCGAACGGAAGCAGCGAGTGCTACACGCGACGGTAAGATAGTTAGCTTTTTATTTTAATTTTAAGCCTGCGTTAGGAATGTATATAGTGAAATTTCACCTTATTGATGGTTAATTGATTTTTATGTGGGTTGGTGGTTGAGTGGGGTTGGTGTTTTGTGTGGTAGTGTGGGGGTGGGGGTGGGTGTATGGGGGGGGTGTAGTGTGTGTGTGTGTGTGTGGGGGGGGGGGGGGGAGGTGGGTGTATGGGGGGGTAGTATGTGTGTGTGGGGGGTAGTGTGTGGGGGTAGTGTGTGTGTGTGTATGGGGGGGTAGTGTGGGTGTGGGGGGGTAGTGTGTGTGTGTGTGGGGTAGTGTGGGTGTGTGGGGGGGTAGTGTGTGTGTGTGTGTGTGGGGTAGCGTGTGTGGTAGTGTGGGTGCGTGGGGGGGTAGTGTGTGTATGGGGGGGGTAGCGTGTGTGGTAGTGTGTGTGTGTGTGTGGGTGTAGTGTGTGTCTTGCCTACATTGTCACAATATAAATAGTGTGCATTTGGTCTGACATTATTTTTTTTTTATTATTATTATTTATTTTATTTTTTTTTCAGAAATCAAAATGCAAAAGTATAACCCAGACCCCTTTAAGGAGGAGGCCTTCCTCTCCACATTTATTGATCTAATAGAATCACACAGGAGCCTTTGGGATTCCAAACACCCACAATATTCCAGCCGTCCTGGCCGGAGGAAGACACTGGAGACAGTTTTGACGTTTGTGAAAACCCGACTCCCCCAGGCAGACACTGACTTTGTGAACTCCAAAATTCAGAACCTGCGTAGCGTGTATAGGCGGGAGCGCAAAAAGATCCTAGACTCCCAAACATCAGGATCAGCAGCAGGTCAGGTCTATGTACCTAGGCTGTGGTATTATGACAGGCTGCGTTTTCTGGATGACACGTCAGAAGCCAGGCAGTCACTTTCCACTCTTCCGTCTACCCGTCCCTCCACCCTTACCTCCACCTCAGGTGAGCCATCCCTGGAAGATCCAGACCCTTCCTTGCTGGACGAAGCTGATGCGCCCAGCTGGAGCCAGGTATATTTTAGTTTCTAAAGTTAGGATTGCTCAAATATTAATGATGTAAAGTTCAATGTTTGAATTGCTTCCAAATCTAGGATTTCATCACAAATTAAATTAGATATAAGGATACAGTAGTTTCCACAAATGTGGCTCAAATCTTGGTGAACTGATGGAAAAATGATGGTGTCAAAATGATAGCCTTTTGTATTTCAAGACAAATGTATTTGCAAGTGAGAACTGTAAAATTGTTAGTGATTGATGATTTCAAAATCTAGACATATTTTATTTATTGATTTCTTTGTTTTTTTACACAGGATGAGCTCACCCAGGAGGAGGCCGGGACCAGTGGTATGGAGGAGGAGGCCGTGACCAGCCACACACAGGAGCTAGCTGGGCCCAGCAGGAGTCGGACCGAAAGCCAGGTCCCTCCCCTCCGCCTAGCCAGCAAAAGGCCCAGGAGGATGACATGTACAGAGGAGGAGTCCTTGGCACTTATACGCCAAGCCACCCAAGTGCTGAGCAAACCCCCCAATCCTGAGGAGGCCTACGGTACTTATTTAGCAAGCAGGTTGTTAGAAATGGAGAAGGCACAGTGCAACTTGTGCGAAGCAATTTTTTTGATGCCATTCAACGGGGTCTGAAGGGTGAGCTAACACCGACCACCAAACTGTATAACACAGACCCTACTGCTCCTCCTCCTCCTCCTACCACAAGTCCACCACCAGAGGCACAGCCTCCAGCGAAGCGTGGAGGGAAGGCTAGACGGAAGAGTCAGAAGTGACTGCCTGGCTTCAGTCTGCTCTGAAAGAAGACGCAGGCTGTTGTAGTACCACAGTCTGGGGACATAGATCTCATCTGCTGCTGTTCCTGGTCTTTGGGATTCTAGGACCATGTTGTGCTCCCTATTTACATGTTACACAGGTTCTGAATTTTGGTGGCCACTCACTTGATGTGTGCCTGGGGGACAAAGGGCTTCACAAACGTCAAAATTGTCTCCAGTGTTGCCTCCCTCTTGATTTAGTTTTGTTCTGACGAAAAATAAATATTTATTATTTCCAAAAATATTGTATGTTTTTTTTTGTTATTTTGGCTTAAAAAACAGAGTTTATTTGTGAGTAGGCAGGTACATGTCAAAAGACTCTGGGGGTTATTTACAAAACACACGTTCATGTTAATATAAATATGCTAACTTCAAGTGCAATTTTTAAAGCACTGCAAGTGCACTTGGAAGTGCAGTCGCTGTAAATTTGAGGCTTAACATTTGAAATGAGGGGAAGCTCTGCTGATTTTGAACATGCAATCATATGTAAGCTAAAATGCTGGTTTGGGTATCTATCTATCTATCTATCTATCTATCTATCTATCTATCTATCTATCTATCTATCTATCTATCTATCTATCTATCTATCTCTACTTACATAGTCCTGCTTGGCCAAAAAAAATGCAAGTCCATCTTGTTTCAAACCCCCCCCCCCCCCCCCCCCCCCCACAAAAAAAAAAAAAAAAAAAGAAATATAATTTTTAACTGACAATAGTAGTTCCAAAAATATATAGTAATAGATAAATTCTATAATTTTTTTAAAATATATATATATATATATATATATATTTTTTTTTTTTAATATATATGTATATATATATATATATATATATATATATATATATATGTATATATATATATATATATATATATATATATATATATATATATTTTTTTTTTTTGTTTTTTTGTTTTTTTTATTTTTTTTTTGTTTTTTGATTTTTTATTTTTTTTTTTTTTTTTTTTTTTTTTTAATATTTTTCTAAAATTGGAAGATTAATCATAGGATGAGGATGAATAAAATCATTTGGTATAACTCTGTGTGAATATAAGCAGCAAAGCTACTTCACTTTTCTTGCATTATGAAGAAGAAAAGAATGGGCTATATTAAAAAACCACAAAATTAGCAGCATGACGAATATGCTAGCTTCAATACGAACACTAGTTTTACAAGACCGAGCGCTTCCGCCCTGTCCGCCCTGTAAATCCTTTCTGGGCATGCGTCATACTTAGTCCGTCCAACTTGCCTACTCACGAGCGGACTGTCCGCTGAAACCAAGTTTGGACGGACAAAATTACGGAAATTCCGAAAGACTTAGTCCGTCAGACTGTCCGCTGAAAAAGTCCGCTGAAGCCCACACACGAGCGGATTGTCCGCTGAAACACGGTTCAGCGGACTAAGTTGGGCAGACAATCCGCCCGTGTGTATGCGGCCTTAGGGTTACACGGAACCCTGGTTGAGAATCATTGCCTTATGGTGTTAGGTCTTGCAAGGAAAGTTGTTTTTTATATAGTCTAGTAAGTGTTTTCAAAACAGTATAGGTGAGTTTATCAGAGTTTAACAGAGTTTGGAGTTTGGGAGTTTATTTATTTCATTGTACATACTTTGAATTTATTCTAGCCATTGAAATAAACAAATGCTGAAGTGCTAAATGTTTATGCACGTTTATGTGTGTTTATGAAAGTTTTTCAGTGTTTTGTGTTTTTTGTGGTCAGAAGAGCTGCTCTTGAACATAATTTTAGGGCATTCAGATAACAGCCCATAAACTCCCCTGCTGATAAACTACAAAAATGTCCATGTGCATGGACACATAGGATAACATAGAAGGGAGTTTGGCCCTATGTGTTTTTTAGAGCATTTTGCAGTTTGTAGAAATGCACTACAGTCCATTTAACATGGTTTCCTATGGTACAAGTTCACATCTATGTGTTTTGCGGCCGGTGTGTTTTTTGAAAGGGTCGGAGACTTTTTTCCCACGTTTTTCGGGTAATAGTCTTCAATAGAATCGCACCAGAAATGCAAGCTCTGAACCTTCCTTCCCAAAGCACCTTGCCCCCATGTTGATGAGGACAAGGGCCTCTTCCCAACAACCCTGGCCGGCAGTTGTCAGGGTCTGCGGGCGGGGGGCTTATCAGAATCCGGGGGCTCCCAGATCCTGCCCCCCATGTGAATGGTTATCAGGTACATCGTATCCCTACCCATTCACCAAAAATACTGTGAAATGTTGACAAACTACAAGAGTCCTTTATTAAATGAGAAGCCCAGGGCTATCATCTCCCAGTTTCGTCTTCTTCTTGGGCAACGTCATTGGATGGCCACGCCCCATGCCTATATAAGAGGGCTCGAAAGAGACAGTTTCAGGACAAGACCGGCTTTTTTTTGTTTTTTAGAGGGTAACCGGCGGCAATGAAAAAGACGGCAGTGGCAAGGAGGATGAAGACGGCGGCAGTAAGGAAGAAGAAGATGGCAGCAGGGGGGAAGAAGACAGCTCCATGGCAGAAGAGAGCACAAGAAGAAGATGACACCAGGAGATGACAGCACTGGGAGATGATGGTTCTGGGAGATGACAGCTTCGGGAGAAGATGGTTCCTCATTTAACCACTTACCCACTAGGCACTTAAACCCCCTTCCTAACCAGACCAATTTTCAGCTTCCGGTGCTCTCACATTTGAATGACAATTACTCAGTCATGCAACACTGTACCTACATGACATGTTTGTCCTTTTTTCACACAAATAGAGCTTTCTTTTGGTGGAATTTAATTTAATTTAAAGGGTTTTTTTTTTTTTGCACTATAAAATAAAAAAGACCGAAAATTCTATATAAAAAAATGCATTTTCTTAGTTTCTGCTAAAAAAATTTAGCAAATTAGTAATTTTTCTTCATATGTTTTGGCCAAAATGTATACTGCTACATATCTTTGGTAAAAATAACCCACATCAGTCCACAAGCTATTGTGCCAATCTCTGAACATTGATTACACCTGATGCACTGACGGCCTATCTCATTTCTTGAGACCCTAACAAGCCAGTAAAGTACAAATACCCCCCAAATTACCCCTTTTTGGAAAGTAGACATCCCAAGGTATTTAGTAAAAGGCATGGTGAGTTTTTTGAAGTTGTAATTTTTCCCACAATGTTTGGCAAAATCAAGTTTTTTTTTTTTTTTTTTTTTCACAAAATTGTTATATTAGCAGGTTATTTCTCACAATGCATAGCACAAATTACACCCCAAAACACTTTCTACTACTCCTCCTGAGTATGGAGATACCACATGTGTAAGATTTTTACACAGCGTGGCCACATGAAGAGGCCCAGCATGCAAGGAGCACCATCAGGCGTTCTAGGAGCATAAATTACACATATAATTTCTTGACTACCTCTTACAATTTTGAAGGCCCTGGAGAACCAGGACAATGGAAACACCCCAAAAATGACCCAATTTTGGAAAGAAAACAACCCAATGTATAATCTATGAGGCATAATGAGTCTTTTGAACATGTCATTTTTTGTTATAAGTTTTTGGAAAATGAAAATGCATTTTTTTACACAACGTTGTATATTTATACAATATTTCTAACACATAGCAGGTACATGCCAAAAATTACACCCCAAAATAGATTTTCCTACTTCTCCTGAGTACAGCGATACCACATGTATGAGACTTTTCCACAGCCTGGCCACATAGAGAGGCCCAACATGCAGGGAGCACCATCAGGTGTTCCAGGGGCATAAGTTTCAAATCTAATTTGACTACCTATTACACTTTGTGAGGCACTGTAGTGGCATGGATGTGGCATGAATGCGCATGAATAGGGATGGATGAGCCGTGGATGGGGATGGCTGAGTATGGATGGGATGACTGAGCATGAATGAGTATAGCTGGGTATGGCTGAGTACAGATGGGTACAGCTGAGTATGGCTGGGTATGGATGGGATAGCTGGGTAAGGCTGGGTACAACTGAGTACAGCTGGGTGCGGCTGAGTATGGCTGGGTACGATTAAGTATGGCTGGGTGCGGCTGAGTATGGCTGGGTATGGATGGGATGGCTGGGTATGGTTGAGTACGGCTGGGTATGGCTGAGTACGGCTGGGTATGGCTGAGTACGGCTGGGTACGGCTGAGTATGGCTGAGTACAGATGGGTATGGCTGAGTATGGCTGAGTACGGCTGAGTATGGCTGAGTACAGCTGGGTACAGCTGCGAATTGCTGGGTATGGCTGGGTAATTCTGGGTATGACTGAGTATTGCTGGGTATGGCTGGGTATTGCTGGGTATGGCTGAGTACGGCTGGGTATGGCTGAGTATGGATGGGTGTGGATGGGATGGCTGAGCATAGATGGATGGATGAGTATTGCTGAGTATGGATGGATGGATGAGTATTGCTGAGGAAGAATGGATGGATTTTCCTACTTCTCCTGAGTACAGCGATACCACATGTATGAGACTTTTCCACAGCCTGGCCACATAGAGAGGCCCAACATGCAGGGAGCACCATCAGGTGTTCCAGGGGCATAAGTTTCAAATCTAATTTGACTACCTATTACACTTTGTGAGGCACTGTAGTGGCATGGATGTGGCATGAATGCGCATGAATAGGGATGGATGAGCCGTGGATGGGGATGGCTGAGTATGGATGGGATGACTGAGCATGAATGAGTATAGCTGGGTATGGCTGAGTACAGATGGGTACAGCTGAGTATGGCTGGGTATGGATGGGATAGCTGGGTAAGGCTGGGTACAACTGAGTACAGCTGGGTGCGGCTGAGTATGGCTGGGTACGATTAAGTATGGCTGGGTGCGGCTGAGTATGGCTGGGTATGGATGGGATGGCTGGGTATGGTTGAGTACGGCTGGGTATGGCTGAGTACGGCTGGGTATGGCTGAGTACGGCTGGGTACGGCTGAGTATGGCTGAGTACAGATGGGTATGGCTGAGTATGGCTGAGTACGGCTGAGTATGGCTGAGTACAGCTGGGTACAGCTGCGAATTGCTGGGTATGGCTGGGTAATTCTGGGTATGACTGAGTATTGCTGGGTATGGCTGGGTATTGCTGGGTATGGCTGAGTACGGCTGGGTATGGCTGAGTATGGATGGGTATGGCTGAGTATGGATGGGGGTGGATGGGATGGCTGAGCATAGATGGATGGATGAGTATTGCTGAGTATGGATGGATGGATGAGTATTGCTGAGGAAGAATGGATGGATGGATGAGTATGCTGAGTACAGATGGATGAGTATTGCTGAGTATGTATGGATGGCTATGGATGGATGGATGAGTATGCTGAGCATGGATGAATGGATGAGTATGGATGGCTGAGCAAGGATGGATGGATGACTATGCCAAGTATATATGGCTGAGCATGGATGGATGGATGAGTGAAGGAATGGGCACATATCAGCACTGTGGGCAGTCTCTCCTCTCCTCTTGCACTGTACCGATTGGTACAAAGAGGGGAGAGAGGAACCGGACGTGACATTGATTTGTTTACAAGTAGTGACTGCTCCGTCATTTGACAGAGAGATCACATGGTGAACGGCCGCTATCAGCGGCCATTTACCATGATCCGTGATGTGCAGAGTCCTCAGGATATTCCCGAGTGTGCACCCCAGGGGGCGGGATTCTGGGTGGACATCAATGTATGCCCTCCCAGAGTTATTGAGCCGCATTGTAGCCGTCATTCGGGCTATGGCGCAGTCGTTAACTGGTTAATAAAGAACTTGTCAAAAACCGTCTCTTGTAGTTAACATTTCACAGCTTTTTTGGTGAATGGGTAGGGGGACGATACCCATTCATATAGTGTGGGGGCCCGGGATCTGGGTGCCCCTTTATTGATGGGGGTTTCCAGATTCTGATAAGCCCTCCTCCCCAGACCCTGACAACCATCGGCCAGTTTGTCAGGAAGAGGCCCTGGTCCTCATCAACATGGGCATCAACATGTTGAGGGCATGCAGACTGGTATGATTCAGAGGGGGAGGGGGGGCTCTTGATTGTCCCCTCCTCTTCCTGACCTGCCGGGCAGCATGCTCAGATAATGATCTGGTATGGATTTTTTTTCAAAATTTTGGGGTGGGGGGTCCCCTCCGAATAGATACTAGACCCAAAGGGCTGTATACAGTGAGTTTAACCCTTTCCCGACCAGCCACCACAGTTTTACTGGGTTAAAGTGGTTGTAAACCCTTACAACACACTTTGACCTACAGGTAAGCCTAGATTAAGGCTTACCTGTAGGTCCAAGAAATATCTCCTAAACCTATACGGTTTAGGAGATATTTGCCCGAAGACAGGCACCGCTGTCTACGGCGCATGCGCCGTAGAGAGCGGCGCGCAGGCGCACGGAGCGCGGCATTTCCAAGAACGGAGCTGCCGCGCGTGTCGGCTCCCGTGCACATGCGCGGGAGTGACGTCATTGCGGCTTCGCCGAATGACAGCGGCGGAGCTGCGAGACCCCACCGACAACATGGATGCGCCGGACTAAAGGGGACAGCGGTGACTTCGCTGGCTCCTGTGTCAAGTAAGTGACACATAATGGACTACTATGCGCTTTGCCTTTGCAGGGAATGAAAGAGGAAGTAAACTCATCGGGGTTTACTTCCTCTTTAAGTAACCCAGTTAACGTTACCTTATGTCACTTTGCCTTTTGCCACTAGGGGCCCGCCGGGTTCCCATGATCGCTCCTGACAGAAACACACAGATCCCAGTTCTTTCAAGGGAGAGGAGACAGATCGTTCGTGTGTTCATATTATGTATGACCAACGATCTCTCTCTCCTCCTAGACAATCCCATCCCCCCACAGTTAGAAACACACATAGAGAAGTTAACCCCTTGATCGCCCCAGTGTTAACCTCTTCCCAACCAGAGACATTTACACAGTAATCAGTGCATTTTTATAGCACTGATCGCTGTATAATTGTTAATGGTTTAAAAAATGTGTCTGCCATAATGTCGCAGTGCCGATAAAAATTTCAGATCGCCGCCATTACTAGTAAAAAAAAAAAAATGCCATAAATCTATCTCCTATTTTGTAGACGCTATAACTTTTGTGCAAACCAATCAATATACGCTTATTGCGTTTTTTTTTTAACCAAAAATATGTAGAAGAATACATATCTGCCTAACCTGAGGAAATTTTTTTTTTTTAATAAAAAAATGTGGGATATTTATTATAGCAAAAAGTAAAAGATATTGGGGGTTATTTACGAAAGGCAAATCCACTTTGCACTGCAAGTGCACTGAAAGTGCACTTGGAAGTGCAGTCACTTTAAATCTAAGGGGTAGATCTGAAATGAGTAGAAGCTCTGCTGATTTTATCATCCAATCACGTACAAGCTAAAATGCTGTTTTTCCCCTCGGATCTGCAGCGACTTTACTTCCAAGTGCACTTTCAGTGGATTTTCCTTTGGTAAATAACCCCCGTTGTGTTTTTTAGAAATTGTCGCTCTTTTGTTTATAGCGCAAAAAATTAAAAAACGCAGAAGTGATCAAATAGCACCAAAGGAAAGCTCTATTTGTGGGGAAAAAAAGAACATAAATTTTGTTTAGTTACAGCATCGCACGACCGCACAATTGTCAGTGAAAGTGACGCAGTGCCGAATCTCAAAAAATGGCCTGGTCATTGAGCAGCCAAGTCTTGCGGGGGTGAAGCGGTTAAAGAGAAAAAAACGTAAAACGCAAAATGCATGAAAATTGCATGCAAAAACGCATAACAAACGTGGGTTTAAAAACACGAAACGCACTGCAAAACGTCCCTGAAAAACACATCAAGCGCAGCTGCATAGATGTGAACCTAGACTCGGGGCAGTTAAAAAAATGCCCAAACTCACAAAAACATGAGTTTAACAGCAGCAGTGTGCATGAGGCCTAAGGGTTTGCTTATGAATGCAGCTTTCCAAATGTGTATATCTGTGTAAAATATAAGGGAGCCTTTGTAGGTTTTAAACTCATGGTGCAAATTGAATTTATAGGTTATTTGGAAGTCAAAGTAATTTTTTCACCTGTAGCAATCTTTACACATAATCACTATACCCTACCATTCAGTAGTGTATTTAGGCTTTGTGCTGCCTTAGGCCTTGCTAAACTTGTGTACAGTACCCCCTAATTTCGAGTGGGGACACTAGTTCTGAGGGTCTGGGAGGGGGGGGGCAATGGATTCCCTTAATTTGCATCGATTTCCTCTCACTTCCTGTTTCGCTATGGGGCAGGAAGTGAAGGGGAATCTCTGCAATGGGACAGGGATGGTAAAAAATAAACTGAAAGGGGTTATAACCCTCCCTTACTCTATCCAACCCCCCCCCCCCACCCCACACACACACACACACAAACACACAGTTACAGCATGCCGGCTACCTGCATACCAGAGGCAGTTCAGCTGCTTTATGGGGAGCAAGACTAATTTGCCCCCCCTGCAAAGTGCTGCCCTAGGCCTGGGCCTTGTCAGCCTAGGCCAGGATACAGCGTTACTACCAGCACATATTGCTCTGTATTTAAATTTTTTAATTTTAGTCACTAAAATCTTGGTCCAGACCTGTACAATAATATGGTGACAGTTGTGCCTCTCACAGTGCCAATGGAGCTTGAAATGTAGGTGGAACTCAGCAGTTATATCAGCACCATTTTGCTGTTAGAGCTTGTGTCATGCTTATTTAGTGTTTTTGCTTAGCAAATATTTTTTCAAAATCATGTAGCTAAATCATATGTAACAAACTTGTTTTTTTGCAGCACTGTAAGTGGAACCCAGCAGTTATACCAGTACCTCTCTCCGTCAACAGCATCTGTGTCATCCCCATTTAGGTGTCCGTTTATGAAGCAGTGATCAGTGGAGATCCAGAGGATCGCCACTGATCACAGCCCATAAACAGTTTATAAACCAGAGATAATCGGGGGAGAAGTGTTTGAACTTGTTCTCCCGCCGAATATTTCCGCACACTGAGAATCCTCATTGAATGTCACAGTAACGACCAGTTTATGAAGCTGGGATCTCAGCGCTTCACTGGCGATCTGAGTCAGAATTCACACTCCCCGATTCACCAGCTCAGAGGTGGAGAACGGGGGAGTGAAGAGAGAATGTGGGGGGATCTGAGGAGGAAAGAGGAAGATAATTAACTTCCTTATGCCTCGTTCAGACCCCCCAACACTGTAACCATTTCCCCCTGTCATATTTATGTGTATACATGTATATACATATATGTATATATATAATGTGTATATGTATATATATATAATGTGTATGTATATACATGTATATATAATGTCTGTGTGTGTATAAATGTATATATTATTTAGGGCGACGCTTTATTTTACTAACATTAATCACACCGTGTGTCAGTGTATTGAGCTGTGATAATTTATCACTGCTTAATAAATTGACATCTCTGTGTATCGGTGAATTTCTAGTACTGTAATCTCGTAAAGTCTCACAAGATTGCAGTATTAGGGGCCGTTCTCCAGTGTTAGAAGCGTTTGTAGATCGCTTCACTCCTCCAAGGATGATAATAGCTTTGATGTAGGAATTTGATCTGAGCATGCGTGGCACTTGGTCCGATCAAAATTCTCTACACATGATCGGAGTATGTCCGATTGGCCCAGTTGGTCGGGAAATATTTCCAACATGTTGGAAAATTGGGTCCGATGAATATTCTGACGGAATCAGTCCGATGCATACCACACACAGTCGGATTATCTAACGACACGGTCCGATAGGACACATTCCGATGGATTCTCCGACCGTGTGTACAAGGGCTTAGACAGACTCCACTTCATAAGGACCTCAATGGATGTGAAGTTCACACATAGGCAGAAAAACACTTCATAGTGTAGTATATTTGATATTCAATTTAGTAAAATCCAGAAAACACACTCACCATGGGTAGGATAAAAGCTTGCATGTAACAAGAAGGAAAAAAAAAGCTTGCATGTACATTAATAGTAAAAATGGGAATGTTTCCAACCATAAAGATGGCCGACCTCTGTGCATGGAGATGTCACATGATCCAGCTCCAAGCAAAGCGTTTTGTCATACAGACGTCATCAGGGGAATGTGTACTGATACCTTATGGTGTTAGATCTTGCAAGATCTGACTGAATGTTGTTTCAATCTACTGTAATTTAAGTATACTGAGTTAGCCAATAAATAGTGATACTTTAACTTCAAACTTCCTGCTTAACAGCTTCCAGACCGCTTCACGCAGATATACTGCAGCAGAAGGGCACGTACAGGCAGAATCATGTACTTGTGCGTTGCCCTTTAAGAGGCAGGTTGTGGGCGCATGTGCATCGCCAGGAGCTTTGTGTGCACGATAGCGGGTCCTGCGGACTCGATGTCTGTGGGGATATCGGCGATCATCTCACGGAGAGGAAGAATGGGGAAATGCTAATGTAAACAAGCATTTCCCTATTCTGTCTAGTGACACTGTCACTGATCACCGCCCCCCCACAGTTAGAATCACTCCCTAGGACACACTTAAACCCTACAGCGCACCTAGTGGTTAACTCCTTCACTGCCAGTCACATTCACACAGTAATCAATGCATTTTCAATTGCACTGATCACTGTATAAATGTGAATGGTCCCAAAATCGCACCAAAAGTGTCCAATCTGTTTGCCATAATGTCACAGTCACGATAAAAATCGCTGATTGCCGCCATTACTAATAAAAAAATTATTAATAAAAATGCCATAAAACTATCCCCTATTTTGTAAACGCTATAACTTTTGCGCAAACCAATCAATAAACGTGTATTGCGGATTTTTTTTACCAAAAATATGTAGAAGAATACGTATCGGCCTAAACTGAGGGAAAAAAAAAGTTTTTTATATATGTTTTGGGGATATTTATTATAGCAAAAAGTAAAAAATAATGCGTTTTTTTCAAAACTAAAATCGCAAAGGTAATCAAATACCACCAAAAGAAAGCTCTATTTGTGAGAAAAAAGGACGCCATGCAATTGTCAGTTAAAGTGACGCAGTGCCAAATCACAAAAAACGCACTGGTCTTTGGCCAGCCAAATGGTCCGGGGCTTAATTGGTTAAAAAGTAAAATAACTTAATTTGCAGTATAATATATGAACAGGGAATGCTTTGCTCCCATTTAACATGGAAGGTGTTATGCTAGAGGGGGTGTGGCCTGGACATGGCTGAGTAGAGAGGTGTTTGAGTAGAGCTCCCGGCCATCTCCTACCTCACCCGACCTAAATCGCTCCTTTGACCGCAGAATGCTCCCATCCAAGAAGCGTTCATCGAAGAGGAACAGAAGGACCACCAATCCGACCTCCTCGACCCCTCCTTCGGGAGAAATCCAGAGACTTTTTCAATTACTGCAGTCGGGCCTCCTGGACTCTAAGATGGCGGAGGCACATGTGCCACAACCCTCAGATCTGGAACGTGACACTCAGCCAGCCTCACCTGCAGGGTTCCGTAGTCCGGAGATATTCCCCAGCATCCCACCAGCCCCATATTCGGACCCCAGAAGATCTCAAAGTCTGCCCCTTACCTACAGGTCTGATGAAGAACTGAGAGATATCCTCCGAGCCCTGCACACGAAGGCTGACATTGAAGCCCTGGTGGGGAGAGTGGAGGCAGCCCATCGTAAGGAGGTCCATGCAGTTAAGCAGGAGGTACACTCCCTCTCATACAGGCTGTCAGCGAGAGAGAACCCTTTGACAACACTAGACCGCAGAGTTACAGAACTAGAGGCACACCAACAGTCCTACAGAGCGAGGTCGACGGGACTACAGCTGCATATGGAGGAGATGGAGGACAGAAGCCGCATGAACAACCTGCGGCTCCGCGGCCTCTTTGAAGCCACGGGCCCGGCGGACCTGGAAGTCTTTCAAAGGGTGGCAGGAGACCAAATACAGGGCCACCTGCAGTTTGACTGCATTCACAGGGCCCTGGGCCCTAGATTGGAGGATCCTGCCCGGCCAAGGGATGTAATTTTCTGGCTCCACCACTATGCTCACAAGTAGATAATAGCTCGCAAGGCATGGGATGTGTGGGACCTCGAGCTGGATGAAGCACCTCTCAAGATTCAGCCAGATATCTCCAGGGCAACTTTACAGCACCGTTCCCTGTTGAAGCCCCTCCTGGACCTGGCGAGGAGACGGAATGTGACCTACTGATGGGGTTTCCCCCTTTTGGTTACCTTCCGAAGAGACCAGCGATCATTTACACTCCGCCAGCAGGATTCGCTGCAAGCTCTCTTTGCCTTTTTGGAGACAGAGCCCATAGAGGTCCCAAATTGGCTGGATTACATACCCAGATGCCAGGGCCGTAGCAGTGGTACCCCTACAAGCAGTGGCCTGCCACCCAGACCTCCAAGAAATCGGCGCCGCTCACGAGCAACATTGCCGGAGGATGGTCGGGAGGCGTGAGTACACGTCCACTGACTGTTTCCCTGCCACAGCAAGTGACCTTTCTCTTGCTGCCTGAAAAGGCATGGCCACACTCCTGTCAACCTGTTATGAGGACTGTACCGGCCCGCTCCTCCTCCCCGGTACCGGTTTTGCAACTCTCCCGTCGAACACCAAAGGCCCTTTTGGGAGCATCGCCCCTGACTTGAATGGAGCTTATGTTCTTGATAGCCCCCGATCCACCCCTGGCCTTGGATTCTCCACGGACGGGGGGGGGGGGGGAATGGTCATGGGCCAGTGTGTCAGCTTTCTGTAGCAGTTCGGCCACCCCGTGGGTCCCCCCCCCCCCCCCGATTCGAGCCAATGCATTGAAATTCGGTGACCGGATTCTCTCCTCAGCGGTGGTTTTGCGAATGGCCATGTACTCCGACAGGGGAGCCAAACTTGGACCTTAGTTCTCCCCAGCATCACTACCGGATGTGTGAACGGACCCCAGGGAGCTGTAAGTAACTTTGATCTTGGCGGGGGGGTTTAAGAGTGGGGAGGGGAGCTGGCGTTCCTGGTTAGACTTTTGCAGACTCAACAGAGACCCGATGCTGCCGCTTCTATGACTCCCCCCCCCTTGGGCTTTTACAGGTGGACCAGGGGATGAGGGGACGTTGGCTTGGGTGGGGGGAGACACGTGGAGAAATTACTCAATGGCTGGGGAGGCGGATATGGACTCTCCCTGTGAGCCGCAGACCAATATGTGGGTGTTGTCTAAGATGCTGGTCTCTTTGTGAATCATTAGGAGGGGACAAGATTTGTCTATCTTGCTGATGCTCAACACAGTGGGAGCTCCCTGGTCTATGTGTCTTTCTACCCTCTTCTACCACTGGTCGACCAGGGGTCGGGTCACTGAACTGTCACACATATAGAATTTTAGTGCCTGGGGTGTGGGTTTGGGGGCGCTCCTCCAGAGGAGGGGGTTACACTGAGAGGTGTGTCTGACTGATTGGAGGCATCGGACTGTTGGGGAGGTTACACCCGCTCCAAGAGGCGACACAGATTACTATGGATATCTGTGGGTAGGTTCGGCAGCACCTGGGGAGGAGCTGGGGGCTAGGGATAAGCCGAACACCCCCCGGTTCGGTTCGCACCAGAACTTTCGAATGGACTGAAAATTCTTATAAACTTTAGAACCCCATTGAAATCTATGGGACTCGAACGTTCAAAATAAAAAGTGCTAATTTTAATGGCTAATATGCAAGATATTGTCCTAAAAAGGGTTTGGGGACCTGGCTCCTGCCCCAGGGGACATGGGTCAATGCCTAAAATGTTTTTAAAAACGGCAGTTTTTTCGGGAGCACTGATTTTAATGACGATTAAAGTGGAAAAAAAGTGAAATATTCCTTTAAATATCGTGCCTGGTTGGTGTCTATAGTATGCCTGTGAAGTGGCACATGTTTCCCGTGTTTAGAACTGTCCCTGCACAAAATGAGATTTAACGGAAAAAAAGTAATTTAAAACTGCTTGCGGTTTTAATGTAATATCTGGTTCCGGCAATACTGATGAAAATCATTGAGAAAAATGGCATAGGTACCCCCCCTTGCCCATTACCAGCCCCTTTGGGTCTTGTACGGATATTAAGGGGATCCCCGTACCCATATTAAAAAAAGGAAAGGCGTGGGGCCCCCAGGCCCTATATACTCAGAACAGGAGTATACAGGCGGTGCAAACAAGACAGGGAATGTGTAGGTTTGTTGTGTTAAGTAGAATCTGTTTATAATTTTGAACTGGTACATTTTTAAAGTGTAGCTCCAGTCAAAAAATCTATCTCTTTAAGTTTTTAGGAAAACATAGGGAAGGGTTATCACCCCGTATAATTTGTTTTGTCGTCCGTCTTTTTTCCTGTCACTTCCTGTTGTCTCCTTCCGTTTGCAAGTAGGAGACGCTTGTAAGTTGGATGTTTGAAAGTAGGGGCCTGCCCTATATGCTCTGCAGAAATGGGGGCTTAAGGTGTTGGTCTTGCCACAACACTGTAAGCCCTCAAAGTGACTCTTACTAGAGCGCCTTGCTGTGAGTGATTATATAAAAGAATTGTAATTATATGCCATTGTTGAACAGTGGTAGAAAAATTGGGCCTTTGGTGGTTGTGGTGGTGGTGCTGGTGCCACAACACTATAAGTCCTCACAGCTACTCTCGGTGAGCACAGGAATGGGCCCTGCTGGGAAATATTATATCAAGAATTGTAATTACATGCGGCTGAAAAATTGGGCCTTAGGCACTGCTTGCTGGTGCCACAGCACTGCAACCTCTCCCAGATACTCTAGTTGGAGTGCAGGAATGAGCCCTGCTGCAAAACATTGCATCAAAAATTGTATTACATGCACCTGTTAAACAGGGGCTGAAAAATTGGGCTTATACACTGCAACCTCTACCATATACTCTAGTTGGATTGCAGGAATGAGCCCTGCTGCAAAATATTGCATCAAAAATTGTAATTACATGCCCCTGTTAAACAGGGGCGGAAAAATTGGGCCTTAGGCACTGATGCTGGTACCACGACACTGCAACCTCTCCCATATACTCTATTTGTAGTTGTCAGGGCTGGCTTAGCCCTTCCTCCTCTGGGCTGGCCGGTCATCTGTCGGCTAATTGCCAGCTCTCTTCTCTTTCCACAGTTACCAGCTGTTCCCAATTATGCTTATCTGACCTTCATATTTAAAGCCTTCCAGCTCACTATTTCCTTTGCCTTCGCGTTGGTCACATCACATCACTACTGCTGTTTGTTTGAAGACTGGCTTGCCGACATCCCTCCTGGCTTCTTATTCTGCTTGCAGTTGCTCTCCTTGGATCCCTGACTTCTGGCCTGGCTGATTACCCGATCTGGTTTATGAACTTTGGACTGGCTGACTACCCGAACTGGCTACTGGACTCTGGCTATGCTTGACTACGCTTTTTCCTATTTACCTTTTTATTTTTATTAATAAATAAGTGTGATTTGATTGTACTTCTGTCTCTGTTTCATGGTTCCCGACAGTATGCGAAGGCCATGAATTCAGAAGATACAGTCAATCCACTTGTTGGTAATATTTTTTCCAGATTGGATGAGCAATATCACTGCATGGATCAGTTTGCCTTGGCGTTACAAACGCTCCTGAATCGCACGGCTCACCTGGAATCCCCCACGGTGGCTGTTCCGGGACAACCTGAGTCGCAGGCCGTCCCTGCTGCTGTGCCAGTCTCTGTGCAGGCACCCGCCTCGAGTTTTACCTCTATAAGAGGTATGTCTGGTTCTGCTCTGCTTCCCCAGCGATTTGGGGGCGATCCAGTTCAATGCAGAGGGTTTCTTCTTCTTGAGATATACTTCGAAATGCTGCAGCAGGGATTTCCCATGGACAGAAGCAAAGTAGGTTTTGTGATATCTTTGCTTTCTGAGAGAGCCTTGGCCTGGGCTAACCCTCTATGGGAGACACAAAAACCTGTTGTCTTGAGTTACCCTGAGGTTGTGGCCTCCTTTAAAAGGGTTTTTGACTTTCCTGCATGCTCTGCTTCTGCTGCGAAGTGCCTCATGTCCATCAAACAGAGTACGAGAACTGTTGCCGACTACGCCATTGAACTCCGTACTCTGGCAGCAGAGGTTGCTTGGAACAATGAGGCCCTCATGGCTGCTTTTTCTCATGGTCTCTCAGATTCCATCAAGGATGAGATAGCAGCCCGAGATATACCCACTGAGTTGGAGAGCTTGATCTCGTTTGCCATCCTCATTGACTCCAGACTCAGAGAAAGACTTTCTCTTAAGGAGCGCTTGCAGAAGCCTCCTGTACGTTTGCCTCCGAGCTTTGTAGTCCCACCCATGCCTCCCTCACCTCCCATGCCTCCTGGTACCGAGTTGGTCAGTGAAGATGAACCCATGCACCTGGGCTTCACGTGTCTCTCTGCGGATGAGAGAGCCTTTAGGAGGAGGGAGAGATTGTGCCTTTATTGTGGCCAGGCAGGTCACTTTTTGAAGTCTTGTCCTACCCGTCCAGGGAACGCCCGAACCTTGAGGTCCTGTCATGGACAGAACTTAGGTGGCATTGTTTCATCCCCAGTTATCCAGAAGGATAAGCCTCTGGTTTTGGTCACCCTTTCTTGGGCTGAGTCGTCCATCGAGATACAGGCGCTAATCGACTCTGGGGCTGCAGGCCTGTTCATTGATGCTGCATTTGTTTCGCAGCACTCGATTCCGCTGCAGCTGCATGACACTCCACTTGCTATTGAGGCTCTTGACGGGAGACCTTTACAGCCTGCCCATGTGACTCATGAGACAGTTCCATTGTCCATGGCCGTAGGGGCTCTTCACCATGAGATAATCCAATTCCAAGTTATTTCCTCACCCAGATTTCCACTGGTTATTGGTTATCCTTGGTTACAGATTGGCTCCGTGCTGAGGTTCTCTCCTAGTCACCACAATGCAGTGAGACATGCTTCCTGAAGGTATCCAAGGTCCTGTGCACCGCTTCCCTCCCCTCCCTGCCGGAGGAGTACCGTGATTTTGGCGATGTATTTGATAAAGGTCAAGCCGTAGTTTGCCTCCACACCGGCCTTATGATTGCGCAATTGACCTTCAACCTGGTGCCATACCTCCTTGTGGCTGGGTTTACCCTTTGTCGGTCTTGGAGGATAAGGCCATGGAGGAGTATGTTGCTGGCGCACTTTCTCAAGGTTTAATCCGCAAGTCCTCGTCTCCTGCTGGTGCTGGTTTCTTCTTTGTGAAAAAAAAGAGCGTTGAACTGAGACCTTGTATAGATTATAGGGGTCTCAATCGTGTCACTATTAAGAATGCCTACCCGATTCCATTGATTACAGAATTATTTGACCGCCTCAAGGGAGCAACGGTTTTCACAAAGCTTGACCTGAGAGGGGCATACAATCTCGTGCGCATTAAGGAGGGCGACGAGTGGAAAACTAAGTTTAATACCAGAACAGGCCATTATGAATACCTGGTAATGCCTTTTGGCCTTTATAATGCCCCAGCAGTTTTCCAGGAATTTATTAACAATGTCCTCTGAGATTTGTTGCAATTGTGTGTGGTGGTTTATCTCGATGATATCCTCATATTTTCCAAGTCCCTGGAGAGCCACCACACAGATGTCTGTCGTGTACTTCAGAAACTAAGGGAGAACAATCTCTATTGTAAACTGGAGAAGTGCGAGTTCCATCGTGAACAGGTTACATTCCTGGGCTATGTTATTTCCACTGCTGGTTTTTCGATGGACCCAGAGAAACTGTCGGGAGTCCTACAGTGGCCTCGACCCGTGGGTTTACATCCTCTGCAGCATTTCCTGGGCTTTGTGAACTATGGAAGTTTATTCGTAACTTCTCATCTCTGGTCAAGCCTCTGACTGATATGACCAGAAAGGACGGTAACCCACAGAGTTGGTCTCTGGAGTCCATTAAGGCCTTTGAAACTGCTTTAAAGTCCATTAAGGCCTTTGGAAAAGCCTTTGTTTCTGCTCCTGTGTTGGCACATCCTGATCCTATGTTGCCTTTTATCCTAGAAGTTGATGCTTCTGAGACTGGAGTTGGCGCCCTTCTGTCTCAACGTCCTAACTCTGAGAGCGCTATGCATCCGTGTGGTTACTTTTCCAAGAAATTGTCACCTGCTGAATGCAATTATGAGATTGGTGACAGAGAGCTGTTTAGCCCTGAAAGAATGGAGACATCTCCTTGAAGGTACCACTGTGCCCGTTGTTATTCTTACTGACCATAAGAATCTTACATTCTTGTCTGAGGCTAAGCTCCTCTCTCCCAGAAGGGCACGATGGGCTCTTTTCTTGTCGAGCTTTAATTACATTGTCAATTTTTCTCCACTTCCAAGTCGGAGTCAGTTCCGGTTCCTATGATTCCTCCTGATCGTATCTTGGCTACGGTTCGCACCAGTCTTACTTCTCCTTTGGGTGACAAAATTCTTGCTGCTCAGGTCCATGCTCCTCCTGATAAACCTTGAACCGCTGCTTTGTCCCAGAGAGTCTCCGTACTGCAGTGCTCCAGACTTACCATTCTCCCAAGGCAGCTGGCCATCCTGGGAAGAATCAACTCATTTGGGCCATCTCCCAACAATTCTGGTGGCCTAGTCTACGGGCTGATGTTACTGCCTTCGTAGCTGCCTGTTCCATGTGTGCTCAGAGTAAGACTCCACAACATCTTCCAGTGGGCCTCCTACAACCCATACCCAATGGCGAGAGGCCCTGGACTCACCTGTCTATGGATTTCATTGTGGAATTGCCCAACTCCCAAGGCAACACTGTTATCCTTATGGTGGTTGACCGGTTCTCTGTCATTGTATTCCACTTAAGAAGTTGCCCACCTCTAAGAAACTGGCTTCCATTTTTGCTCGGGAGATCTTTCACTTACATGGGCTACCCAAGGTGATTGTCTCGGATAGGAGCAGTCAGTTTGTCTCCCGGTTCTGGCGAGCCTTTTGTGCACAGTTGGGAATCCAGCTTGCATTCTCTTCTGGGTATCACCCGCAGAAGGAGCCAATCAGTCCTTGGAGCAATTCCTACGTTGCTATATTTCTGACCATCATAACAACTGGTCTGACCTAATACCTTGGGCAGAGTTTGCTCACAACAGTGCCTTGAATTCTGCCTCCCGATTGTCTCCATTTATGGCGAATTATGGTTTCCAACCTTCCATGTTGCCTGACTCGTTTGTTCCGCAGAGTATTCCCCAGAGTATTCCTGCGTTAGAGTAGCATCTCCGTGGTCTTTGTTCCACTTGTGTGCAAGTCTAGGAGGCTTTGCGTCATGCTAATTATAGGTACAGACTCCATGCTGACCGCAGACGCCTGCCTGCGCCTTCCTACCAGGTTGGGGACAGGATCTGGCTGTCATCTCACAACCTCCGGCTTCGTGTTCCCTCACTGAAGTTTGCACCTCGGTTTATTGGGCCTTTCCGTATCCTTCGCAGGATTAACCCACCGCTCCTTCTGACCGAAGCCTCAGCAACACGTTGTCCAGGACCAGGAGATTGTAACCTCCCAGTCTCTGGGAACACGTTGCACAGACCTTTATGCAAGGCCTCCTGGAGATGTCTCATCCTCTGCTCCCTCTGCGACAGCAAGATAAGGTCGGCAACCTTACCTTTGTACCGTGGATCAAGGAGAGTGGCCAGCCAGTAATGGTCCCTCTCCTTGATCCGAAAAATATGAGGATCCTTCCGCAGGCTTTGCAGGATCAGGGAGGCCATGCAGCATAGGTTAGTTGAGGCATTCGGTTCCGGAGTCCTTTGGGTCACTGAGCACAACATGATCCGCAGCTACCTCCTCCCAGCCACGTACAAGTCCACAGGTTTCTTGGGACTGTAAATCATCCCTACAAGACTGCTGCTGCTAATGCTGAGTGCCAGGCTCCACCTCCATGCTGACACAATCATCCTCCTCCTCCTCCTCTTCCTGTGTGATGGGTGGGACAGCAGGAACACTGTCTGCATAAAGGGGGCCTTGAGAGGCAAGGAAGTCCTCCTCTTCCTGCCTCTGTTCTGCCTCAGGTGCCCTGTCCATTATTCCACGCAGCATATGCTCCAACAGGTGGACAAGAGGTACAGTGTCACTGATGCATGCACTGTCACTGCTCACCATCCTTTTGGCCTCCTCAAACGGTGACAGGACAGTGCATGCATCCGTGATCATGCCTCACTGGAGTGGTGAGAAAAAACCAAGCTCCTATGACCCTGTTTTGGTGCCGTAGTCGCACAGGTACTTATTGATGGCCCTCTGCTGCATGTGCAGCCGCTGCAGCATGGCCAACGTTGAGTTCCACCTGGTCAGCATGTCACATATAAGGTGGTTCTTGGGCAGGTTCAACTCCTTTTGAAGCTCAGCCAGCCGAGCACTGGCATTAAATGATCAGCGGAAATGCACACAGACTTTCCTGGCCTGCTTCAGGACATCCTGTAACCCCGGGTACCTGCCCAAGAACCGCTGCACCACCAGGTTAAGGACATGAGCCACACAGGGCACAAGGGACAGTTGTCCTTGTCGGAGGGCAGAGAGGAGGTTGGTGCCATTGTCGCAAAACACCAATCCTGGCTTAAGCTGGCATGGCGTCAACCACCTCTCGGCCTGCTCCTGCAGAGCTGACAAAATATCTGCCCCAGTGTGGCTCCTGTCCCCCAAACAAACCAGCGCAAGCACGGCATGGCATCGTTTTGCCTGCATAGCCCCTTGAAGGCCTACGGAGTACCGCTGGTTCCAAGGACAGAGCACTGGAAGAGGCCATGGAGGAAGAAAAAGAGAAGGGGGTGGAGGAGAGAGGTGTGTCACAACCAGTAGTAGCATTTTGGAGGCGTGGTGGTGGAACAACCTCCCACACTACTGCACCTTGTCCTGCATCCTTCCCAGCTGCCAGAAGAGTGACCCAATGGGCCGTGAAAGACAGGTAACATCCCTGTCCATGCCTGCTGGAACATGAGTCAGCGGTAATATGCACCTTACCGCTGACCGCTCTGTCCAGCGAGGCAAGGACATTGCCTTCCACATGCCGGTAGAGAGCCGGAATCGCCTTCCATGAGAAAAAGTAGCATTTGGGGACCTGCCACTGAGGAACCGCACATTGCACAAAGTCACGGAAGGAGGCTGAGTCTACCAACTGAAAAGGCAGCAGTTGAAGTGCTAGCAATTTAGCCAAGCTAGCATTCAACCGCTGGGCATGTGGATGGCTGGGAGTGAACTTCTTTCGGTGGTCCAGCAGCTGGGGCAGGGACATTTGCCTGCTTTAATCGGACGTGGGTGTACTGCTAGCAGAGTGCCCAGAAGCACTTGGCTGTGACACACCTAATTCTACACCTTCATTCCTCTCAGAGCAGGTTTCAGAGAGGACTGAAGGTCTAGTGGGGTTGGAGATCCCAGCTGATGAGGAGCAAGGAGAGGTCCACTTTGTTCTTTGGTGTGGGTCTTTGAGGTATGCTTGCCAACGAGCTGCATGGCAGGTCAACATATGTCTGGTCAAGCATGTGGTGCCCAAGCGGCTGATGTTTTGGCCACGCGAGATACGCTTGAGACATATGTTGCAAATAGCAGCGGTGCGATCTGATGCACTCGTCTCAAACAAGGCCCACACCAAAGAACTTTTAGAATAACGCGCAGAGGCAGTGCCCTGCACAGGCGATTCAGACGGTGTGCTGCCCCTAAGCTGGCCCCCGGAGGGCATCCTGCCTCATTGGACATGTACCTCCTCCTCCTCCTCTCTCCTACCAGGCACCCACGTGGAGTCAGTGCCCTCATCATCCCCTCCCTCTTCATCGCTGGAGCAAACCTGGCAGTATGCTGCAGCTTGTGGAACATGACTGCCAGATTGCTGTCCTTCTTGAGCATCCCCTCTCTCTGCGCTCACGCTACTGTCTTCCTCTAGCTGAGTATCATCATCAGAGCCTACAAAACACTGGGCATCCTCCTGGAGCATGTACCCAACACTGTGCTCAAACAGTCCGGGGGACTCCTCAGGAGGATGTGGTGGGTCTAGGGAAGGAGTCACTGATGATGACATTGAGACGAGGGAAGAGCATGTGTTGGCATCTGCTTTGCTAGTACCCTGAGCCTGGGTGAGAGAGGATGAGGAGGATGAAGAGGGCTTGGTCATCCACTCTACCAAGTTTTCGGCATGATGCGGCTCAACACGCCCAGCTGCCGAAAATAAGGACAAGCGTGTCCCATGGCCACGTGCTGATGACGATGCACCGCGTCCACGACTAGCACTGTTGTCTCTAGACACAGAGCCTGCTTGCCTTCATTTATTGGCTCGTGCCTGTCTGCCTCTCCTTGTTGTACTTCTAGACTTGATAATGGCCTGCAGTGAGATGGGAAAACCAGCAATTGGGTAGTGTATATTGTGCTGGAGGCAAAAAACACCCACTAACTCCTGCAGATGCCTTTATTATAGAACACTAGCAATAAAGGGTAGAATCAGGTGTATATTGTGCTATGCTGGAGGAGGCACACAACACCCACTAACTCCTGCAGATGCCTTTATTATAGAACACCAGCAATAAATGGTAGATGCAGGTGTATATTGTGCTGTGCTGGTGGCACACAACACCCACTAACTACTGCAGATGGCTTTATTAGAGAACACCAGCAATAAAGGGTAGATACAGGTGTATATTGTGCTGTGCTGGAGGCACACGACACCCACTAACTCCTGCAGATGCCTTTATTATAGAACCCCAGCAACAAAGGGTAGATATAGGTGTATACTGTGCTGTGCTGGAGGCACACAACACCCACTAACTCCTGCAGATGCCTTTATTATAGAACACCAGCAACAAAGGGTAGATATAGGTGTATACTGTGCTGTGCTGGAGGCACACAACACCCAATAACTCCTGCAGATGCCTTTATTATAGAACACCAGCAATAAAGGGTAGATATAGGTGTATACTGTGCTGTGCTGGAGGCACACAACACCCACTAACTCCTGCAGATGCCTTTATTATAGAACACCAGCAATAAAGGGTATACACAGGTTTATATTGTGCTGGAGGCACACAACACCCACTAACTCCTGCAGATGGCTGTATTAGAGAACACCAGCAATAAAGGGTAGATACCGGTGTATACCGTGCTGTGCTAAAGGCACACAACACCTACTAACTCCTGCAGATGGCTCAATTAGAGAACAGCAATATAGGTAGCTACAGGTTTATACTGCGCTGGAGGCACACAGCACCCACTAACTCCTGCAGATGGCTCAATTAGAGAAGAGCAATATAGGTAGCTACAGGTGTATACTGCGCTGGTGGCACACAACACCAACTAACTCCTGCAGATGGCAGATGGCTCAATTAGAGAAGAGCAATAAAGGGTAGATACAGGTGTATTCTGCGGTGAAGGCACACAGACAACACCCAGTCACCCACTAACTCCTGCAGACGGCAGATGGCTCAATTAGAGAACAGCAATAAATGTTAGATACAGGTGTATTCTGAGGTGAAGGCACACAGACAACACCCAGTCACCCACTAACTCCTGCAGATGGCAGATGGCTCAATTAGAGAACAGTAATAAAGGGTAGATACAGGTGTATTCTGCAGTGAAGGCACAAAGACAACACCCAGTCACCCATTAACTCCTGCAGATGGCTCAATTAGAGAACAGCAATAAATTAGATACAGGTGTATTCTGCGGTGAAGGCACACAGACAACACCCACTAACTCCTGCAGACGCTGGAACACTACACAAGGCCGCCGCGCTGGCGGCCTTATATAGTGTGAGGCGTGTACTACACAGCCTGAGCTGTAATTGGCCACAGGCACAATCTCCTCACTGCCAGCGCAGTGATTGGCCAAGCATGCAGGGTCACAGTGTATGCTTGGCCAATCATGAGCCAGCAATGCAATGCGATGGCGTAGTGCATTGTGGGGCATGAGCGCCATGCGAATTTGGCGCGAACGGCCCACAGAGTTCTGGCTTCGCCGAACGGGCGAACAGCCGGTGTTCGACTCGAACATCAAGCTCATCCCTACTGGGGGCGGGCTGGGGGGAGGGGGCTGGCACCCAGGTTGATGTTCGGTGCCCATATCCCCCACTGGGTAGGGGGTACCCTGGTTAATGCATCAGGGTTTTACCCAGTGTTAGAAGGGTGAACACGCTTTCCCAATTAAGGAATTTAAATAGTTCATGCCACATATAACTTAATCCCAGGTTGGGTAAACTGGAGGGGCTCGCACGCCCGGGTGAGGCAGTGGGAGAGTAAGCTTAGGTAGGTTACAGCTCTGCTAGTTGGCTGGGGAATGGTGTTTGGGGGTGTTGGTTAGTGATGGACGAACTTCCGACGGGACGTTTCGCGAACGCGAAACGCGAACGGGCACAAACGTTCGCGAAAACGACCGTTCGCCGCGGGCTCCATTGACTTCAATGGGAGGCGAATTTCGCAAACCTTTAGGTCGAATTTGCGGCCACGGGGTAATTATTAGGGGGTAGCACGTAGTCCCACCACCTGGACAATAGCATAATACATGTATGAGGTGAATTTGGGATCGATAACTACAAGCATTTTTTTTTTATTTGGGAAATTGTTCTGACAATTCAGGACTATGGAGCTAATGAAGGCAATGGAGGAGAGGGAAGGTCAGGGACCAGGGTAGGCAAACAAGAGGGTGCAGGAGATACAGAGCACTGACAGCAGCACCGTAATACAGAGCACTGACATCAGCACCGTGACATACAGCGCTGACAGCAGCTCCGTGACATACAGCGCTGACAGCAGCTCCGTGACATACAGCGCTGACAGCAGCTCCGTGACATACAGCGCTGACAGCAGCTCCGTGACATACAGCGCTGACAGCAGCTCCGTGACATACAGCGCTGACAGCAGCACCGTGACATACAGCGCTGACAGCAGCTCCGTGACATACAGCGCTGACAGCAGCTCCGTGACATACAGCGCTGACAGCAGCTCCGTGACATACAGCGCTGACAGCAGCTCCGTGACATACAGCGCTGACAGCAGCTCCGTGACATACAGCGCTGACAGCAGCACCGTGACATACAGCGCTGACAGCAGCTCCGTGACATACAGCGCTGACAGCAGCTCCGTGACATACAGCGCTGACAGCAGCTCCGTGACATACAGCGCTGACAGCAGCTCCGTGACATACAGCGCTGACAGCAGCTCCGTGACATACAGCGCTGACAGCAGCTCCGTGACATACAGCGCTGACAGCAGCTCCGTGACATACAGCGCTGACAGCAGCTCCGTGACATACAGCGCTGACAGCAGCTCCGTGACATACAGCGCTGACAGCAGCTCCGTGACATACAGCGCTGACAGCAGCTCCGTGACATACAGCGCTGACAGCAGCTCCGTGACATACAGCGCTGACAGCAGCACCGTAAGCAGCCCCAGGAGGAAGTCAGCACAGCACAGGGATGGTGTGATCCCCTCATAATAAGAACCCCCAGGAGGAAGTCAGCACAGCACAGGGATGGTGGGAGCCCCTCATAATAAGAACACCCAGGAGGAAGTCAGCACAGCACAGGGATGGTGGGAACCCCTCATAATAAGCAGCCCCAGTAGAAATATGACACCGCTCAACCTCTTCAAAGAGGAGGGTAGGGGCATATAGTACGGTGTGCTTTTTTGGGTCAGGGAAGTGAGCCAAATGAATTAAGAAGGTCTGTGTGCTTGATTCCAAAAATTGTTTATAGACATATACATGGTCTACTGATCACATGTGTTGAATTCCTCCGAGATCCATGCCTCATTCATTTTTAGAAATGTGAGGTAGTTAACACTGTGGTGAGCTAGGCGAGTACGCTTATCGGTCACAATCCCCCCTGCTGCGCTGAACGTCCTTTCGGACAGGACACTGGATGAGGGGCAAGCCAACAGTTCGATTGCAAATTGGGCAAGCTCTGGCCAGAGGTCAAGCCTGCCCACCCAGTAGTCTAGGGGTTCATCACTCCTCAGAGCGTCCACATCGGCCGTTAACCCAATGTAGTCGGACACCTGACGGTCTAGGCGTTCCCTGATGCTGGATCCGGATGACACCTGTCGATGGGTCGGCTGAAAGAATGACCTCATATCCGAAGTCACCAACACATCTTCAAACCGGCCTCTTCTTGCAGGCGCTGTTGGATTGGTACCCGCAAATCCTTCTCTGGGAGTGGGAATTGCTCCTCTGCCAGCGCACGCAAAAGCAGAATGCAGCATTTCTCGAAGCAAGGCCTGGAAGTGCTGCATTCTGACAGCCCTCTGCGACGGCGGTAACATTTCCGCCATTTTGTGTTTGTACCGGGGGTCTAAGTACGTTGCCACCCAGTACTGGTCCTTGACCCTCATGCTTTTTATACGGGGGTCCCTATTAAAACACTGGAGCATGAAGGCCCCCATTTGCACTAAAGTGGAAGCGGTGTGGTGGCCTGGCTCCTGCTCATCATCCAGGATAATGTCGTCCTCTTCATTCTCCTCTCCCCATCCTCGCACAACAGGGATCCCAGAAAGGTTTAAAGCATGCTCTTCTTGCTCCTGCTCATCCGCCCCGGCACCATCCTCCTCTGACTCCTCATCAGACTCCTGTTGTTGACTTGTCTCAGATAGAGTAGCCCCCCCTGGGAATTCATCCAGCATTGCGACTTCCTCATCTTCCCGCTCCTGCTCCTCCACAGCCTGATCAATGACACGACGCAATGCACGCTCCAGAAAGAAGGCATAAGGTACCATGTCACTGATGGCGCCATGGCTGCGACTGACCAGTTTGGTGATCTCCTCAAATGGCCGCAGAAGTCTGCATGTGTCGCGCATGAGCAGCCACTGGCGCGGTGAAAAAAAACCCAGCTCCCCAGAACCGTTTCTTTCGCAGAGTTCATACAGGTAGACGTTAACTGCACGTTTCTGCTGGAGCAGCCTATCAAGCATATAGAAGGTTGAGTTCCATCGCGTCGGGCAATCGCAAATAAGACGTCTGACCGGCAGATGGTGTCGCCGCTGAATGTCAGCAAGGCGAGCCATGGCCGTGTAAGATCTTCTGAAATGGGCCGAGATTTTCCTTGCCTGCCGCAAGATGTCCTGGACCCCAGGGTATTTGACAAGGAATCGCTGCACGACCAAGTTTAAGACGTGTGCCATGCACGGCACGTGCGTGATTTTGCCCTGTTTCAATGCGCTAAGCAGATTGGCACCGTTGTCACACACCACTTTACCAACTGTCAAATTGAGCGGTGTTAGCCACTCATCTGCCTGTGAACGCAAAGCTGAAAGGAGTGCCGGGCCAGTGTGGCTCTTTGCTTCCAGGCACAACAGACGCAGCACGGCATGGCAACGTCTCACCTGGCATGTGGAATAGGTTCTGGGGAGCTTGGGCGGTGCAGTGGAAGAGACGCTAGCAGCGGAAAAGGAGGAGGCAGCTGAGGAGGAGAGGGAGGAGGATGGAGTAGGAGGAGGAGAAGAAGAGTCAGGCCTGCATGCAATCCGTGGCGGTAAAACCAAATCTACACGGGTGCCACGGGTTACATGCTTGACGGCCGTCAGAAGGTTCACCCAGTGGGCAGTAAAACTGATATACCTTCCCTGCCCGTGTTTGCTAGACCACGTGTCTGTGGTCAGATGTATCTTGGCACCGACACTGTGTGCCAGAGATACATTCACTTGCCGCTGAACATGGCCATATAGCTCTGGGATGCCCTTCTCTGAGAAATACTTCCTTCCTGGGACCTTCCATTGTGGTGTTCCAATGGCCACAAATTTGCGAAAGGCCTCCGAGTCCACCAGTTTATATGGCAGTAGTTGGCGGGCTATGAGTTCTGACAAGCCAGCCGCCAACCGTTGGGCAAGAGGGTTATCCGGCGTCATCATTTTTTTACGCTCAAACATTAGGCCCACGGAAGCCTGCCTTTTTGCAGAAAAATGTGAGCTTGGCGTGATGGAAGGTGGAGTGGAGGACAATTGTGAGGAGAGAGGAGAAGGAGAAGTAGAAGACGAGGCTGGACGGTGAGAGCCTGCAGTGTGGCTTTGTGTGTTCCGTTGCTCCCACTGGGCTCGGTGATGGCTGCTCATGTGCCTTCTTAAGGCGGTCGTCCCTAGGTGAGTATTGGGCTTACCGCGACTAACGCGTTGACTGCAAAGATTGCAGATGGCAACGCTATTGTCAGCAGCGGACACGTTAAAAAAAGCCCACACTGCGGAGCCATGTGCCGGTGTCCTGGGAGCGCCAGATGTGACCGTACATGGTCGATGACTCGCTCCTGATACATTTGCAGTCTGCTTTGTCCCTGCTGTGCAATGTAAGTCATTGCTGCTTCTCCTCCCTATCTGCTGGTCCATATCTCCCTCTGAACTCCCCTCCTCTTCCTCTCTTGTGGGCACCCACGTGACATCACTAGACACGTCATCATCAACGTCACCTTCCCCACCGCTATAAGTAGAGTAGGCAGCAACACCGGGGACCAACCTCCTCCTTGGGCTGATCTGGGTACTGGCGTCAGACTGCTGAGTAGCGCTTGTTGCTACCTCCTCTTCCTGATCCAATACCAAGAGTGGCTGCGCATCAGAAATGTCCTCTTGATATGGATCGGAAAATAATTCCAGTGACTCAAGCGGAAGGTATGTGGTGGTGGTGGTGGTGGTCGTGTTGTTGGTGGTAGTGTCTTTGGGGGTGCACATAGCAGAGAGTGAAGAAGAGGGTGCAGATCGAGAGGATGAGGAGGGTGCAGAAGAGTAAGGCTGAGCGAGCCACTCAACCAAGTCTGGTGCATCCTTTAAAGTAATTGAACGCACCTTCTGCAACTTCCCACTTTGGCTCAAGCCTGTTGCTCCTGCCCTACCCCTACCACCCCTGCGGAAGGGCCTGCCTCTTCCTCTGCATGTCATTTTTTAAATGACCCTGTGACAAAACTCTTAGTCCCTATACCGCTGAAGGACTGCTGCAGTATAGGTGAGCGGTCAGCAGTGGTGCACGTCAACCCTATCTATTGTGGACCTATAGCGGTCCTTACAGAACAGCAGACTGTACCGCACTCAAGCCTATGTACCGTAGCACCCTATACCAAGTTACCAGTCCTTATAAGAACTTTTGTGGACCAAGCAGGTTGTGTATTAGTGTTTAGCAGACTGTACGTCAGTCCCTATACCGCTGAAGGACTGCTGCAGTATAGGGCAGCGGTCAGCAGTGGTGCACGTCAACCCTATCTATTGTGGACCTATAGCGGTCCTTACAGAACAGCAGACTGTACCGCACTCAAGCCTATGTACCGTAGCACCCTATACCAAGTTACCAGTCCTTATAAGAACTTTTGTGGACCAAGCAGGTTGTGTATTAGTGTTTAGCAGACTGTACGTCAGTCCCTATACCGCTGAAGGACTGCTGCAGTATAGGGCAGCGGTCAGCAGTGGTGCACGTCAACCCTATCTATTGTGGACCGATAGCGGTCCTTACAGAACAGCAGACTGTACCGCACTCAAGCCTATGTACCGTAGCACCCTATACCAAGTTACCAGTCCTTATAAGAACTTTTGTGGAACAAGCAGGTTGTGTGTTAGTGATTAGCAGACTGTACGTCAGTCCCTATACCAATGAAGGACTGCTGCAGTATAGGGCAGCGGTCAGCAGTAGTGCACGGCAACCCTATGTATTGTGGACCGATAGCGGTCCTTACAGAACAGCAGACTGTAACGCACTCAGGCCTATGTACCGTAGCACCCTATACCAAGTTACCAGTCCTTATAAGAACTTTTGTGGAACAAGCAGGTTGTGTGTTAGTGATTAGCAGACTGTACGTCAGTCCCTATACCAATGAAGGACTGCTGCAGTATAGGGCAGCGGTCAGCAGTAGTGCACGGCAACCCTATGTATTGTGGACCGATAGCGGTCCTTACAGAACAGCAGACTGTAACGCACTCAGGCCTATGTACCGTAGCACCCTATACCAAGTTACCAGTCCTTATAAGAACTTTTGTGGACCAAGCAGGTTGTGTGTTAGTGATTAGCAGACTGTACGTCAGTCCCTATACCAATGAAGGACTGCTGCAGTATAGGGCAGCGGTCAGCAGTAGTGCACGGCAACCCTATGTATTGTGGACCGATAGCGGTCCTTACAGAACAGCAGACTGTAACGCACTCAGGCCTATGTACCGTAGCACCCTATACCAAGTTACCAGTCCTTATAAGAACTTTTGTGGACCAAGCAGGTTGTGTGTTAGTGATTAGCAGACTGTACGTCAGTCCCTATACCAATGAAGGACTGCTGCAGTATAGGGCAGCGGTCAGCAGTAGTGCACGGCAACCCTATGTATTGTGGACCGATAGCGGTCCTTACAGAACAGCAGACTGTACTGCACTCAGGCCTATGTACCGTAGCACCCTATACCAAGTTACCAGTCCTTATAAAAACTTTTGTGGACCAAGCAGGTTGTGTGTTAGTGTTTAGCAGACTGTGCGTCAGTCCCTATACCGCTGAAGGACTGCTGCAGTATAGGGCAGCGGTCAGCAGTAGTGCACGGCAACCCTATGTATTGTGGACCGATAGCGGTCCTTACAGAACAGCAGACTGTAACGCACTCAGGCCTATGTACCGTAGCACCCTATACCAAGTTACCAGTCCTTATAAGAACTTTTGTGGACCAAGCAGGTTGTGTGTTAGTGATTAGCAGACTGTACGTCAGTCCCTATACCAATGAAGGACTGCTGCAGTATAGGGCAGCGGTCAGCAGTAGTGCACGGCAACCCTATGTATTGTGGACCGATAGCGGTCCTTACAGAACAGCAGACTGTAACGCACTCAGGCCTATGTACCGTAGCACCCTATACCAAGTTACCAGTCCTTATAAGAACTTTTGTGGACCAAGCAGGTTGTGTGTTAGTGATTAGCAGACTGTACGTCAGTCCCTATACCAATGAAGGACTGCTGCAGTATAGGGCAGCGGTCAGCAGTAGTGCACGGCAACCCTATGTATTGTGGACCGATAGCGGTCCTTACAGAACAGCAGACTGTAACGCACTCAGGCCTATGTACCGTAGCACCCTATACCAAGTTACCAGTCCTTATAAGAACTTTTGTGGACCAAGCAGGTTGTGTGTTAGTGATTAGCAGACTGTACGTCAGTCCCTATACCAATGAAGGACTGCTGCAGTATAGGGCAGCGGTCAGCAGTAGTGCACGGCAACCCTATGTATTGTGGACCGATAGCGGTCCTTACAGAACAGCAGACTGTACTGCACTCAGGCCTATGTACCGTAGCACCCTATACCAAGTTACCAGTCCTTATAAAAACTTTTGTGGACCAAGCAGGTTGTGTGTTAGTGTTTAGCAGACTGTGCGTCAGTCCCTATACCGCTGAAGGACTGCTGCAGTATAGGGCAGCGGTCAGCAGTAGTGCACGGCAACCCTATGTATTGTGGACCGATAGCGGTCCTTACAGAACAGCAGACTGTAACGCACTCAGGCCTATGTACCGTAGCACCCTATACCAAGTTACCAGTCCTTATAAGAACTTTTGTGGACCAAGCAGGTTGTGTGTTAGTGATTAGCAGACTGTACGTCAGTCCCTATACCAATGAAGGACTGCTGCAGTATAGGGCAGCGGTCAGCAGTAGTGCACGGCAACCCTATGTATTGTGGACCGATAGCGGTCCTTACAGAACAGCAGACTGTAACGCACTCAGGCCTATGTACCGTAGCACCCTATACCAAGTTACCAGTCCTTATAAGAACTTTTGTGGACCAAGCAGGTTGTGTGTTAGTGATTAGCAGACTGTACGTCAGTCCCTATACCAATGAAGGACTGCTGCAGTATAGGGCAGCGGTCAGCAGTAGTGCACGGCAACCCTATGTATTGTGGACCGATAGCGGTCCTTACAGAACAGCAGACTGTAACGCACTCAGGCCTATGTACCGTAGCACCCTATACCAAGTTACCAGTCCTTATAAGAACTTTTGTGGACCAAGCAGGTTGTGTGTTAGTGATTAGCAGACTGTACGTCAGTCCCTATACCAATGAAGGACTGCTGCAGTATAGGGCAGCGGTCAGCAGTAGTGCACGGCAACCCTATGTATTGTGGACCGATAGCGGTCCTTACAGAACAGCAGACTGTACTGCACTCAGGCCTATGTACCGTAGCACCCTATACCAAGTTACCAGTCCTTATAAAAACTTTTGTGGACCAAGCAGGTTGTGTGTTAGTGTTTAGCAGACTGTGCGTCAGTCCCTATACCGCTGAAGGACTGCTGCAGTATAGGGCAGCGGTCAGCAGTAGTGCACGGCAACCCTATGTATTGTGGACCGATAGCGGTCCTTACAGAACAGCAGACTGTAACGCACTCAGGCCTATGTACCGTAGCACCCTATACCAAGTTACCAGTCCTTATAAGAACTTTTGTGGACCAAGCAGGTTGTGTGTTAGTGATTAGCAGACTGTACGTCAGTCCCTATACCAATGAAGGACTGCTGCAGTATAGGGCAGCGGTCAGCAGTAGTGCACGGCAACCCTATGTATTGTGGACCGATAGCGGTCCTTACAGAACAGCAGACTGTAACGCACTCAGGCCTATGTACCGTAGCACCCTATACCAAGTTACCAGTCCTTATAAGAACTTTTGTGGACCAAGCAGGTTGTGTGTTAGTGATTAGCAGACTGTACGTCAGTCCCTATACCAATGAAGGACTGCTGCAGTATAGGGCAGCGGTCAGCAGTAGTGCACGGCAACCCTATGTATTGTGGACCGATAGCGGTCCTTACAGAACAGCAGACTGTAACGCACTCAGGCCTATGTACCGTAGCACCCTATACCAAGTTACCAGTCCTTATAAGAACTTTTGTGGACCAAGCAGGTTGTGTGTTAGTGATTAGCAGACTGTACGTCAGTCCCTATACCAATGAAGGACTGCTGCAGTATAGGGCAGCGGTCAGCAGTAGTGCACGGCAACCCTATGTATTGTGGACCGATAGCGGTCCTTACAGAACAGCAGACTGTACTGCACTCAGGCCTATGTACCGTAGCACCCTATACCAAGTTACCAGTCCTTATAAAAACTTTTGTGGACCAAGCAGGTTGTGTGTTAGTGTTTAGCAGACTGTGCGTCAGTCCCTATACCGCTGAAGGACTGCTGCAGTATAGGGCAGCGGTCAGCAGTAGTGCACGGCAACCCTATGTATTGTGGACCGATAGCGGTCCTTACAGAACAGCAGACTGTAACGCACTCAGGCCTATGTACCGTAGCACCCTATACCAAGTTACCAGTCCTTATAAGAACTTTTGTGGACCAAGCAGGTTGTGTGTTAGTGATTAGCAGACTGTACGTCAGTCCCTATACCAATGAAGGACTGCTGCAGTATAGGGCAGCGGTCAGCAGTAGTGCACGGCAACCCTATGTATTGTGGACCGATAGCGGTCCTTACAGAACAGCAGACTGTACTGCACTCAGGCCTATGTACCGTAGCACCCTATACCAAGTTACCAGTCCTTATAAGAACTTTTGTGGACCAAGCAGGTTGTGTATTAGTGTTTAGCAGACTGTGCGTCAGTCCCTATACCGCTGAAGGACTGCTGCAGTATAGGGCAGCGGTCAGCAGTAGTGCACGGCAACCCTATGTATTGTGGACCGATAGCGGTCCTTACAGAACAGCAGACTGTACCGCACCCAAGCCTATGTACCGTAGCACCCTAGACAGACCAAGTTACCAGTCCTGATAAAGAGCTTTGTGGAACAAGTGAGTTGTGAATGATTAGCAGACTGCAGCAGAAGGGCAGCAGTCAAGTATAATATTCTTTCTATATTTGGAAGAAAGAATATTATACGTGTACAAGCCTATTACCGTACCACTGATACCAGTCCTGAAAAGAACCTTTGTGGAACTAATAGTAACAGCAAGTCTTTAAAATTATCCTCACTGCCTGACACACTGCTTCCTGCCTGTCCCTATACAAATTGGCAAAAAAGAGTAGGCTGGAACGATTAGCTGGAACAGCTCTTTTGTGGACCTGATAGTAACAGCTAATGATGATGATGATGATGATGATGAAGAAAGACTAATCTGGCTGAGCTGTCCCTAAAATAGCAGCATACAGCGCTCTGTCCCTTTATCTAAACTGACAAAAGAAACTCAGGCTGCTGACCTAACACCTATACCAGTCCTGAAAAGAACTTTTGTGTACCAAATAGCTAGCGTTTTCTCTGTCCCTACTCCACACAGGATCCTTTCCCTACAGTGACAGAAGAAAGAATGTAAAATGGCCACCGGATCGGGTGTATTTATAGGTTAGGGGGAATGTCCAAGTGTCCATGAGCTGTCATGTCTCAATTGGTTGTCCTGTAACACATGATAAACGTGTCACGAAAGGTTAAAGTTCTTGTATACATTAAACACGTAAGTCCGCCGGGGCGAACGACGGAAAAAGGCGTTCGAACCCGCGGACGGCGAAAGTCGGAAATTCGCCGCGAAACGACCGCCGGGCGAACCGTTCGGCCATCACTAGTGTTGGTTTAGACATCACTGTCCACAGTTCCTCAATGTTAAATTTATATATTTTACTTTCTTTTTTTTATTTTCTATGATGCATAACTTGATGTTGTAAACTTGTTTTTCTTCTTTAAACTACATATGTCCAGGATCGGGTGGGTGGGTGGGCTGGAACCCCTCTTTCCCAGT
Organism: Lithobates pipiens; assembly: GCF_037356315.1. NCBI lineage: Eukaryota > Metazoa > Chordata > Amphibia > Anura > Ranidae > Lithobates > Lithobates pipiens. The sequence goes on from NW_027507791.1 coordinate 89,462,413, forward strand.
TACAGTCCAATCCCTCCCCAAAATAGGCTTTCACACACCCCCGAGTTTCTGGGAGGAGATGTGTTATTTCAAGTTTTTACTTGTCCGTTTAGTAAGTCAGGTCCTGAAGTAGTGACCTGCCCTGGACCCGTACTGTGTAAATAGGAGGGAGTTACACTCTTCCTTTTCTCATACTTGCCTTTACTTTTCACCCTCCACTCCTTATTCCACATCCTCCCCCTTCCCTCGCCTCGCTTACCTTTCCCCCTTCCCTATCCTTCCCTACAGCCAGAGCGATGGACTCCATAAAAAGTCTCGCTGAATGCTAAAGGCCTGAATATCCCCAAAAAAGATGCATACTTTTAAATGACCTCCGGAAAGCCCGTGCAGATATCGCCTTCATCCAGGAAACCCACTTGAAGCACAACAAATGTCCCATCCTTAAAAACAGATTCTTCCCAGTACAGACAGAAGACCCCCGGAGCTGTGCAATAAACTATTTTAACCCTTGTGTGTTGTGTTTTTTTACTTTTTTCCACAGGTGAATGGGTAGGGGTACATTGTACCCCATACTCATTCACATAGGGTGGGGGCCGGTATCCGGGAGCCCCCTTATTAAAGGGGGCTCCCGGATTCCGATAAGCCCCCCGCCCGCAGACCCTGACAACCAACGGCCAGGGTTGTCGGGAAGAGGCTCTTGTCCTCATCAACATAGGCCTCTTCCCGACAAAATAGTTTATTGCACAGCTCCGGGGGTCTTCTGTCCGTCTTCGGGGGTCTTCTCACCGGTCTCCTCCGCTATCTTCTGCTAGCTCTTTTGCTAGCAGAGGAGCCCGGCTTTCTTCAAAGCCGCCACCCTCTTCTTCCGACTTTGGGGGTCTTGTCCCCCTTTTCGGGGGTCTTGTCCCCCTCTTCGGTTCTTCTTGCCGGGCCACCGCGCCTTCTTCTAGCTCTTTTACAAGCGGTGGCCCGGTCTTCTGTCGCCGCTGTCACCGTCTTCTGTTGTTCTGTTCTGTTCTTCTGTTCTTCTCTTCTCTTCAGATGTTGCCTCGTCACTGTCTCCTCTCACAATGGCAGGGACGCGGCACGCAGCGACTTATATAGGGACATCACCAGATGATATCCCCGCCCATTATGATGTCACAGTCCCAGAGGATGCATAATGGGCGGTGTGATGTCCCTATATAAGTTGCCGCGTCCCTGCCATTGTGAGTGGAGGCAGCGACGAGGCAACATCTGAAGAGAAGAGAAGAACAGAACAGAAGAACAAAAGATGGCGACAGCGGTGACAGAAGACCGGGCCATCGCTTGTAAAAGAGCTAGAAGAAGGCGCGGTGGCCTTAGTAATGTAGCATAATACACATTGGCCTAAATTGATGAAGAAATAAGATTTTTTACATTTTTTTATTGGATGTGTTTTATAGCAGAAAGTGAAAAAAAAATTGTTAGTCTTTTTTTGTTTATAGTGGAAAAAAAAATACAAACCACAGAGGGGACCAAATACCACCAAAAGAAAGCTCTTTTTGTGGGAAAAATGGACATATATTTTATTTGGTTATAGTGTCGCATGACTGCACTATTGTCAGGTAAAGCAACGAGTTCCGTATCACAAAACAATGGCCTGGTCAGGGAGGGGGCAAACGTTTCGGAGCTGAAGAGCTGAAGTGGTTAAAGGATGAGTCCCCCCCCCCCCCCCCTTGTAAAAAAGAAATAAAAAAAAAGTTATAAATGCACATCTTGCAGGTAAAATAATGTATTATTATTTTTTCTAGGAGCCTGCAAAGCCTTGTACTTACGATCAGCAGATCTCAGGTGCAATGCAGGACTCCTGCAGACTGTCTATGTACTGCCTGTTACACAATGACAGGAAGCAACAATGAATTCCCTAGAGCGCTCAACAGCATCCTGGTAGTTCATTCAGCCATACCAGCAGATAGGTGCAAAGTCTGTTGGTACTTGTATTTCTGCCATTCATAGACCTTTTGAATAAATGACATAGTTGGGTGGGCAGAGCCCTGCACTGCCATGTTTTTTTTTAAATTGTGACAGCGAGTTTGGGCAGAAGATAACTGGCTTGCTGTCACTAGAGTCAGCGGTTCAAAGAGAAGCTGCAGTAGAGGGAATATGTAAATATAAAAACTGGTAGAACATGTAACATGTGCCCAAAGGTGAACTTATCATTTAATTCAAAAAAGGTAATATGGCATTTGCTAAGGAAATCTTTCAGTAGGGATACTTGTTCCAGTGACAATTGTCTAAGACCACATTTTCTCTCACTTTAGAGAGATACCGTCAAGACCCAGGTCTGAACCTGAACCAGCAGCCTGGACAACTCTTTAAACAATCTTTTTTCAAACCTTGTTTCTGCTGAGAAAGATTGTGAGGGGGACTTATGGACTTTACTTTTAGATTTTTATTAGGATATCCACTTCCACCACTAAGTGATTACTGATATCCTTTACTTATTTTTTGTATTCTTGTTTCTCCTGAACCTTGAACCCTTTGCTCCTCCCATGAACTTCCTATTTTAGCCATGATTTTGCATTTCATGTTTGCCAGATTATTGTGCTCTCTCCAGCCAATATCTCGCTATTGTCACTCCTGCTGCTGTTCCTATCTTTGCTAACATTTGTTACCTACCTTTGACTTGTTATTGATTGTACTTCTGCTTGATCTCAACCTGCTATATCTGCTACTGGACCTTAGCTTGCTTACCACCTGGTGGGGTGATCCTGAGGACTGCAACCTAGTGCTAACTAGGGGTGCTGAAATCGATGCATCGCAATTCGGGTGTCTCCAATGTGGCATCGATGCATATGGCTGGAAAAATCGATTGCTGGGTGACGTCATCCCGAATGGCCCCGCCCCTCCTGGGAGAGCAATCCGAGCATATGGTTGTTAAAATGACTGTGTTTTAATAAATCCTGTGTTACAATCAATTACGTGCCTGACTGTTTGCACTTTTTAAAAAATATGCAGCTTCATACCTCATGTCTCAGTGTGTGCACAATACATGCCGCTCATGTGACTGCCCGGCCCGCCTCCCTCCTCTCTCACATCTCACGTCTCACATCTCTCCTGACGTCAGTGGAGAATTCTCGGCTGACGTCAGGAGAGATGTGAGACGTGAGAGGAGAGAGGAGAGATGCGGGCTGGGCAGTCACATGAGCCGCATGTATTGCACACACACTGAGAAATTAGGTATGAAGCTGCATATTTTAAAAAAAGAACAAACAGAGGGGAACTTAATTGATTGTAACACAGGATTTATTAAAACACAGTAATTTGATATATCAGTATTTGATATATCAAATGTGATGTTCTCCCAATAAAGTGCTGTTTTAGTGCATGTATAAAACAAAAACAGTGTGCTTTCACCTTCTCATGTCACTGCTATGCTCCCAGAACTCTCACCTTAAAAAAGCAGCTTTATTCCAGGTATTCCAGGAATCGCCAGGTGATACTAGGTAATGGTCCCTTTAAGGTTCGATCTCCCATGCTCACTCCATATGTTTAGGGTAAAAGAAAGTATTCCTTCATAGTGTAGTAGTTAAATGTAACAGTAATTTAGTAAAATAGCAACTATTACAATTAAAAATGCTCTGTTAAGTGTAGATACAGTGATTTGCCAGTCTTTGCATCACTTCCAGTCTGGAAATGCCCTACATGTTGTGTCACACGTTAAGCCTTTTGAACATCAGCAACATCTCTTTACCAAGGTGGTAAAATCACTTTTTTTCTCATGAGGAGATATTGCTGAAAAAGACATACCTGGGTATAGCTTAGAGGCATTTTCATATGCCTTCATAGGAGAAGACTATCACTCTTTCAAAAGCAGTGGTTGAACTATCATAAGTTGGGAGCAGGAACAGTATGTATAGCAGTCTAAACCACAGCAGTGCTGTCAGGCACGTGTAAACGCTCTAGAAAAGCCCGGCGCCGCAGGGGTTAACAAAACCCCGTAGGCAGAGGGCTGGCATGACTGTGTGAACAGTGCATGTCAGCCCTGCATGATAGGGGGCGGGGGATTGGCCAAGGGGAGTAGGGTGGGAGTTACTCAGTGCAGAGAAATTGATTCCGCCCCCTCCACGAGGCAGCATCCAAGAAAAAAAGTTTCCCACCCCCCCTCCCTAAGCTTGGGTTGTATATGTTGAGGTGTGTTTTTTCTGTGTTGTGTGTTTGTGTTTTTCTCTTTCAGGACTAGAACGTGGACTGTCGTGGCAGTGGCTGGTGTTTGGTCTTTGTGGGTGAGGAAGAGAGTTCTGAATGAAGAGTCAGGATCTGTCGGTGGTACGGGTCCTGTGGGTTTATGTCGGCTTGAGGCTCAATAACCCACGTCAGAGGGACCGCAGTGTCATAATTTTTGGATATAACCTGAGGGTTATTGGTGTACCTGCAAAGACCAACACTAAGGGGAGCTGATGTTTTTGTTTTGTTACTGTTTTTATTATGGTTTATGTTATTTAAAGAGTTATATATTTTTGGATATTTTATACAGTTTAATAAATTAATGGCTGCTACGGCCTATTTTACTCCAAAAGTGGTATGGTCTTATTTATTATATAATGGGGAGGTAAGTGGAGTATAGGTTGGTAGCAAAATGCATATATGTTATACACTAGTCATGTTCCATGACATTTGCTGGTCTCATTCCAGCATCCTGGTTTTGGCTGTGATGCAATCTCCCTGTCTGTTTGTCCACCTGTAAGGTTAAAGTGGAGTCCCAGTCCCCCCAAACACATTTTTTTTAAAAGACTCCTCTGTACTTGTCTAAACATATACATTAACATTTAGAACGTGTCATATTTGTGGTTGTTTTAGTTTATGTTAAAATATTTGATTACTAACCAGATCTCGAAAGCAGGCAGGTTCCATGTTAGCTGTGGGCATCTGAAGCTCTCTTCTCTTCATTTCCAGGATTTCGGTGCAGCTGGCTACCCAGCATGCACCTCCAAATCTGGCACCTGTGTGTCATGGTTATGCAGTGATCTTCCTGTTTTTTTACCTCCCCTCATGTGTTCAGACTAAGAGGCCAGCCACTTCCACCTGGTGGTTTTTATAACCTCTCCTCTAAGCATGGCTCCACCCAGGCCCTATCAGGGAACCTTATATTAACCTGTGCACTGCAAGCCAAGAGTGCTGATCAACCATTGTGTATTCCTTTGTGTGTTAGCTTCCTGTTACCTGCCATGTGCTCTGCTGTTATTCCGTTACCGACTTTGGCGTGTCCTTGACTATCCCTGTTTGCCTGTGATCCTGACCTTGGCTTTGTCCCTCACCATCCCTATCCTCCTGTTGCCTACTGTGGGTGTGAGCTGGGGGACCCTGGGGGTCGCGACCTGGAGCCAGTTGCAGCCAAGTCCATCCTCACCACTCGAGGCTCTGGTGAACACCTGCTGGCTCTTAGACTCAGCGCCCCAGGGAATCTTACGCTCTAACCCCGGTGGGATCCATCTTGGTGTTCTGGCGGTCCTGCCTTCCTATCACCTTGACCCCCGTCCGCAGCAGTCAGCCGTAGGGTCCACAACCTTGCGGTGCACTCCTAATCCCTACGGGGTGCATCTGTCACCTGGCCTCAAGGTGACCTGACAGTTTGATCAGCCATGGACCAGGCTGACGTGCCGCTTCCTGCAGATGATCCATTGCAGAGCTTAGTTTGCAGACTTGAGACCCAAGAATCGCATCAGACCCAGGTGATGCGATTCCTTCAGGATTTGGCATCGTGTGTTGAACAGGTTCAGGCCTCATTAGGACCCCCGGTTCAACAACCTCCACCGCTATCTGCCGCTGCACCTATCGCATCAGTCGCAGCCACACATTCATTACAACTACCAGCTCCGGTCCGTTTCTCTGGGGACTCCAAGGCTTGCAGGGGGTTCCTTAGCCAGTGCACAATTCATTTTGAACTTCAGCCCCAAAACTTCCTGTCCGATCGGGTAAAAGTCGCATATATCATATCCCTCCTGTCCGGCGAGGCGTTAGCTTGGGGCCGCCCCTCTGTGGGAACTGAATGAGCCAGTGGTTTCTAGCCTGTCTGATTTCTTGAAACTTTTTCGGAATATCTTCGAGGAACCGGGTCGTGTCTCCTCAGCGGCTAGCGCTCTTTTACGCCTCCGTCAAGAGTCCGCGTCTGTGGGACAGTATGCTCTTCAGTTCTGTATCCTCACAGCTGAATTTAGCTGGAATAATGAGGCCCTAGTTGCAACCTTTTTACATGGCCTCTTTGATAGAGTGAAGGATGAATTAGCAAGAAGATCCCTTCCTGCTGATCTGGACAGTGTCATCACCTTGTGTAACCAGATCGATATTAGCTTTCAGGAGAGGGCCCTGGAAAAAAGATGCCAGCACTCCCCGTTCTTTAGGCAGCCTGAGCCCCCAGTCCCTTCTCTTCGATCCGAGGAACACCCCCTGCCTACTGAGGAACCTATGCAGTTGGGCTGGACTAAATTATCTCCTGAAGAACGTGCTAGGCGCAGAACTCTGGGCCTATGCCTCTATTGTGGGGCCAAAGGTAACTTCCTTGACACTTGTTCTCTTCGTCTGGAAAAACGCTCAGGGCTAATACATCTGGAAGGTGGAGTATTAGACCCTGAAATATCACCTTCACCTTCTCGTCTTCTCCTTTCTGTGTTGCTTCATGTTGGTGCTTACTCTCGTTCGGTCTCAGCACATCTGGATTCCGGAGCCGCTGCCAATTTCATGGATTGGGAAACTGCTTCCTCCATGAGACTTACCCTTTTGCCCCTTACAATGCCATTGGTGGTCTTGGCGATTGATGGCACTGTTCTCCCAGGGGGCCCTAGCCGTTTCCAGACTCTTCCTGTTAAGGTGTCAGTAGGGACACTCCACCAGGAGTGGATATCCTTCCTTGTCTTACCTAAGGCTTCATCTCCTATCATATTAGGTCTTCCTTGGTTACGGCTCCACACGTTGACTGGTCTGCTGGACAGATCCTGGCTTGGGGTTGCTCCTGTTCCTCTTCCTGCCTACTCAAGGGTACCCCAAAAGAGAAACTTCCTGTTGCCACCATCCCAGTATCTTCTGCTCTTCCCGCTGTATATAGCGATTTCTGGGATGTGTCCTGCAATAGTCAGACTGGTGCACTCTATGGTCCACAACCTTGCGGTGCACTCCTAATCCCTACGGGGTGCATCTGTCACCTGGCCTCAAGGTGACCTGACACTGTGCAGTAATGCCAGACTGGTCCCGAGCAGATATGCTCCACTTCCTCCTGTCAGATGCAGTTCTTCGAGAATGGCACGTAACTCCTCCCGCTCACATCATTTCTGGTCTGGAAATAACACGAGATTTCCTCACTAGGCGATATGAAGGATTCCTGGGATATATGACGCTATCCCAGCCCAGGAGCTCTTGTAAATTGTCTAGGAACGCAAACACCTAGGTGGCCGCAGCTGGAAGTGCTGCTGAACAAAGAAGGAAAAAAGGATTTACATCCAAAAAAATAAAAAATTACCATTGGTAAAAGCATTCTCCAGGGCGATAACATACATTGCAAAGATAAAAAAATGTGTGGAACTCCAGTTTAACCACTTGCCGACCAGCGCACGACGATGTACGTCGACAGAATGGCACGGGCAGGCAAATGGGCGTACATGTACATCCCTTTAAATTTGCCGCCCTGCCACGGGACCCCCGTGAGTCCGGTCGCGGGACCCGCGGACTCGATCGCCGTGGGCATCCCCGTGATCGTCTCACGGAGCGGCCGAATGGAGAAGTGCCGTTGTAAACAACATTTCTCCATTCTGCCTAGCAACTAGTGACGCTGATCTCTGCTCCATGTGATTGGAGAAGAGATCAGTGTTCACTAAATGAAAGCCCAACCCCCCCACAGTTAGTAACACATCCCTAGGAACACTTAACCCCTACACTGCCACCCACTGGTTAACCCCTTCACTGCCAGTGTCATTTACACAGGAATCACTGCATTTATATAGCAGTGATTACTGTATAAATGACAATGGTCCCAAAAATGTGTCAAAAATGTCCGATGGGTCCCCCACAATGTCGCAGTCACAATAAAAATCGCTGATCGCCGCCATTACTAGTAAAAAAAATAATAAAAAATTATTAATAAAAATGCTATAAAACTATCCCTATTTTGTAAATGCTATAACTTTTGCGCAAACCAATCAATAATCGCTTATTGCGATTTTTTTACCAAAAATATGTAGAAGAATACGTATCGGCCTAAAAAGTTTTTTTAGATATTTTTGGGGGATATTTATTATAACAAAAAGTAAAAAATAATGCGTTTTTTTCAAAATTGTCGCTCTATTTTTGTTTATAGCGCAAAAAATAAAAACCGCAGGGGTGATCAAATACCACCAAAAGAAAGCTCTATTTGTGGGAAAAAAAGGACGTCAATTTTGTTTGGGAGCCACGTCGCACGACCACGCAATTGTCAGTTAAAGCGACGCAGTGCCGAATCGCAAAAAGTGGTCTGGTCTTTGACCAGCAAATTGGTCCGGTCTGAAAGTGGTTAAGCAAGGTTAAGCCAGCCAAGCCTGCAGTCTCATGCTTGTGATAGTGTGGAACGTGTATTCCAAGCTCCCTGTTTGTCTTACCTGTTCCTGCACTTGCTACTTTGGATTCCTTTATTGACAACATCATATCGGATATTGACTATGATCAGAACTCCTGCTTTCAACCTGGACTGTCACTGACCACTCTGCCTTTCTGCCAACCACAAGTACTTGTTGGCTGTGCTCAGTTCATGCCTGTCCCAGCATGGTAGCCAGGCACTATAGCATTGTGTATAAGACCTGAGGGCAACCGAGTACTGGTAGACCTGCTTGCCTTATGGGAAAATGGGCTGCTATGGGTAAAGAACACAGAAGCTAGCTATAGTGGCCTTACCACAAAGCGAAAAATTGGGACTTTACATGAAGCACAGCTTAAAGGCATAACATTTTTTAGAAGGCTTGTTTCCCTCACGGCGTCCTCTACTTTTAATAGTATTAAAAGAGCGTCTATAAATACCCTTGCTTTTTTGCTCTTTTCTTTCCCTGTCTGTGTTCAGCAATTGTCTAACCTTGTAATTTTTTATTACTATTTTTTACTATAGATTGCTGTATCTGCAATTGCTCCTGATGAGTGGGGGTTCCCACGAAACGCGTAGAGCCGTAGCCTTATGCTCCATCTTTAAATCATGTGGTCTTGAGACTCTGTAATAAGTGACATGAATTCTAATATTATTGATCATTAATGTATATTTATTTTTATTTTTACATGATTGTTGTTATTTATGAATAGTATAATTGCACTACCGTGCACCAATGTTTCTATTACTCATAGACTGGTTTTTAATTATGCCATTACTAATTTAATTATATTGTTTATGAATTAATATATATTTTTATTAATTTTTATTAATATATTTACTTTGTATATTTTTGTTATGAATTATGCCAACATCGTGTAAATAAATTGTCCAGACTATATCCAACTATATTATGTCATCTTTTTGAATTAATGTTTATGTTTCCGGAGTCCATGATCATGTGATTCTAAAACAATTTATGCCTTTAAGCTGTGCTCCAGATAATAGGGATGGAGGCAGACAAACCTATCCATTCGCTGCCTCATGTAAAGTCCCAAATACCCCGCCCCTCTTTTTGTTTTCCGCTATAGTGGCCTTACCACCTGCATTAGGGGTGACAAATGCTAAACCACTGTGATTTTAGGTTTTAGGAAGCACCTAGGGAAATGTAAACTTCATAATGGCATGCAAATAGAAAAACAGTAAAAAAAAAAAAACTTGCTGGGGAATCCAGAAGAGTGCATTAAGAAAAATGTAAAGTAACTCATGGAAATGTATCAATTTAAAGATACTATGTAAGAAAAACTCAGTACATGTTGGAATGAGAAGGCTGGCTCATCCTCATACTTACTGTATGTGCATGCTCATATATCTGAACAAAACCCAATGCAAAACAGACATTGTCACACTCGCGCAAACCTATTAGCTTGTGGAAAAAACATATACGCATGTGCACATGCAAACCTACACATACGGGCACTGGCACCAAATGGACTCTGACATGGATGGATTGCTGAGAGGTCCACTGTGATCATTTCCAGAACATTAAGAAAATAAGTAAGTGAGCATATAACAAACATACGCAAAGTTCCTGCTTTACCTGAGTCTTGTCCTGCCATACCTGTTTACCTGTGTAAGACTTGGCTTGCCCCTGACCTGTCCCTGGATTTTTGCCTGCCTGCATGCTGTGATCTCAGCTTGTATTCTTACTCTGCTCTTGTCTTGCATGTATATCAATCCCGGATTGTGTCCTGACTCTGTCTCTGCCTGATGTTACTGTAGCTTCCTGCCTGACTGTTGATGACCTTTTTGCTTGTGTCCCGGCGACACTCCTGTCTACCAATCAAGTGTCACCATTATTCAGTTCTTTGTTCCTGCCTGGTGCTCTACAGTAATCTGCTTCCAGCAAACCCCAGCTGGTGCTACCTGCTACATCAGTCCATGTCAATCTGTGCCCTTACACTTCCTGTGATCTTTCCCAGGGGTGTTGGACAAGAGGTGCAATAGAAGCCCTATCTCCACCAGGTAAGTGACATATCCATTCTTTTAAATAAATTAAAGGGCAATGTGCTACAGAACAATACTCTGGGGGTTATCTACAAGTGGTTGGATAATGTTGGCTTTAAAATGTACCAGTGGGAACTGAATCTGGATCCTTATGTGTTTAAAATGGAGGCCTTCCGAAGGTGACTTTGAGCATATAATCTAGCACCTTTGGATCAATTGTAAACATAATAGATATATGCCATATTATTTTATATCCCCAAAAACTACCAAATTCACTAGTGTGGAAATAAATAAACAAATACTGTGCTTAGCTCGTGCAAATTGATAAATCATATCAAAATATATGTGACAAATATTTCATTTTGATATAAAGTCCCATAATAGTGACAAAGAAGTGCTTGTGCTTTAATATAAAAGTGTAAAATCAATGCCCCACTGTTCAGTGTTCATACAGAAGTGCCCCACATGGACGTAAACTCACCCTGGATGTTGACCACCTAGAGTGGTCACTTGTGCTTTGTGGGTAAAGAACCCCTAGATGGTATCTTTCAAGGTCAGCTGCACTGCAAATTATCCTCCATGGATGGGGAATAAAAATGACAGAGGGGGAAGCCCATAGTGTAAAACCGTATTTATTGAAAATGTCAGTATAACAAAGGTAGATACACTCACATGTTAAGGTGCCTGTGCCTGGCACCCGGTGTGATCAGCATGTACTCAGGGGGAAAGTCTGGCCGGCATCCATTGAACACTGCTTAATAGTGGAAAGGCTCAGCCCCTTGTGATCATTTTTTGGGTGGATCTAGTGTCACGAAGACGCGATCAAGCCTCAACGCGTTTCAGCCAATAGGAAAGGCCATCATCGGGAAGTTCTGAATCCGACATATTTAATGTGGACTTTATATACCCAAATAGACAATAGCCTCCCTTAGAGTATGATTTTATTTTGCTATTTGATTCACACATGCTGTGCACATTAGGATGCTTAAAATTTCTTATGTTCCTACATTTGCAAAATTGAATAAATTAAAACACATAGTAGACTGAATTGATAGAATGAAAAAAGAAAATTAATAAACAATTGTAAGTGTTAAATATTGCCATCTAGTGGTGTGCCAATGGTAATTGCAAGTGGATATAATCCATATTAAATGCTAAAAACGCCATCTAGTGGTGCTAATAAAAAAAATGCATCTAGCATTACTAATTAATTATATATGAATAGATATACAATAGTATAATAATATAAGATTAGTCAAGGAAAAAAATTGTATCAAAAAAATAAAAATTCCTAAACATTATGACTTATTGTCTATTATGATATTAGGTACTATATTAATTTGAAAGAAATGCTAATTGTGCAAATGGAACCTAGTAATCAAAGTAATCTTCTAATATATATATAATCTATGATGAAACAGTTGAAATCCAACTCAACGTTTAATCCCTGGGGTGTCAACATTTGGAGTTCAAATATCCATCTGGTTTCATTTTGGGATATTTGCTTGATTGTATTTGAACCTCTCCAGTGCCCCTTAATACTATTAATAGCATAAAAAGTAATTTCAGCTGGATTCTTATTATGTTTTAGTTTAACATAATTTGAGATGCTATTTTTTGGAACCTTTTGCGTATATTTGTTATATGCTCGCTTACTTATTTTGTTAATGTTCTGGAAACAATCACAGGGGACCGAGCCTTACTGCGATTGAACGGTGGTCAGCAGATGCTGGCTGGGCTATCCCCCTGAGACACATGCTGATCACGCCGGGTGCTACTAGATACTATACAGGGGTTATTTTCCCAAAAAGCGCAAGTGACCACTCTAGAGATAGGTGGACAACATCCAGGGGGAGTTTACATACATGTGGAGCACTTCTGTCTGAACACTAAACAGTAGGGCATCGATTTTACAATTTTATATTGGAGCACAAGCACTTTTTTGTCACTGTTGTGGGACTTTATATCAAAAATGTAATCTTTGTCCCATATCTCTTGATCTGATTCATCAATTTGCACTAGCTAAGCGCGGTGTTTGTTTATTAATTTTCATATTGCTGTGACGTTGCTTAGCTCACATTCACACTCCTGGCAATTGTTTGTTTTATTTATCACTTGGTCCTTTGGCGCAAAGTCTTTTTTTTTTTTTATTTAAATTCACTAGTGTAGTGTGCATAGGGCAGCATGAGTGAAAACATTTTCTTCAATGGGGCCATAGAAAATCCTTGGGAACTAGTAGAAGCACAGATTCTAGCTACAAGTAACTCTTTAACAAAGAGAAAAAGGAGGCAGGGTCTTTAACAAAGGGGAAAAGGAGACAGTATTTGGGACAACCTTGTTAAGTTCCCCCTAGGCAAATGAAAGAGACTGTAATACCCCATACACACGGTCGGACATTCTGACCACAAAATCCGTCTGATTTTTTCCAACGGATTTTGTTCGAAACTGGTGTTGCATACACACGGTCGGACAAAGTTGTCGGAAAATCCGATCGTTCAAAACGGGGCGATGTTGGTTGCGTATGACAGGACTACGTTGAGGCTAGTAGCCAATAGCTTTGGTCTCGTAATTTGATCTGAGCATGCGTGGCACTTTGTTCGTTGGAATTCTCTACAAACGATCGGAAAAAGTCAGATCGGATTTTTTTGTTGGAAAATTATAGATCCGGCTCTCAAATTTTTTCCGTCGGAATTTCCGATGGAAAAGTCTGCTAGAGCCTACACACAATCGGATTTTCCGACAATATAATCCGATCGGACCTTTTCCGTCTGAATTTCCGACTGTTTGTACAGGGCATAAATTGGTTATTTCTTTAGCATTTGTCCTATGCCCACACTATTGCAGAAGCCACCATATTCGCAAGTGACCATGATTAAACCATGTTTGGAGTCAAACCTATATATCACAATGACAGCGCATTGGTCCTACAGATTTCAATGCCTTTCTGAAGTCTAAATCTATCTTCACCATTCTGCTAGAATAAGAACACTGAATGTTGATTGAAAAAACTGCAGTATATTTATGCTTTGTGGATTTCCTTCCCTCTCCCTGCCTGTTGGTCACGTGGAGGGGGTGGACACTAGGTCTCTTTTCATGGACGTCATGCTATATATGCCGGGCACTAGGCGTCCTCGTGGCGCGCTGGTGCCGTCGGATTGCCATCCCTTAGCGAACACACTAGGGAGATGGACCGGCGCTAATCGCCAGACGGCTGAGCCGCCCAGGTGAAGGCGGTCCTACTCTCCGGTAGTATGGTCGGGTATGGTTGGGCTATACACCTTTCCTTCCCCTTCCCAGCACATTCACATATAATTCTCACACTAACTTCCCTTACCCAATCACATTAGGTTCCCCCAAAGCTCTCACTCCCCATTCCGTTTTTCCCCCCTTTTTTTCTTTTGTTATGGTGGTCCTTGTTCTTTGTTAGTTTGATAGTTTTATCACGGTTTTCCTTTTTGCCCCTTTGTCACTTCACCACAATTATTTCTAACACATATATCTTATACACAACACATATACAGATCCATATGTGGTCTGTTTCTCATAGATCTTTCACATAGATATCTTCATTCATTCCACAGACCCTGCACCCTCTACCCACCCTGGCAGTGCCCATTTTGGTGGTTACCTGTTCTGCAGGCTCCCCAGGTGCTTGGCGGCTATGCACTGCGGCTCTTTCTGCAGACCCTGATGCCGTTTTACTGGCCCGCTGATGCAGATGTGAGTTGGACACCTAGCCTTCAAATTAATTATAATTATCAAATTATTTTGCTAATTTTTACCTAATTTATATATTAAATACATTTTTTTCCTTTTCATACATTTTGTAGAATTATGCCATGATGTATGCTCCTGATGAGCGGTTGGTATACCGCGAAACGCGTAGAGCTTTTAGCCATTATCATCTACCCCAATCATGGAAAATCAAGATTTATATGATCTTTTTTGATTCATTCATTATTATTCAGGCATTTTTAACTGATTTATTTATTATTCAGTTACCATGGTTATCTTGGCCATTTTGGGTTCAACCACAGCAAAATAATGTGCATACATGCATACTGTTTTTTGTGTTTTATGAGAATGCTTTTTGGATTGTAAATTATTGTGAAATATTAGTCCATGACTCATTGTATGGAGGCTGTATGCCCAGAGCATTTTAGAGGTTGATTCCCAAAATGTTTGTATGACTTATCATGGACTATACAAAATAAATATTAGTCACTTGACTTATTCTCTTACTGATGTGTGCTTCATTTAAAGTCCCAATTCTGTTCTCTCCTCTCACATGCAGTATATTTATGTTCTTGGTTTTCCCATGAATTAAGCCAGCGTGTTAACCAATAACCAAGGCTGTAAGAAAATAATTTGTATGGCAACTTTGCATCCAAATCATTAAGGGAGATTAGTATAGTGCAGTGATGGCAAACCTTGGCACCCCAGATGTTTTGGAACTACATTTCCCATGATGCTCATGCACTCTGCAGTGTAGTTGAGCATCATGGGAAATGTAGTTCCAAAACATCTGGGGTGCCAAGGTTCACCATCACTGGTATAGTGAATCTTTGTCATGTTTAATTTCAGGACTATTAGGGCTGCCCTTATTGATAGAGGTAGTTCACCAGACTCTTATGATGCTTTGTATATCTAAAGATTTAGAGGTGAAAAGTGTCCAGAATAACTGATACCTTTGTGCAAGGAATCTGTCACTGCCTTGGGTTAGAGCAGGCATGTCCAAAGTCCGGCCCGCGGGCCAATTGCGGCCCGCGGCCCGGTTTTGAACGGCCCGCCTGGTTATTTGGACATACATATCTTTTGTGGCCCCCGACGATCTCCCAGCGCCGGGGCCACAAAAGATATATATGCTTCGGAAGGTACAGGGAGGACAGGACCGAGCGCCGTACACAGGAGAATTTCCTGTTTACGGGCGGCCTCTGTAATAGGAAGTCCTTCTCCTGCACTGCCATTGGACGACTGTTCTGTCCATCAAAGGAGGCGGGACTTTCTATTAAAGAAGCCGCCGTGTAAACAGGAGATTCTCCTTTGGCGCTCGTCAGTGCATTCCTGGCAATGGTGCTGTGTTCCTGGCAATGGTGCTGTGTTCCTGGCAATGGTGCTGCGTTCCTGGCAATGGTGCTGCGTTCCTGGCAATGGTGCTGCGTTCCTGGCAATGGTGAGGCATTTGGGGAGGCATTCCTGGCAATGGTGCTGCGTCCCAGGCAATGGTGCTGCGTCCCTGGCAATGGTGCTGCGTCCCTGGGAATGGTGCTGCGTCCCTGGCAATGGTGCTGCGTCCCTGGCAATGGTGCTGCGTTCCTGGCAATGGTGAGTCATTCCTGGCAATGGTGCTGCATTCCTGGCAATGGTGAGGCATTTGGGGAGGCATTCCTGGCAATGGTGAGGCATTTGGGGAGGCATTCCTGGCAATGGTGCGGCATCCCAGGCAATGGGGCTGCGTCCCTGGCAATGGTGCTGCGTCCCTGGCAATGGTGGGGGAATTCCTGGCTATGGTGGGGGCATTCCTGGCTATGGTGGGGGCATTCCTGGCTATGGTGGGGGCATTCCTTGCTATGGTGGGGGCATTCCTTGCTATGGTGGGGGCATTCCTTGCTATGGTGGGGGCATTCCTTGCTATGGTGGGGGCATTCCTTGCTATGGGGGGGCATTCCTGGCTATGGGGGGGCATTCCTGGCTATGGGGGGCATTCCTGGCTATGTGGGGGGGCATTCCTGGCTATGGGGGGGCATTCCTGGCTATGGTGGGGGCATTCCTGGCTATGGTGAGTGCATTCCTGGCTGTGGTGGGTGTGTTCCTGGCAAAGGTGGGTCTGCAGATGTGCACTGATTAGGCTGCATTGGTGGGCACTGACCATTATTTTGCTTCACAGTTCTTTATTTAAACATTTTTTTTTCCTGAAACTTCCCTCTTAAAGTGAAGGTGCGTGTTATACGCCAATTAATACAGTATGTACAAATACGCCCAAGCTCATTTCTTCCCACACACAGCCACAAAGGCAAGAGAATTCTTGTTGGGCAGTGTATTAGAGCCCGAACGAACACACTTAGACCGAATTTTAACGATTCAAAGAATGTCAGGCAAAATGGTCGGCCCTCGCGCATGTTCACTTCATCAAATCCGGCCCTCTTTGAAAAAAGTTTGGACACCCCTGGGTTAGAGGGTTAGGGAAGGTAAGTAGTGATGGACGAACTTCCGACGGGGCGTTTCGCGAACGCAGCCAATAGTTCGCGAACCGTAACGTTTGCGGCAGGCCCCATTGACTTCAATGGGAGGCGAACTTTGCAAACCTACAGGTCAAATTTGCAGCCACAAAATAATTACTAGCTGTGCAAACATAGTCCCACCACATGGCCAATGACATAACACATGTATGAGGTGAATCTGGGATCGACAACTACAAGCATTCTTTTTTTATATGTGAAATTGTGACAATTCAGGACTGTGGAGCGCCTGAAGGCAATGAAGGAGAGGGAAGGTCAGGGTAGGCAAAGAAGAGGGTGCAGGAGATGATCACCAGCCTCATGACATACAGCAATGACACCTGCACCGTGATATACAGCACTGACACCAGCACCGTGATATACAGCACTGATATTAGCAGCGTGACATACAGCAATGACACCAGCACCGTGATATACAGCACTGACACCAGCACCGTGATAGAGAGCACTGACATCAGCAGCGTGACATACAGCAATGACACCTGTACCGTGATAGAGTGATCTGACACCAGCCCTGTGATAGAGAGCACTGACATCAGCAGCGTGACATAAAGCAATGACACCAGCACCGTGATATACAGCACTGACACCAGCACCGTGATAGAGAGCACTGACATCAGCAGCGTGACATACAGCAATGACACCTGCACTGTGATAGAGTGATCTGACACCAGCACCGTGATAGAGAGCACTGACATCAGCAGCGTGACATAAAGCACTGACACCAGCACCGTTATATACAGCACTGACACCAGCACCGTGATATACAGCACTGACATCAGCAGCGTGACATACAGCAAAGACACCTGCACCGTGATAGAGTGATCTGACACCAGCACTGTGATAGAGAGCACTGATATCAGCAGCGTGACATAAAGCACTGACACCATCACCATGATATACAGCACTGACACCAGCACCGTGATAGAGAGCACTGACATCAGCAGCGTGACATACAGCAATGACACTTGTACCATGATAGAGTGATCTGACACCAGCCCTGTGATAGAGAGCACTGACATCAGCAGCGTGACATAAAGCAATGACACCAGCACCGTGATATACAGCACTGACACCAGCACCGTGATAGAGAGCACTGACATCAGCAGCGTGACATACAGCAATGACACCTGCACCGTGATAGAGTGATCTGACACCAGCACCGTGATAGAGAGCACTGACATCAGCAGCGTGACATAAAGCACTGACACCAGCACCGTGATATACAGCACTGACACCAGCACCGTGATATACAGCACTGACATCAGCAGCGTGACATACAGCAAAGACACCTGCACAGTGATAGAGTGATCTGACACCAGCACTGTGATAGAGAGCACTGATATCAGCAGCGTGACATAAAGCACTGACACCATCACCATGATATACAGCACTGACACCAGCACCGTGATAGAGAGCACTGACATCAGCAGCGTGACATACAGAAATGACACCTGCACCGTGATAGAGTGATCTGACACCAACACCGTGATAGAGAGTACTGACATCAGCAGCGTGAAATAAAGCACCGACACCAGCACCGTGATATACAGCACTGACACCAGCACCGTGATAGAGAGCACTGACATCAGCAGCGTGACATACAGCAATGACACCTGCACTGTGATAGAGTGATCTGACACCAGCACCGTGATAGAGAGCACTGACATCAGCAGCGTGACATAAAGCACTGACACCAGCACCGTGATATACAGCACTGACACCAGCGCCGTGATAGAGAGCACTGACATCAGCAGCGTGACATACAGCAATGACACCTGCACCGTGATAGAGTGATCTGACACCAGCACCGTGATAGAGAGCACTGACATCAGCAGCGTGACATAAAGCACTGACATCAGCACCGTGATATACAGCACTGACACCAGCACCGTGATAGAGAGCACTGACATCAGCAGCGTGACATACAGCAATGACACCTGCACCATGATAGAGTGATCTGACACCAGCACCGTGATAGGGGGCACTGACATCAGCAGCGTGACATATAGCACTGACACCAGCACCGTGATATACAGCACTGACACCAGCACCGTGATATACAGCACTGACACCTGCACCGTAAGCAGCCCCAGGAGGAAGTCAGCATAGCACAGGGATGGTGGGAGCCCCTCATAATGAGCATAGCACAGGGATGGTGGGAGCCCCTCATAATATGCACAGCAAAAGTACAGCCCCAGGAGGAAGTCAGCACAGCACAGGGATGGTGGAAGCCCCTCATAATAAGCAGCCCCAGGAGGATGTCAGCATGGCACAGGGATGGTGGGAGGCCCTCATAATAAGCAGCCCCAGGAGGAAGTCAGCACAGCACAGGGATGGTGGGAGCCCCTCATAACGAGCATAGCACAGGGATGGTGGGAGCCCCTCATAATATGCACAGCAGAGGTACAGCCCCAGGAGGAAGTCAGCACATCACAGGGATGGTGGGAGCCCCTCATAATAAGCAGCCCCAGGAGGATGTCAGCATAGCACAGGGATGGTGGGAGCCCCTCATAATAAGCAGCCCCAGGAGAATGTCAGCATAGCACAGGGATGGTGGGAGCCCCTCATAATAAGCAGCCCCAGGAGGAAGTCAGCACAGCACAGGGATGGTGGGAGCCCCTCATAATGAGCATAGCACAGGGATGGTGGGAGCCCCTCATAATGAGCATAGCACAGGGATGGTGGGAGCCCCTCATAATATGCACAGCAGAGGTACAGCCCCAGGAGGAAGTCAGCACAGCACAGGGATGGTGGGAGCCCCTCATAATAAGCAGCCCCAGGAGGATGTCAGCATAGCACAGGGATGGTGGGAGCCCCTCATAATAAGCAGCCCCAGGAGAATGTCAGCATAGCACAGGGATGGTGGGAGCCCCTCATAATAAGCAGCCCCAGGAGAATGTCAGCACAGCACAGGGATGGTGGGAGCCCCTCATAATGAACATAGCACAGGGATGGTGGGAGCCCCTCATAATGAGCATAACACAGGGATGGTGGGAGCCCCTCATAATATGCACAGCAGAGGTACAGCCCCAGGAGGAAGTCAGCAAAGCACAGGGATGGTGGGAGCCTGGGTCTGTCACACCAGTTACAATACTTTTTTTTTGGATTGCGTTTGTCACTCTGTAGTATCGCTGCAGAACCGCTCAGCAGTCACAATGCTTCACAGTGGAAACGCACTATACTATGCTTTCTATATGTGCAAGTATTTTATACGTGTATTACACAACTATATACTGCACACCAAATAGTACACCCTTACCAGTCCTTAGAAGGACCTTTGTGGAACTAGTAGGTTGTGATTAGCAGACTGTACCTCAGTCCCTATACTGATAAAGGACTGCTGCAGAATAGGGCAGCAGTCAGCAGTAGTGCACCTCAACCCTATATATTGTGGACCTATACCAGTCCTTAAAGATTAGCAGACTGTACCTCACTCAACCCTATATACTGTAGTACACTATACCTTACCAGTCCTTATAAAGACCTTTGTGGAACTAGTAGGTTGTGATTAACAGACTGTACCTCACTCAATCCTATATACTGTAGTACACTATACCTTACCAGTCCTTATAAGGACCTTTGTGGAACTAGTAGGTTGTGATTAGCAGACTGTACCTCAGTCCCTATACTGATAAAGGACTGCTGCAGAATAGGGCAGCAGTCAGCAGTAGTGCACCTCAACCCTATATATTGTGGACCTATACCAGTCCTTAAGGAATAGCAGACTGTACCTCACTCAACCCTATGTACTGTAGTACGCTATACCTTACCAGTCCTTATAAGGACCTTTGTGGAACTAGTAGGTTGTGATTAGCAGACTGTACCTCAGTCCCTATACTCATAAAGGACTACTGCAGCAGAAGGGCAGCAGTCAAGTATAATATTCTTTCTATATTTGGAAGAAAGAATATTATACGTGTACAAGCCTATTACCATACTAGTCCTGAAAAGAACCTTTGTGGACCTAATAGTAACAGACACTGATTAAACTGACTGTCCCTCACTGCCACACACAGCTTCCTGCCTGTCCCTATTTAAACTGACAAAACACAGGCTGCTGCAACAATAACTTGAATAGCACTCAAAACTATATCCTGTACTACTTTACCATACCAGTCCTGAAAAGGACTTTTGTGGACCTAATAGTAACAGCTAATGATTAAACTGACTGTCCCTGCTGCACACAGCGTCCTGTCCCTCTCTCTACACTGACAAAAGACAGGCTGCTGCAACAATGACTTGAATAGCAGTGTCTCAAACCTATATCCTGAACTACACCTAACACCTATACCATACCAGTCCTTAAAAGAACTTTTGTGGACCTAATAGCTAGCGATTTGGGTCACTGCAGTCTCTCCCTGCTCCACACAGCAACCTCTGCCTATAGTGACATACGAAAGAATGTAAAATGGCCGCCGGATCGGGTCTATTTATAAGTTAGGGGGAATGTCCAAGTGTCCATGTGCTGTAATGTCTCAATTGGCTGTCCTGTACCCCATGATGGATGTGTCATCATAGGTCAAAGTTCTTTTACACAGTAAACACGGAAGTCCGCCGGGCGAACAGCGGCAATAGTCCGCCGATCGGGCGGACCACGAACAGCCGAAATTCGCCGCGAACCGACCGCCGGGCGAACCGTTCGGCCATCCCTAAAGGTAAGTATAGCCTGAGTTTACTCTGTCTTCATTAAAGGGATCTTCCAGGCTTTCTATAGCAGTAAGATTTGTGTTAGGAAAATAATCTGGTTCGTATACCTAGGAAAATTGCAGCAGTGTAATTTGTCCTACTGAAAGAGATGTTACAAATTAACCAGCTTGACCCAAGATCCTGGTTACAGATGTTGTGAGGGGATTCCTTCCCAAGCCCCTGCTATTTGTATTTCCATTCCAAAATCAGAAATATGTTGCCTCTGATGGAGTTTTTAATTTTAAGTTCTCTTTAGTAAATTCAGTGTTAGGTATCTTTTAGTTTAGAGCCAGGCTTTAAAGTGGTTGTAAACCCTTACAAACCACTTTGACCTACAGGTAAGCCTAGATTAAGGCTTACCTGTAGGTCCAAGAAATATCTCCCAAACCTAGACGGTTTAGGAGATATTTGCCCGAAGATGGGCACCGCTATCTACGGCGCATGCGCCGTAGACAGCGGCGTGCAGGCGCACTGACCGGGGCATCGTCGATGACGGCAATGCCGCGAGTCTCGGGTCCCGTGCGCATGCGCGGGAGTGACGTCATCGCTGCTCCGGCGAATCACAGCGCCGGAGCAGTGAGACCCACGGAGACCCACCAAGGAGATGGACGCTCGGAACTACAGGGGACAGCGGTAACATCGCTGGCTCCTGTGTCAGGTAAGTGACACATAATGGACTACTATGCGATGCATAGTAGTCCATTATGCTTTGCCTTTACAGGGAATGAAAGAGGAAGTAAACTCATCAGGGTTTACTTCCTCTTTAAGCATAACTTAAAACTGCAGGAGTGATAGGAAAACATGCCATTATGTGTATGCACAGCATACATCCAAATTATGGAAAACTTGCCCGTGCGACTGTTCTGCTCCAGTCATCGAATAAAAGCAGGTGGCAACGCTATACCATCAAGCGTATTTATTTTCAAGCTTTCACAGTGAGTACAGTCAGCAGCAGTTCTGCTCCAGTGACCACAATTCAGGGACCTGCAGTCAAGAGAGGCAGGTGAGGAAGAGCCTCACCTGCCATGAACATAAGAAAATAAAATGACAAAAAAAACAACAAACGATCGAGCTTTGAGGGTCACAAACCAGACCTCCCAAACTTTATATATATTGTCTTAACACCCTAGGGAATAAAATGGTGGTCATTGCAACTTTTTATGTGAGACAGTATTTGGGCAGCAATTTTCCAATGCAGTTTATGAATAACATTTTTATAAAAACACTAAAGTTAGCACGGTTTTTTTGTGTAATGTGAAAGATGATGTTACGCTGAGTAAATTAAAGTGTGGGGTAGTTGCATTATCTCAGCATTAAGCATCTCACAACAAATACCAAGAATTTACACAATTCAAAATTGCTAGAAGGAGAGAGTATATTTTGGTAGAAAAAGAATTCTGGCCATTGGTAATCTTTCTTTAGAGTTCTGTTCTGCTTTAATAGTTTCCTGGGAAGGGAAGGTATTGGTAATGTAGGTCTGGTTTACAAAAAAGATTTTACTTTTAGTGCACAAGTTACACTACTTAGCATTTTCTTTATATATATATATATATATATATATATATATATATATATATATATGTGAGTCTGAGACTTTGCTTTAGATCAGTACTGAAAATTTTAATTTTTTCATCAATGTATGGCTGTTGTGAAAGATACACAGAACAATCTGGGACTTTGGCAAACACGTAGGTAGTCTGAGAAGAATGCCTTGTATGTTTGGGATCCCTTACCCTTTCACTTGATTGATTTAGTAGGCTTGGTTGTAGAATATCAAAAAATGTGAAAATATAAAAGGTTGTGCTTTCTGATTAACAAAGAAAACTCCTATCAAAAAAATATATACATTGTAACAAAGACAGTGTATCAACTGGTGATAAAACAAGTGTCCATGTGTATCAAAAATTATTCCACTGGTATTCCACCAACTGGATGTGCTATCCACCGTTCCCAAATGAAAATTAAATTGGCCTCTTACCAACTCCTGATGATCTCTAGTATTATCCAACGCATGAGGTAAGTAAATGTCTGATGCCTGGCCATATCCTCTGTGTGTCTCCTGACCTCCAAGATGGATGGATGGATCTGACAGCTCCCGGCTCAGCATCCCCACACCGCTCACACTGACTCTACACTGAATGCATCCCAGCAGAGCTTACCTCACTCAGGATGATCACTGTGCTTCACTCAGATATGTGTGCAGGATAAGAAAACACGGAAAGAAGGCTCATTGCATAGTATGTAAAAACAGGGGGTTTATTTAAGCTAGAATATGCACTTACAACAGAGATAATAATATTAGGTAGTAGAGAGAGGATGATCCAGCATGGAGATCACCAACAAATCTGGATGCTCATTATGTCACAGCTCCCGTCTGCTTGCAACGAGTTTCCCCTTAACAGGCTACGTCTGGGAATGGAGGATGGAGCTGGGATGTCATGCACTAAAGCAACTGTGACACCAGAAGTGAATTGCAGAACCATGTTGAGTGGGGTCACGTCACATCCAAGTGTGCATAACCATACATTTTGAAGTCCTCAACATATATAAATTAATTACCCTAATAAGGTGGTCACCTCCTACTTCACGAAGGTTAATTTAATTAAGAATAAAAGTAAAACATTTTGAAAATATTTTATTTAAAAAAAGGTAAATTGTTTTATATAAAAACTAATGATGATTAGTAATGATTAAATCATCATTCACATGGTTAATGTTATCTATAGAGACTTATAAATTCACACAATTAATAACCAATATTCCAATCTTATATACATTAGGCTATTCAGAAAAATATGTGAATAAATTGCAAAAACTTTAATTGGAAATATAAATAAATATATGGAGTAAATAATTAAAACTATATATTAATGACAAGTAGGGATGGCCAAACGGTTCGCCCGGCGGTCGTTTCGCGGCAAATTTCGGCTGTTCGCGGTCCGCCCGATTGGCAGACTATTGCCGCCGTTCGCCTGGCGGACTTCCGTGTTTACTGTGTAAAAGAACTTTGACCTATGATGACACATCCATCATGGGGTACAGGACAGCTAATTGAGACATTACAGCACATGGACACGGACATGGACATGGGGACTGAGGTACAGTCTGCTAATCATTCACAACCTACTAGTTCCACAAAGGTCCTTATAAGGACTGGTAAGGTATAGTGTACTACAGTATATAGGGTTGAATGAGGTACAGTCTGTGTTAAGTATCGGATAAGACCAGAACTGTGTGGACTGCAACAGAGGAAACCCAAACGTGTATAAGTGAAATATAATGATTTATTGAGGAAAGTGAATAATATAAATACAATCACACAGTGCAATAAATCAACCAACAGAGACCCCCAAACACAGACAGACAGATATGTACACTAAATGGGAAATACCAGGATCGTAAACGATAGGCAGGCCAGGGTCATGCACAGATAATCGGTAGATAAACAAGGGCAGTCCAGAATCAGAGATACAAGCCAGGCCAAGGTCATACACGGGGAGATCAGCAGATGGGGTAAGGAACACAGGACAGGGAGAGGATGGACGGATCAGACTCCAGGACAGGGATGATGGTAACAGGTGGGACAGGGTAGGGACCAGGACAGGGAAACAGGATCAGAACCACGGGTCACAGGTTCAGGGCGCAGGGCGCAGGAACAGGTTCAGAATTAGGCTCAGGATCACAAGCAGCAGGTCAGGGCACAAGAACAATACCAAGGCAAACATATGAGTGCTTGCCAGCTATTTATAGGCCTGTGATTGGCCTCAAGTGACACCTGATTGCAGGAGGTGCTGCCTGCTCCATACTGCCAGGATCCATCCACTGGTGGACGCCAGTACTGCAGCCCAAAGATAATATAACATCAGCAGGGAAAAGCTCTCCTGACAGCTCAAAACTGACAGGAGACACCTGCTAGTGGACCTCAGTACTGCACGCCAAAAGACAGATATTATCAGCGGATGGAACATTTCCTGACAGTCTGCTATTCCTTAAGGACTGGTATAGGTCCACAATATATAGGGTTGAGGTGCACTACTGCTGACTGCTGCCCTATACTGCAGCAGTCCTTTATCAGTATAGGGACTGAGGTACAGTCTGCTAATCATTCACAACCTACTAGTTCCACAAAGGTCCTTATAAGGACTGGTAAGGTATAGTGTACTACAGTACATAGGGTTGAGTGAGGTACAGTCTGCTATTCCTTAAGGACTGGTATAGGTCCACAATATATAGGGTTGAGGTGCACTACTGCTGACTGCTGCCCTATACTGCAGCAGTCCTTTATCAGTATAGGGACTGAGGTACAGTCTGCTAATCATTCACAACTTACTAGTTCCACAAAGGTCCTTATAAGGACTGGTAAGGTATAGTGTACTACAGTACATAGGGTAAAGTGAGGTACAGTCCGCTATTCCTTAAGGACTGGTATAGGTCCACAATATATAGGGTTGAGGTGCACTACTGCTGACTGCTGCCCTATACTGCAGCAGTCCTTTATCAGTATAGGGACTGAGGTACAGTCTGCTAATCATTCACAACCTACTAGTTCCACAAAGGTCCTTATAAGGACTGGTAAGGTATAGTGTACTACAGTACATAGGGTAAAGTGAGGTACAGTCTGCTATTCCTTAAGGACTGGTATAGGTCCACAATATATAGGGTTGAGGTGCTCTACTGCTGACTGCTGCCCTATTCTGCAGCAATCCTTTATCAGTATAGGGACTGAGGTACAGTCTGCTAATCACAACCTACTAGTTCCACAAAGGTCCTTCTAAGGACTAGGTATAGCGTACTAGAGTATATAGGGTTGAGTGAGGTACAGTCTGCTAATCCTTAAGGACTGGTATAGGTCCACAATATATAGGGTTGAGGTGCACTACTGCTGACTGCTGCCCTATTCTGCAGCAGTCCTTTATCAGTATAGGGACTGAGGTACAGTCTGCTAATCCCAACCTACTAGTTCCACAAAGGTCCTTATAAGGACTGGTAAGGTATATTGTACTACAGTATATAGGGTTGAGTGAGGTACAGTCTGCTAATCACAACCTACTAGTTCCACAAAGGTCCTTAACCACTACAATACAGGGCACTTTCACCCCCTTCCTTCCCAGCCCAATTTTCAGCTTTCAGCGCTCTAGCGCTTTCAGTGACAATTGCGCGGTCATGCTACACTGTACCCAAATGAAATTGTTATCATTTTGTTCGCACAAATAGAGCTTTATTTTGGTGTTATTTATTCACGACTCCGTTTTTTTTTTTTTTGCGATATAAGCGCAAAAATAGCGGAAATTTGGAAAAAGAACAATATTTTCTTTTTTCTATTTGAAAAGAAATCCAATAAAATAAAATTTTGTCATAAATTTAAGCCAAAATGTATTCTGCTACATGTTTTTGGTAAAAAAAATTCCGTTAAGTGTATAATAATTGGTTTGTGTGATCACGGACATATGTACGCAAATGATCATGTACATATGTGTGCAGGTGATCACGTACATATGTGTGCAGATAATCATTGGGACATGTGATTTTAGTGGGACATATGTGGGGGACATGTTTTTATTATTAGGGACATGTGTTTTTATTATTTGGGGACATGTATGTTTTGGGGACATGTGTGTTTTGGGGACATATGTGGGGACTGTGTTTGTACTGTGTGGTGTGTTGTGTGTTTACACTACACTGATGATCAGTGAGTAAAAAGCTGTAAAAAGCAGCCCATACTCACTGATCATCAGCCGGCTGCAGCGTTCTGCTCTCCTCTCCTCAGCGGTGACTTCCGTGTGAGGAGAGGAGAGCCGATTGCCTAGCAACCGGCTGTTTGTTTACATCACATGACGGCCGTGATTGGACACGGCCGTCATGTGATCAGGAGGGCCAATCACAGAGCCCTCCTGCCGATCTGAGATGTGCCGTGTCCGGGTGACACGAGCACATCGGGATCGCGCCGCTGCGCGGGCGCGCGCGCGCGCGATCCCGCTACTCCTGAATGACGTTCCTGAACGTCCTATCAGGAGTAGACGGCTCCCACCCGGCCGTATATATGCATCGGCCGGGTGGGAAGTGGTTAAGGACTGGTATAGGTGTAATATTTGGTGTGCAATATTTAGTTGTGTAATACATGTATAAAATACTTGCACATACATGACTTCCTCCTGGGGCTGCTTATTATGAGGGGCACCCACCATCCCTGTGCTGTGCTGACTTCCTCCTGGGGCTGTACCTCTGCTGTGCATATTATGAGGGGCTCCCACCATCCCTGTACTATGCTCATTATGAGGGGCTCCCACCATCCCTGTGCTATGCTGACTTCCTCCTGGGGCTGCTTATTATGAGGGGCTCCCACCATCCATGTGCTGTGCTGACTTCCTCCTGGGGCTGTACCTCTGCTGTGCATATTATGAGGGGCTCCCACCATCCCTGTGCTATGCTCATTATGAGGGGCTCCCACCATCCCTGTGCTATGCTGACTTACTCCTGGGGCTGCTTACGGTGCAGGTGTCAGTGCTGTATATCACGGTGCTGGTGTCAGTGCTGTATATCGCGGTGCTGGTGTCAGTGCTTTATGTCACGCTGCTGATGTCAGTGCTCTCTATCACGGTGCTGGTGTCAGATCACTCTATCACGGTGCAGGTGTCATTGCTGTATGTAACGCTGCTGATGTCAGTGCTCTCTATCACGGTGCTGGTGTCAGATCACTCTATCATGGTGCAGGTGTCATTGCTTTATGTCACGCTGCTGATGTCAGTGCTCTCTATCACGGTGCTGGTGTCAGATCACTCTATCACGGTGCAGGTGTCATTGCTGTATGTCACGCTGCTGGTGATCATCTCCTGCACCCTCGTCTTTGCCTACCCTGGCCTTCCCTCTCCTCCATTTCCTTCATGCGCTCCACAGTCCTGAATTGTCACAATTTCACATATAAAAAACGAATGCTCGTAGTTGTCGATCCCAGATTCACCTCATACATGTGTTATGTCATTGGCCATGTGGTGGGACTATGTTTGCACAGCTAGTAATTATTTTGTGGCTGCAAATTTGACCTGTAGGTTTGCAAAGTTCACCTCCCATTGAAGTCAATGGGGTCCTCTGCGAACGTTACGGTTCGCGAACTATCGGCCGCGTTTGCGAAACGTCCGGTAGGAAGTTCGTCCATCACTAATGACAAGTATATAGGTCGGATATTTAGCTATGATTAATAAACGAATTAATGTCCTACTCCACATTAAGGCCATGAGGATGGAAATTACAGAAGTCAAATATCTCAAGACTGGATATCTCCCTTCTGAGATTACTTCCACACCAATGTGGAATGTACTTTTCAATTGCAATAACCTCCAGAGAGGAGGGGTTTTTCTTATGGCAACAGGAAAAGTGTTTAGACAAGCTATGTTTATGTACCTTTGCGTGCAGTATATTGTTTAGATGTTCACCAATACGCACTGTTGATGCCCTGGTGGTCCTGCCAACATATTGGTATCCACACCTACATTTTAGGAGACATATGACCCCTTTAGTACTGCATGTAATAAAAAAATTTATTGGATATTCTCTCTTAGTGGTAGTGAAACTAAAGGGCTTCGTGCGTACAAATTGATGTATAGAATACCTCTGCGCCAACCAACCAAACAAAGAAATAGGAAACTGCTGCGTACACTAGAAAAGAGCTTTACCTACTCCATAAATTTTGTCAACTATAAATGTTAGTATCGCGCAGTATGAGTCAGGGTAGGGTAGAGAGGGAGAGAGAGGGGGAAGTGAACAAGGGGGCAAGAATTGAAGCTATAGATGAGAGGTAATGGAAAAGAGCTATATATATGGATATTGACTTAATATGGAAGTGCCTTTAAACTTATATAGTGCGTAATGAGCTAGGTATATAAATAATGATAGCAATCGTGGGTTAATACCTGAACAGCGGGAATCTATATACGTTCACTCTAATATTAATCAACATAACTGTGCAAAACTGCGATATAGCATGCCAAGTGAATAAATAGATGAAATGACAATCATAGGTCAGTGACCGGATAACAAAGATCTATATGCAATCACTTTGGTGATAATAAACACAACTGTGTAAGAAATGCAATATAGCATGCCAAGTGAATGTGTAAAATAAAAACAAGTCTCAATGAATCAAATAAACATATAAAAAAAATTATATATAAAGCATGGACTGATATTTCATGCAGTGCATTAAATTGTGCAAATATTGCTAGCAACAAAACTATGTGTAAACATTGCAGGTGACAAAAATAAGGGGGGATAAAGTGCTAGTAATACAAATATGTAAATCTAAAATATTAAAAAATAAACGTGCAAAGTTCTGCAAAATAAAAGTTCTTTGTTTCAAGCTCCAGTGTTGGTGTTATCATGCAAACATATAGGTGCAGTGGCTTTTTCTTTCTTTCATCCAATAAGTGAGAGGATGTGCCCTTACCTCACGGCTGTGAGGTTACAGCCTTATTATAGTATTGAGGTATGTGTCTCTATCGCTCCAGTTCTATGGCCTTAGGGTGGGTATACCTCACAAGATATAGAGATGATAATCCATAGTGTAGTATTTTAGTAAAAAAACAATTTTTATTAAGATATAGCGTCAGGGTACTCACATTATGGAGTAAACATAAACAGCGGTATGTGAAATAAAAACGAGCGGTGCGCTCCAGCGTTCTTCCCGGAGTCTCTCTCTCTTCCTTCCTTACGCGTATTCGTCACCGTCACGTGACTTCATCAGGGAATGAGTAGAGAGAAGGGAGTTGCCTTTATATACTGAAATTTAGTCATTACGGCGGCCATTTTCTTGGAGTCCGGAGACCGGAAATCTCGTCGCGGCCATTTTTTGTGTGTTCTGTCGCCGGAAGTAGGCCGGCAGAAATTAGTTTGGAGGTTTTTGTAACATATAGGTTTACTGCGCACTGGTTGGAGGAGTAATGACACCGGAAATCTACTCGAGCACCTTGATCTATTTACAATGGATGCTAAGATATGTTAAATTTGCAACTAAGGCCGCGTACACACGGGCGGATTGTCTGCCCAACTAAGTTCGTCAGACAATCCGACAGACAGTCCGTCCAAATTTTGAATGAACGGACTTGACCACACACGATGAACAGACAGTCCGCTGAAAACTTGCGCGATGACGTGTACAGCACGTACGACGGGACTAGAAAAACGACGTCCAATACACTGCAATGCAACCTTCGGCCGTGTAAATCCTTTCTGAGCATGCGCCATACTTAGTCCGTCCAACTTGCCTACACACGAGCGGACTGTCCGCTGAAACCAAGTTTGGACGACAAAACCAAGTTTCAGCGGACAAAATTACGGAAATTCCGAAAGACAAAGTCCGTCAGACTGTCCGCTGAAAAAGTCAGCTGAAGCCCACACACGAGCGGATTGTCTGCTGAAACACGGTTCGGCGGACTAAGTTGGGCAGACAATCCGCCCGTGTGTACGCGGCCTAAGTCAAATATTCAATCATCACATAACTATATATTTAATTCCAATATTTTACCATAGGTCACTAATATTAATGCTAGAAAGAGTGTTGAAAAAAAGGAAATATGGAATAAAATATATTAGAAAAAAATAGAATAAAAATTCTATTTATAAAATGAAAAAATAAATAGAACATATAAAAAATGTATATAAAAAATGGGGAAAATATATATATGTATACGTAAATGCACACATATATATATGATAAAAATTATCTAAATGGACCCCTACTTATTAAAATTTTTTATTAAAAATCTTTACTAAAAACGGAGAGAGGGGGGTAATGGAGGTGAAAAAACTATTTGAAGAAACAATCGCAGATGTGATGGGAGGAGTCTAGAGAGTAGTGGATTTATAAATAGTTCGTATAGAGGTTGAAAATCACTAATAAAACAATTCAGATCAAAATCTATGTTTAAATCTTGAGGTGCAAAAGTGTCCAGAATAAAAATCCACTTCGATTCCAATTGGCTCAGTGTTCTAACTTTATGACCCCCGCGCCAATGTTTGACATAAGGTTCTATGCCCCAAAATTTTAACTGGGACGGGTCTTTATTGTGGACAGAGGCAAAGTGTCTCGACACACTGTGCTTGTCAAATTCTTTTATGATATTCTGTACGTGTTCTTTCAGGCGTATTCTCAGGGGTCTTTTTGTATGGCCTACGTATTGGAGGCCACAGTTACATTCCAATACGTAGACTGCTCCCTCGGTGTTACAACTTATAAAGTCCTTTATCTCATATGTATTCCCGGTAATTGTAGATGTAAAATCCTTCCTTTTCTTATTCTGACATCCAGTTTTTAAGCAAGCATAGCATCGTCTACAGGGAAAAAAACCCTTTCCAGAGAAGAATGAAAAGTTGTTTTTGGGGGGTTCTGGGATGTTTTTTACTATCTTATCCTGGATAGTTGGGGCCCGTCTATATACAAATTTGGGTTTTGGAGGAAGTATTTGCTGTAGTTGTCTGTCTGCTAATAAAATGTTCCAATTCCGTCTAATTATTCTTTCTACATCCTTAAATTGGGAATTGTAGTCGAGGATGATCGGTACTAGATCATCTTTAGGTGTTTGTTTTGGTTTGTCTTCTAGTAGTATTTTCCGATCAATGTCTGCGACTTCCATAATTTTTTTATTAATAAATTCATTATCATAGCCTTTCTCCAAGAATTTGTGTCTTAAGCCCCGTACACACGAGAGGACTTATGTCCGACAGACCTCCAAAGGAGTTCCGCCGGAGTTCCGACGGAGTTCTGGCGGAGTTCTGGCGGACTTTTCGACCGAACGGACTTGGACACACACCATCACACCAAACTCCGACGGAGTCGAACGTGATGACGTACGACTGGATTCGAATAAGGAAGTTCATAGCCAGTAGCCAATAGCTGCCCTAGCGTCGGTTTTAGTCCGTCGGAGTAGCATACACACGAGCGGATTTTTCGAAGGGGACCGGGTCCGGCGGAGTTCCGTCGGGAAAATTTGAAGCATGCTTCATTTCTAAAGTCCGTCAGACTTTTGCGAAGCTAAAGTCCGTTGCAGCCCACACACGATCGGATAGTCTGACGGACTCGGTCTGACGGACTTTGGATGTTGAAAAGTCCGCTCGTGTGTACGGGGCTTTAGAGTCTCTGCTTGTGCTTTGAATACTTTATTATCAGTGCAATTTCTCCTTATCCACATTATTTGCCCTTTTGGTATATTGAACAGCCAGTTGTTATGGTGGCAACTTCGCATTGGGAGGTAGCTATTCCTATCCACCTCTTTGAAGTGTGTTTGAGAAGAGATTGTGTTGTTATTCTGCATAATTTCTAAATCCAAAAAATTAATACATTTATCACTGATCTCCCAGGTTAGCTGAATATTTCTGTTGTTGACGTTTAGGCCTTCCAGGAAATTGATAAGTTGTTCTTTCTTGCCCTTCCATATTATTATTATATCATCAATATACCTTTTGTACAATTGTAGACCTTCTGGGATGTTTTTGAATACCTCTTCTTCCTCCCATTGCACCATAAATAAGCCAGCCACACTTGGAGCAAATTTGGCTCCCATTGCCACTCCGGTTTTTTGAAAAAAGTAGTTTCGATTGTACCAAAAGTAGCTGTTTTTCAGGACAAAATCAAGGCATTTAATAATGTATTTCCTCTGACTACAAGGTAAAGTTGTATATTTCCTCATGCCCCATTTGGCCGCTTCACATGCCTGATGGTGTAGAATTACTGTATATAGAGAGGATACATCTGCCGTGGCCAGTAGCCATGGCTCTTCATTGACAGGAAGATTATCTAGCAATTGTAGAATTTGTTTAGTGTCTCTTAAATATGCTTGTGTATTCTGAACTGCAGGTTGTAGGTAAAAGTCAATATATTGTCCCATACGCGATGTTAATGAATCTATCCCATTTACTATCGGTCTTGGTGGGGGATTGCTTTGATCTTTGTGTATTTTTGGGACTGAAAAAATGATGGGAGTCCGGCACGATTCCGGTATGAGATATTTCGCCTCTTTCTTGCTTAAAATCTCTCTTTTGAGACCCAAATGGACTACTTGTTCTAGTGCCTTTCTGCATTTGAACATAGGGTTGCTTAAAAGACATGTGTATGTATTCTCATCTTGTAACAGACATTCCATACTTAGATTATATTTCTCCTTGGAGAGGATCACAATGCTTCCCCCTTTGTCCGCTGAGCGGATTATCAAATCTTTTCTTTTTGTCAGCTTCCGAATTCCACTCTTAATGTATTTAGGGTCTTCTTTCTTTTTGATTTTCAGTGACTTTAGTTCATCTGTCACAATCCTTTTAAAAACATCAATGTGCTTATTATCTTTTGCTGGTGGATTAAAAGTGGATTTATTCCTCAAGGTGCTGTGTAAAGTATCATCATTAGTATATAATGTCTTAGATCTGCAGGGATTACTAGCGATATATTTCTTAATGTTAAGTTTCCTCACATACTTCTGAATCCCTATATATGCTTGGAACTTGTCTAGATTTTTTACGGGAGCATATTTAAGACCCTTGTCTAATGTCCCGATTTCTTCATGTGTGAGTTGTTTACCACTAAGATTAAAAACACCTCCTCCTTTCACTCTCTTTTTCTTTTGAACTCTCTTCCCTCCTCTCCGTCCTCTCTTCTTTCTGGAGTTCGTCTTGAGTACCTCACTTCTTCGATATTTCTTAATGGGTAATTCTCCCTGCCTCTCTCCAAAAAAGACCTTTCATATTCGGTATCCGAGTATCGGCGTCTATCAGGTCTTTCCTCCTCTGGTCTGTTCAATAGTGGCGCATAGTAATTGTGGGTGCGAATTGGGCTTCTTTCATATGGTCTATACGGACCCTGTGGTTGCGAGCCTCTAAACTCTCCATCTCTTCTATCATATTGATATTCTGGACTCCGTGCTCTCGGTTTATGTGTATCGTATGGGCGATCCCTATTGTAATATGGTGCCCCTCTATTGGTCTGTTGATTTTGTGGATATCTTCTCTCATCTCTCTGTTCATATGGAGGCCTCTGTTCATATGAAGATTTTTGCTTGTGGTTATTCTTTCTGAAATTTTTCCAAAACGGCTTTTTCCAGCCATTCCGTGGGGTCCGTTCTTGTTGTGGTCTTCTTTCGTTGCGATAAGGTGTATATTGCTGGTGATTTCCATATCTCTCATCATGCCTTTGGTGTTCTATAATGTCCCCTCTATGGTTTTCATACTCATCTTGTGGAAAATATTGTGTGTCATTCCTATTTGGTAGATTTATATAAGGGGGCTGGACTCTCACTACTTTCTCTGGTGTTGAATATGTAGATATTGGGTCTAATTGGTTCAATTGGCTCTGCCATTTAAAAGTGTGATCCGTTTTAAAGTCATTCATGTCCCTATTGTATTTTTTACTTTTTTTCTGTTGAACCTCTTTATCCCTTTTGGTAAGGTCCTTATTCAATTGTGATGTAAGGGAGAGGAATTCAGCTTTGTCCTTCCAAGGCTCCAGCTCCTTTTTAATCTGAGATATGAGCTCCTCTATTATTCGCAATTTTTTCTTCTTTCTTTCCAATAGGAAGGTGAGTAACTCCAAACCTTTTTCATTGAAAAATTTGAACCATTCATTGATGGATTCCTGATCAGTGAGTCCATCATTAGGTGTTATATCCCATCTTAGTCTCCTTGGGACAATGCTATCTTTCATGTACTGCTCAAAAGTGGCTATATCCCACCATAGGTTAACTTTTTTCTCCATGGCATGACCCAATTTCCTCATGAGACTCTCTAGGTCATTGCTTTTCTTACTGGGAATGGTGGTACTGAAAATTTCCTCTAAATTTATTTGTCGCTTATCCAAAAATGAAAATATGTCCATGGTGGCAGCAAAGGTGGGGAGGAAATAAAAAGCAAAAATTGATGTATAGAATACCTCTGCGCCAACCAACCAAACAAAGAAATAGGAAACTGCTGCGTACACTAGAAAAGAGCTTTACCTACTCCATAAATTTTGTCAACTATAAATGTTAGTGTCAGGGTAGGGTAGAGAGGGAGAGAGAGGGGGAAGGGGAAGAGAGACAGGGAGGGGGAGGGGAAGTGAACAAGGGGGCAAGAATTGAAGCTATAGATGAGAGGTAATGGAAAAGAGCTATATATATGGATATTGACTTAATATGGAAGTGCCTTTAAACTTATATAGTGCGTAATGAGCTAGGTATATAAATAATGATAGCAATCGTGGGTTAATACCTGAACAGCGGGAATCTATATACGTTCACTCTAATATTAATCAACATAACTGTGCAAAACTGCGATATAGAATGCCAAGTGAATACATAGATGAAATGACAATCATAGGTCAGTGACCGGATAACAAAGATCTACATGCAATCACTTTGGTGATAATAAACACAACTGTGTAAGAAATGCAATATAGCATGCCAAGTGAATGTGTAAAATAAAAACAAGTCTCAATGAATCAAATAAACATATAAAAAAAATTATATATAAAGCATGGACTGATATTTCATGCAGTGCATTAAATTGTGCAAATATTGCTAGCAACAAAACTATGTGTAAACATTGCAGGTGACAAAAATAAGGGGGGATAAAGTGCTAGTAATACAAATATGTAAATCTAAAATATTAAAAAATAAACGTGCAAAGTTCTGCAAAATAAAAGTTCTTTGTTTCAAGCTCCAGTGTTGGTGTTATCATGCAAACATATAGGTGCAGTGGCTTTTTCTTTCTTTCATCCAATAAGTGAGAGGATGTGCCCTTACCTCACGGCTGTGAGGTTACAGCCTTATTATAGTATTGATGTATGTGTCTCTATCGCTCCAGTTCTATGGCCTTAGGGTGGGTATACCTCACAAGATATAGAGATGATAATCCATAGTGTAGTATTTTAGTAAAAAAACAATTTTTATTAAGATATAGCGTCAGGGTACTCACATTATGGAGTAAACATAAACAGCGGTATGTGAAATAAAAACGAGCGGTGCGCTCCAGCGTTCTTCCCGGTGTCTCTCTCTCTTCCTTCCTTACGCGTATTCGTCACCGTCACGTGACTTCATCAGGGAATGAGTAGAGAGAAGGGAGTTGCCTTTATATACTGAAATTTAGTCATTACGGCGGCCATTTTCTTGGAGTCCAGAGACCGGAAGTCTCGTCGCGACCATTTTTTGTGTGTTCTGTCACCGGAAGTAAGCCGGGAGACATTAATTTGGAGGTTTTTGTAACATATAGGTTTACTGCGCACTGGTTGGAGGAGTAATGACACCGGAAATCTACTCAAGCACCTTGATCTATTTACAATGGATGCTAAGATATGTTAAATTTGCAACTAAGTCAAATATTCATTAATCACATAACTATATATTTAATTCCAATATTTTACCATAGGTCACTAATATTAATGCTAGAAAGAGTGTTGAAAAAAAGGAAATATGGAATAAAATATATTAGAAAAAAATAGAATAAAAATTCTATTTATAAAATGAAAAAATAAATAGAACATATAAAAAAAATGTATATAAAAAATGGGGAAAATATATATATGTATACGTAAATGCACACATATATATATGATAAAAATTATCTAAATGGACCCCTACTTATTAAAATTTTTTATTAAAAAGCTTTACTAAAAACGGAGAGAGGGGGGTAATGGAGGTGAAAAAACTATTTGAAGAAACAATCGCAGATGTGATGGGAGGAGTCTAGAGAGTAGTGGATTTATAAATAGTTCGTATAGAGGTTAAAAATCACTAATAAAACAATTCAGATCAAAATCTATGTTTAAACCTTGAGGTGCAAAAGTGTCCAGAATAAAAATCCACTTCGATTCCAATTGGCTCAGTGTTCTAACTTTATGACCCCCGCGCCAATGTTTGACATAAGGTTCTATGCCCCAAAATTTTAACTGGGACGGGTCTTTATTGTGGACAGAGGCAAGAGAAAAAAACTTTTTAATCCCGAGAGCACCCCGCACACCTATAATTTACTACTTGCCAAAAATTCATGAGTCTTACTTGCCCCCCGAGGTGACCAATAGTGAGCGGTATTGATTCGCTCACGTCCCAGGTGGGCAAGTATATTGGCTTTTTTCTACAACCGTAGGTTCGGAACATACGTTCATACCTTAAAGACTCACGTCAGGTTATTAATGTACTATCGGGTTATGTTCCAACTAACAATATGTGGCTAGTTACAGCTGATGTAGCATCTCTGTATTCTATTATTCCCCACGAGATGGGTCTATTTGCAGTTGAATTTTTTCTGAGACGGGATTCTGGCCTGGTGGATGAGCATATTATGTTCATCATGGAATTATTAAGGTTTGCGGCCACACACAACTACTTCTGGTTTGACCAGAAGTTTTTTAATCAAAAGAGAGGTGTGGTGATGGGGGCCAAATACGCCCCCAGTCTGGCCAACCTTTTCATGGCCCAGTGGGAGGAGGATGTCATCTATGTTGGCCAGAGGCCCCAGCTCAAGCTGTGGGTTTGGTACATTGATGACATCCTCCTCCTATGGGAGGGGCGGCGTGAGGATTTAGATATCTTCATGGATTCATTAAATCTGAACCAAAGAGGGATTAGGTTGAGTTTTGAAGCAAGTCAGGTTAGCATTCATTTCTTAGATTTAACTATCTATAAGTCCGGAGAACAATTTTTTGCCTC
The DNA here is from genome assembly GCF_037356315.1 of Lithobates pipiens. Classification (NCBI taxonomy): domain Eukaryota; kingdom Metazoa; phylum Chordata; class Amphibia; order Anura; family Ranidae; genus Lithobates; species Lithobates pipiens. The sequence goes on from NW_027507791.1 coordinate 89,500,542, forward strand.
TACTTACTTTAAAAGCACCGACAGAAATTCATATATTTCAATAGATAGTTGTCACCATCAAGTATGTCAATTTTTGAGGATCAAAAGGAACTGTACAGATCCTGATATTTTTGAGAAACAAGTTGGCATTCTGTCAGAGCGGTTTGGTGACAAAGGTTATGAGGACAAAATGCTCAAAACGGCTTTGCAAGCTGTTAGGGCTACTGAAAGAAGTTCATTACTGAGGGAAAGGACAAAGATTGATCTAGATGATAGGATGGGCCGTGTCCCTTTTATAACCACATTTTCTGTTCAACACCAGGCAATAAAAAAGATTATCAACAAGCATTGGCGCATTTTGGCTAATGATCCAACTCTAAATGAAGTGCTACCCACTAGGCCACGAGTGATATATAAGGGTGCTCCCTCTCTAAGGAATAAGGTGGCACCTAATGTCCTTAATCCCCCTAGCTTGAAACCCTGTTTTTTTGAGCAACTGACGGGGTATTATCAATGTCGGAGATGTCGGGTTTGTTCTATGAGTGGTTGCACACATAGAGGCACTCAGTCATTCATATCATTTAGTACATTGCGGGTACATAATATTAAACCGTTTATTACATGCACCACCAAAAGGGTGGTTTATATGTTGCAATGCCCATGCGGGCTACAATACGTTGGGAGGACTAAAAGGGCACTCAACGTGCGTTTAAATGAACATATCACTAACATCATTAATGGCTTCCCAAAGCATTCTGTATCTAGGCATTATCTAGAATGCCATGATAAGAATCCAGCTAAAACCATATTCTTGGGCATAGATACATTTAATTTGCCCTGGAGAGGAGGCTCTGTGGTTAGGGGCATATCAAGATTAGAGATGGCCTGGATCCATAAAATTAAATGTTATACCCCGTTTGGGCTCAATGTAGATGTTGACATCAATGCGTTTATAGATAATTCATGACCCATTTTTTTGGCAGGTACATATTTATGTGGGGTTTATGTTATTATTTGTTGAAGGTTTTAGATTATGTTAACTTGATTTGAGCTGATGGGAGGATGAGGTATATATATTTTCATTTTTATTTTTAATATTTTTTATTTTTTGTCTTCTTCATATAATTAGATTTTTATATGTGGAAGTATTGTTTATTTTTTATGTAGTTTACATATTTTTACATTTATGTAATTTCTGTATTTTTATATTTTTATATTTTTATCATTTAGAAATTTTTGCCCCTTAAATAATAAAAAATTTTCTGTGCATTTTTTAATATATATTTTATTGATTAACTTGCTTTCATTTTTGTTTTTATTTATACATTTTTTGTGATATATATGAATTTTTTGCTATATGTTTTTTTGACTTGTGGCATCTGTGGAAGTTTATGGTCCTCCAAACAGCAAGTTAAAGACAACGCTATGTGCCCATCAGGTTAACTAGGTATATTTTGAGTTTTTGTTATTGTTTTTTAGTACGAAATTAATGGTATCCTGTGGCTCCTATGTCAGCATGTTAACGATGCCGATATGCGGCCATTAAGCTATTTCGGTACGTTTTGATTTTTATCTCTGCCCTTAAATAATATGAAGCTTTTGATATTCTGTGGCCGTTATGTTGATATGACGCACTTCTGGGTCTTTGGGGCCTCCGACATACGGCTATTGAATCAATCTAGTAAGTTTAGATTGGTCTTTTAGCCTTCATCCAACATGGAGCCTGTGTTGCCATGTTTGTATGACGCACTTCCAGTTTTTGATAGTTTTATTTTTTCCATTAGTTATTTTACCCTTGCCTTCATCTAACATGGAGCCCGTGGTATCATGTGGCTGCCATGTTAGTATGACGCACTTCCGGTTTCCGTTATTTCCGGTTTTTGATATTTTCGTTTTTTTATTAGCTATTTTACCTTTGCCCTTACCTAACATGGAGCCTGTGGTATCATGCTGCTGCCATGTTAGTATGATGCACTTCCGGTTTCCGCTATTTCCGGTTTTCTCCCCTCAGCTCAGAACGATGCTTGGTTCCAGTTTATGTATATAAAACGTGATGCGTCAGCGTGTCGCCCATGCCCCAGACGACGCCACAAATGGCGAAACGTACGTAGGGTGGTCTTGACGTGCTTGGCGCAAATCACGTGACATTTGGGCGTTCGCTTTGCCGGCCGGCTTTTTTAACGCTGATTTGACCTTTATGTTTGTGAGTATATTTTTTATAATTGAATAAAAGATTTTGTTTACGGATTTACGCTATGGGAGTTTCTACTTGCCTTTTATGAATAGTTCAACCGTGTGAAAAACTAGTTGGTGCTCCGGTGTGATGACCCCTTGAGATCTCTGATAACAAATGCCTATTTGATTTGAGATTTGGTAAACGCGCATTCTTACTACTTATCAGCACGGTGTTGGTGAAGGAAACCTTTTTTATTGCACCTGCACAAGATTTCTTTGGAAGAAGCATTTCCATTTATTGGACTGCCATGCTCATGATTACATATTTATGAGGAATTGTTATTTATACACATTTTCTGAGCACTTTGTTTATAGTATCTGTGATTGTTTATACAAATTTTGTGCACCTTATTATTGCATTAATTTAAAATTATTTAGTATATTTTTTATTTATTCACTTATTTTGTGTATTTTGTCACTAGATTTTGACTATTTATGGTGTATATACAGTATTTTTTTTAAGATTTACTATATGTGAGAGCGCCGTTTAATTTCTTGATTTATATGATTTATAGGTGTGTATCACATCATATTAATCGCAGCTTTCAGGTATTTGGATTCGTTTTTTTTTAAATTTTAGCGCAGTATTTCTTTCCAATTTTTTGTATGGTTTTATTTTAGCCTAGTAGGAAATTAAATTGATAGCAGTTTTCCTAATGGAAGGCTCAGTAGGTCTTGTCAGGCTGTATTTAAGATTATGTTGTTGACTGTCTCTGTCCGAATGTTTAAAGCCCTAGTTGGCTGATAGTTCCAAAAAGGGATTATGCTCCATCCCCTACAGTATTAAGATGCTTTTTGGTGCTCCCCTATATTAGTCTATTAAAAGAGTAATAGAAAGTAATTTTCCTTTATCCCAAAAGACAAGAGGAAGAAAGAGTTATCCTTTAAAGATAGATACCAGGGTTTTTGCAAAACAGATAATGTAGACGCTGCAGGTCAGGTAAGTAAATAATAGGCAGCACTCCAAACAGATGATGTTTTGATTTTCATATATACTATATTACCAAAAGTATTGGGGCAACTGCCTTTACACACACATGAACTTTAATGGCATCCCAGTCTTTGTCTGTAGGGTTCAATATTGAGTTGGCCCACCCTTGGCCCACCCTTTGCAGCTTTAACAGATTCAACATTTCTGGCCATACTTTGACCATTCCTCCAGAAGCACATTTGTGAGGTTAGGCACTGATGTGGGCGAGAAGGCTTGGCTCGTTGTCTACACTCAAATTCATCTCCAAATAGAGATAGCAGAGAACAGCTTCAGTAAGACCCTCTGACAGATTCTTTGTTTTACCAGTGTGGTCAAGAAAGGGTTTAGGTGGCAACAACTAAGACCATTTTATCTTGGATCCTCCAGACCATCCGAGTTTGCTGTCAAGCCAAGAACATTGCTCCCCCTCTACAGTTTTTGGCATACTCCACCACAGGCGTAGCATCATCCTGGGCATCCATGGCTTTCACTGGAGGTCCCTTTCAAAGCAACTAGCTAGCCTTCCTAGAGTACCTTAGGGTTTTATTACAAGTTGTATTTGTAGTCAGAGTCTTCATACGGAAATACGATAACCCCAACTACCAAGGCCTGAGGTGTGCCTTGGCCTGGCTGTACAGTATGCCTAAAAGAGGGCATACCCTGAATGAATGTATGAAATGTAAATGAAATGATGAAAATATGGGGGAACGGGTGGGTGGGAACCCAGAAATGAGCCGACGAAGGCTCTGATGGAGGAGGAGGGGGGATTTAAAGCCCTCAGACTCCTCCTACAAATTCAGGCTAACCTGCGGCTAGCCTTCCAACTTGTAGTCAGAGTCTTCATACGGAAATACGATAACCCCAACTACCAAGGCCTGAGGTGTGCCTTGGCCTGGCTGTACAGTATGCCTAAAAGAGGGCAAAAAAGACACAAAGTAGGTGTGCTGTGAAAGCTGCAAAGAAGGCCCGCAACAAACGTTTTAGCCCGGAAAATGCGAATGCCCGGCTGACTACAGGAAAGGGGGGTAACGTATGTAGCTGCTAACATGGAGGATCTCCAGCGCCCCATGAACCTGATGTAAAGAAAGGACCCCCTGCGAGACCTACCAAAATTGCCCGGAACCAGATGAATGACCAAAAGGGGGTTTAGGATTCAAGCCAGGTTTGGCAAGAAACCTGGGCGTGAGAACAACCGTAGGTAGTGAGAGGATGGAGAAAGCGCAGACCCACGGAATGATGCAGAGAAGGCCAACTAACTTGCCCGACACCAAGGCTAAGGTACCGAAATATGACCACAAACCCCTAGCCTACAACATCCCCTTCATCGGTATGGATGGGTAAGTGGTAAGAGAGAAACTGCCTAGAGCACTAACTGGGAACTGCCAAGGGAAGGAGACAGGAAGTCTAAAACATCACGAAAACCTGTCCGGTAACTAGTAGCCATGCCAAAGAGAAACATCCCCGACTCTCCTCCCTTGATGGTTAGAGGGGGTGAGCCGCAAAAATGGACAGCTTGACAGGAGTTTGTAGGTCCTGAAAACTGGTCACCTGCTAGAAACTTCATGGAATTGGCAGATGAGGCCAAATTGCTGATGCAATACCCAGCGAAAGCCATAAACATGAACCTATGAGACCATCCCGCCTTGTGAGAAGCCCACTGCAAACTCTAGATAAGAACCAATGGCCAGATTGATTATGCGAGACCACACTGCCCCCAGTTCTACAAGCCACTGTGAGAAATTCCAACCACACCTGAAGGCGTACTGAGAAGAACAGGAGCCGCAGATGAGACCTCAGTGCAAGCCTAACGGGCTATGAACCCCACCATCCTGACTAACAAATAAGAGCGCATAGAGAAACTTCATGAACTGGGTTGAAGAATCCTGCACGAAACATGCACTGCACTGGTGGATGTAAGGGGTTTGAACAGAGTGGGGAATAACCCACTGAATACTGCCCCCCCAGCTGAGGCCGGGAAAGGGGTACCCCGGCGATAACTGAGCTAAGAGAGTTTGGTCCCACCCCAAAAAATGGGGTGCTACCAAGCACTGAACCCCCATGCCATGGTGGAGGGATGAATGTGCACCGGCCTCCTCCGCAACCCACCCCAAACCCTGAACCAGGAAACACACAACAAGCGAAAAGAGAACAGACAACCAATACACGAAACAATACCCCTACGCACCTAACAAGTATGAGGATGTAAGTGCAGAAATGACAAGACCAACAGCGCGTGAATGTGAACCTAATGCTGACACAAACCCTAGTGTATGTAGTGAGTGAGCCCGAGCAACCTGCAGCGCCAAGACAGGTAATTAAAAAACGAACACTCAGGGCTAAGGTACCCACAGACCGTGGTGGGTAGTAGTAAAGGTATGGTGAACGTGCACGTATGACGTATGGTATACAGGCGAGAAGATTGTGGGACGACAATCAATTAAAAACGAAACCTCAGCCCGTATGGGTCCGTAGACGTGACGGACCCTGGATGTGTGCCCTAGCTAACCGACATACTACGAACATCAAGCTATGACATGAAAGTTACAAACGAAATGCTATGACAGAACAACAGACAGAAGCAAACAAACCCTCCTGGCTGGTGTACCCACAGACCGTGGTGGGTGGACGTACAAGAGTGAAGAAATAAACGTGCAACGTATGACGTACAGTATACGGGCGAGAAGATTGTGGGACGACAATCAATTAATAACGAAACCTCAGCCCGTATGGGTCCGTAGACGTGACAGACCCTTGATGTGAGCCCCAGCTAACATGCACTATGAATGACAATGCTACGAATGGAAAAGCTGTGACAGAACAACAGACACGGATAGCAAACAACCCTCAGGGCTAGTGTACCCACAGACCGTGGTGGGTAGACGTACAAGTGAGATGAAATAAGCATGCAACGTATAACGTATGGTATGCGGGTGAGAAGATTGCGGAACGGCAATCAATTGAAACGAAACCTCAGCCCGAATGGTCCGTAGGCATGACAGACCAGGAAATAAGCCCTGGCTAACAGAAAAGCTACGTAAAAAATGCCATGACAGAAAGCAGACAGGTAGCAAACAACCCTCCGGCCTAGTATACCCACAAACCGTGGTGGGTAGAAGTGCAAAGAAATGAGCATGCACCATATGACGTGTGTTATATGGGAGAGAAAATAAAGGGACGACAAACAAAATGAAACAAACCTCAGCCCATACGGATCTGACAGAAATGCTAGGCAGAAAAAGCTACGACAGAAATGCTAGGCAGAAAAAGCTACGACAGAAATGCTGGCCAGAAAACGCTACGACAGAAATGCTGGCCAGAAAACGCTACGACAGAAAACGCTACGACAGAAACGCTGGGCAGGACGGAACGCTACGACAGAAACGCAGGACGGAACGCTACGACAGAAACGCAGGACGGAACGCTACGACAGAAACGCAGGACGGAACTCTATGACAGAAACGCAGGCCGGAACGCTACGACAGAAACGCAGGACGGAACGCTACGACAGAAACGCAGGACGGAATGCTACGACAGAAACGCAGGACGGAACGCTACGACAGAAACGCAGGACGGAACGCTACGACAGAAACGCAGGACGGAACGCTACGAAAGAAACGCAGGACGGAACGCTACGAAAGAAATGCAGGACGGAACGCTACGACAGAAATGCAGGACGGAACGATACGACAGAAATGCAGGACGGAACGATACGAAAGAAATGCAGGACGGAACGATACGACAGCAAAGCAGGACGGAACGTGATGACAGAAATGCAGGACGGAACGTGATGACAGAAATGCAGGACGGAACGTGATGACAGAAATGCAGGACGGAACGTGATGACAGAAGAATGCAGAGACAGAAACCTGGTGCCGAATGGCGTGAAAACCCCCCGTGACTGAAATGGGTGCGTGGACGCGTAGGGGCCTCCCCTCCATGGAGCATGGCGAGAGTTCCCGGGAGGTGAACTGGCCGGCAAGCGGCAAGTGGTAGGTGTAGGGTGACGCCATGACTGAAAGCTGGACAGAACACGCTGTGACAAAACATGCTGGACAGGAACGCCGTGACCGAAAATACTGACAGAAATGTTGGACAGCAAACGCTGTGACAGAACATGCTGGATAGAAAATGTTTACGACCGAAACCTGGACAGAACGCAGGCTGCGATCGACACAGACCAAAGAAGCAAATTAACAAGACAGCAGTAACCCTGGCAGACCTGCCATCGTAATATAGCTGTGGGTGGTCATGTCAGTGACCGTACACCCCCAGAGCCCCGTCGCACCCCCCCCCTCCTGGAGGAGCAGGAGGGGACAGAACACTGACCCCCCCACCAGGTGTGCGGCAATGGATGTGGGGGGTGGATGCCGATCCCCCCCCTCCAGAAATCAGCCAGAGGCCGCCAGAGTGCATGGGGAGAGAGGAGCCGTTGGCGGCCAATCCCCCCCCCACACACTGGGAGAAACGGCGGGTGCGCCGCACATGTGAGGGGAGAGGGGGGGCCGGCGGCTGCCGATCCCCTCCCCCCCCCAAGAGGAAAGTCACAGATTCCAAAACTGACTGAAATGATAGAAAGACAGACCCCCCCCCCCCCATTGAAACGGGGAGAACCAGGCGGCGGCCCCCCCATGGAGCCCGCAGTACATAGGGAGAGGAGCAGCCAATCAACCCCACCCCCCTCCTGACGTGAGTACCGAGCGAAGCGGACCCCTGTGAGCCAGCATTCCATGGGGAGAGTAACAGGCTGGTGGCCGAACACCCCCCGTGGGCAAAGTGTGTGCAAATACACACAGTCTCAATGCACTAGAGTGTGGACCAGAAGATGCGAGGGGGAGCCGCCGGCCAGCCGAAGCCCCCCCTCCCAGCGGAACACCGGGAGAAACAGGTGGGTGGCCCCCATGTGGAGCCTGATCTACCCCCCCTCCCGGTGGAAACCAGAAGAAGCGGGCGGCCCCCTCATGGAGCCAGACCCCCCCAGGACAGAGGAGCTGACTGCAGCCAAACCCCCCCCCTACTCCCGGCGGAAACTCTACCCTCCACCAAGAGAATCGGCCGGCACTCCGCACATGTGAGGGGAGAGGGGGAGCGGGCGGCGGCCGATCACCTCCCCCTCGAGGAAAATCGCAGATTTAAAAAAACATGCATACATACATATACACACACATATACGCATATATATACACACATACGTACACATACATATACACATACGCATATGAAATCCACGGAGAAAGACGGACCCCCCCCGCGCCCCGGGAGAGAGGGGCGGCTGCACGCCGCCCAGGAATGGCTGTGGGGAGACTGTGGTGGAGGTTGTAAGGACAGACAACCCCCCACTCCCCCGCCCCCCCCATGGGGGGAAATGTGCAGGCCGCACGCTGGCCAGAAAGGAGCTGAGTGACAAGGTGGAGGATGGAATGGATGACCCCCCGCTCCCCCCCATGAGAGCCGGGAGAAGCGGGCGGGCCACAGGGCACTGCACGAGGAGGTGGAGGAAGGAGTGATGGACGGCCCCCGCTCCCCCCTGGCACGAGTGCCGGGGGAAGCGGGCGGGTGGCATGGAGGAGCATAAGGAGGTGGGAGGAATGAAAGACGCCCCCCCCCGTTCCCCCACGGCATGAGCGCCGGGAGGGGCGGGCGGCTCGAAACTGCAAAGACGTGGAGGAAGGAGTGATGGTCGGCCCCCGCTCCCCCCCGGAACGAGCGCCGGGAGAAGCGGGCGGGCCGTACGGAACAGCATGAGCAGGTGGATGGAGGAATGATGGACGCCCCCCGCTCCCCCCCGGCACGCGTGCCGGGAGAAGCGGGTGGGCCGCACGGAAGTGCATGAGGAGGTGGAGAGGTGGAAAGATGGACGCCCCCCCCCCCAGGCCGGTAGAACCCCAGGGCTGACAGAGTGGTCCCTCGATGGTGCCCGGGACAGGAATAGACACCAAGCTGCGGCCGGAAGTGACGTGCATCCACCCAGAAATGAGCCGACGAAGGCTCTGATGGAGGAGGAGGGGGGATTTAAAGCCCTCAGACTCCTCCTACAAATTCAGGCTAACCTGCGGCTAGCCTTCCAACGTGTCGCCCAGTGCAGATTCATCTTTTAGCACATCAGTTCTTTCCTCTCTTCTAGTCATTGTTATTAAAACTGATGATCGTTTTTTGCACCTGTCCTTTTTCTCTGTAGTTAGTATTGCTACCTGGTTCCCATCGGTATTAACATAGGGAGGTGCCAGGAGTATTGAAAAAATTCTTCATTATACTTGCCACTTTCCTTTTTTGATATATATGATGATTTGCGAGGTGAGGTCATCGATAATAAGCATTTTTCAACTCACATTCGTTCTATTGTAAGAGACTGAACCAGAATCCGACCTGGGTTTTTCCAGCCTCTGTGGCAGGCTTGGTTCCAGCACGGGTGTTGTGGTCCACTTGAGTCCATGCTCAGGTGCACTTTAAATGACCAGGAAGAGAGCACAGCAGGGCTCTGGCCTGAGAGAGAGGAGCTCTGTTTGTTTGGACTGTAAAAGAAGGTTTGCTTTACTGTATGTTTTGTGGGTGAAAGGGACCAGCCCCACACCGTATAGAGAGCAGTCTACTGTTTAGTTTAGCACTGGACACTCAGCAAGGGTTTACTTTACTATTTTTGTTTATTTTCATGACTTTGCAAACCACTTGTAAATAAAGCTGGCAACCTGCCATATTTTGAAGAAACTGCCTGTACGCTGGCCTTCATTTCCAGAAAAGTTGATCTCCACAAGCTAATCTCTCACACGTGGTGGAGAATAAGGGGACATTCTGAAGATGGAGGAGTCTTAAAGGCCCTGCTACAGGCCAATGCAGCTCAGCATGAAACCAACCGCCAAGTCGCTGGAATTGAAAAAGGGATACACACCTCCTGTACCAGTGGAACCACAGATGGTACATGCCTCCTACCACCTACAGCAGATGACACCTGCCGGTGATGTCGAGGCATACCTTGTGACTTTCGAGAGAGTCGCCGTCCGAAAAGGATGGCCAAAAGAACAGTGGGTGGGTCTGTTAGCACCATTTCTGACAGGAGAACATCAAAATGAGCTGGAACCGGATAAGGCCCAGGATTATGAGACTCTAAACACAGAGATACTCGCAAACTTGGGCTTCACCATGGCATTCATGGCTTTCCCAGCACTTGCATCAGTGGACCTACTCCAGCAACAAGCCACTCCATCTCAAATGTTTGAACTGGTCCACCTCACCAGGAAGTGGTTGCAGCCAGAGACCTTGACAGGCCTTCAGATCATGGAGCGTGTGGTAATGGACTGGTATCTGCGTGCGCTCCCTGCTGCTCTGAGGAAGTGGGTCAGACAGGGGGACTACAAATTGGTGGACCCAGTGGAGAGGTACAGTGCTACTGAGGACTTGGTGAGCCCATCTATGCCCCACTTTGGTGTGTCTAAGGGTGCAAGATCACCCAGCGGTTCTGGTAAAACTGTTCCAGGGTTCAAGAGCATGGGGAAGTTAGGTAAGACTGTTGTTACAGCTGATGAGACTGTGGGTCCTAGGCCTGGAGACTGACCAAAGAAGCCAGAAAGGTCTTTGGGACAGTTAAGAGGACTGGGGATAGAGCATATACAGTTTTTTCGTGGCCATGCATTAGGACATATTGCTGCAAACTGTCCTATAAATGATGAACCTTTGCAATGCTTATATGAAAAGACGCATTGCTCTGTTTGCACAGGTCGCATGTACTGCATCATGTCAGACTCGCATTGAAAAATAAATGTGCATTATTTTAGTGGATGGGAAGCCACTCACAGCCCTGCTAAACTCTGGTAGTGTGGTGACCCTAGTCAGGAGTGATTGTGTAAACCCCACAAAACTACAACCCAGTACTATTGGGGTAATTTGCATCCATGCGGACACTAGAGACTACTAGACAGCGGTGGTTGAGGTTGAGATCCCCTGGGGCAGTGTAACACATTCAGTGGGGGTGGCACCTTCACTGCTCCATGAAGCTTTAGTGGGGAGAGATTTTCCCCATTTTTGGAATTTTTGGGAGAGCAAAAGGAGGCTGGTAAATAGAGCTCCCCCTGCTGGGAAAGCATGGGAACTCTCACCAGACCCTTTTTGCCAAAGGGAAGGAGATGCTGTTGGTGGGATCGAGGAAGCCGAAGATCCTCTTCCTTTCGCTGTCATGGCTGGGGAGTTGGAGGTCCTGAAAGCTATCTCCCAGCTCGAGGGTAACGAACAGGAAAACACCTCTGACCCTGACAGTGAGAGTAGCCAGAATGTGGTACCCGACTTAGAGGTCAGGAGAGAGGATTTCTGTACCGAGCAACTCCGAGATGCCACCCTCATGAGAGCCAGAGACAACATTAAGATGGTGGATGGGGAACCGGTGGATCCTAACTGGGGGGTGTCTCCCCCCTACATGGACCTTAAAAACAACTTACTGTATCAGGTGCTAAAACGGAGACAGGACGAGGTAGAACAGCTACTGGTTCCTAAACCCTTTTGTGGGGTGGTGCTAGACCTGGCCCATGGTCATGTAATGGGGGGGACATCTCGGTATCGAAAAGACTAGAGATTTTTCTGGCCCAGATTGTATGCAGATGTCAGGGAGTACTGTGAATTGTGCCCCGAGTGATAAAATGTCGGCACCGTCGCTGCATATACAAAGTCCCCTTGTTCCTCTACCAATAATTGCGGTCCCGTTTGAGAGGATTGGCATGGACCTGGTGGGGCCAGTAGTGAAGTCTGCCCGGGGTTACCAGCATATTTTGTTAATCCTAGACTATGCAACGCACTATCCCAAGGCCATTCACTTGCGTAACACCTTGGCTAAGGCTATTACCAAGGAGTTAGTCCAGGTGTTTAGTCAAGTGGGGATCCCAAAAGAGATCTTAACCGATCAGGGCACCCCATTTATGTCCAGGGTTACCAAGGAACTTGGTAACCAAAAGTTATACATAATCTCCCATCTCCATACCTCTGTCTACCACCCCTAAACGGAACTCCACCGAAAGTCCGTAAATGGGATAATGAGGGAATAACACACACACCTGGCTGTGGAAGAACTGAGCAGCCAATTGTCCCATTACTTTTGGTCCCTTAAAAAGTAGGAGGCACATATACAAACTGTTGCGATTCCTACACCGTTCACCTGATTTGAATGTAAATACCCTCAAATTAAAGCTGAAAATCTGCAGTTAAAGCACATCTTGTTTGTTTCATTTCAAATCCATTGTGGGGGCTAGGGATGAGCTTCGTGTTTGACTCGAACATACGTTCAACTCGAACATCAGCTGTTCGCCCATTCGGGGAATACCGAACGTTATGGGCCGTTCGCGCCAAATTCATGTGGTGCTCACGGCCCACAATGCACTGCGCCATCGCAGTGCATTGCTGGCTCATGATTGGCCAAGCATGCACTGTGACCCCGCATGCTTGGCCAATCACAGCGCCGGCAGCGAGGAGAGCCATGATTGGCCACAGGCAGGATGCCTGTGGCCAATCATAGCTCAGGCTGTGTAGTACACGCCCCACACTATATAAGGCCGCCAGCGTGGCAGCCTTGTGTAGTGTGTTGGCGTCTGTAGGAGTTAGTGGGTGTTCTGTGTACCTTCAACACAGTATACACCGTTCCTTATCGGCCGATTTTGCATTCTTGCTCTTCTGTAGTGCAGTATACACCATTATATCCACCTATATAGCTAGCTATCTTGCTCTTTTTAAATAGAGCTTGCAGTCAGTTGTAGGAGATTGTGCGTGTTGTCTGTGTGCCCTGACCGCAGAATACACCATCATATCCACCTATATAGCTAGCTATCTTGCTCTTTTTAAATAGAGCTTGCAGTCAGCTGTAGGAGATTGTGCGTGCTGTCTGCGTGCCCTGACCACAGAATACACCGTTATATCCACCTATTTAACTAGCTACCGTATATACTCGAGTATAAGCCGAGATTTTCAGCCTCTTTTTTGAGGCTGAAAGTGCCCCCCTCGGCTTATACTCGAGTCATCGCTGTCTGCCCGCTCGATCAGCGTGTCGAGCAGACAGACAGCGGCCATTCTATCATTCAAAAGCCGCGCCTCCGGCTCCGCCTTCGCCTGTGATAGGCGGAACACTGAATTTCCCAGCAGCCTGTGTTCCGCCTATCACGGACATCGTATCATCCTCGTACTACGGACGAGGATGATACGATGTCCGTGATAGGCGGAACACAGGCTGCTGGGAAATTCAGTGTTCCGCCTATCACAGGCGAAGGCGGAGGCGCGGCTTTTGAATTTTACAATGGCCGCCGAGGCGCCGACGAAGAGGGCACGGGACGGAGGCAAGGCAAGGCACGGCACGGCACGGGACGGGACGGAGGCAAGGCAAGGCAAGGCACGACACGGGACGGAGGCAAGGCAAGGCACGGCACGGGACGGAGGCAAGGCAAGGCACGGCACGGGACGGAGGCAAGGCACGGGACGGAGGCTCGGGACAAAGGCTCGGGACACAGGTAGGCTGGACACACACACACACACACACACACACACACACACACACACACACACACAGGGATGGATGGATACACACACACACACACAGGGATGGATGGATGGATGGAGACACACACACACAGGGATGGATGGATGGATGGAGACACACACACACAGGGATGGATGGATGGATGGATGGAGACACACACACACAGGGATGGATGGATGGATGGATGGAGACACACACACACAGGGATGGATGGATGGATGGACACACACACACACAGGGATGGATGGACGGACACACAGGGATGGACGGACACACAGGGATGGACGGACACACAGGGATGGACGGACACACACACAGGGATGGACAGGCATGTCTCACCCTCGGCTTATACACGAGTCAATAAGTTTGCCAGTTTTTTTGGGGGTAAATTGGGGGCCTCGGCTTATATTCGGGTCGGCCTATACTCGAGTATATACGGTATATTGCTCTTTTTATTTATTTGTTTATTTATTTTTTTGGTGGAGATGCCACGGGGATTGAACCCGGTATATTGCTCTTTGTAAATAGAGCTTGCAGTCAGCTGTAGGAGATTGTGCGTGCTGCCTACGTGCCCTGACCGCAGAATACACCGCTATATCCACCTATATAGCTAGCTATATTGCTCTTTTTAAATAGAGCTTGCAGTCAGCTGTAGGAGATTGTGCGTGCTGTTTGCGTGCCCTGACCGCAGAATACACCGTTATATCCACCTATATAGCTAGCTATCTTGCTCTTTTTAAATAGAGCTTGCAGTCAGTTGTAGGAGATTGTGCGTGCTGTCTGCGTGCCCTGACCGCAGAATACACCGTTATATCCACCTATATAGCTAGCTATATTGCTCTTTTTAAATAGAGCTTGCAGTCAGTTGTAGGAGATTGTGCGTGCTGTCTGCGTGCCCTGACCGCAGAATACACCGCTATATCACCTATATAGCTAGCTATATTGCTCTTTTTAAATAGAGCTTGCAGTCAGCTGTAGGAGATTGTGCGTGCTGTCTGCGTGCCCTGACCGCAGAATACACCGTTATATCCACCTATATAGCTAGCTATCTTGCTCTTTTTAAATAGAGCTTGCAGTCAGCTGTAGGAGATTGTGCGTGCTGTCTGCGTGCCCTGACCGCAGAATACACCGTTATATCCACCTATATAGCTAGCTATCTTGCTCTTTTTAAATAGAGCTTGCAGTCAGTTGTAGGAGATTGTGCGTGCTGTATGCGTGCCCTGAGCGCAGAATACACCGTTATATCCACCTATATAGCTAGCTATCTCGCTCTTTTTAAATAGAGCTTGCAGTCAGCTGTAGGAGATTGTGCGTGCTGTCTGCATGCCCTGACCTCAGTATACACCGTTATATCCACCTACATAGTTCTTCTCTAATTGAGCCATCTGCCATCTGCAGGAGTGGGTGTTGTGTGGGCCTCCAGCACAATATACACTACCCAATTGCTGTTTTTTCCATCTCCCTTCAGGCCATTACCATGTCTGGAAGGCCAGCAAGGAGAGGCAGACAGGCGCGAGCCGATTAAAGATGGCAAGCAGGCTCTGTGTCTAGAGACAACAGTGCTGGTTGTGGACGCGGTGCATCGTCATCATCAGCACGTGGCCATGGGACACGCTTGTCCTTCTTTTCGGCAGCTGGACATGTTGAGCCGCAACATGCCGAAGACTTGGTAGAGTGGATGACCAAGCCCTCTTCATCCTCCTCATCCTCTCTCACCCAGGCTCAGGGTACTAGCAAAGCAGCTGCCAACGCATCGTCTTCCCTCCTCTCAATGTCATCATCAGTGACTCCTTCCCTAGACCAACCACGTCCTCCTGAGGAGTCTCCTGAACTCTTTGAGCACAGTGTTGGGTACATGCTCCAGGAGGATGCCCAGTGTTTTGTAGGCTCTGATGATGATACTCAGCTAGAGGAAGGCAGTAGCGCGAGCGCAGAGAGAGGGGATGCTCAAGAAGGACAGCAATCTGGCAGTCATGTTCCACAAGCTGCAGCATACTGCCAGGTTTGCTCCAGCGATGAAGAGGGAGGGGATGATGAGGGCACTGATTCCACGTGGGTACCGGGTAGGAGAGAGGAGGAGGAGGAGGCACATGTCCAACGAGGCAGGATGCCCTCTGGGGCCAGCTTAGGGGCAGCACACCGACTGAATCACACCGCAGAGCTCCGCCTGTGCAGGGCGCTGCCTCTGCGTGTTATTCTAAAAGTTCTTTGGTGTGGACCTTGTTTGAGACGAGTGCATCAGATCGCACCGCTGCTATTTGCAACATATGTCTCAAGCGTATCTCGCATGGCCAAAACATCAGCCGCTTGGGCACCACATGCTTAACCAGACATATGTTTTTTTTTGTTTTTTTTAATTTGTTTATTGAGTTTTAGAGCCAGTTGTACAGAGTAAACAAAACATTTCGAAAAACACAACAGGTTGGCTCTGTCATACACTTCGTTGCAATGTACAAGCAGTAAAAGATATGAAATCGTATGTGAAAAGCGTTTAGTCGCCTATACAATGTGCACATCTGCTGACCTGCATGGACGTACCGTGCTATCTGTGGCAAAAGAGCTAGCTACCAGTGGGTTTCCAGCATCCTAGGGACGCCCCTCCTAGAGAGTAACATTATAGATCAGCTGTTCCATTACTAGTCGGTCCATGCAGGTCCGTACCAGCACCGCGGGCCTACATGGCCGTGGCCCGGCGGGCCAAAAAAGAAGAGATAGATACAGAGTAGCAGAGGAGGAAAAAGAAAGAGAGAGAGGAGAGGAGAGAAAAAAAAAAAAAGGGAAGGGGGGGAGGGGGGGTAAGGGAGAGGGGTAGGTGTAGGTATCAGAAGGGACCACACAGGGGGACTCCAGATCCATCCATGAAAGATGGCCAAGGGCCTGCTTCCAGCTTCCCAGATTAACGCGCCAACATAGGCATCAGGCGGGTGCCAGGTCGGCCGCAGCGGCAACCTCCCGCAGGTATGTCTGAGTGCCAGTGAAGTACCTCCAGGGTCTCCACTTCTCACAGAACTTTTCCTCAGTATTGTAAAGGGTGGCGGTCAGTTCCTCCATCCGGAGAACATAATTAACTTTAGAATACCATAAGGTCTTCGTAGGGGGCAGGGGTTGCCTCCACATCGCTGGTATACATACGCGCGCCGCGTTCAGTAGTTGCATTGTCAGAGTCTGTTTATACTTCCGGACGGGCCGGTCTGTCAAATGAAGAAGGCATGCGGCGGGGTTACCCCGAAGATCCACCGAGGTAAGCTGCCTAATTGTCTCCACCACATCCCTCCAGAACGCGTCCAGCATAGGACATGTCCAGAAGATGTGGATCATGGACCCCGTCGCGGACTGGCAATGCCAACACTCATCCGAAATTGAGTCGTTCACCTTATGTAGGAGATAGGGAACCCTATACCACCGGGATACTATTTTATAGCCAGATTCTTGGAAATAGTTTGCGAGTGAGGCCTGGTGTGTCGACCAGACATATGTTGACCTGCCATGCAGCTCGTTGGCAAGCGTACCTCAAAGACCCACACCAAAGAACAAAGTGGACCTCTCCTTGCTCCTCATCAGCTGGGATCTCCAACCCCACTAGACCTTCAGTCCTCTCTGAAACCTGCTCTGAAAGGAATGAAGGTGTAGAATTAGGTGTGTCCCAGCCAAGTGCTTCCGGGCACTCTGCTAGCAGTACACCCATGTCCGATTATAGCAGGCAAATGTCCCTGCCCCAGCTGCTGGACCACCGAAAAAAGTTCACTCCCGGTTATCCACATGCCCAGCGGTTGAATGCTAGCTTGGCTAAATTGCTAGCACTTCAACTGCTGCCTTTTCAGTTGGTAGACTCGGCCCCCTTCCGTGAGTTTGTACAATGTGCGGTTCCTCAGTGGCAGGTCCCCAAACAACACTTTTTCTCACGGAAGGCGATTCCGGCACTCTACCGGCATGTGGAAGGCAATGTCCTTGCCTTGCTGGACAGGGCGGTCAGCGGTAAGGTGCATATTACCGCTGACTCATGGTCCAGCAGTCATGGACAGGGACGTTACCGGTCTTTCACGCCCCATTGGGTCACTCTTCTGGCAGCTGGGAAGGATGCAGGACAAGGTGCAGTAGTCTTGGAGGTTGTTCCACCACCACGCCTGCAAAATGCTACTATTGGTTGTGACACACCTCTCTCCTCCACCCCCTCCTCTTCTTCTTCCTCCATGGCCTCTTCCAGTGCTCTGTCCTCGAAACCAGCGGTGCTCCGTAGGCCTTCAAGAGGCTACGCAGGCAAAACGATGCCATGCCGTGCTTGCGCTGGTTTGTTTGGGGGACAGGAGCCACACTGGGGCAGATGTTTTGTCAGCTCTGCAGGGGCAGGCCGAGAGATGGTTGACGCCACGCCAGCTTAAGCCAGGAATGGTGGTTTGCGACAATGGCTCCAACCTCCTCTCCGCCCTCCGACAGGGACAACTGACCCATATGCCCTGTGTGGCTCATGTCCTTAACCTGGTGGTGCAGCGGTTCTTGGGCCGGTACCCAGGGTTACAGGATGTCCTGAAGCAGGCCAGGAAAGTCTGTGCGCATTTCCGCCAATTATTTAATGCCAGTGCTCGGCTGGCTGAGCTCCAAAAGGAGTTGAACCTGCCCAAGAACCGCCTTATATGTGACATGCCCACCAGGTGGAACTCAACATTGGCCATGCTGCAGCGGCTGCACACGCAGCAGAGGGCCATCAATGAGTACCTGTGCAACTACGGCACCAGGACAGGGTCAGGGGAGCTCGGTTTTTTCTCACCACGCCAGTGGGGCATGATCAGGGATGCATGCACTGTCCTGTCACCGTTTGAGGAGGCCACAAGGATGGTGACCAGTGACAGTGCATGCATCAGTGACACTGTAACTCTTGTCCACCTCTTGGAGCATACGCTGTGTGGAATAATGGACAGGGCACTTGAGGCAGAACAGAGGCAGGAAGAGGAGGACTTCCTTGCCTCTCAAGGCCCCCTTTATCCAGACAGTGTTCCTGCTGTGCCACCCATCACACAGGAAGAGGATGAGGAGGAGGAGGAGGAGGAGGAGGATGATTGTGTCAGCAAGGAGGTGGAGGCTGGCACCCAGCATCAGCAGCAGCAGCAGTCTTGTAAGGATGATTTACAGTCCCAAGAAACCCGTGGACTTGTACGTAGCTGGGAGGAGGTAGTCCTCATGTTGTCCTTAGTGCTGCATGGCCTCCCTGATCCTGCAAAGCCTGCAGAAGGATCCTCGTATTCTTCGGATCAAGGAGAGGGACCATTACTGGCTGGCCACTCTCCTTGATCCACGGTACAAGGGTAAGGTTGCCGACCTTATCTTGCCGTCGCAGAGGGAGCAGAGGATGAGACATCTCCGGGAGGCCTTGCAGAAAGGTCTGTGCAACACGTTACCAGAGACTGGGAGGTTACAAACTCCTGGTCCTGGACAACGTGTTGCTGAGGCATCGGTCAGAAGGAGCGGTGGAGAAGGTGGCCGTCTGACCGATGCGTTCAGACAATTTTTTAGTCCGCAGTCCCAAGGTATGATCGGTTCCAGCAACCATCGCCAGCGTCTGATTTACATGGTGCAGGAATACCTAGGGGCAAGGTCAGACTTGGACACCTTCCCCACTGAAAATCCTCTGACTTACTGGGTCTTGAGGATGGATCACTGGCCAGAGCTTGCACGGTATGCAATTGAGCTACTGGCCTGTCCTGCATCCAGCGTTCTTTCGGAACGCACCTTCAGTGCTGCTGGAGGCTTTGTTACCGATCACAGGGTGCGCCTGTCCACTGACTCAGTTGATCGACTGACCTTCATCAAGATGAATCAGTCTTGGATCACCCACAGCTACCAAGCACCTGAAGCTGATGTAACCGAATATTTTTTTTTTGAAATATCACATCCCTTCAAGACTGCCTATGCTGATGCTGAGTGACTGTCCTGTTATGTTGATTGTCTATCCTCTTCCTCCTCCGCTGATATGTTGGAAGAACATTTTTGGTTCTGGGTGATGCCACCAGCCCAATTTTTCAGCCCCTGTTTAACAGGGGCGTTTAATTACAATTTTTGATGCAATGCTTTGCAGCATGGCTCATTCCTGCACCACAACTAGAGTATATGGGAGAGGTTGCAGTGTCATGGCACCAGCAGCAGTGCCTAAGGCCCAATTTTTCAGCCCCTGTTTAACAGGGGCGTTTAATTACAATTTTTGATGCAATGCTTTGCAGCCGGGCTCATTCCTGCACTACAACTAGAGTATATGGGAGAGGTTGTAGTGTCGTGGCACCAGCACCAGTGCCTAAGGCCCAATTTTTCAGCCCTTGTTTAACAGGGGAGTTTAATTACAATTTTTGATGCAATGCTTTGTAGCAGGGCTCATTCCTGCACCACAACTAGAGTATATGGGAGAGGTTGCAGTGTCGTGGCACCAGCACCAGTGCCTAAGGCCCAATTTTTCAGCCCCTGTTTAACAGGGGCATGTAATTACAATTCTTGATATAATATTTCACAGCAGGGCCCATTCCTGTGCCCACCGAGAGTAACTGTGAGGACTTATAGTGTTGTGGCACCAGCACCAGCATCACAACCACCAAAGGCCCAATTTTTCTACCACTGAGACAACAGGAAGTGAGATGAAAAAAGACGGACGGCAAAACAAATTATACAGGGGTGATAACCCTTCCCTATGTTTTCCAAAAAGCTTAAAAATAGATTTTTTGACTGGAGCTACACTTTAAAAATGTACCAGTTGAAAATTACAAACAGATTCTACTTAACACAACAAACCTACACAGTCCCTGTCTTGTTTGCACCGCCTGTATACTGCTGTTCTGAGTATATAGGGCCTGGGGGCCACACGTATTTCCTTTTTTTAATATGGGTATGGGGTTCCCCTTAATATCCATACAAGACCCAAAGGGGCTGGTAATGGGCAGGGGGGGCTAACCATGCCATTTTTCTCAATGATTTTCATCCATATTGCCGGAACCAGATATAACATTAAAACCGCAAGCAGTTTTAAATTACGTTATTTCCGTTAAATGTCATTTTGTGCAGGGACTGTTCTAAACACGGGAAACACATGGCACTTCACAGGCATACTATAGACACTTAAATGATATTTAAAGGAATATTTCACTTTTTTTTCACTTTAATCGTCATTAAAATCAGTGCTCCCGCCAAAACTGCCATTTTTAAAAACATTTTAGGCATTGACCCATGCCCTGGGGCAGGAGCCAGGTCCCCAAACCCTTTTTAGGACAGTATCTTGCATATTAGCCATTAAAATTAGCACTTTTAATTTCGAACGTTCGAGTCCCATAGACTTCAATGGGGTTCTAAAGTTCGTACGAATTTTGGGTCCGTTCGAAAGTTCTGGTGCGAACCGAACCGGGGGGTGTTTGGCTCATCCCTAGTGGTGGTGTATAGAGCCAAAAAGATTAGAATTGTGTTGATGTCCCAATATTTATGGACCTGACTGTGTATATATATATATATATATATATATATATATATATATATATATATATATATATATCAAATGACACCTGAACCACAATCAACAAGATTCACACTGACCTAATTTACAGCAGCTATTAACCACTTCAATACAGGGCATTTATACACCCTTCCTTCCCAGACCAATTTTTAGCTTTCAGCACTCTCACACTTTGAATGCCAATTACTCAGTCATGCAACACTGTACCCAAACAAAATTGTTATAGTTTTTTTCATACAAATAGAGCATTCTTTTGGTGGTATTTAATCACCACTGGGTTTTTTATTTTTCCTGACATAAGTGAAAAAAGAGTGAAAATTTTGAAAAAATAACACTTTTTTTAGTTTCTATGATAAAATTTTGCAAATAAGTCATTTTTGTGTTCATAAATTTGGGCCAAAATTTATACTGCTACATCTGTTTGGTAAAAAATAACCCAAATAAGTGGATATTATTTAGTCTCTTTGAAAGTTATAGAGTCTACAAGCTATGGTGCAAATCATTGAAAATTGATCACATCTGATCACACCTGATGCACTGACAGCCTATCTCAGTTCTTGAGGCTCTAAAATGTCAGGAAAGTACAAATACCCCCCAAATGACCCCTTTTTGAAAAGTAGACAGTCCAAGGTATTTAGTAAGAGGCATGGTGAGTTTTTTGAAGTTGTAATTTTTTCCCACAATTCTTGGGAAAAATACGAATTTTTATTTTTTACAAAATTGTCATAATAACAAATTATTTATACACGGCATATGAATACTTCCAATTACACCCCAAAATACATTCTGCAACTCTTCCCGAGTATGGTGATACCACATGTGTGGGACATGGGACTTTTACACAGGCTGGCCACACAGAGAGGTCCAACATGCAGGGAGCACCGTCAGGGGTTCTAGAAGCATAAATGACACCTCTAATTTCCTAATGACCTATTACATTTGTGAAGGCCCTGGAGCACCAGGAGAATTACCCACAAAATGACCACATTTTGGAAAGCAAACACCCCAATGTATATTCTATGAGGCATAATGAGTCTTTTGAACAGTCCATTTTTTTTCCACAAGTCTTCGGAAAACATGGAAAGAAAATTAAAACATATTTTTTTTACACAAAGTGGTAAGTTTATAAGATATTTCTAACTCAAAGCATGTACATAGCAAAAATTACACCCCAAAATACATTCTGCTACTCATCCTGAGTATGGCGATACCACATGTGTGTGACTTTTACACAGCCTGGCCACATACAAAGGCCCAACATGCAGGGAGCGTCGTCAGGTGTTCTAGGAGCATAAATGACACCTCTGATTTTCTAATGACCTATTACATTTGTGAAGGCCCTGGAGCACCAGGACAATAGAATTACCCACGAAATGACCCCATTTTTGAAAACAAACACCCCAAAGTATATTCTATGAAGCATTATGAGTCTTTTGAATGGTTATTTTTTTTACACAAGTCTTCAGAAAACGTGGAAAGAAAATGAAAATCTTCTTTTTTTTTTTTTTACACAAAGTTGTCCATTTATAAGATATTTCTAACACATAGCATGCATATAGCAAAAATTACACCCCAAAACACATTCTGCTACTCCTCCTGAGTATTGCGATACCACATGTGTGAGACTTTTACACAGCCTGGCCATATACAGAGGTCCAACATGGAAGTAGTACCTTCAGGCGTTCTAGGAGCATAAATTACACATCTAATTTCGTTCCTACCTATCACACTTTTGAAGGTCCTGGAGCACTAGGACAATGGAATTACCCCCAAAATGACCTAATTTTGGAAAGCAAACACCTCAACGTGTATTCTATGAGGCATGGTCTGAAAATAGGTACTCCGTTACTCCAATGGGCTGGTGACAGGTACTCTGTTACTCCGACGGGCTGGTGACAGGTACTCCGTTACTCAGACGGGATATTGACAGGTACTCCGTTACTCCGATGGGCTGGTGACAGGTACTCGCGTACTCCAACAGTCTGGTGACAGGTACTCGGGGTACTCCGATGGGCTCGTGACAGGTACTTGGGTATTCCGATGGACTGTGACAGGTATTCAAGTACTCAGATGAACTGTGACAGGTACTCAGATAGACTGTGACAGGTACTCAGGTACTCAGATGAACTGTGACAGGTACTCAGGTACTCAGATGGGCTGTGACAGGTACTCAGGTATCGGGTATTCAGATGGGCTGACAAGTACTCAGGTACTCAGATGGGCTGACAGGTACTCGGGTACTCAGATGGGCTATGAAAGGTACTCAGGTACTCGGGTACTCAGATGGGCTGGGACAGGTACTCGGGTACTCAGATGGGCTGTGACAGGTACTCGGGTACTCAGATGGGCTGACAGGTACTTGGGTACTCAGATGGGCTGTGACAGGTACTCAGGTACTTGGGTACTCAGATGGGCTGTGACAGGTACTCAGGTACTCGGGTACTCAGATGGGCTATGATTGGTACTCAGGTACTCGGGTATTCAGATGGGCTGACAGGTACTAGGGTTCACAGATGGACTGTGACAGGTACTCAGGTACTCGCGTACTCAGATGGGCTGACAGGTACTTAGGTACTCTGGTACTCAGATGGGCTGTGACAGGTACTCAGGTACTTGGGTACTCAGATGGGCTGTGACAGGTACTCAGGTACTCGGGTACTCAGATGGATGACAGATGTTACAGATCCCATCTGAGGGCTCCAACCCCCCCGCTGTCTTCTGGGAGACACACAGGTCCCAGAAGACAGCAGGGACCACTCAGAACGCGCAGTGTAACTCGCGCAGGCGCAGTAGGGAACCAGGCTGTGAAGCCACAATGCTTCACTTCCTGATTCCCTTACTAGCAATACCGACGCCTCCAGGGACCGGTTGGCTTCGGGTGAGGACATCACGGGCGCCCTGGACAGGTAAGTGCCCTTATTTTAAAAGTCAGCAGCTGCAGTATTTGTAGCTGCTGACTTACTCCACTTTAAGGATTTGTACCAGGGTACCAACATAACAAAAGTATTTAAAATTGGCAGCGCTATATGCATGAACCTATGCTTTTGGTATCATATTCCAATAGTTATACCACAATTGCAAGATAAAAATGTGAATAAAATGTGCCATAAAAAACTCTGACAAATACCTATAAATAAAATAATATTCACAGTGTTGCAATGAAAAAATCTCTGGGGTTGAGTGCAAAATCTGGTGCATATGTGTGTGGTGCCAATTAGCTTCTAAATGCAGCTTGTTAAATTAAGCTTTGTGCAACAAAACACCCCCAAAAAACTGGAAGCTGATTGCACGCTCCAATTTTAGTAAATCAACCCCTCTGCGTATATCTTCTTTTTTTTTAGGTGTACTACATATAATTATCCACAGAAAATTACGCTCCTTTTGTGCAACAAGAAAACTCAAATTAACTGATTGCGACCAGCCACCGTCATTATACTGCGGCAGGTTGACACAGCTGCGTGAATTGCCGTAGGTGTACATCGGCCATTTTAAGAGCTCTAGGGACCATGCGAGCATGCCGCGGCGCGCCGCTGGAGCATTGGCGCCGTTGGAGCCAATGCATGTGGCCAGCGGCTGCGATGTCCGCCGGTGACCCGTAATCTCTCCTCAGAGAGCCAGAACAGGTATCTGTCAATGCAAACAAACAGGGAAGTAGAGAGAAATCTGCAATTCCTAGTGATCAGGAACAGTGATCTCTCTCTACTCCCTGTCAGTACACTCCCCCCACAGTTAGAAACACCTCCCTATAGTAAACACTTAACCCCTTGATCTCCCCCTAGTGTTAACCCCTTTCCTGCCAGTGACATTTATACAGTAATCAGTGGCTATTTTTAGCTTTGATTGCTGTATAAATGTCAATGGTCCCAAAAAAAGTGTCAAAGGTGTCTGATCTGTCTGCCGCAATGTCGCAGTCCCACAAAAAATCACTGATCACTGCCATTGCTAGTAAAAAAGAAAATTAATTAAAAAAATGCCATAAATATATCACCTATTTTGTAGACACTATAACTTTTGCGCAAACCAATCAACATATGCTTATTGTGATTTTACCAAAAATATGTAGAAGAATACATATTGGCCTAAACTGATGAAGAAATTATTATTTTTTTGGGGGGATATTTATTATAGCAAAAAATATTGTTTTTTCGAAATTGTCACTCTTTCTTTGCTTATAGCACAAAAAATAAAAACTGCAGAGGTGATCAAATACCACCAAAAGAAAGCTCTATTTGTGGGAAAAAAAGGACATCAATTTTGTTTATGTACAATGTCGCATGACCATGCAATTGTCAGTTAAAGAGACGCAGTGCCGTATTGCAAAGAATGGCCTGGCCATTAAGGGGGCATATTCTTCCGGTCCATAAGTGGTTAAATAAAGGGGTTGATTTAATAAAACTGGATGCAAAATCTAGTTCAGCTGTACATGGTAGCCAACCAGCTTCTAAATTCAGCTTTTTCAGTTAAGACTTTTTTTATACAGAGCTGCACCAGATTTTACACTCCAGTTTTAGTAAATGAACCCCAAAGTGTCAAATTTTGTAAATACAGTGTGGTATGGTGTAGCAAATTTCACATTGAAATTCTTCCCAAAACAGTCAATTTGTGACCATTTTGCTCCTCTTCACCAATTACATGTGCTTCATTTAAAAAGCTGCTACCAGTGCTCACACCCCATCAACTGGAGTAACTCACCAGAAATGAAGGACCTTTTATGCAAAAAAAAAAAGGTCTTAAAGTGCTTTTAGATAAATGATCTGCTGTCAGCATCAGCGATCCTCCTCCACCCCACACCACTGACAGAACTGAAAGTATGAAGGACAAAGCAACGATAGAAGGCTCATCGCATAAAACTGTATAGTTTATTTAAAATAAATTAAAAGACCCAACAAATGCCCTCACCTTCAACAGTGCCTATTTCCAACTGCCACAAGTATTGAGCTTTTAAAATGTATAGAAGAAGCACCACCACTCCCCGTCTCCAAGGAGCCAGTGTGCATTCCACTTTGTTAGAAAACAGAAGTTTGGCACTAGAACTGATGTCACCTAGGGCCAGCCATGCCCCAGTGAGTTTAGTCCATAACAACATCTCTAGGAGGTCTTATGCCGTGTACACACGACCAGACTTTTCGAGGGATTAAAGTCTGACAGACTTTCGAAGGAGTTCTAACGGAGTTCTGGCAGAATTCTGACGGACTTTCCGAATGAGCGGACTTGGCCACACACAATCACACCAAACTCCGACGGATTTGAACGTGATGACGTACGACTCGACTCGAATAAGGAAGTTCATAGCCAGTAGCCAATAGCTGCACTAGCGTCAGTTTTAGTCCGTCGGAATAGCATACACACGAGCGAATTTCTCGGTAGGAACTGGGTCCGGCAGAATTCTGGCCGAAAAATTTGAAGCATGTCTAATTTCTAAAGTCTGTCAGACTTTTTGCGAATCAAAAGTCCGTTGCAGCCCAAACACGATCGAATAGTCTGCAGGAATCATTCCGTCAGACTTTGGATGTTGAAAAGTCCGGTCGTGTGTACGGGGCTTTAGGCTTCCATCTGCTCCGGTCAGACGTGCAGAGTTTTTTTTTTGGTATAGATTCTATCATATTCTGGCATGACATGGCAACCAAAGCCTTAGAAGGAGAGACCATTGTATGGGGAGTGTTAGTGGCTGTTTGAGGAAGACAAGTCACTTGATTTAACCACTTGGCGACTGCCCGCCCACAACGTACTGCAGGCGAGCGGCCGCTGTAGGCAAAGTGATGTACTGTTACACTAAATTACCAAAAGTATTGGGACGCCTGGCTTTACACGCACATGAACTTTAATGGCATCTCAGTCTTAGTCCGTGGGTTCAATATTGAGTTGGCCCTCTCGTTGCAGCTATAAAATCTTCAGCTCCTCTGCGAAGGCTGTCTACAAGGTTTAGGAATGTGCCTATGGGAATGTTTCACCTATCTTCCAGAAGTGCATTTGTGTGGTTAAGCACTGATGTTGGACGAGAAGGCATGTCTTGCAGTCTCCCCTGTAATTCATCCCAAAGGTGTTCTATCAGCTTGAGGTCAGGACTTTGTGCAGGCTAGTCATGTTCTTCCTCCTCAAACTCGCTCATCCATGTCTTTATGGACCTAACTTTGTGCACTGGTCCAAATCATTTGTTAGGAGTTGGGCTTGGCCCCTTAGTTCCAGTGAAGGGAACTCTTAAGATGTCACCATACCAAGACATTTTAGACAATTTCATGCTCCCAACTGTGTTCCCTGTTCACTCCTGCTCCGCCTTGGCACACCTGTCAGATGTGATTGGTGGAGAATTGTGCTGAGTGATTGGGGAATACTGATTCCCTGTATCTGTCACATTTGTGACGTTATTCCCCCCTGAATATTTTATACCCCCCATCATCAGTCTGGTTCCTGCCCTGGTGGGTGCAGTAGAAGGGGTTTCTGTATCCATGATGCACCAGTATGACCCCACACTTCTCTATGGACAGTGGGGGGGGAAAGTTTTTCCTTTAGTTCGATTTTAATAGAAAACCTTTTCTTCTGATTGTAAACAGAAAACTAATAGGACTCTTTAAAGAAAAAGAAAAACATCAGAAATCCATGCAGATGAGATCTGTATCTGTATTGCTGAGCGGTGACCTCCCCATGGCAATGGCTCTCATTCTGCGGCTGACCATATGAGGTGACCCCCCCTCCCCCTCCTTCTTCTCTCCGGGTACAGCCATGGAGCTGACACTGGAAATGACCGGAGGAGGAGGAGGAGGAGGAGGGGGGAACTCATATATCAGTACCGCCAGGGAGCCCCGGGGGAAGAGGAGGACGGGGTGGGGGGACAATCTACAGACAGGAAAGTTGAGTGTCAGCTCTGTGAATACACATGGGGTGGGGGGAGCGGGGAGAGTCTGCGCTCTGACGACCTGGCTCCGCTCCAGCGTGGACACAGCAGGCGAGTCGCTGCCACTTGGTCACGACAGGCGGCCAGTGCAGTGCGCTCAGCCCCTCTCCTGTCTCCCCTCCTCCTCCTGTACACTGCCCCGCACTGCTTTCACCCCTTGGGGGCAGTCAGGTCCCCTCTCCTCCCTCCTCCCTGTCCGGCCACCCGAGGGAGTGACCTCTGTCGCTTTGACAGCTCCCTAATACCTCGCAGAACACCCCTCTCCACGACACGCCCACCCGGCCGCCATTGGCCGCGACGCCGGTAGCCCTCACGCTGATTCGCCCGTCCCCTCAACCCCCCCCCCACACCCCCCCATCGAACCTTCAGAACTCCGAGACAGACAATATTCTGTTACATTGTAGCAAGATGGCGACTGTCATTCACAACCCCCTGAAACCGTGAGTACCAATGTGCACCGTCCGCGTGTTTCCGTGCCCAGAAAAGGGCGCCTTCCCCGCCCCCCCTCAGTGCACCGACTCCCCGGAGCGGGCACGGCCCCCCCGGAGCGGTACAGCTCGGGGCAGCAGCTTTGTTTTCTCTCCGGTATTTATGTGCAGGAGGGAGTGAGGGGGCAGCTCGGTGCAGGTCCGGGCGAGGGAGGGGGAGGGGGTCCACACACTTCTAGAAGTTGGGGCTGTCAAGTTGTGTCCCCCCCCTCTCCCCCTCCCCATTCTCCTCACACATGTGCCAGTCTGCCCTCCCACCACTGTATTGTATGAGGGGTCCGGTACTGACAAGGGGACACCTTGCCTAATATGATGGGTCCGGTACTGACGGGGACACCTTGTATAATATGGGGGGTCCGGTACTGACAGGGGGACACCTTGTATAATATGGGGGGTCCGGTACTGACAGGGGGACACCTTGTATAATATGGGGGGTCCGGTACTGACAGGGGGACACCTTGTATAATATGGGGGGGTCGATACTGAAAGGGGGACACCTTGTATAATATGGGGGGTCCGGTACTGACAGGGGGGACACCTTGTATAATATGAGGGGTCCGGTACTGACAGGGGAACACCTTGTATAATATGGGGGTCCGGTACTGACAGGGGGGACACATTCTATAATATGGTGGGTCCAGTACTGACAGGGGGACACCTTGTATAATATGGGGTGGTCCGGTACCGAAAGGGGGACACCTTGTATAATATGGGGTGGTCCGGTACTGACAGGGGGACACCTTGTATAATATGGGGGGTCCGGTACTGAAAGGGGGACACCTTGTATAATATGGGGGGTCCGGTACTGACAGGGGGGACACCTTGTATAATATGAGGGGTCCGGTACTGACAGGGGAACACCTTGTATAATATGGGGGTCCGGTACTGACAGGGGGAACACATTCTATAATATGGGGGGTCCAGTACTGACAGGGGGACACCTTGTATAATATGGGGGGTCCGGTACTGACAGGGGGACACCTTGTATAATATGGGGGGGTCGATACTGAAAGGGGGACACCTTGTATAATATGGGGGGTCCGGTACTGACAGGGGGGACACCTTGTATAATATGAGGGGTCCGGTACTGACAGGGGGACACCTTGTATAATATGGGGGGTCCGGTACTGACGGGGACACCTTGTATAATATGGGGGGTCCGGTACTGACAGGGGGACACCTTGTATAATATGGGGGGTCCGGTACTGACAGGGGGACACCTTGTATAATATGGGGGGTCCGGTACTGACAGGGGGACACCTTGTATAATATGGGGGGGTCGATACTGAAAGGGGGACACCTTGTATAATATGGGGGGTCCGGTACTGACAGGGGGGACACCTTGTATAATATGAGGGGTCCGGTACTGACAGGGGAACACCTTGTATAATATGGGGGTCCGGTACTGACAGGGGGGACACATTCTATAATATGGTGGGTCCAGTACTGACAGGGGGACACCTTGTATAATATGGGGTGGTCCGGTACCGAAAGGGGGACACCTTGTATAATATGGGGTGGTCCGGTACTGACAGGGGGACACCTTGTATAATATGGGGGGTCCGGTACTGAAAGGGGGACACCTTGTATAATATGGGGGGTCCGGTACTGACAGGGGGGACACCTTGTATAATATGAGGGGTCCGGTACTGACAGGGGAACACCTTGTATAATATGGGGGTCCGGTACTGACAGGGGGAACACATTCTATAATATGGGGGGTCCAGTACTGACAGGGGGACACCTTGTATAATATGAGGGGTCCAGTACTGACAGGAGGACACCTTCTATAATATGGGGGGTCCAGTACTGACACAGGGGGCACCTTGTATAATATGGGGGGTCCAGTACTGACAGGGGGGACACCTTGTATAATATGGGGGGTCTTGTATAATATGGGGTGGTCCGGTACTGACACAGGGGGCACCTTGTATAATATGGGGGGGGGGTCCAGTACTGACACTGGTTTGGGTGACACATGTGGGTTATCTGTGCCCCATATAATTTGGGGGGGGGGGTACAGAACTGACGATCGCTCCGCAGACAATTTGGGATTAGGGCTTGTTTACCCCCACAGTTTCTGCGCTTGCTGGGCATCTCTGCATGTTCGTTTTTTCACAGCGTTTATATGAGTTGTTTTTTGAATATTTTTTTCATTTATTTCAATTTATTTTCTTTACTAAGTTGCATTTGCCCACTCTTACATTTGCAGTGTGCGTTTACATGCATTAGATGCAATGAAATGCATGTAAAGGCACCTGGTTTGCCGGCAAAGACGCACAGGTGTTCTGTTCATTCCAGTGTCGGTGTCTCGTTGTTGTCTATTGGGACATGCAGCCGCTGTTTTACAATTTGAGACACGGTCCCTGAACACACACAGGGTAACGCTGAGGATACGCACCCACACAGATGTCATATTGGGACACATCAGTGGTGGCCATGTAGCTGTGTGTCCCAATAGACAACAATGGGAGGCTGGCACCAGAAGGGGGGGGGGACACACCTGTGCCTCCCCTTGCTGGCAAAACCTGGCCCTGCACGGGGCACACATTTTATCGCCCAGTGTGAATGAGGCTTTAAATGCACACCAAAGCACCACAATGGTGTAAACTAAGTTCATTGGAATATATTCATTTTTCTTGCATATGCGTTTCTACTGCTTTTTTTACAGTTTTTAAAACACACCTGACTGCACCTGATGCAAACTGACCCTCAGCATTTTGTGGTTCGCAGAAACGCACTACAGTCCATTTACAATGATTTCCTATGTGACCCTTTCGTATCTGTGCATTTTCAACCGCTCTGTTGTGCATTTTTCTTCCATAGACCTCTGCATTTTTCACCTGCTTGACAACAAACTTCCCAAAACAAGCAAAACGCACCAGAAAAAATCAATTGCAACACACATAGGTGGGAACTTAGTCTTATGCCCTGTACACACGATCGGGCTTTCAGCCAAGAAGCTCACATCCAACATTTGTTGTCGGAAAATTGGATAGTGTGTACGGGGTGTAAGGCTAGGTTCACACCTGTGCATGTGTGGTTGATGTGTTTTCAAGCTTCATGGGGTATTTTTGGACGAGGGGACTGCTTTTTAAACACAAAACCTTACCAAAAATGCATTTTCATGCACTTCCCTTGAAGTCTTGTAAATAAAGTCCCTGCACCTTTCCAAAGAATGGCATAGCATCAATGTGAAAGGGACCCATAGGGAATAATGCTCAATGGATTGTAGTTTGTTTCTGCGCTTCAGCAAACACAGTAAAAAGCACATAGATGTGAGGCTGGCCCTGAGGGAATAGAGGGATGTACTTCTCTGCTGTGGCATGGTCCTCACACACTCCCTCTCAGCCAGTTAAACATCATTTACTCCTTTTATTATTCTTCTTGCAGCATTCTTTATTGGGCGAGGTGATCAGCTAATGACACCTCTTCTCATGCCCAAGGTTGGCTAATAAAGCATTGCACTGACATGGCAGCTCAATAAATGTTCTTTTCATCAAGCCCCTGCTTGCCCGGGCAGACATCCTTTCATGCTAATGATCGTCAGCTCAGCCGTTTGCTCATTTCAATAATGACTTTTTCATCGGTCACCATAGTGCTCCGGGTGACTTGTGTTGTCAGCCTCCATGGTGGTGGGATTGGTTGAACTTCATAGGGTGATGATTGGATGGTCCGGGAGCAGGGTTGCTGTGTGTTTACATATTGCATAGTTTTATGACGTGTGAGTGTTTTGGATGTGCAACTCCTTCCTGAAGCCAGCATGACAATGGAGCCGTCAGTAAAGCTGGGTACACACTAGTCGGATTTCATTCATTTCTTATTGTGAATACACTCAAATTTCTAATTGTTAGTGGGTTCAAATAGTTTTGGACCGTAGTGATGAGGAAATTCAAAGCAGCAGGATTAAACATTTTTCTTAAAATATATATAAATTTCTAATAGCGTATGTGATATTCGTTCAGTAAACTCCATACATTCCAAAACTGATTGTTAAAAGCAAACAAAATCTTGAATTACTTTGAAACAACATTCAGATTTAGAATTTTTATACAAATTTTTCCAAGAATATTCTTGCGTATCTTCTTTCGAATTTCTACTTATGTATACCCAGCTTGTGTTGGGGGAATCTCAAAGTCTAGCCTGGCGTGCATTGTGTTGTTTTTCTGCTTTGTGTATCATTTATTATTGTGAACTATGCAGTATTGGTGGATTTCCATGAATTTGGGGCATTGTGACTGACAGTGGATCTAGGGGAACATTCTGCAATGTCAGGCAGCCAGGTACATTGCAGTTTTCTGACTGCAAACTCACTTTTTCATTTTTTTTTTTCAGGGTTCTGATTTTTCTCCTTGCTCAAAATAGAACGCCCAATTATGCCTTCACCTGAAATGTTCTTTGCCACAGGGGATTTTGTCTAATTATTACCCTTTGTTTAATTTATTTATAAAGCAACATTTTTTCTTTGTGCTTTACTGCTTTCTGTAAACAAAAAAAAATAACCCCCACACACCAAGACGGCCCTTACTAATACAGCCTGCCATCTCCCTATTCTTCATGTAGTAACATCAGATGACATATGCTTATATTGAACTACACCTTAAAACGGTTCTCCAATACAAACTGTATTTATGACCTGGACTCAGGTTCATGAGAATATGACCTTTGCAATGAACCTTGCAGGGTTTGAGGCACTCTTGCACTGCAGCATGCTTTTATTTGCAGTACCATTGATTAATCGTCAGTCATTAGATGTGACATCTAAATGTTATAGGAAATGGTAATCCCCACTGTTATAATGGTGGCACAAATACTATTTTGACATCTCTACTATTATTATTAGGCAAGAAAAATATCACTAATATTTGCTCAAGTATAGTCCATACTTGTGCAGACTACAAAGGCATATCAGGAGGTCCAAATGTACTTTATGGTCCTCTAGCTCAGCCCTTTTCAACCAGGTTTCCCAGGCACCCTAGGCTGACTTTTGGTTTCTTCAGGGGTGCCTTGGCAAAATGCCTAAAATGTGCCCAAAAATTGTATATAAGCTAGGGGATGGATCAAGCCTGCCTTTTAGTTTCACAAAGCCACAGGTTTTCAATGTACACTATTTCAACCTTCTAGCCACTGGCATCCTAACAACCAATGACATCAATGGTTAATAAGGAGGATGTCGGGCTCCTGCACAGCATCCTTGTTTGCCCCTCCTCCATCAGCACCAGGGTCACAATAGCTGAATGATGGAGAGAAACATTGCAATACTAGTCCGTCGGTACCAGTGTGGTGCATAGGGGTATATGCTTTGGAAGAATAAATCACCTCTAACATTGGGTGTCCTCAATGTATGGATGTTACTGTCTTATCATTTTTTTTTTTTAACATCTCTGAATAGGGTGCCTCGATATTGTGCAGAATGTTAAAGGGTGCCTTGACTGAAAAATGGATGAGAAACACTGCTCTAGCTAAATACTCTTGACTGAGAGCACATTGCACCAGCAGCATGGCTGCTAGACATTTTTAGATACTAAGCTGTAAGTTGAAATGATTTTGCCCAAAACACATTCTGTGCTCCAAAATTGAAGAAGAAAAGTTGATGGGAATTGCATCCCAATTGCACATTCTGTTCACTTCTGCTGCCCAGACATCATTTCACCTGTCTCCCATATATTCGATTCTAATGTCCACCATAAAACAGGTGGCTCCATTCCCCAGGCTCCATTGTCAATAGCATTGAAATGTCTCCCATCCATTTTGGATTTTTGCACACTGCTGTCTAAATGTTTTTGGGCATACAGGCGTTTTTTAAATTTAATTTACTGATCTAAATGCAGACCATTGTTATCAGCAAGGATTTTTTTCAGCGGGAATGCGGGGTAACACAGTTCTGGCACCTCCAACACTAAATGTATGTAATGGCAAGGCATGCTGGGGTGTGCTGCAGGGTCTATTGATACTAGCTGCTAGGGAATCATTCCATTCTAGTCGTTGTAGCGGGGTCTATTTTTGCAGGGAGGTTTTGTTGTTGCCGGTTGGGGATCTTTTGTTGCTGGGGATGGATCTTGTGTTGCTGGGAGGTCAGTTGTTGCTAGGAGGGATCTACTGTTGAGGGAGGGGGTCTATTGTTTTTGGGGCAGGAGGATCTATTGATGCTGGCTGTGGGGGAGATTTGTTGTTGTTACCGGGGGTCTATTGTTGCTGTGGAGGTATATTGTTGGAAGCGGTCCATTGTTGCTTGGGGGATTGTTTTTGGGGGAGGGGGTGGGAGGGTGTATTCTTGCTGGCTGCAGGGGATCTATTACTGCTTTTCATGCTGCTGTACAGCGACATGAATGAGGTGTACTTTTGTACACTTCAAATAAAGTTTGTACAAATAAAATGAAAAGGTGGAGCTGTGTGTGATGCGCTGAATTGTGCACCACACTGCCCCCTACTGCAGTCGGGAATGGACAACTGCTGGAGAGGTAAAGTTCTCCATTCCTGTGTAAATACAGCCTTAAAAAATACAGAAATCGGAGTTGCTTAGTCAGTATTTTACACGCATATGAACGTTAAATGTGATTTTTGCCCAGGAATACTTATGCTAAAATATCAGTAAAGTGTGCAAGTACAATTAGAAGTAAATATGCAATTATAGCAAGCAACAAGAAATGTTAAGGAAAGATAAACAATTGACTATTCACATGCATACAATTTTTGCTTGTATATTTGGAAATTTCCAGAATGTAAATTTGTGTACAGTAGTCCCATATCAAACATTTGCAATGCAAAGTGTGGGCTAGTTTTCAGATTGCAATTCAGCAGTAGTATTTTAACATTGTTCCAAGGGTTTGCAGGTGACCCAAAATGCTTATATAAAATGATTGTTACGTTGCAGGATGCTTAATATCTTGTGTTATAGTAATTCTCTGAGGACTGAATGGTGTTTGGGCTTTATATCTTTGGGAGAATGGAGGAAAGGTCCCCAAGTCCACTATTAACACAATGTTCCCAGCACTATGATAAATAGCTCTGACTGTTTGACACCTAAATCGTGGCCACAGATTGTTCAGACCTGTCTGCAATGACACCACAGTGCAATGCTTGATAAGGTGCCACCTTAGGGGTGATAGCTCTATGGAAAGTCTCCTTGCAAAAAGAATGATCCTTGTCTCATGGATTTATGGGTAATATTGCTGAAAATGAACACGTTATCATATAAATATTAGAATGTGAGTTTACATATTTAAAATGTGGTCATATACATATACCCCTAAACTACTCTGTCAGCACCTGCACCTTGGGCTTCAAAGAAACCCAAACGTCTGACACCTAGTGGTTGGCTGTTCTGCCCAGCAGTCAGAGGTTGGAAGTCAAACTAATTATTACAGGTGTATACAGAAAGGCCTACTCCACCACTGGTGAAAGACATGTACATGTAGATTGTAGAGCATTGATCTCATGTTTTAGGCTTCCTTCACATCTATGTATTGTAGAGTCATTCTTTTAGAATAGAACCCCAACAAATGTACAGCAGCTGGCAATCACCTGCAGTACATGTATGGTGGATAACATGGGTTGTGATGTGATTCATTGTTGAAGATGATGGCAGGCAAGTTTTTTAGTTTTCGTTTTTCTTAGCTACAGTGGTTATAAACCTAGTTACACTGCTTGTACCTACAGGTAAGCCTATAATAAGGCTTACCTGTAGGCACTGTAAATATGTCCTAAACCTGCACTGTTTAGGAGATATTTACCATATGCGCTTGCGCCGACATCATCGGCACATGCACATTGAAGTAACGTCCCCGCTCGTTCCGTTTTTTCAGCAGGCGCACCGTTACCGGCGGCTCCCAAGCGCATGCACAGGAGTGACATCATCACGGCTCCTGCCAATCGCAGCATCAGAGCCCACGAACCCAGAAATAACTTCATGTTGCCGATCACAGTGGTGTGCAGCAACAGCTTTGATTTAAGGTAAGTATTTCATAATAAGCTAGTATGTGATGCATACCGGCTCATTATGCCTTTGTCTTAAAGGTGTTTTTTTTTTTCCCGGGTTTTTAACCACTTTAAGGTGCACGGTCAGCAGAAACCCACTTTATCACTAGGAGAATTATCAGTACTACTTCTGGCCAGGAAGTTAAAATCAGTATTTTTTTGCTAGAAAATTACTTGGAACCCCCAAACGTTTTTTTTTTTTTTTTATGTATATGTGATCTTTATTCTAAGCAAAAAAAAAAAAAATCGTGATATGTAAACCCTACATATAATCAGTGAAGTGATTGGCCTTGGATGATACACAGAGACAAAACAAATACTACATAAGTTGTACACAATTACCTACTGTCTTCTCTACATTTGTTCACAGTCCAAAATGTATAAAGCTTGCCTTGGCTGCCTCAAAAAAAGGACGGGGAGTTGAAGTTACACTCTGCAGGGCACAGTGAGAAGAGCTCGGAGAGTTGATAGGAGGGAAGAGACACACCCTCCTTCACAGAGCTCACTGGAACAGGCTGTCAATCAGCTGTACATCCCCCCTCTGTCACCATTTTTCTTTTGGTGTCAGGAAAACTTGTCAGAAGTGATTCATGCTGATAGCAGAGGAATGAAGCAGCAGACAAAATGACATTCAGTGCTCTTACTTGAGACATATTAAAACTATAGAAAGATATACTTTGTATATATTTTATGTCTGAGGTTTACAACCACTTTAGCTAAGGGAAATGTATAGAAAAACTAATGGTTCTGCTTTGTTAGGTATTAACATCTTATTTTAGCTAGGCCACACTGCACAATGCCAGGCAGGCTAGGCTCTTTAAATATGATTCTAAGGTTTGTAACAAAATTCAAGAATATTTTATCCTTTCTAACAATATGTTTGTAGATTGTAAGCTCCTTGAGTGCAGGAACTGATGTAACTGAACTATATCTATCTATCTATCTATCTATCTATCTATCTATCTATCTATCTATCTGTCTGTCTATCTATCTATCTATCTATCTATCTATCTATCTAAAAATAATATACTCCACTGCGTAAATCGTAAATTGACGATGCTATATAAGTACTTAAAATAAATAAAATAGTTTCCTTCACCGCGTCAGCCCTGGAAGATTTTACCCCCTTAATGACCAGGCTATTTTTTGCGACAATTGCACTGGCGGGCGACAATGTACCCAAATCAAATTTATATCTTTTTTTCCCCCACAAATAGAGCTTTCTTTTGGAGATATTTGATCACCTCTACGGTTTTTATTTTTTTGTGCTATAAACAAAAAAAGACTGACCATTTTGAAAATAATAAACAGTACTTTTTACTTTCTGCTATAATATATATCAAAAAAATATAAAAAAATATAATGTATTCATCAGTTTAGGCCAATAATTGCTACATTTCTTTGGTAACGAAAATCACAATAAGCATATTATTGTTTTGCGCAAAATTTATAGCATTTACAATATAGGGGATATATTTATGGACTTTTATTTGTTTAATGTCTTTACTGGTAATGTCGGCGAGCTATGATTTTTAGCAGGACTGCGACATTGCAGCGAACAAATCTGACACTTTTTGGGGACCAGTGACATTATTACATTGATCAGTGCTACAAAAATGCACTGATCAATGAATAAATGACACTGGCAGGGAAGGAGTTAACTGTGTTCCCTGGGTGTGTTCTAACTGTGTGGGAGCTGGGATGCCTGGGACAACAAAAAGATCACTGTTCCTAATCACTAGGAATAGCAGATCTCAGATTTGTCCCCTGACAGAATTGGGTTCCCCGTTCTGCCTCTCCTCACTGGGGGTGGCCGGTGGACATCGAGTCTGTTTGCGCAGGAGAGCCGACCTGCCACAGTATATATACTGTGGCTGGTCGGCAAGTGGTTAAAGTATTACTAAACTCACAACAGTAAAATCGGTATGTATATGCAGTAAAGCATTCTTGTTATACTCTCTGTGAAACCTAAGGGGTTAATCTTCTGCATTGTGTAAAAAGGCTGTTTGATCCTGTCTTCTCTGTTCCTCCTGTTCTTCCACTGTCCCCAATACATCTCCTGATAGAAGAGAGCCCTGGGGACAAGCTGCACATGCTCAGTTTGGTGTGTATTGCTAGACAGTTGTATGTTTCTTGCAAGAGTACTAATCAGCACTGTCCAAACAGGGGGTCAGGGGTCCTGCATCTTGATAAGATAGACAGAGCAGAGTGAAAACTCCCTCCTACAAGCTTTAACCTGAAACTGATAAAAGTCACAAGACTGCTGATGAGAAAGGGTATTTAGCAGTTTATATTTACTAAAACTATTGTATTACCATGTTCTGTGTACTATGGAAGACCAGATATAGGGAATGCAGGTCCTGGGTTTAGTAACACTTTAATATAACTGATTCCCTAAGCACTGGTAGGTCCCACTGATCAGTACAAACACTTCTGTCTGTAGAAAGATGATTTGGTGACCACGTGGTGTATGCATGGCTGACCACCATCTAACATCTGTAGGCGCATTTAGAAAATAACCTTATTTTAGCTTAATAACCTGCAAGGGAAGGTTCGACCATTTCCTTATTAACAAAATTACATGAATCTAATAAGCAGGTTGCTTGTATTTTATTAACCATTTCAGGCCTGTGTGCCACAGAGTACTGCTACTCTCTGTGGAATTAGTCAAATGGGCAACTGTGACAGATCCTGATGCTATAGAGGAGGGGCAGATGTGTATAGAAAGAAATGAACCCATCTATGGCCAGCCAAAATAGCACTCGTGGCCGATTTCACATCACTTGGTCTAAGTAGCGTAATCTAGTCCTTGAAGGTGTATATTATTAGGAAATATTTATGGTAGTGGGCAGAAGGGTAGGGAAGGTAGACCACAGGTAGCATACAGAAACTAGACATTGTTCTTATTGAAACAAATGATTTTGAAGCTCAGGTTGTGACTTTCATCCTCTGTTGCACCGTATTGGTTACAACGTTCTGCAGCAGAGCACATATGTAGAATGTGCTGTACTTGGGTTGTGCATTGCCTTGTGTTCTGCCTGCGTTGCAGAATGCAATGAAATCTGATCAGTAAGAACTGGCTCTAGGAGAAGCAAGTAAAATTGTTTTAAATTCAGTGCTGTGTCTAGTCCTTGTTATAGGAAAGGCTGGCAGAAACAAGAACACGCCGAACACTTTTGTTTATGTTCTAGTATTCTCCAAAGCATTCCTGCCATTCATAACATGGAAATTGTCAAATGTGACATGTTAGAAAGCCAGTCATGATAGCTTTCATTTACAAGAAGTGAAGGGGAAAATGGCAATACGTTGTCACCTGTTATAGTATAGTTGGTAAGGCTGAAAAAAGACAAAGTCCATCAAGACCAACGTGTGTGTGTGTGTGTTTTTATGTCAATATTACATTCTATATCCCTGTTTGTTGTGGTTGTTTAGGTGCCTATCTAATAGTTTTTTTTTAAACTATCAATGCTCCCTGCTGAAACCACTGCTTGTGGAAGAGAATTCCACATCCTTACCACTTTTACCATAATGAACACTCTATGCAGTTTAAGGTTAAACCGCTTTTCTTCTAATTTTAGTGAATGACCGTGTGTCTTTTTATGTTCCCTTGCGCGGAAAAGTTTTATCCCTGTTGTGGGGTCACCAGTATGGTATTTGGACATTGAAATCATATCCCATCTCAAGCATCTATTCTCTAGACAGAATAAGTTCAGCGCTCGTGATCTTTCCTCATAACTATGGTCCTCCAGTTCCTTTATTAGCTTTGTTGCCCTTCCTAGGACCCTCTCCAGTTCCAGCACATGCCTCCTGAGGACAGGTGCCCAGAATTAAACAGCATACTTCAGGTGCAGCCAGACCAGAGTCTTGTAGAGTGGGAGAGTTATCATTTTATCTCTGGAGTTGATCCCCTTTTTAATGCATGCCAATATTCCGCTTGCCTTTATAGCAGCAGCTTGGCATTGCATGCCATTGCTGAGCCTATCTACTAGGACTCCCAGGTCCTTTTCCATCCTAGATTCCCCCAGAGGTTCTCCCCCTAGTAAGTAGATTGCATTCATATTTTTGGCACCCAAATTCATTATTTTACATTTTTCTACATTAACCAGTTGCCGACCGCCGCACGCCGATGTACGTCGGTACAATGGCACGGGCAGGCATAAGGACATACATGTACGTCCCTTGCCTCCCGCGGGTCGGGGGCCCGATCGGGCCCCCGCCCGGTGCCTGCGGCGGTCGGTATTCGTTCGGGAGCGATCCCGGACGAGGGGACGGCCATTCATTCATGGCCACCCCCTCGCGATCGCTCCCGACGAATAGAAATCCCCGGTGACATCACTTCCTCTCCTGTAATGTAAACACAGGAGAGGAAGTGATGTATTCTCTCCTCCGTGTCGGTATTTTTCGTTCCGACACGGAGGAGAGCGGATCAGTAAGTTGCACAAACACTCACACACACAGTAGAACATGCCAGGCACACTCACACCCCCCCTTTACCCCCCGATCACCCCCCCAATTACCCCTGCCCCCCAGTCACAGTGACACCAATGTCATTTTTTTTTTTTTTTTGCATTGGTGTCATTTGTGACTGTAATAACTGTTAGGGCAGTTAGAGTTAGCCCCCTTTAGTTCTAATGTACCCCCCTAACCCCCCCAATAAAGGTTTAACCCCGTGATCACCCCCCGTCGCCAGTGTCACTAAGGCTGGGTTCACATTGCAGCGGTTTATGAGAACGAATGTGATTCGCACCGCACTGCAGTGCAAATCACATCCG
The DNA here is from genome assembly GCF_037356315.1 of Lithobates pipiens. Lineage (NCBI taxonomy): Eukaryota > Metazoa > Chordata > Amphibia > Anura > Ranidae > Lithobates > Lithobates pipiens. The sequence goes on from NW_027507791.1 coordinate 89,541,839, forward strand.
ATCTCTGTGCGATTCGAGTTCAGCCATTCGCCGCACCCGCCGCACCCGCCACACCCGCCGCACCCGCCGCAAATTCGCACGGGACCCTTTTTTTGGCCCGCAGCAGAATCGGATCGCATGGGTGTTCACACCATGCGATCCGAGTTTGCAGATCGCACTGCGATATGCGAACTGATCTGGGGGTGTCAGTAACATTTCACTGACACTCCCAGCAGTTCGCATAGGGCAGTGTGAACTGCCGCCGGGAGGCATGCGATGCGGGAACCCGCCGCGGATTCGCGGCGTTTCCGCATCGCTCCAGTGTGAACCCAGCCTAATAAGCGATCATTTTTCTGATCGCCGTATTAGTGTCACAGGTGACGCTAGTTAGGCAGGTAGGTATTTAGGTTCGCCGCAGCTTTTTATAGCGCCAGGGACCCCCATATACTACCGCATAAAGCCCCCTGATTGCCCCCTAGTTAACCCTTTCACCAGTGATCACCATATAACTGTTACAGGTGACGCTGGTTGGTTAGTTATTTTTTTATAGTTTCAGGGCACCCGCCATTTATTACCTAATAAAGGTTTAACCCCCTGATCACCCGGCGGGTGTCATTTGTGACTAATAACTGTTAGGGCAGTTAGGGTTAGCCCCCTTTAGTTCTAAGGTACCCCCCTAACCCCCCCAATAAAGGTTTAACCCCGTGATCACCCCCCGTCGCCAGTGTCACTAAGGCTGGGTTCACATTGCAGCGGTTTATGAGAACGGATGTGATTCGCACCGCACTGCAGTGCAAATCACATCCGATCTCTGTGCGATTCGAGTTCAGCCATTCGCCGCACCCGCCGCACCCGCCGCACCCGCCGCAAATTCGCACGGGACCCTTTTTTTGGCCCGCAGCAGAATCGGATCGCATGGGTGTTCACACCATGCGATCCGAGTTTGCAGATCGCACTGCGATATGCGAACTGATCTGGGGGTGTCAGTAACATTTCACTGACACTCCCAGCAGTTCGCATAGGGCAGTGTGAACTGCCGCCGGGAGGCATGCGATGCGGGAACCCGCCGCGCATTCGTGGCGTTCCCGCATCGCTCCAGTGTGAACCCAGCCTAATAAGCGATCGTTTTTCTGATCGCTGTATTAGTGTCACAGGTGACGCTAGTTAGGCAGGTAGGTATTTAGGTTCGCTGCAGCTTTTTATAGCGCCAGGGACCCCCATATACTACCGCATAAAGCCCCCTAATTGCCCCCTAGTTAACCCTTTCACCAGTGATCACCATATAACTGTTACAGGTGACGCTGGTTGGTTAGTTATTTTTTTATAGTTTCAGGGCACCCGCCATTTATTACCTAGTCTCACTAGTGTACCCCTAAATTTAGGGGTGTCTACTTTCCAAAATGGGGTCATTTGGGGGGGGTTTGTGCCATCTTGGCATTTTATGGCCTTCAAAACTGTAACGCCCTTAGAAAGCCTGAAGGCGGTGCTTGGTTTTCGGGGCCCCGTACGCGGCTAGGCTCCCAAAAAGTCCCACATATGTGGTATCCCCATACTCAGGAGAAGCAGCAGAATTTATTTTGGGGTGTCATTTCACATATGCCCATGGCATGCGTGAGCAATATATCATTTAGTGACAACTTTGTGAAAAAAAAAAAAAAAAAAAAAAAGTTTGTAATTTTCCCGCAACTTGTGGCAAAATATAAAATATTCCATGGACTCAACATGCCTCTCAGCAAATAGCTTGGGGTGTCTACTTTCTAAAATGGGGTCATTTGTGGGGGTTTTGTGCCATCTTGGCATTTTATGGCCTTCAAAACTGTAATAGGTAGTGAGGAGTGAAATCAAAAAATTACGCCCTTAGAAAGCCTGAAGGCGGTGCTTGGTTTTCGGGGCCCCGTACGCGGCTAGGCTCCCAAAAAGTCCCACATATGTGGTATCCCCGTACTCAGGAGAAGCAGCAGAATTTATTTTGGGGTGTCATTTCACATATGCCCATGGCATGCATGAGCAATATATCATTTAGTGACAACTTTGTGTAAAAAAAAAAAAAAATTTTTTTTTTTGTCATTATTCAATCGCTTGAGGCAAAAAAATAAAATATTCAATGGGCTCAACATGCCTCTTATCAATTTCCTTAGGGGGTCTACTTTCCAAAATGGGGTCATTTGGGGGGGTTTTGTACTGCCCTGCCATTTTAGCACCTCAAGAAATGAGATAGGCAGTCGTAAACTAAAAGCTGCGTAAATTCCAGAAAACGTACCTTAGTTTGTAGATGTGACAACTTTTGCGCAAACCAATAAATATACAATTATTGACTTTTTTTTTACCAAAGACATGTGGCTGAATACATTTTGGCCTAAATGTATGACTAAAATTGAGTTTATTGGATTTTTCTAATAACAAAAAGTAGAAAATATCATTTTTTTTCAAAATTTGCGGTCTTTTTACGTTTATATCGCAAAAAATAAAAATCGCAGAGGCAATCAAATACCATCAAAAGAAAGCTCTATTTGTGGGAAGAAAAGGACGCAAATTTTGTTTGGGTACAACATTGCATGACCGCGCAATTACCAGTTAAAGCAGCGCAGTGCCAAAGTGTAAAAAGACCTCTGGTCATTTACCAGCAAAATGGTCCGGTCTGAAAGTGGTTAAACCTCATTTGCCATGTAGTTGCCCACCCCACTAATTAGTTCAGATCTTCTTGCAAGGTTTCCACATCCTGCACAGAAATGATTGCCCCGATTAGCTTAGTATTGTCCACAAATACAGAGATTGAACTGTTTATCACACCCTCCAGATAGTTTATGAATAAATTAAATAGGATTGTTCCCAGGAAAGAATCCTGGGGGATCCCACTTTCCACCCCTGACCATTCAGAGTATTCCCCATTTATAACCACCCTCTGAACTTGCCCCTGAAGCCAGTTTTCAATCCATGTACTCACCCTATGGTCCATGCTGACAGACCTTACTTTGTACAGTAAATGTTTATGGGGTACTATTGTACTTTCATGCCAATAGTTGAGATGATTCAGCGATTTTCACACAGTAGTACGCTGTTAGGAAGGCTGTTGTCATTGGTGAGAGGCTTTGGAAGCCAGTGTCATTGGTATAGTGTGTCAGGATGGCCACCATACCAGTGGCATCAGTGACATATGCACTTCTTGAATAAAGCAATGTAATGGTAAAAACTTAGGGACATTTGGAAACCACTTTTGTTTTTATGTTATTACAGTGTTGGGGGCAATAAACAAGGATGGTTGATTGTACAATATCATATAAGCAATCTATTAAAACATAAAAAGTAACAACTGTGAGGAAAGAACACCATCTTTACTTTGGGGCACAGTGTACAGAGTGATTGATTGAATTTAAGGGGCACTCGCGCCCCTACTCCCCCCACTGGTTTGTATTCAAATCTGGATTGTAAGGAAGTGGTCCCAGGAAAATGTACAAGTCCTGGGAACACTCCTCTGCTAAACAGACATCCCTGTTTCATGAAACAGTTCTCTATGGAGAGAACTCTGGCACGGTTTGTAGTCACAGTGCAGCAAACCATATCGAATAAGAATTGAACTGTGCCTGCGACCACCTGTTCCTAGTAGTCCTGGGCACAGTAGGATTAGCCGGCCCTGGGTATGGTTTAGAGCACTAACACTAAACAAACACACCAGCCCAAGGGGCTGAACCATGCCTAGCCTAGGACCGGTTCTAAGTGCTAGTGAGTGTGCCCTTAACTTGGCTTCAGCAAAGGTACACACTGGATTTTATTTTTAGTAAAACACAGCATTTCAATGCTGGTATGGAGTATGTTGGCAAACATACATTATTAATAATAATAACTTGACATGCATTGAAACGGTTGTCATTGTAGAAACAATGTTTCCAGGCCTTCAGACATTAGGGACATTAATACTTGAACTGGAGCAAACTTTCAGAGTAACACTATGTAGTCTTCTCTATCTTGCTATTCACGCCTGCACCTTGTCAGAGCTATGGATATGTGAAATGCTGTGTATTCCTCTTTGGAAACAACTTGCTTATATATACATTTCATGTTTTTTAATAATAAAAATCGACCGAAGGGCTCAAAAGCAAATATGACAAGCTCATATAAGCTGCACAAAATAAATAGTTTGCATTTAACATTTGAAGTATTTGATATAGTCTATATAGCTTTTCTATCTTGGAAACGTCCTGCTCATATGCCTCTTATGTAACTTTTGCAAAAATCTATATGGGGAAAAAGGAGAGTGAGTGAGTCGGGGTGCAACTCCAGCTAAAATCAATAGGCGAGTTTCTAAAGCAGTCTATGAACAATTTATAAGACTCAAAAAGTCTGCAGCAGTTTTTCCTCCAGTCTATATTGTCTTAAGCATTTGAGTTTATTGGGTTACTCACATAACATATAAGCATCACTTAAGCCTCTTATTTTGAGATGAGCAACATTGTTCTTGTGTTTCAGTGCATGTGTAGGCCTAGCTGAAGCTAAAGGTATCAGAAAAAGCAGTAAAGGCAGCTAAGGTCTACCTGATGTGCTAGCAGTTGTTTTCTAAAGATGGTATAGCTACACCTTAAACTTTATATGCTGAGAGGATTGCAACTAAATACTATAATTTTAAAGAAGAACTTCACAAAGTGTTAGGTAGCAGCTTATACCTGAACCTTACTGGAAATGGACCTTTCCTCTCCCTGTAGCACAATAGTTGTCTGCCAGTTTACTCTCAGTCACTTCTCTCTATTGTTTGAGTTGAAATAGTTGCCCCATATAATTCTATAGGGGTGACTGCTTTGATTTAAATAATGCAGAGTGTCAGAGGTCTGCAGACAGCAGTCAGATAAGGCATTTTTTGACTATTTTAAAATTTATTAAAAGTGGAATTTGGGTGACTGGTTGAAGGAGTTCCAACTTGCATATCAGAGGAAGATAAAAAACAAGCGGATGTTGATTTGCAGCAGTTTGTAAGCTATCTTGGTAGTGTGAGGCGCATATGAAAAAAAGTAAAACGAAAACACCACCCACTGTTTTTTTTTTTTTTTTTATTTATTCAAAAATTGTTTTAAATACTGCTAGTTTGAATATGCAAAGTATACCTTCATTTAATTTGCACACTGGAATTTAGGTTGTACCAGCAGGTGTCCTCCCTGTATCCAGCGATGCGATCCTGAGTCTGGCTCGGGCTTACCGCTCTTGGTGCTAGGGAGGTTAAAAAAACATTTTTTTTTCTTCTTTATTTTACTTTTTATTTTATATTTTGGGCTGTCTTTTAAAAACAAAAACATGGGGCACTTTTATTCCCATTACAAGAAATGTAAACATCCCTTGTAATAGAAAAAAAGCACAGGACCTCTTAAATATGAAATCTCACAAAGACCTCAGATCTCACATTTACCTTAAAATGCAATAAAAAAAAAAAAATGTCACTTGAAAAAAATTAAATTCTCTATCAGTGCCCATAAGTGTGGCATATTAGTGCCACCTAATCAGTGCCACCTCATCAATGCCCACCAGTTCAGCCTATCAGTCCTCATCAGCGCACATCAGCGAAGGCGAAAAATTACTTAGTTACAAAATTCACTGAAAACTATTTGTGTGAAGAAAATGCAAAAAAATTTGTTTGGGTACAGTGTAGCACGACTGTGCAAATTTCATTCAAAGTGCCACAGCGCTGAAAGCTGAAAAATGGTTGGGCAGGAAGGGGATGTAAGTGCCCTGTAGGCAAGTCGTTAATACATAATACCAGTTATGGTGGACCTATAGTGTAAATTTAGGAGACTTTTATTTTTATTGTTTTTTTTCTTTATTCACTCCAAATCTTATAAATAATTAGAGCACATGGCACATCTTTTTCAGTTAGTAATGGTAGTTCTGCATCCCTCCACTGCCTGGCCCTATAATCTATGCCAGTGCAGAGGTCCACAGTGTGGGCGAAACTCCTGAACATCACTCTCCGAGGATCTATGGAAGAGACCAGGTTACCATTGTATGAGTACAGTTATTACAAGGACCAGTTTTGTGCTCTTCCTTGCACTAGAGTTTTTCTAGTTTACAGTATAAGTCTTCTATAAGCACTTCTGGGGAACTTTTACTGAACACTGTTTCTTATTTTTGCATTATATGCATCTTGTCACACCCAAAAATAATATTGCACTCATACAATGAGTAAAGATGTCTGAAAAGCACTCTGGTTTCTTGGGTTTCCAGATAATGGCTCTGACCCCCATACCTTGAAGTGTTGCTTTTGTCAGAATGTAAAGTAAAGCTTTAAAGATGGAGCTGGCTAGGGTTTGATTTTAAATACTATCTATGTGTCTCTTGTTGATGATTTATAGTTTCCTATAGAAGTGATGGGTGCCAGATCAAGAAGTGAGGGACGATCTCCCCAACAGGGTCTTGCAGAGCATGTCAAACCTCATACACTTCTTCTCTTCCTCCCCTCCCCTACAGTCTACAGTATATACACCGTGAATGTATATAAATGTAAGGCATGTAAGAAACCACTGGTTGCTTATTGAACTGTCCACTATATACCAAAAATGAAATATCTGATTCCGTGGACTAACCCTTTAACAGTCTATTCTTTTAGGGCAGGGTAATTGCTGCAAATGTTTCTTTTTTGTATTATTTGTATCTTTTTTGTAATTGATACAAATGTTGCATGTAAGTATGTGTTTAGACATGCTCAGTACTAGCCCAAACCTGTCTAAGCTATCCCACCAGGGACCAAGGCATTCACTGTCACGCGTATACATGCCTCTTATATATGCACAGCTGAAGGGCAGGGAATGCCTTGGCCTCTTATGGTTGGTGGTCCGCAGTGACAGCTTACTGATGGGATAGGTCAGGCAGGTTTGGACTAATATCTGAACCCACCTGAGCTCATCCCTTGTTGCAAGCACTTTAGAGTTGGAGTAACTCAAACTGTATGTTTGTGGTATTTGAGGCTTTATTTCCTAATACAGTAACTAGTAAAATCCAATGGAAAATACTTGATATTTCTTTCTTGCAGTAAGCAAAGCATTTGAGTGATTGTATACATGAAACCATGAAAAACTGTTCTTATGGCTGATACATGTACAATATCTTGTGGTGAGCAAAAGTTTATTAACCATTTCAGCCCCGGAAGATTTTACCCCTTAATGACCAGAGCATTTTTTGTGATTCGGGACTGCGTCAATTTAATTGCCAATTGAGCGGTCCTGCGACGTTGTACCTAAACAAAAATGTATGTCCTTTTTTTCCCCACAAATAGAGCTTTCTTTTGGTGGTATTTGATCACCTCTGGGGTTTTTATTTTTTGCGCTATAAGCAAAAAAAAAGAGCCTCAATGTTGGATAAAAACAATATTTTTTACCTTTTTGCTATAATAAATATCCCCAATAAATATAAATATATAAAAAAAATCCTTTTTCAGTTTAGGCCGATATGTATTCTACATATGCTTGGTAAAAAAATTGCAATAAGTGTATATTGATTGGTTTGCGCAAGTTATAATGTCTACAAAATAGGCAATAGATTTATGGCATTTTTATTATTTATTTTTTTTGAGTAGTAATGGTGGGGATCTGCAATTTCAGCAGGACTGCGACATTGCCGTGGACAGATCGGACACTTTTGACACTATTTTGGGACCACTGACATTTATACAGAGATCAGAGCTAAAAATAACCACTGATTACTGTGTAAATGTCACTGCCAGGAAAGGGGTTAAACACTAGGGGGCAATGAAGGGGTTAATTGTGTTCCCTCAGTGTATTCTAACTGTAGGGTGGATGGGCTACCTAGGACATGACAGAGACCACTGCTTCCAATGACGGGGAGCAGTAGATGTCACTAGGCAGACAGAGAATTGCTTTGTTTTACATAAGCATCTGCCCATTCTGCCTCTCCTTGTTGTGATCGCGGGCCACCTGTGGACATCGGATCCACATGCATGTGCGTGCCCACTAGCCCTATATTACGAAGGAATGTATGGGTGCCCCCTTTTGCGCACCTGTGCCATTCTCCTGACTTACATTGGCATGCGGCGGTTGGGAAGCGGTTAAGGGGATCCCTGATATTTGGGAAACTTTTGAAGGTAGGCAGTGCCTAGATCTGACTTTACTGGCTATAAGCTTTTTGCTGGATCCATGATTTACTGATTAAAAAAAAAGACTTTACAATCAATTTAACCACTTAAGCCCCGGACCAATTTGCAGCCAAAGGGCTAAGCCTCTTTTTTGTGATTTGGCACTGACAATTGTGTGATCGTGCGACGTGGCTCCCAAACAAAATTGGTATCCTTTTTTTCCCACAAATAGAGCTTTCTCTTAGTGGTATTTGATCACTTCTGCGGTTTTTATTTTTTGCGCTATAAACAAAAATAGAGCGACAATTTAGAAAAAATGCAATATTTTTTACTTTTGCTATAATAAATATCCCCCAAAAATATCTAAAAAAAATTTTTTTTCCTCAGTTTAGGCCGATACGTATTCTTCGACATATTTTTGGTAAAAAAAAAATGGGGGATAGTTTTATAGCATTTTTATAAATTTTTTTTTTTTTTTTACTAGTAATGGCGGCGATCAGCAATTTTTTTTTACATTTTTATTGTGACTGCGATATTATGGCGGACACATCGGACATTTTTGACACATTTTTGTTACCATTGTCTTTTATACAGCAATCAGTGCTATTTAAATGCACTGATTCCTGTGTAGATGACATTGGCAGTGAAGGAGTTAACCACTAGGGGGCAGTGTAGGTGTTATGTATGACATTATGTGTTTTTTTTATTGTAGGGGGCGTGGCCTGGCATGTGACTTCACTGATCATCTTTCCCTATAAAAGGGAACAGACGATCGTTGACAGCCCCACTAGGAAGCACGGGGAGAGGTTTGTTTACACAGACCTCTTCTCGTTCTTAAGCTCTATGACCCAATCGCGGGACACCAGCGGAGATCGGGTCCACTGGTCCTGCAGCCACGGTCACAGAACTCAGGACCGAGTGGTTAAGACACTCCACACAGGCATTACATTTCGACACTCAGTCACTGAGGGTACCCACTGTGACACCCGGGACTACACAAACTACCCTTTGAGCCAGTTCACATTGAGGCAGCACGACTTGCAACGCGACTGCCTCAGGAAGTCAATGCAAGTCACCTCAAGTCACCCCCAAAGTAGTATAGGAACCTTTTTCTAAGTCGGAGCGACTTGAGTCGCTCCTATTAGGACGGTTTCATTGTACAGAACGGAACGCGACTTGTCAAGGGCTAAGTCGCCTGACAAGTCGTCTCAGTGTGAACCGGCTCTTAATATATGAGTACAAAGCAGTGCTGTTCAATGTTAAGTGACTTTTATTTGCAGCATCTGTTCAACAGTTCACTCTGTGACACTCATTTTGTTCAGATATTATATATTCAGCCTGTAGTAAAGGTCATTTTTCTCTGATGCACATATGCATTTGAGCCTTACTGATTAATCCCATCTCATACTATTATGGAAAGCATTTTTAAATCACTAGAGATGAACAATCTTAGGGCTTGGTCACCCTTTAAAACCTGTGTTGATTTGCATTTGTTCACTTCAGATTTGTCTCCTTAGGGTTGATTTACTAAGACTTGAGAGTGCAAAATCTGGTGCAGCTGTGCATGGCAGCCAATCACCTTCTAAGTAGTTTGTTCAATTAAGCTTTGACAATAAAACCTGGAAACCGATTGGTCCAGAGCTGCACCAGATTTTGCACTCTCCAGTTTTAGTAAATCAATCTGTTTTCTTAATTTTTTTTTTGGTATGTTTTATAAAGCTTTTTGGCATGTTATAATTCCATTAAGTATGCTTCATTTCTGCATTATTAGACTTGATAAACTTTATCACATGTTTGTTTTAAATGTATACAATACTGCATTCATCCTGACTCTTATAATTAATAACAAATGCCTAATAAGCATCTATAAATTATAATAAGTACTAATATCACTGAACAATATCAAAAATATTCCTCACTGATCCAGGGGCGGACTGACCATTGGGCCACTCGGGCACTGCCCGAGGGCCCCATGCCACTAGGGGGCCCCATCAGGGTTGCCAGCCTCAGTAAAAGCAGGGACAGTATGTAAAAATTTGAGTTTTATTTTACATCTGTCTCTGAAATGTCCCTTACCGACATCCTTTTGGACTAAAAATCCCGAGATTATAGCTGCCCCACCTCTCCAGTACCTTCTCAGCCAATAGAAACATATCTGTGTATACTGTGTGATTGTATACTGTGTGTATGTGTTTATGTATACTGTGTGGCCCCATAATCTCTGATTGCCTGGGGGCCCCATAATCTCCTATTGCCCAGGGGCCCCATGAGTTGTCAGTCCGCCCCTGCACTGATCCCAGCGCTCAAAGAAAAGGAAGTTATCAAAATCCAATTGTAAGCTGCTATCATAAACTAAAATCATAAATCACATAAATATATAGTATAAATCATCCTTTACCGCTTCATCATATAAAATATACTATATTGACAGCGCTAAATATTCAATAAATTTCAAAACAATGATTTTCAAGGAATCCACCAAAAAAGCTTTTTGAAGCCCAAAAACGTGATTATGAACTATCCACAGTGTTCACAAGGTGAGGAAAAAAAGTCCATCTCCAAGCCAGAGACACCAGTGCAAAGAAGCTTCACAATCGGTGACACCCCTTATGGTAAAAACATTTTTCACATATATTTATGTGATTTATAAATTATAATACCTTTCAAAAAATTTTATGGATCAGCTAAAGTGTCCCTATGCTTTGATTCAATTCAGTGAATGTGAGCCTCTGTTGCCTTCTCCTTGATAGCCATTGATCTTCTGTGGGGCTTGAGGTCTGGGTTGAGCTGAGATCCATGTAGTCTGCACCACTGAGCCATTGCCTGTTTGTCTGGACATCCAGTCACGTTCATATCTTTGTAAGTGTATTTATTATATGTGCTTTTGAATGTCATAATAAGATCATGTAAAATCTGGTAAAATTTAATATAAATTTCATTATGCATTTTCTTTTGCTTTTTTGATGTATGCAGGATTGCTTCCACTTCCTTATTCCCTGATGAAGAATTTATACAAGTTGAAACGCGTTAGTTTGACTTGGTGGATAGGCAATTTATTTTAATATTTTCACGTATCCCTGCAGTATATGTATATTGTAGGGATGGTATAAGATCAGGGCGTGAAGTGTCTAGACCAGACAATTTTAAATCTGTTCAATAAAAGTTTTTTTTTTTTTTGCATTTTATACACCAAATTGTAATTGTGTGATTTCTATTGCTGCAACAAAGTCCCATGGGAGATATCTTTTGTCATATGCATTTGAGCCCGACTGATTAATCCCATCTCATACTATTATGGAAAGAGTCTTTAAATTGCTAGAATTGAACAATCTAAGGCCCCTTTCACACTGACGTCCCGTTCAGGCCCGCCTGTCAGTTTTTCAGGCGGACCTGAACGGGTGCTCCATAGAGGTCTATGGAGCGTCGGATGTCAGCGGTGACATGTCCGCTGACATCCGACCCGCTCCGATCCGAAAAAGTGTAACGGAGGAAAATGCTATTTTTCCATCCGTCTGCGGATCGAATCGGGTGACGACGGGCACTGCGGTCCGTCGTCATCCGATCTCCCATAGTGGAGAGCGGCGCTGTGACAGGTCTGTCCCTGCGCAGTGTGCAGAGACGGACCTATCATCTCCCTGCTCAGCGGGGATCGACGGAGTGATCCCCGCTGAGCAAACGGATATCCACGGGGCGGATCAGAACTGATCCGCCCCGTGTGAAAGGACCCTTAGGGCTTGGTCTCCTTTTTTAAGACGTGTTGATCAGCATTTGTTCACTTCAGATTTGTCTCTTTAGGGTTGATTTACTAAGCATGGCAGCTAATCGGCTTCTAACGTCAGTTTTTTCAATTAAGCTTTGACAATAAATCCTGGAAACTGATTGGTTTGTATGCAGAGCTGCACCAGATTTTGCACTCTCCAATTTTAGTAAATCAACCTGTTTTTCTTCATTTATTTATTTTTTTGGTATGTTTTACCAAGTTTTTTGGCATGTTACAAACAAGAACACATGCTCTATAAACTGTAGCAGTATAGATATTTTACAAGCATGCAAAATCTGTACCAGATCATGCTTCAAAGACCATGTACAATCTAATTCAAGCATACATATGTACGTGATTTCTGTCAGAATTGCATTGTTACAAAAAGATATTTTATGCTGGTACTAGGCTCGGTTCACACTACTGTGACACCAAAGTTATACAACTTTGCTCTGCGACTTGATCTGACTTGGATGCTATTTAACAGCCTGTACAAGGACTGAAATCGCACCCAAAATGGACCAAAGTAGTGCAGGAACCTTTTTTTAAAGTCGGGGCGACTTGTGTAGTATCAGTTCAGAAAGTTCTCCTGTGTCACAGAAGTGTGAACCAAGCCTGAATGGTGTGGACTCTGTTGTCATCTACCATGATACAGTAATCAACACAATACAGAAATGTTTTTTTACTTATACAGGTCAATGGGGATGCAAAAGTAGCTCAAAGCATGTTATATGCACCTGTCAAAAAATTCAGCTTGATATCTCAAACTGATCTCAAATGGAAGGGGAATACACCTGAATATTCCCCTTAGTGATGCATCCTCTTTTTTGTTATACCTTTTGAAGTTTCCACAACTATCCGATCAGTACTAATCATGCCTTTTACTGTTTTAGATAAAAGACAAGAAATTATATGTACTTGCTTTAGTCTGTACTTGTTTTGCAAGGTCTCTTCCAGGTTACAGTGCTCTAGGGTTTCCCCCTGTGTGCTGTGCTAGGAGTGGAACATGGGCTGACTCTGCATGTTTTACTGAAGAGTTTTTTTTTTTCTTCTCCAAGCACATAAGGTCTTATTACACTGGGAAATATCTGGAGCAGGCTTCTGCAAGGATTTCTCTTTCATTTGAGATGCTTTGCATGGGTCCAGACCCTGTGGGTTGAAGGAAGGCCTTTTGATCCTTGAGGACATTATTATCCTAACCCTTTCTGCGTGGGACACAAGAGATAGGACACATTGGACTGTAGACAAGTACATCCAATGGACTAAAAGTTGCAGTCCCTTACCTGGTGCAGAGAAAACACAAGAACCTTTTGTTTTGTGGAAGCTACTTTACCATGTGAGAGGATCAGATAGGGAAGGTCTGAGCATTCATCCACGCACTGCCAGCCACGGAACTCATACTAAATTTTCTTTTGGGTATTCCATGCTCTCATCTTTCAAATCAATAAAGCCCTAAAAGGTATTCAAGCACTGAATTACCCATTTTGTCAAGAATCTGAGTGAATCTGCTTTGGGACAGGGTTATCTTAAACTAGTTGTAAAGCCCAAACATTTTTTACCTTAATGCATTCTTTGCATTAAGGTAAAAAATGTTTAGGTGTCGGCATCTCCCCTCGACCTCCCCTTTTACTTACCTGAACCCTCATTTGACCCAGCGCCATGCACATCTGCAGCTCTTCTCTCCCCTCACTTCCGGGTCTCACTGGCTTTGCTGGGGCATCGGGAGCCATTGGCACCCAGTGACGCCAAGTTCCGCTATCTGTGTCAATGGACGCAGCAGCAGGGCTTGGGTACCAGCATGCACGAGTGCCCTCATGGGAAGCGGCTGTCCATGGGGGCACTGGACAGAGGGGAGGGACCAGGAGCACCGGCTTGGGACCCAAAAATAGGAGGCCACTCTATGCAATGGAATTGCACAGAGCAGTTAAATATAGACATGTTTGTTATTTTTTTTAAACAATTCCCTTTTACAATCACTTTAATTGTAGGTTCTCCTTGTAAAGGCCCAACTTAGTGGAGGCATTGCCAGAGAAAAAAAGTGTACAGGGTACGGATTCTAGTTTACACAGGTACAAAGAATATTAACCACTTGAATACGGGGCACTTATACACCCTTCCTACCCAGACCAATTTTCAGTTTTAGGTGCTTCCGCATTCAAACTCATGCCAATTACTCATGCAACACTGTACCCAAACAACATTTTTATAATTATTTTCACACAAATTGAGATTTCTTTTGGTGGTATTTAACCACTTACAGACCGGACCATTTTGCTGGTCAAAGACCAGACCACGTTTTGCGATTTGGCACTGCGTCGCTTTAACTGACAATTGCGCGGTCGTGCGACGTGGCTCCCGAACAAAATTGACGTCCTTTTTTTCCCCCCACAAATAGAGCTTTATTTTGGTGGTATTTGATCACTCCTGCGGTTTTTATTTTTTGCGCTATAAACAAAAAAAGAGCGACAGCATTATTTTTAACTTTTTGTTATAATAAATATCCCCCAAAAATATATAAAAAATAAATTTTTTCCCTCAGTTTAGGCCGATACGTATTCTTCTACATATTTTTGGTAAAAAAAAAATCACAATAAGCGATTATTGATTGGTTTGCGCAAAAGTTATAGCGTTTACAATATAGGGATAGTTTTATAGCATTTTTATTAATAATTTGTTATTATTATTTTTTTTACTAGTAATGGCGGCGATCAGCGATTTTTATTGTGACTGCGACATTATGGTGGACACATCGGACATTTTTGACACATTTTTGGGACATTTTTGGGACCATTGTCAGTTATACAGCAATCACTGCTATATAAATGCAGTGATTCCTGTGTAAATGACACTGGCAGTGAAGGGGTTAACCAGTGGATGGTAGTGTAGGGGTTAAGTGTTCCCAACGGTGTGTTACTAACTGTGGGGGGTTGGACTTTCATTTAGTGAACACTGATCTCTGCTCCAATCACATGGAACAGAGATCAGCATCACTAGTTGCTAGGCAGAATGGAGAAATTCTGTTTACAACGGCATGTCTCACGGGACGGCCGAATGGAGAAGATCGCGGGTATCGAGTCCGTGGGACCCGCGACTGGACTCACGGGGGGTCCTGACTGGCAGGGCGGCATTGAAAATTGGACGTACCTGTATGCCAATATGCCTGCCCTTGCCATTCTGCCGACGTACATCGGCGTGCGCTGGTCGGGAACCGGTTAATCACTGCTGAGTTTTTTTCTTTTTTGTGACAACCTGTAAGTGAAAAAAAGAGTTAAAGTTTTGAAAAAGAAAAACTTTTTTTTTTTTAGTTTCTATGAAAAAATGTTGCAAATAGGTAATTTTTGTTCAGAATTTGGGCTAAAATCTACACTGCTGCATATCTTTGGTAAAAATAACCCAAATAAGTATATATTATTTGGTCTGTGTGATAGTTATAGAGTCTACAAGCGATGCCGCAAATCATTGAAAATTGATCACACCTGTGTATTGACGGCCTATCGTTTCTTGAGGGCCTGAAATGTCAGGAAAGTACAAATACCCCCAAATTACCCTTTTTGAAAAGTAGATAGTCCAAGTATTTTGGTGGTATGGTGTTTTTTTTTTAAAAGGGGTTTTTTTTTTCTTTTCCCTAAAGCACCTCAAAGAAGTTGCTTGCAGGATTTTTTTGACGTTTTACCAGCGCCTCACGGTGAAAGCACTTTACAGGTGCTATTTTTAGCGATAAAGTGCCTGAGAAATGCCTCCAGTGTGAAAGGGGTATATGCTTTTTTTTGTGAACTGTTAAATAGATGGTTTTGGTTCTGCTATATCATTTGTTCCTGTTCGGATCTATGGACTTCAGCAAGGAACATGAAAACTGTTACCGCCAACACCTCCCGCACTGTCAGTGTGAAAGGGCTTTTACATTCCTGGAATGGCAGGATTGCTAACTCACATTTTGCTTGTGTCCTCAACCAAACTATCAAGTCATCAAATGGCTGATGTCATAACTGATCACATGTGCAGCACCATAGCAGTTGCAGATGAAAACAGAAGCAGCTTCCTTGGCAGTAAAGAATAGGAGGGCTTAATTACGTTTTAAGGCTGTCAACAGATCATGGCAGTGCCTAAAAATAGAGAGAAACAGCTTGTGCAGGGCAGGATGAGACAGTGTATTGCTGGATTTTAAACAGTATAGACTCCTTATTTTCAATGTTTTACATAGCTATACCTGCAAAAGAGATCATCCTGAGGTGATCTAGCACGACTTAATTTTCTGACTAAAGTTCCTCTTTCAGTTAATACATCCTCAGTTCAAACAGTTAACATTTTTGAACACCGTAGGGAAGAGTTTTGCCTGGTACACACGATGAGATTATCAGACAATTGATCGTCCAGTTTTTCCTTTGCATGCTAATCTCTTATTTAAAAAATATAGCGTTGGCTAAAGTTACGAAAATTCTCGTATGACAGAATAAAAATTTGGAAGTGATTTAATGTGTTTGTATTGTTTTTTTTTTTAAACGACAACTGTACTGATTAAACAAAAAATGTACGATCTGGTATCGTATGAGAAAAGTTTTCATCCATGTCTGATCAGATAATATTGAATGAACTGTCGTGATCGTCTCTCGAAAGCGGTGTACGAACGATCTGATTATTGTACGATCACGTCAAAAGTGGTATTTTTGGAATGATTTTCTAATCGTGTGTACGGGTCTGATGTCAGTTTTTTTTTTAATTTTTATTGCAGACTGGGGGGTTGATTTACTAAAACTGGAGAGTGTAAAATCCTGGTGCAACCCTCCATAGAAACCAATTGGCTTCCAGATTTTTTTTTTGTCAATGCTTAATTGAAATAGTTGAAGTTTGAAGCTGTTTGGCTACCATGCACGTCTACACCATATTTTGCACTCTCCAGTTTTAGTAAATCAACCCCAGTGCTCTTATTAGGTTAAACTTTCCCCATTAATTCCTCTGAGAAAAGGAAGCTATTAGAAAATCTCTTCCACAGGGACACAAACTGTAACAAAATGTTGCTATTTTTAACTACCTGAAATCCACGCTATGGCCAAATGATGGCCACGACGCGGATGTGAATTTCCGGGAGGCCCCTTACCATGGGACCGATGTCCCTTTAAGATAAGCCGGTGATCGTCTTTTTTTCTTTTTCGCTGTCAGCGTGAAGAGAAAGGGAAAAAAATGGATCATTGAGCTTTTGTTTAAATCATGTGATCAGCTGTCATTGGCTGACAGCTGATCACATGATTTAAACAAAATCTCAGTGAAACCTTTTTTCTTTCTTTCTCTTCACGCTGACAGTGGAGTAGAAAAAAAGCCGATCACCGGCTTATCTTAAACGGACATCGGTCCCTAAGAGGAAGAGGCAATTATGCCTCCTTTAAACCGACCAACAGTGCCCACAAGTGCCACCTATCGATACCCACCTGCAGTGCCAATCAGTGTCACCTAGAAGTGCTGCCTATCAGTGTAATCGATCAGTGCCACCTATAGGTGCCAATAAATGCCGCCTCATCAGCGTACATCAATGACAGACAAAAATGACCCGTTATAAAATTTTAACGCAAAAACAACAAAAAAAAAATTCTGTCTCTTTAATTTAAAAAGAAAAAACTGCAGAGGTGATCAAATACCACCAAAATAAAGCTCTATTTGTGGGGAAAAAAAATATAAAAATTTAATTTGTGTACAGCGTTGTATGACCGCGTAATTGTCATTCAAATTGCGACAGCCCTGAAAGCTGAAAATTGGTCTAGATAGGAGGGGGGTTTAAGTGCCCAGTAAGCAAGTGGTTAATGACCGATTTATTAAATGCTTAAAGGGGTTGTAAACCCTTGTGTTTTTTCACCTTAATGCATCCTATGCATTAAGGTGAAGAAACACCTGGCAGTCACCTGCCCCCTGTTTTACTTACCTGAGCCCTGGAATTTCACCTGACGGAGGCGTGCTCTTCCTTGGCCCGGGGTTCTTAGCTCTTGATTGGATAGATTGATAGCAGCGCAGCCAATCAAATCCAATGAAGCATGAGCCGGGGGCGGGGCCGAGTTCAGCATTTGTGTCTATAGAGGGAAACGCTGGACTCGAGAGCAAGTCCGCAAGGTAACGCCCCTGGAGAGCACTTCTCATAGGGGGTTATCTGATAAGAGGAGGAGCCGTGAGAGCCGCAGAGAGACCCCAGAAGTCCGTGTTTGGGGCCACTGTGAGCAAAACTAACTGCACAGTGGAGAGAAGTATGATATGTTTGTTATTTTAAAAAAAAAGTACCTTTACAATCGCTTTAAAGTGGGATTCCAGTAAAAAATCTATCTCCCCTTAATTTTTTTGTTAAATAACATAACATTTTGTAATAAGCACTTTTTGGATTGCTAAGTGCCTGATTAGAAACAACCGTCTAATGCAGACATTCAGCAACCCTCCTGTCTGTGACTGACAACACAGCTCTGTGCTGCAGAATGTGTCGGTCTTTTCTGAATGCTTATTATTGCATTGTCAGTGTCTGCTCCTCCCCTTCCAGCTCCATCCGCGCCTCCCATTCCAACCTGCCATGTCTGTGTCTTGTCACCCACAGGCCCATTGACCACAGTGCAGCAGACACACATCACTTCCAGAAGTGACTGTCCTAGCTCTGAATGTACATGCCCACTGGCTGCCGTTTGTTTCAGAAGGTAGAGGCTTATGGTCATGTGACAGGGAAGAAATAGTCTCAAACAAAGGTGGAAAAATTAAAAGTGCTTGGAACCATTTAGGACTACATGGGTTTACAACACGTATTAAATTATTTTCATTAAAACATATCTATGGTGAAAATGTATTTCCACATTGTATTTCAATTATTTCTAGCCTGCTCATCTTAATCTGAATGATCTTAAAGGGTAAGTTCAATTTAGAGCTAAACACAACCTCCCCCATACTGCTTTCTTCGGGTACCTTCAGATACGGCACTACACTTTTACTATCACCCCAACTCTTCAGTTCTCCATACCTTCCCCATTTTAAAGAGTAATATTCTAAATTCTTCTGACAAACTCTCATTGTGGAAACATGGCTACATGCGTAAATGGGAAGAAAATCTTGGGGGGGGGGGGAACTGTCTCCTGAACAAGTACTGTATGGTCTTGTGCAGCTAAAAGCTCTATATGTACACTTTATAAAGAAAACACTTATAAGCTGCTCTTTTGCTGGTACCTAACACCATCTCGCTTACGCGCCATATACCCATCCGCTTCAGATCGCTGTTGGAGATGTCTTCAAGACCGGGGCACATTACTCCATATTTATTGGAACTGCCCAGCTCTCCAGCCCTATTGGCGTTCGGTACAGGGGCTTCTCCATCAGCTGTTTGAGGTAGATATCCACCTCTCCCCTAAGCTGTTTCTACTCGACCTTCTCCCTCCTAAACTTCCCGGATTAGCAAAAAAAACTGGCCACACGTATACTCACAGTGGCAAGGTGCTTAGTGGCGCTGCACTTGAAAAATCGACACCACTCAACACTTTCAGACCTCTATGCCAGAATTAAAGATGTAGAGCTCATAGATTCTATGTTAGCCCGCTTAGAAGATCATATGGCTCGACATATGGCAATTTGGGAGGGCTTGTACCTCAGGGTGGAACCCCCTTGATTGCTCAGGGCACTCTCCACCATGTGGGCTGAGTCTTTTTTTTTTTTTTTTTTATTATTTTTATTTATTTATTTTTTATCTTTGGAAATGCAGACCACAAAGTTATAGGATAATTTTTGTCCTAATGGCACGTTTAACTGTTGATCGAGGTCCACCTATAGGCTTTACTACTATTGCTACAATGTTATGTTCACACTTTTGTAGAGCCATATTTCAGCCTTCTGTTATTAATCAGCTATGCTTCATGTTTGATATTTGCAGGCAGCCCTCATTTTTCATTTCCCCCCTCTTGTTGTTTATTTTATTTTGTTACCCCTTCCTGTACTTGTGCCTTATATTTTTGTATTGAACTGATCAAAATGTAATAAAAATTGTCAATTATAAAAATCCAAAAAAAGGGTAAGTTCACCTTTTACAGAAAAATCTGTGAGGTGAGCTTACACTGGACCCCCTCTTCATTCCCCTCCCCCGGGCCCACTAACCTGGAACCGATCAGCCGTTAGACCTCGTATAGCTGCCTCATGGGTGATGCTGACCAATCAGAACCCACGTAGCCCGTCCTGTCACCGCAGGTGAAGAGGAGAGAAAGCCTCAGGGATTTTAAATACCTGGACTTGTAAAGCTGCTATACGATCTGTCAGAATGGGCGATTGCCAGACTCCAGGCCCTGTGAGTGGGCACTGCTTAACACATTTCACAGAGCCTGCCTTCTGACCTGAAGAGGTGCTGAGAGGAATAGTTTTAGGAGGCAATGTCAGTACAGGAGTCATTCTTTTGCAGGCAGCAAGGTATCATGGGATATGTAGAACTTAGAAATTGAAACAGCAGAGGAGAAGCTGCAAAGCATGCAGGGAGTCCAGCAAGATGTACCAAGAGATGATGGCAGAGAGGCAGCACTCACAACATGAGAGACTGACAGACTATCTCCCCAAAGACCAAAGCGAAGAGTCTCGGGGTTATTTTAGACGCACAAATGTCAATGGATGCGCAAATAGGATCTGTAGTCAGTGGATCTCACCATCTGCTACGCATGCTTGGCAGACTCATCCCTTTTATCCCAAAGAATGGCAAAGCCGTGGTAGTTGGAACAATCATTAATTCATTAATTCACGACTGGACTACGCAAACTCGCTTTACATAGGATTACCACAATATCAACTTGCGCAATTACAACTGATCCAAAACATGGCGGCAAGGCTGATAACAGGAAAAAAAACAGGGAATCCATCTCTCCTTCGCTGAGGAGCTTACATTGGCTAACCGTAAAAAATCGGATCACGTTCAAGACCCTTTGCCTCACCCACAAATGCGTGCATAGAGAAGCTCCGCAATACCTAATGGAGAAAATAAATCATTACACACCAAACCGCAGTCTTCGATCAGCCAACAAAAACCTCCTCCTCGTGCCCAAAGCTCGGTATAAATCCAAGGGGGATCGGAGATTCGCTGTCCAAGGGCCTCGGCTATGGAATGCTCTACCAATCGACATCCGCCTGGAAGAAAATCACCTGGCTTTTAGGAAAAAACTCAAGACCTTCCTCTTTTAGCAGATGATCAAAGCTCGCCACAGCGCCTAGAGGCGATTCAGTTCGCATTGTGCGCTATACAAGTATTTCATTCATTCATTCATTCATTCATTCATGAGAGGATCTTTTTCAAGGAAGCTAATATTGAATTGTTAAAGTAGTTTTTATTCGCTCTTACAGTGTTGATATTGCAAAACTAAAGTGTATGCTGTGACCATATGATTCCCTTTACCAAAAATATTCACACCCTTTGACATTTTCCACATTTTGTCATGCCAAAAAACATAAATGTATTTTATTGGGATTCTATTTAATAGACCAACACTTCATAATTGTGAAGTGGAAGGAAAGTGATAAATGGTTTTCAGTTTTTTTTTTTTTTTTTTTTTACGAATAAATATCTGAAAAGTGTGGCATGTATTTTGTATTCAGTCCCCCTGAGCCAATGGTTTGTAGAACCACCTTTCGTAGTAATTACAGCTGCAAGTCTTTTTAGGGATGTCTCTATCAGCTTTGCACATCTAGAGGGGGAAATTTGTGCCCATTCTCTGCCAATAGTTCAAGCTCTGTCAGATTGGATGTAGAGTGTCTGAGAACAGCAATTTAAGTCTTGCCACAGATTCACAATTGGCTCCTGTATTTGGTTCCATCCATCTTCCCATCAACTCTAACCAACTTCCCTGTCCCATGTGCAGTGTTAGTTTTTCGCCACGCATAGCATTTTGCTTTTAGACCAAAAAGTTACATTTTGGTCTCATCTGACCGCAGAACCTTCTTCCATATGTTTGCTGTCCCCCCACATGGCTTCTCGCAAATTGCAAACGGGACTTTCTTATGGCTTTCTTTCAACAATGGCTTTCTTCTTGCCACTCTTTCATAAAGGCCAGATTTGTGGAGTGCACGACTAATAGTTGTACTGTGGACAGATTCTCCCACCTGAGCTGTGGATCTCTGCAGCTCCTCCAGAGTTACCATGGGCCTCTTGGCTGCTGGTGTCTTGTCGGCCATGTCTTGTTAGGTTTACTGTTGTGCCATACTCTTTACATTTTCGGATGATGGATTGTTCAAAACTTGGGATATTTTTTTTAAAAGCTAACCCTGCTTTAAACCTCTCAACAACTTTACCCCTGACCTGTCTGGTGTGTTCCTTGGCCTTCATGATGCTGTTTGTTCACTAAGGTTCTCTAACAAACCTCTGAGGGTTTCACAGAACAGCTGTATTTATATTTAGAATAAATTACACACAGGAGGACTCTATTTACTGATTAGGTGACTTCTGAAGGCAGTTGGTTCCACTAGATTTTAGTTAGGGGTATCAGAGTAAAGGGGGCTGAATACAAATGCACTCCACACTTTTCAGATGTTTGTTTGTAAATAATTTTGAAAACCATTTATCGTTTTCCTTCCACAATTATGTGCCACTTTGTGTTGGTCTATCACATAAAATCCCAATAAAATACATTTAAATTTTTGGTTGTAACCTGACAAAATGTGGAAACTTTCAAGGGGTATGAATACTTTTTCAAGGCACTGTATAAAATAATAAATAATAAATAAAATTATTTTTTTCTAGGAAAAAAAGTCTGTCAACTTGCCAACATCACCACATACAACTTGATATACCTTGTATGGTTGAGTATTTGGCCAGCAGTCAATTCACCCAAAGGTCAAGGAGGCACTATGATTTTTTTTTAGCATGTTGCACAAATCTCCCTAGAAATCTCCAGCTAGAAAAAAAACGCACCAAAAGCACCCCCCCCTCCCAATGAAATACATTGAAAACTCAGCAAAAATACATAAAAAAAATTCACCGATGTTGTGTGTTTGTTCCTCAGGTATGAGATATGCATACTTTACATTGATCTAAGCTGGACCAATATAACTACGAAATAAAATTCATAATTAGGCTTAACCACTGGAGATCCGAGCTATAGCCGAATGACGGCTACAGCGCAGACCTGCTTTGCCTGGACTACGTCTATTGACGTCGTCCCGTGCACGAGCGGCCTGCGCGCCCCCTGAGGGGAGCGCTCTGTGATCAGCGAGTCTATGAGACTCGCCTGATCACGGATCGGAGCAAGGGGTCGATCCCGACCCCTTACCACGTGATCAGCTGTCAGCCAATGACAGCTGATCATGTGACACAACAGAGCCGGTAATCGGCTATTTTTCCTCCTCGCGCTGACAGTGCGAGGAGAAAAAAAAAAGCCGATCACCGGTGGCCGTGAGAGGGACTTCAGTCCCGATCACGGCCAGCTCATGAGTGCCCACCTGCCCTCTGCCAGTGCCACCTAAATATTAAAAAAGTGCCACCCATCAGTGCCCACAATCTGCCTCAACAACAGTGCTGCACCTCAGTGCCACATATCCGTGCCCATCAGTGTCACCAGTGCCACCTATCAGTGCTCATCAGTCCCATCTATCAGTGGTACCTATCAGTGCCCTTTAGTGCCACCCATCCGTGCCACCTATCAGTGCCATCTTATCTGTGCCCATCTTTGCCCATCAGCGCCGCCTTATCTGTGCCTATCGGTGCCACCTTATCTGTGCCTATTAGTGCTGCCTTAACTGCCTATCAGTGCCCACCAGTGCAGCCTATCAGTGCCCACCAGTGCCGCCTCATCAGCGCATTTCAATGAAGGAGAAAAATTACCTGTTTTCAAAATTTTATAACAAACTATTAAACATGATTTTTTTTTTGCTTTTTTTTTTGTTTGTTTAGCAAAAAATAAAACTCCCAGCTGTAATTAAATCCCACCAAAAGAAAGCTCTATTTGTGGGAAAAAAATTATAAAAATGTAATTTGGGTACAGTGTTATATAGCCGCGCAATTGTCATTCAAAGTGCATCAGCGCTGAAAGCTGAAAATTGGTCTGGGCAGGAGGGGGGTTTAAGTGCCCAGTAAGCAAGTGGTTAAGCTTTAACTTCACATGTGTTTGCTTTGCTGTACATGTATGTAATAGTCTACCATGTCTGTACATACACACGCACAAATCTATTTTAATGAAGTCCAGCAGTATTTACAAAATGTCTTGCAAGCACTTGGTAAGTCGTTTCTATAAACTATATTGATATGTAATGAAGTTTTAAGTTTTGAAACAGTTTCATGTTGTATTTTTTTAAATTGAAGGTGAAGAAAACCTTGTCATTTTCACTTTCAAATGTAGGCTTTGAGAAGCATGGCTAAAGCCATGCATGATAAGTACCTGGTTTTGTTTTGATTATTATTTTTTTTTTGCTTATACGCTTTTTTCCACTTCGGTATGTTTGTGGCTTTGTGATTTTCAGTTTGTTGTGTAAGTGCCGTTTTTAGAAGCTTACAAGTTACTTAAACATGGCTGAATATCCTGT
The DNA here is from genome assembly GCF_037356315.1 of Lithobates pipiens. NCBI lineage: Eukaryota > Metazoa > Chordata > Amphibia > Anura > Ranidae > Lithobates > Lithobates pipiens. Next base: position 89,566,141 of record NW_027507791.1, read on the forward strand.
AACACTGTAGCCTTTAGTCACAGGAATTGACTGTGTTGTCTGACACTATGGGAGCTATTTTATTTGCATTGGTCATCATATACAGATTGGAGTGAAAATGGAGCAACTGGCTATGAAACTAGGCTTAATTGTTCTTGCTCTGGGTTCTGGTGGTTAGAATTTGCTGTAGGAAAATGCAGAATATTGCTAAAATAGATCCTGGATCAAAGACTATGATTGCCCATACAAGGATCAGTATTTGGAGCTGACACTACACATTAACCCATTGAAGCCTAGATGCCTTTTTCCAAATTTAGCAGCCTCAGCATGCATTGGTAAACTTGACCATAAAATCTCATTTGCATACCTAAATCATTGTTTTTGCTTATTCAGTGCAAAACAGGCTGACACTAGAAAAAATGTACATATACTGTAAATAAATATGAGTAATTAGTTATTTAATTAGTGGGGTACCAGAGCGGACATTAACAACTTGGTTTGACAGCCAACAGTCAAGCACGAGGACAGGGGAACATTAATTTACAGATTTGGGCAGGAAAGGGTAACACATGTTTTTGAATGTGTTGAAATACTGTATAATTTATTGACCAAGTGCTTATTTCCTTACTTTTTTTTTATGAATAAAACGGACCAAACCGCTTTTACTCAAAAAATTGAAAAATAATAATTTACCTTTCTGGTGGTCCGTGTGTTAAAAAGCTTCTCTGTTCCCTAGCTGTTGCATGTATGCTAGACTTTTAAAGGGTAACTCCACTTTCATGGGGGAAAAAAATTGTAAATAAAAAAATATATAATATAACATATACCATTGCAACTCAAGTCACATTGTAATTTAAATATTATTAAAAATTACCTTTTTCTTTTCAATCTGCGGCGCTGTAATTTTCTGTAACTGCAATCAATAAGGTAACCTAGAGGTGTTCTGTACAAATAAACATAATTTCCTGCTTGTGTGATTGGCTCACTGATTTTACCGGTAGTCTGCCCTAAGATAGAAATCAGATTTCAGACATCCCCTGCAACAAAAGAGTCCTTTTTTTTATGAGCTGCTCCCAGTAGGAAATACCATCTAAATGGATGCAGACCCTGTAGTTTTCCTCATTTTGAGCTGATTGATAATTATGAAACACAACAATTTGATTCACTTTGCACATGGGCACAGACAAACACACAGGGTCTTCTTTAGAATAACAAAAGGTAGCAATCTGCAACAAAGTTTGTTAAAATCCTTGCAATCTACAAAGAACACCCAGGGGGCAATGTTTTTTTTTTCTCAACAAAATTGGAGTTGATTTTTAAGTGTGTGTAATACTTGCTCACCCGCCAGCCACCGTGGCTCCACCAGCCGGTTTGTCTGTCACTACAGAATGTACAAGTTGGTGGGAGAAACCACAGTATGTGGTGCGTGGAGGAAGTATTCGACTCTGAATACTTGAAATCACTGGGCAGCAGAGAAATGGCAACTTTGTAATACATATAGGTGTCCGTTCATGAAACTGTAAAAGCAGTGATCTCTAGGATCGCCGCTGATCTCGGCTCATAAGCGGTTTATGAAACCAAGATGATTGGTGGAGAACATGATGATCTCCACACACAGAGAAATCTGTTATTGTCTGAAACAAACAGCCAGTTTATGAAGGTGCGATGTCAGAATTCATCCTCTCTGATTCACCAGCTCAGAGTGGGTGAATCGGGGAGTGAAGAGAGAATTCCCAGGGGAACTGAGGAAGAAGGAGGAAGTTAACCTTCTACCTCGGTCAGACTCCCCAAGACAGTAACCATGTCCCCCTGCCATATGTGTGTGTGTGTGTGTGTGTGTGTGTGTGTGTGTGTGTGTGTGTGTAATATAAATATATATATATATATATATATATATATATACTGTCCGTGTACTGAGCAGTGATAATTTATCACTGCTTAATAAAGGGACACCTCTGTGTTTCTGTGAATTTCTGGTACTGTAATCTCGTTATGTCTCACGAGATTCCAGTATCGGGGTGTTCTCCACTGTTTGAAGTGTTTGTAGATCGCTTCGCTTCACAAAAGGTGAAACGATCTACACCGCTTCATAAACAGGCACTCAGAGGAGGGAGATCTCCACTGTGAATGTCGGAGAATGGAACAGTGGATATTTTCCACTGCTTCATAAACAGACAACATAACTCAGGAAAGCTAAGTATATTCCCCTGTTCTTTTACAGGTGGGCTGTTGTCTAAAAGTAACCCTGTGGTTTAAAATAATTGAGGTGTGGTGAGGGGGAAAGATGCAATTACTTCTGTGTAGATTTATCCTTCAGCATTAATGGATACTCTTATTCCAATAATATCTCCATTATTGTGACTATAGTAGAGGCAGACTTATCTGATTTGGCACTCACAAGAAACTAACGGACATGTTTATTTCTATTATATACACTTCTCAAAAAAAATCAAAGGAACACTTTGAAAACACATCAGATCTCAATGGGGAAACATATCATGCTGGATATCTATATTGATATGGACTGGGTAATATGTTAGGAATTAAAGGATGCCACATCCTTTCATGGAAATGAAAATGAAAAACCCGCAGAGGGCTGAATTCAAAGACACCCCCCAAAAATCAAAGTGAAAAAATAATGCAGCTGGCTAGTTTACACTTTCACTGAAATTTAGTTGCAGCAACTCAAAATGGTAGTTTGTATGGCCCCTACATGTTTGTATGAATGCCTGACAGTGTTCAGTTGTCCTAATGAGACGATGAATGGTGTCCTGGGCTATTTCCTCCCAGATCTGAACCAGGGCATCACTGAGGTCTGTGTGTCACTCAATTGATATGCCTCCCCAAACCATCACTGACCCACCACCAAACCGGTCATGCTGAACGATGTTACAGGCAGCATAATGTTCTCCAGTCCCTTTCATGTCTCTGTCACATGTGCTCATGGTGAACCTGCTCTCATCTGTGAAAAGCACAGGGCACCAGTGGCGGATATGCCAATTCTGGTGTTTAAAGGCAAATGCCAATCGAGTTCCACAGTGACGGGCAGTGAGCACAGGGCCCACTAGAGGGTGTTGAGTCCTCAGGCCACCCTCATAAAGTCTGTTTCTGATTGTTTGCTTGGTCAGAGACATCCATGCCAGTGGACAAGCAAGATATTTGGGGGGCACACCCTAAAAAAAATACATAAAGATGGTGCTGCCATAAGACCATACAACAGAACAAAAATATTACAGCACACACATGCAAAACTAACATTTACCTCCAGCAAGACTTTTTAAAAACACCTAGACATTTTCAAAAAACATTATCAAAAAATATGGGGATTTGGTCACATCATATTGCTATACGGTGCTTAAGCCCACTTACTGTGACAAAGTACCCCATACCTCCTGGAATTTCCTCCATGCTCTGGAGACTGTGCTGGGAGACTCGGCTGGATGAGGAGGTTCCAGGAGAGAGGCAATTTCTTTAGGAGAGCTGGACATAGAAGGACCTTCAGAATGTGCTGGGAGACACAGCAAACCTTCTGGCAATGACACGTATTGCTGTGCCATCCTGGAAGAATTGGACTGCTTGTGCAACCTCTCTAGTCCCAGGTATCTCCTCATGCTAGGTAGTGACACTGACACTGCAACAGTCTTAAACGGCCAAATGCAAAACTAGTGAAAAACAGTCAGAAGACATGAGTAGGGAAAAAAATGTCAGTGGCATCCACTTGTGAATCCATTCCTGTTTTGGAGGTCGTCTCATTGTTGCCCATCTAGTGCACCTGTTGTTAATTTCATTAACACCAAAGCAGCTCAAATAGATTAGCAACCACCTCTGCTCATTAACTGACCAGATTAACCGCTTGCTGCCCACCCACCATTAAATGACAGAGGAGAGGTGCGGCTCTCTTTCTAAGAACGGCTGCTGTTTCCACGCGGAGCACAGCGATTGCGGGCGTACTATGTTCCTATGACACGGCATGACTCCAATCTCTGTAAAGAGCCGATCACGCAGCTTTTAAACCTGATTGACTGTGTCCAATCACAGCCCGTCACATGTAAACATGGAAGTGCCAGTGATGATCAGCTCTGCTTGCCTCACACTAAAAGTGTGTGGTGAGGAGAGCCGATCAGCAGCATCTCCTCGCAGAGAAGACCCGGAAATGTGATCAGGGCAGTGATCATCAATGCCCTGATTACAGTAAATCCCCCCCCAGTGCCACCACTCAATGCCCATTAATAATGCCAGTCACTGCTGCCTTTCATTGTCCTTCAGTGCTCATAGGGGCTGCATTTCAGGCCCACCTATCAGTGCGGCATATTAGTGCCACCTCATTAATGCCCATCAGTGCAGCCTCATCAGTGCCCATCAGTGAAGGAGAAAAAGCACTTATTTACAAAATGTACTGACCGAAACTAAGAAACTTTTCTTTTTTTTCTTTTTTCGGTCTATTTTTCTTTCTTTTTTTTTTTTTTGTAAAAATAAAAAACCCCGCAGTGATTAAATAACACCAAAAGAAAGCTCTATTTGTGTGAGGAAAATTATTTAAAAAAATTATTTGGGCACAGTGTGGTATGACCACGCAATTGTCATTCAAAGTGTGACAGCGCTGAAAGCTGAAAATGGGCCTGGGCAGGAAGGGGGTGAAAGTGTTCTGTAGGCAAGTGGTTTAATATCCTAGGAGTTTAAAGTGGTTGTAAACCCTTACAAACCACTTTGACCTACAGGTAAGCCTAGATCAGGGGTCTCAAACTGGTGGCCCTCCAGCTGTTGCTAAACTACAAGTCCCATAAGGCATTGCAAGGCTGACAGTTACAAGCCTGACTCCCACAGGCAGAGGCATGATGGGACTTGTAGTTTTGCAACAGCTGGGGGGCCGCCAGTTTGAGATCCCTGGCCTAGATTAAGGCTTACCTGTAGGTCCAAGAAATATCTCCTAAACCTACACGGTTTAGGAGATATTTACCCAAAGACAGGCACCGCTGTCTATGGTGCACAGGCGCACTGAGCACGCCGCTGTTAACGGCGATGTGCCGCGAGTCGCGGCTCCTGTGCGCATGTGCAGGAGTGACGTCATCGCGGCTCCGTCATATGACAGCGCCGGAGCAGCGAGACCCACCAAGAAGATGGAGGCTCCGTACACAAGGGGACAGCGGTTACTTCGCTGGCTTCTGTGTCAGGTAAGTGACACATAATGGACTACTATGCGATGCATAGTAGTCCATTAGGCTTTACCTTTTCAGGGTTTACTTCCTCTTTAATTGACTTGCTATACTCTAATTAAAAAGCGTTCCTTTAATTTTTTTTAAGCACTGTGTGTGTCAGAATCTCTGACCTCTTCCAGCCTAATGAAAACCTTCAAGGCCAAAGATAGCTGACATCCTTCAATATGTGGTTGTGAGGCATAGTGGGTGCAAAGGTGGTAAAAGTCATTGGGCGCCAGACACTTCTTGACTGCAAAGAGGTTTAATTTATTTGACAGTCCTTTTTATATTTTGCAAGGGAAAGAGGGTTAGTGGCAGGACACCCTTAAGTAGTTGTAATTTCAAATGGCAGACTCCGAGACTTCAACAGGAGGACAGCCGTGCAGGGAAAGGCCTCCAGCAAGAAGCCACATCTACACGTGCAGGATTGCTGTCTCCTATGGCAACAGTCTTAAACGGTTCCTAACTCAAAGTAACAGTTCTCGCAGCTGTACTACAACTTCTCCTTGTAGTTCCTAAGCCCCTTGAGCTCCTGCTCTCTCACTGGACCCTCTGATTCACTGACTCTGAATCCCATGAGCTCCTCAAGGCTTTTGTGGTGTTATCTCCCTCAAGCATCACCCACGCTTCCCTGCTGGGTCTATAGCTTGGCACTTCGGATACCTTCAAGCTTCACCCCCACTGAATGGCTTGGTCCCTAGCTTGCCATACAAGGCTGCTCTGCAAGTGTTGCCTCCGCTGGTTGGGTCCCTGACTTGATCACTGCCTGAAGCTTCCTGATTCTCCACCGTGCCCGTTCGGTGAGAATACTGCTCTGGTACTTGCTTCAGTTACTCACTGTGGTCCCTAGTAAAGGCGATTGGGCCCTTAGTGGCGACAGATTCCCTTCTACCTCCGACCACGACAGGTTCTCCGGCTGGCAGAACCCTCACTTTTGGTTGGACTGTAAGTCGCAGCCCCAACCCTGCGCTGCCCTCTTACTCTGGACAAGCCCTCACACAGCCTGGCAGCCTGATGCCCCCAGGATAGGCCCAATCTCCAGCCTAGCAGCCTGGGGCAGACAACACCCATCCACCCAGACTGGGTGGCACCTGGATCACCTGACCTCACCTGAATATATAGGCTCTCCCAGCAGGCCAAGGAATTCAACAAAATCCCTGTCCATTAGCCGAGATACCCCATATACCCATAATCTGACCTTGATGGAAACATCAGCTGCAGTGCCGACATCGTTGGACTCCAGGACAGGTAAGTAATGAAAAGTCATACACATACTGTCATGCACAAATTTTTGCAGCGGTGGGCTTTAAGAATCATTATCGGGATTTTTTTTTCCTCCCTGTACGATCTTGACAAAGTATTTTCCCAATTTTTATTTTATTTCTTTCTTTTATATGCCTAGAATTCTCTGCTTTGCTGAAGCCACAGCCCTCAAAAGAAAAAAAATGAAAAAATTGGGCAGTCTGCCAAGTATCACAACAGCCTTCAGCCACAGGACTAAGTATAAACATTGTAACGATTTGTCCTTTAGATCACAGGGATACACTTCGGTGTGTAAATGAGGGAAGTTTAAACACTTAAAATGGAAGTAAACCCTTCCAAACAACTTTGACCTACAGGTAAGCCTAGATTAAGGCTTACCTGTAGGTCCAAGTAATATCTCCTAAACCTATATGGTTTAGGAGATATTTGCCCGAAAATGGGCACCGCTGTCTACGGCGCATGCGCCGTAGACAGCGGCGCGCAGGCGCACTAAATGCGGCAAGTCCAAGAATGGATTTGCCTAATTTGTCGACTCCCGTGCGCATGCGCGGGAGTGACGTCATCGCGGCTTCTCCGCTGTCATTCGTCGGAGCTGCGAGAGACGCCACAACCAAGATGGATGCGGCGGACTACAGGTGACAGCGGCGACTTCGCTGGCTCCTGTGTCAGGTAAGTGACACATAATGAGCTACTATGCGATGCATAGTAGTCCATTATGCTTTACCTTTGCAGGGAAAAAAAGAGGAAGTAAACCCATCAGGGTTTACTTCCTCTTTAAACACTAAACCTTTTAATTACATTTGCTGATTTCAAGTTAAAATCATTATTTTTGCTAGAAAATTACTTAGAACCCCCAAAAATGATATATATTTTTTTTAGCAGAGACCCTAGAGAAGAAAATGGCGTTTGTTGCAATATTTTATGTCACACTGTATTTGCGCAGCAGTCTTTCAAATGCAATTGTTTTGGAAAAAAAACACACTTTAATGAATTAAAAAAACAAAAACGAATCAGTAAAATTTGCCTACATTTTCTTTGTATAATGTGAAAGATGTTACGTGGTGAGAATTGTGATCTTTATTCTAAGCAAAATAATCGTGATTCTCATTTTGGCTAGAACCGTGCAGCTCTAATAGATATATACATTATACATACATTAAATTATAAACGTAACACTTTTATGTTTGCCCCTATTTATCATGTGCTGAACTCTAAAGCCCCGTACACACGAGCGGACTTTTCAACATCCAAAGTCCGACGGAATGATTCCGTCAGACTTTTCGATCGTGTGTGGGCTGCAACGGACTTTTGATTCACAAAAGTCTGACAGACTTTAGAAAATGGAACATGCTTCAAATTTTTCCGACGGAACTCCGCCGGACCCAGTTCTTACCGAAAAATTTGCTCGTGTGTATGCTATTCCGACGGACTAAAACCGACGCTAGGGCAGCTATTGGCTACTGGCTATGAACTTCCTTATTCGAGTCCAGTCGTACGTCATCACGTTCGAATCCGTCGGAGTTTGGTGTGATTGTGTGTGGCCAAGTCCGCTCATTCGAAAAGTCCGTCAGAACTCTGTCGGAACTCCGGCAGAACTCCGGCAGAACTCCTTCGGAAGTCTGTCGGACATAAGTCCGCTCGTGTGTACGGGGCTTAAGAGCTAAGACTTTTTCTATGTACGCAAAAGGCCTATCTCCAGTGCCAGGACAAGGTCATCCAGTACCCAGGGCGAAGTTTGCAAACTGTGGCCCCCACCCCAATAAACGACCCCCCGGAGGAGAGATTGGGGCCAACATTACACATATTGGGGCCAATATGTGTAATGTTGAGTTTAAAATTGATGCACAAATATGGGTCTAACAGTGGCAAAGACCAAAATGTCCCTATGTCAGTGGTATCACTAAAAAGAAAAAATGGCCTTCCTTTCGTGGTGCAATGAAAGGAAAATAATTCTGCAGTGTACTATCAGTTTAAGGGGGACTGATTGGCAACTATTTCAGTGGGTTTGGGAAGCTGGGATCTGAAGGTGCATGGAACTGAAAGACTGTAATGGGGCTCTGAGGCTGGGTTCACACTGGTTTCATGCCAGACATCGCATGTAATTTGCACTGCATTTCTGTGCACATCACATGCAGTGTCTGTGTGATGTGAATGCAGCCATACAGTTTGTATGATTGAAATTGCATTGTATTTGCACCAAAATAGTACAGGACCCTTTTTTTGGTCTGCACTGGAATTAGTTCACATGGGTGCTCACAACTATGTGATCCGATTCCTGCACCATTTGACCGTTCGCACTGCGATCTGTGAATTGATCTGAGGGTGTCAGTAACTTAACATTGAGACCCCCCAGTGGTTCGCAGATGTCAGTGTGAATCAGTCTGAGATGCGGGAACTGGCACTGAATTTTTAGGGTTTCCCACATCACACCAGTGTGAACCGGGACTGAGGGAGGAAGGGGCCTGAAAGGTCTTGATACCATGTGTGTCTATCATTGCTGGTGTTTGACAGGTGGTTAGGGTTTACTGCATAATCAGTTTGCATGAACAGGTTTGCGAATTAGATGTGGTGTGGATTTGAAGCAAATTTGCACTGCTACTAGTGTGAACTGGCCCCTTGGTGATAACGTTTGAATTATAAATAGAAAAAAAAAGTGGAATCAGGGATAGGGAAAGAGTGAAAATATGAAGTTGGTGCGGTAGTAAGGGCCTGTTCAGCATGTCTGCATTTTATCGCCTCTGGGCTGCGTTGCACTGGAAATGGGGCACAAATAAACAATTGTATTCTATATATACCATTGCAGTGACTGGCTTTTCCAGTGTGAAAATAAGCCAGTTACTGCAGTAGAGTGAATGAGCCCCTGCAGTGTTAATAAAGAGCAGAGTAAAAATAGCTGCAGAGAATGTGCAAGGTGAATGATGGTCACAGGATAGTTCCAGAATAGGAAAAGCTAAAAAGTAAGCTGTAATGGAAAGGGTGTCTGTAGCATGTCCAGCGCTGAGATTGGGAGGCTGCAGTGAGGTTTGCTGTGGGGAGAGCAGAGATCATAAGAAAAACAAGAGATAAGGTGAATGAGGAGATGGGCAGGAAGATTGGTGTAAGGAGAGTCCAATTGCAGGATTGTACTGGGAGAAATGAGCAGACAGAAGGAGGGGGGATGAAGGGGGTGAAATGATCTAGGAGGAAAGTAAAAGTAACTTATCTTAAACAAACACTGGGAAGGAGAGCAAGACCATGCAGTTAACCCATAGTTGAAGCGGCTAGAACAGGGCAGGAGGAGAAGGACAGCCACTTCCGTCTGCCAGGCAGGAGAATCATCTGATGCTCCCAGGAAATTTCACACAAATAGCTCAGGACAAGTGCCCTCTCTGCCCACCCCTTGTACCGACACTGCCTATCTCTCTCAAATATTGTTCACAAATCTGTCCCAACCCTGGTTCACAATGATGCGATTTGACATGTCAAAATGCATGCCAAATCTACGGCAATTACCGGCAATGGCACGATTCCGAATAGTAGTTTCTGTACTACTTTTGGCGATCTCGTGGGTGCGATTTCCATTGACATGTGCAAAAATCTGCACAGATGTCTCTGAAATTATCCTCTAAATCGGGACTGACATGCGGGAATGAAATTGTGTGAGTTCGAGCCGGTTCACACAGGGGTGACTCAGATCCGACTTCAGGTCGCCCCTAGTCGCCTCAGGTCGGACAACATGTAAAAATCAATATAAGTGAATGAGAGCCATCTTAATGCACACTACTGAAGTCGCTCCGACTTCAGAAAAGGTTCCTGTACTACTTCAATCCAACTTGTAGGCGACTGGTACCCGTTGATTTCAATGGAGGTCGCCTACAAGTCGGATCTCCGTCTATACGGAGGCGACTCTCACGGAATTATCAGCTCTGAATGGGGAACTCCACGCCAAATTTATGAAAAAAAATTGGCGTGGGTTCCCCCTCTGAGAGCATACCAGGCCCTTAGGTCTGGTATGGATTCTAAGGGGAACCCCCTACGCCAAAAAAATGGCGTGGGGGATCCCCCCAGATCCATACCAGACCCTTATCCAAGCACGCTACCCGGCCGGCCAGGAAAGGGAGTGGGGATGAGCGAGCGCCCCCCTCCTGAGCCGTACCAGGCCGCGTGCCCTCAACATGGGGGGTGCCTTGGGGGAAGGGGGGCCACGCGGCCCCCCCACCCCAAAGCACCTTGTCCCCATGTTGATGAGGACAAGGACCTCTTCCCGACAATCCTGGCCGTTGGTTGTCGGGGTCTGCGGGCGGGGGGCTTATCGGAATCCGGGAACCCCCTTTAATAAGGGGGCCCCCGGATACCGGCCCCCCACCCTATGTGAATGAGTATGGGGTACAATGTACCCCTACCCATTCACCTGTAAAAAAAAAAAAAGTTAAAAAAACACAACACACACGGGTTAAAATAGTTTATTGCACAGCTCCGGGGGTCTTCTGTCCATCTTCAGGGGTCTTCTCGCCGGACTCCTCCGCTATCTTCTGCTAGCTCTTTTGCTAGCGGAGGAGCCCGGCTTTCTTCTTCACCGCCGCCGGCCCTCTTCCTCCAACTTCGGGGGTCTTGTCCCCCTCCTCGGTTCTTCTTGCTGGGCCACCGCGCCTTCTTCTGGCTCTTTTACAGGCGGTGGCACAGTTTAGAGTGACTTTTTTTATTGTGGCCAGCCTAAGGCACACCTGTACAATAATCATGCTGTCTAATCAGCATCTTGATATGCCACACCTGTGAGGTGGATGGATTATCCCGGCAAGAAGTGCTTACTAATGCCCCGTACACACGATCCGAAAATCGTACGGAAAATACCGCTTTCGAATCGATCGTACGATAATCGGATCGTTAGTACAGAGCTTTCGAGAGCCGATTGGGACAGTTCATCCGATATTATTCTATCGGACATGCACGGAAATTTTTTTCGGACGTTGCCAGATCGTACGATTTTCGTTTAATCAGTACAGCTATCGTTCGAAAATGCAATACAAATGCATTACAACACATAACATCACTTCCGAATTTTTTTTCTGTCGTGCGGGAATTTTTGTGACTTTAGTAAACTCATCAGATTTGATCTGAGATTAGCATGCAATAAAAAACGGACGATCATTCGTCCGATAATCTCATCGTGTGTATGGGGCATAACACAGATTTAGACAGATTTGTGAACAATATTTGAGATAAATAGGCCTTTTGTGTACATAGAAAAAGTTGTCGTTCTCCAGCTCCGGATAAATGGGGGCAAACACAAAAGTGTTGCCTTTATAATTTTGTTCAGTGTATATATTAGTTGAACTGCAATGTCTCAAACGTGCTTATTTCTACCCTATCTAGGACAGGTCAATTTATTTTAAGCCCAATCCCCAGTGTTGATACCCCAGAGAGTTTATAAAGAGAGTGGAGTCTCTTCTTTCCCTGGTTATTGTGACTGTAATCCTGGAAGGCTAACTAGTTTAGTTTAAAAATGTTTGCACTATAAATCTCCACTGCGGTCTTGAGACATTGGGGGTTGTTTTACTGGCGTAGAGACTGTTCCCTTTGGAATGCATATATTCACTGAACTTAATAAATATGGTGAAGCTGTGTTCACATTAAATATCCAGTCATTTGCAAGATAAATTGAAAAAAAAAAACACAAGCACTTTTTGCTTGTACGTGGTTGGATGATTGAATTGCTTTTTTGTTTTGTTTTTAACTTAGGTTAAAGTCTAATCCTTTGGCGATCTTATGAAATCATAAAGCCAGCTCTGTCTAGATAACGCTATGTTTTAGAAAATAGATGGAGCATATTGCTGAGCTCATTGCAATTGGGTTTTAATTTTCCTCTGTTTAGGCCGATATGTATTCTTCGACATATTTTTGGTAATAGAAAAACGCAATAAGCATATACTTATTGGTTTGCGCAAAAGTTATAGCATCCTACAAAATAGGGGAAAGATTTATGCCATTATTATATATATATATATATATATATATATATATATATATATATATATATATATATATAATATATATATATATATTTTTTTTTACTAGTAATGGCAGTGATCAGTGATTTTTATCGGGACTGCGACATGATGGCGGATAGATTGGATGATTTTGACACATTTTTAGGACCACTGACAATTATACAGCGATCAGTGCTATAAAAATGCCCTGATTACTGTGTAAATGTTACTGGCAGGGAGGGGGTTAACACTAGGGGGGGATAAAGGGGTTAACTTTGTTCCCTATGTGTGTTCTAACTGTAGGGGGATGGGAGTGACTGGTGGAAATAACAGATCATTGTTCCTAGCTAGTAGGAACTCGCAATCTGTCTCTCCTCACAGGACAGGGATTGGTGTGTTTACACACACATTCCTGTTCTGGCTCTCGTGCCCCCGATCGTGCGTGGCCGGCGGTCATGGCGACCACCAGCCACGCACATCGGCACCCCCCAGGGCAGCATGCGCTTGCTTATCACGCCACAAGAGACTGACTTATAGCTACTTTGGTTCTCGGGATTGTGCCAACCTGCCGCCGTATATTGACTGCGGGAGGTTAAAAAGCTAACTATGGCTGTTAAACAAAATGCAGGCCCCCAGAGCTGCCTTCCCATATCTTCAGACACCTTTTGTGAGTATCCCAGGTGCCCCAAAAGGCTGGTCTGCCACCTCTATTTTTGGGTATAACTATGATAGGTGCCCTTATAATGATTTGATTTGGTATATTTTCTGTATTTTTGGATGCATAGAATGCAATTTTTGGTTAAGTTCTATTGGCAGATAGCATGTCTAGTTTTATTTTGTTTTCTTTTTTTAAAGAACAATAAAAAAATTGTGTAGAATAATACTTGGCTATGTGTTTTACTTCAAATGACAGTTTGGAAGTAGGCAATTACATTTTTAGAAATACAATGTAAAATTAACAGGGGACACCAACATAGTTGTATCTTTGATATTACAAACTATGGGATAATGGTGTTTTGGTAACTTGCCCAAATAATAAAAAAAAAAGCATAATAATGTTCTTAATATCACTAGAAAAAAAAGCCTTTGAAAATTTGTTTGCAATAACTCCATCATTATCACCAGCAAAGCATCTTCATTATTATCCCATTAAAGAAGAAGAGAATTGTGCGCTACATTTCGAGATTTCATCATTTGCCACGTCACAAATGTTAATTCTCCATTACGAGCGCTAGTTTACAAGACCGACCGCTTCTGTTTCCGAGCATGCGTGTTTGTACTTTGGTCTTTTGTCCAAGGGACTTGTGTACACACACTCGGAAAATCTGACAACACACATTTGTCCGTGGAAAATTTGAAAACATGCTATCCAACATTTTGTTCACAGAAAATCCGACAACAATTGTCTGATGGAGCATATACACGTTTAGATTTTCCGCCAAAAGCCTGTCATCACACATTTCCCGTCGGAAAATCCGATCGTGTGTACGAGGCTTTACTGCTGCAATGTATTGCAACTATAGCATTGTACTTATAGCAACATGCTTCAATGCAAAAGACTCTCCCAATATGATCCCATCACATTTTCATGCACCCCCACTTGGAGTCACGACTCACTGGAGGTGCATTCTGGGTTTAGCATAACCCCATTGTAAATGTGTTTCTCTAAGGTGTCCATAAAGATGACAATTGTCATTATTTTAGATTCTGCAGCTTTTGACACGTATATTTGGTTATCAGGTATATGTAAGATGTCGTAGTTACTTATCTTCCAAATCCCAATACCTGCTGTGGCCACGTCACATGACAGTTTTGTCTACTTAAACACAAACAGGACACACTAACGCTGAATGAGCATAGAGTCTTTACTCTTCCTGGGCTATCAAAGTTTTTTTGTCAGTTACCTAGCATCACACCTGCAGTCTCCATTGCACTGCTTCCTGAACACTGTTGCAATCACAGCCAAATCTCTGCTGTGTCTCAGCCTGGCCACTGGTGCATCCTTGCTGCATACCAGCCCCCCCCCCACCCACTGTACTTTGGCTGTAACCTGCAGCTCAGTCACCGCTGCCTGTGCAGCTCAGATTTCCACTGCAACCCAGCCTGATCTGTGCTCCACCTGCAGCCCTGTTACTATTGCATCTGTAGCCAAGACCACCGCTGCATCCCAGCCAGCTCCCTGCTACACCTGCAGCCAAAGTCTCCTCTGCGCCTCAGTCTTGTCTCTGCTGAACCCTGCAGCCCGTCATTGCTGCAGCCACAACCAAAGTCTCTCATGCAACCACAGGCCTGTCTCTACTACATCCACAGGCAGTCTCTCTGTAGAACACCAGTCTGATTTTTGCTAAACCAGCAACTTAATCCACTGCACCTGAAGCAAAAGTCTTGGCCACACTTGCACCGCAACTACACCCACAGCTTTTTGCTGCTCTACAAGAGCTTCACAGCATTCACAGCCTCAGGTGTGCCAACTCTGCACCTGTAGTCTCCACTGCATCCACTGTCAGTCTGGCATCCAATGGCACTCTGCTGTGCCATCTCTGAAACCATGTGGTGTAGCCTCTTACTGGCTACTATCTACCTAGTCAATCTTGTTTTCTCACATACCAGTTCTTTAGTGCCTAATACCTCCCTTGTCAGTGTCTGTGAGTATCTTTTGAGTGACAATGGGGGAGCCTACAGGTAAGCACAAGCACTTGTGAGTGGGTTCTTGGGAGAACACCAGGTACCCCTCAGATTCTACTCCCCGAGAAAGCAGTTTCTCAAAGGAGTCGGGTCTTTATCTCAGGTTGTGACATAAGAGCTAGCAATAGTCAGTTCAGGATACAACAAGATAACAAAAAAATGTGTGGTGCTCTAAATGTTTATAGCATAGGTTTACTGGGTTTTCTTTTACTATAGACAAATATAAAGGTGTGTACATATGTTTTTTTGGTGGCGGTTAACATACTATTATTTTAAAATCCACTTTTGCTGTTTATCCCAGTTTGACTAATAGATTATACCAAAAAATATAAACTAAAATAGATTGCCACTTATAAAAATGAAACAATAAATGTGCTAAATGACAGATGCATTTAAGTGATTAAAGCGGCAGTCCGCCGGGACTCCGCGTTTTTTTTTTAAAAAGTCAGCAGCTACAAATACTGCAGCTGCTGACTTTTAAAATAGTGACACTTACCTGTCCAGCGCGCCCGCGATGTTGGCACCCGAAGCCGATCTCTAGATCGACACTCGAGTGCTGCCGCCGCCATCTTGGGTATGGGAATCAGGAAATGGAGTCTTTCGGCTTCATTTCCCGGTTCCCTACTGCGCATGCGCGAGCCGCGCTGCGCAATGAGGACGGTCCCCGCTGCCTCTGGGATCTGTGTGTTTCCCAGCAGGCAGCGGGGCACTTGCGGAAGGGGGCGGGCACTTGCGGAAAGGGGCGTAATGTACGCCCCTTTCCGCAGAGAGCTAGCCCGGAAGTGGGTGCAGTTACCTGGATTATCCAGGTAACTGCACCCCCCTCCCCCCTGAAAGGTGCCAATTGTGGCGCCGGAGGGGGGGAGGAATCCGATGAGCGGAAGGTCCATTTTAGGGTGGACCTCCGCTTTAAGGGATGCAATGTATACAGTCATTATCCATTGGTAAATGTTTTGTCTTTTGCTATAAATTAAAGAGTTATTTACAAAAGGAATTGAGAACTCTTCACACAATAAATAGTTTGAATACGTTAGTTATGCAATCGGGTGCAAAAAAAAGTAATTAATGGATTTTCACATGATTGGATAATTGAAGTTAAAGCAGACTTTCACTGCATCTGAGCACCACAAATCAAAAACTCTATTTAAGTCATTTTTTAATAATCACAGCAAACTCTTCCATCCATCCATGCCTCTTTCCTTTATTTTGTTGAGAAATCGCTTTAAAAAACAACTCTCTAACATCTCCAGCCATGGCCATCTTGAGTAAGGGCAAATGATTAGTAATGGTAGGTTATCCTCGCGCTATAGTGGTAAAGTTAGAACAGGTTGGTGTGGTTGCAGCAAAAAACACCGACAGAGGTGCAAACCCTCCCCTCAAAGTGACAGTAAATAGTAAATAGATGGTGTTGCGCTCCACATAAAATAAATTAAGTCTAATAACACAATTAATAAATAATCTCATAAAATCTTGAAAACGCACTCATGTGATTAAAATTAAAATCACTAAATAATCGCATAAAATCTTGAAAATGTGCTCATGCGATTAAAAATTCCATTAATTCTAAAATAAATACCAAGTGAATAATACAGTGCTTGAAGCTATTTCCTACTAATATTCATAAAATGAAGAAGCTAAAATAATCTATATACTCGTGATAAAGTGACAAGAAAAAAAAAAAAATCGCAAGTCTTAAAATTATCAAAAGAATCGTGACATCAAACAAATCTGTGTCAGTCCATGAAAGTGCATACAAGTGCCAGCATATGTGCAAAAAAAATATACAATAAAAATATAAAAAACGGTGTATGAAAAAATTATTATCACAAAATGCAAAAGATAGTAGTCCAGCAAACGTGATAAAAAATGTCTCTAAATAAGTGTACAAAGGCTAAATCATAAAGTTCATGCAGAAGATGAAATAAAACCACGCTGTGCTATGTGAAGAAATGAATCCTATGAACAACCCCGGGATGATTCCACCAGTGATTTTTCAGCTCCTTAAACGTGGGTGCTCACACACTGAGTGCAGTGGGTACCTTACCTCACTGCTGTCAGTAAGACAGCAAAATACTCCAGTGCAGCAGTTGTGTCCTCAAATGGGGTGTATATCCTCAGTAGGTATAGGGGAACTTCAACACTTTGCGGTGTATATCCTAAATGTAGTATGGGCGCCCCCAAAACCTTTTCCTCCAGATATTCCGCAAGGGATCGCAAATCAGACCCAAGAAAGAAAGAGGGGGGCTCCAATAGTGAAGTACGTTCACACAAATGCTTTATTATAAAAAGGAACTAAGTCCTGGGTACTCACACTTATACAGTAAAAATCAAGCGGTTTTTTCACTAACAAACAACGAACGGCTTCCTCGTTCGTACCCCGGACGTCACTTCCGGTATCCTCCTAGGCCAATCCTACGCGTATCGTCATTGATCAGCTTCAAGCACTGTATTATTCACTTGGTATTTATTTTAGAATTAATGGAATTTTTAATCGCATGAGCACATTTTCAAGATTTTATGCGATTATTTAGTGATTTTAATTTTAATCACATGAGTGCGTTTTCAAGATTTTATGAGATTATTTATTAATTGTGTTATTAGACTTAATTTATTTTATGTGGAGCGCAACACCATCTATTTACTATTTACTGTCACTTTGAGGGGAGGGTTTGCACCTCTGTCGGTGTTTTTTGCTGCAACCACACCAACCTGTTCTAACTTTACCACTATAGCGCGAGGATAACCTACCATTACTACTTTGACTTACTCTCCCATATATCCTTGCAGCCATAATGGAGGTATTTTCTTTTATGGAAAAAAGGAAAATTGATCTAGAACAAGTATTTAATAGCTCAGACTCCAATGTAATAAAAAATGGGGGTTTAGAGAGTCTGATGCGGAAGTTGGGCCACAATATGGAGAAAAAAGTGAGCCTATGGTGGGACATAACCACTTTTGAGCAGTACCAGAAAGACAGCATAGTGCCGAGAAGACTCAGATGGGATATTACACCAAACGATGGTTTGGTTGACCAGGAGTCGATTGATGAATGGTTTTCTTTCTTTAACACAAAAGGTTTAGAATTACTTACTTTCCTACTCAAAAGAAAACAGAGGAAATTAAAGAAAATAGACCAGACCATAGGAGAGATAAAAGGGGAACTGGAAACACATAAGGATAAGCCTGAGCTCACCTCACTCATGTCACAATTGAATAAAGACCTAGCCAAGAAGGACAAAGAAGTCCAGACTAGGAAAAGCAAGAAGTACACAAGGGATATCAATGATTTTAAAAATGATGATGTTTTTAAATGGCAGAGACAGAGAGGTAATTTGGATCCGATCTCTACATTCTCCACCCCAGAGAGAATTACACAACCTGGGAGTATCCAATACAGACCAGAGCAAAATGATCTACAAACTGGAAATCGGGTAGAACCATCTAGGGCCCCAAGGGGTAATGAGAGAGAAAATGACCACAACTACTCCACACCACAAAGAGCTGAGAGGAGACCGCCCTACTCAAACCAAACACCACATAATGGGGGTAAGAAGCCTTACTGGAAAAATAATAACCAGAGAAGGACACAGAATGGCAACTACAATAAGCCACCATATGACCTTAGGGATCAAAGGGAAAATAGGGGCCCACCCCAAGGAATGCAAGGCCAACGAGGAAGGACCCCCCCACATAATTATGGGACTGGTCATAGAGATAATTGGGGCACACCGCGCGATTACCCCTATCCCGATGGACGCTATCCAATACCTACAAACAACTATTATGCTCCCCTAAGGGACCATTATGAGGAAAATGGAGATGGGAGATCCCATGGCTACTACCAGGACCAGTATCAAAGCAGGCCTTTTTTAGGGAGGGGCACGGAGAATCACCCACCAAGACGCCTAAACGATCAATGGGATCAAAGAAGAAGTCCTGTAAGAAGAGAGGGAAGAGGTCCGGAAAAAGAATACAGGCAAAGAAGAGACTAAAAGGTGAGAAGGAGGACAACTCCACCAAGTCTTACCATTCTTCTGTTCCAATCATCTGAAAAGCCTCTCCAAGTTCTAGTATAATCCATCATAACCCCACTAATCATTTTTGACCCCCGGACTGCAAAGCTGAGGGTCCATTTTTGGTGAGTGGGGTCCCAGGAGGGAAGCGTATCTCTGATGTTTCCTTTCCATTTGGTTGTTAAACTTTTACCGTTATCAACAAATTTTTGTTGTCATCAATAATTGTTTAATTATTTTTTATCACTATTGCACTTGTGCACTTTACATTGTGATTTTATGTTTAATCACTCCACTAGAGCTGTTAATATTCGTAAACAAAAGGTAGCTATAGAAGCACATAATGATGCCAGTAGTCCAGAGGAGGTTCAGTGATCAGAATTAAATTCACAGCTTATATATCAAAAAATTGCCATATAAATGTAAAGGCTATAGGGTAGAACCATGTCCTGAAGTCCCTCCCTCACACTGTGCTGGGATTTACAATGAGAATAGGTGATACGTGCAAACTATCAATCCCAGTCCCTGGTTGGACCATTTGTACTCCAAGGAATGAATTCCCAAAATAAATATGCAGTTCCAAGAATATATTTTGAGAAGTGTACTTATCGTGTCCTTCGGAGCATTGATGTAGTAGGCACAGATTGGGCGCAATCCTTGCAGGGTCTGCCAAGCCATAGACCATGAAGTGGTGTACTCTGGTCATAAGGCAAGGGTGGACTATGAAGTAGCTTGACTGGTTTAGCTGGTCTCCGCCATCTGCTTCAGAGGCTCAGAGGTGTGTGATCCTCATCATATCACATTTACTTGTTTATCTATTTACTAATGCTGGCAGCATGAGGATTAAAAATAATCAATGTTGATTGAGAGAGTGATGTTCCACTTTAATATTCACACAATTTATTGTGTTTGGAGGCTCACCTTAGTACATCGTTCTTATTGTGTCTGTGTGTGTGTGTGTGCCATATCTAGTCATCAACCTATCCAGCTAGAATTCTGAGCCTTGAATAAACCTGTTGAGATGGAGATTTTGATAGCTGCTTGTTATCCTGTTCTTGAGCTGCAAATTCTAGAACTGTCATAATTGCTGTACTTCCACTACTTTTCATTCAATTATCTCAAAAAGCATACAACCAGTTAAGTGCCAGAACACCCAATACTTCCGCTAAGCTTCACTGGAGTAAGTGATTTACAAATTGTGAAGTCACTGTGAATGCAAAATCCATGCAATAAGCAACTAAAGGGGAACTGCAGTCTGCTCACATAATTTGTAAGAAAAACATCTTTGCCATTCTGAAGCTTCCCTTGTACCACTTTGAATATTATTTTATATATACTGTTATTCTGTACTTGCCAAATATGCTGCAGAAATCTCCCTCCACTGAGTCTGGCTGAAGCCATTTTCACTGTGGGCAGCTGAAGGTGCTGCCTGTTCGCTTCTTTACAGAGAGGCACACCTCCAGCTCTGCAGCCCTGCAGCTCTCATTGGCCCTCTTGTGACCCCTCCCCCTCCCTTAGGCTAATGACCAGACAAGAAACAGGAAGTGGGCTGTATAAGGTATTTACTGGTAGAAAAAAATGTTTTACTATCCAAAGTTAAAACAACAAGGGCAGAAGATTTAATATGTGGAAAGTTGAAAAAATGACTGAAGGTCTGCTTTAAGAAGCAACTCACTAACTCTTCAACTAGTAAAGTTAGTGTAATGGTTTGTGTACACTTTTTAAAGAGTGGGGTTTCAAAAGCAATTCAGAAACATTCCAGGTTTCAAGAAAATGACACCTATGTATGCAAGCCACAAGGGTGATGTTGACTTTTCCTGTGTTTTTCCTGCAACGTACTTACTAATGTACAGCAGGTTTCCATAGGCCCTTGAAAAGACCAAACCTCAAACACAATCCATTTTTACAGAAGGCAGACAAACTTTAGGGGGATGCGCAGTCTGACTTCCTGTTTCTGTCACTGGATTTCCTGCTGTTCTGTCCCATGTGCCCATCATTCTACTATCTAACCAGAGAACTGATCCAAGTAAGGCACAAGAAGGCAACATCTTCCTTCTGCTTTTTAAGCAGCTTGGGCCACTTTTCTTCTCACCAGAATGCCCCTGGCACACAATTGATGTTGCACTCTGTGCAATACCCTGCCCTCTGCTTGTGAATGTATTGTGCATGTCTCTCGGGTGAACACGGGATCTGTGGCTGGGCTTGTGGAGTCGTTCCTGGCTACCTAAACCTATTGGCCCGTCTGGGTTAAATATATACTTTTATTCCACAATGTACTTTTATCTGATAAAGACATATACAAAATGGTACTGAGATAATGTAATGTAATGAAAAGGTCTGGACTGGAGACACATCCCAGCAGGGTATGTATAAGGAGGGGCTGCCTGCTTATCATAATCCCTTTATGTGTTTCAACTGTAGTTGTTTGAATATACAAGTGTTGAGTTTCCATTGGTTCTTCCTTCTCCCCTACCCCCTCTATGACAAGGCTAAGGGGAGTGCCCCTAACTGTGTTTAAAGTGTATGTTTGAAACGTAATAAAGAGTTTTATGCTCTGCATGTTTAACCCTCAACACCTGTGTGGCTTGTCTCGTGATTGAGGGGTTAAGGGCTGGTTATGACGAGTCTGCAGGCTTCTGGTGCTTTTGGAGGACAGGAGACAGGTCTGGCGGAGATGCCCAGCAGTGGTATCCGAGATCCGTCACAACATCTATTCAAAGTTCTGAATTATAAAGCTTGTCTGGGAGTTCAGAAAAAAAAGGGGGCGGAGAGCTGAAGATATACTCTGCACAGCTCAGTGTGGAGAGCTCTGAGAGCTGATTTGAGGGAAGGGACACACCCCCTTCACACAGTAACAGAGCTGAGGCTGTCGATCAGCTGGAGCTTCCTTCCCTGTCACCATTTTTCTCTTGGTGTCAGGAAAACTTGTCAGAAGTGATTCATGCTGATAGCACTTAGTGCTCTTATTTGAGACAAGTACACACTATAGAGGGATATGTTTTGTTCATATTTCATGTCTGAAATCAATGCAAGTTCTCATGTACTGGGGTCCTTCAGGGAATTGGATACTCAGATTGGTTTTCTTTAGATACCCATGGCTCATTATTGTTTTAATGCATGTAATATTAGTTAGATGTTAGTGGTGTTCTCTTCACAGTGGGCTTTATTTAATTTTACATGCGCTGAACATTTAATTATATCTTCTAGTTTCTTCTGTAGCTACACTTTTCTTTGTGTGTTTTTGATTTGATGTCCCTTTGTGTCTGCATCATTTTGTAGGTTGAAAAGGACAAAAGAGTGTTAAATAATCCCATGAAAACTCCTACAAATGACAATTAATAGGATGAATACTGCCATTGCTCAGTTTTCTGATAAGTGATTGCTGGATTGTCAGTTCAGTGAACAATGATTCATTTACACACTGTCATTTATAGACTGACAAGGACAAGTGTCTGAGGATGGGTAATGAAGGAATGATTTCAAGAAGATACATTACTGCCACAATCTTTGTCGTATATGGCTGTCTGTTAGGTCAGCAACACTTTAATAGTCTTGTATTGAGCAAATTGTCAAGCTTCATTTGCTGCACATATTCTACATCTTTTTACAAAGATAGCTTTTGGGGTAAGAGTAATAAATGACTGGGTAGTGAACAACTAAATGCTAACAGTCTCTGGCAACATAAATGTTCTTCTAAATCTCTTCAAAAGTAGACCTTTTAGGCTACCTGAAATTTTATCAGTATTGTTTCCCAGAGTATGTTGCCTTGATTTAGAAGTTCAGTTTATATAATATCTCCTCATTAATACAGATGTCTCATTTTATGGCTGTTATAACATATCTTTGCATATTTGCAAACCCTGGCATAAGTGTTCCAAATGTGAGGCTGACATAATGGCACGGAGGCCAGCAGAAGGAGGAGATATCCTAGTACAATATAAAATAAAAAAAGGCAAAGAAAATTACACTAAGGCTAAGGCTAGTGGACAGGCCTGGAAATGCAGACGAGAGATCTTGTTACTTGATTCCATGAGAGATATAAGAAACTGGCAGGTAACTGAGACTGTACCCTTTCATATATAATTTATAATGATGTGATTTTCATTAAGCAATTAAGGAAAAAATATCAGGAATAAACTTTCCTTCAGGTACAGTGCCTTTTTAAAAAGTATTCATATCCCTTGAAATTGTCTACATTTTGTCATGTTACAACCAAAAACGTAAATTTATTTTATTGGGATTTTATGTGATAGACCAACTTCAAAGTGGCACATAATTGTGAAGTGGAAGGAAAATGATAAATGGTTTCCAATTTATTTTTACAAATATCTGAAAAGTGTGGCGTACATTTTATATTCAGCCCCCCCGAGTCAATTCTTTGTAGAACCACCTTTTATCTGAAATTAGAGCTGCAAGTCTTTTTGGGGATGTCTCTACCAACTTTGCACATCTAGAGAGTGAAATTGTTGTCCATTTGCAAAATAGCTTAAGGTCTGTTAGATTGGATGGAGAGCGTCTGTGAACAGAAATTTTCAAGTCCTTGCCACAGATTCTCAATTGGATTTAGGTCTGGACTTTGACTGGGCCATTCTAACACATGAATATGCTTTGATCTAAACCATTCCATTGTAGCTCTGGCTGTAGTCCTGCTGGAAGGGGAACATCCGCCCCAGTCTCAAGTCTTTTGCAGACTTTAACATGTTTTCTTCTAAGATTGCCCTGTATTTGGCGCCACCCATCTTCCCATTTAACTCTGACCAGTTTCCCTGTCTCTGCTAAAGAAAAGCATCCCCACAACATGATGCTGCCACCACCATGTTTCACGTGTGGATGGTGTGTTCAGGGTGATTGATATGCAGTGTTAGTTTTCCACCACACATAGTGTTTTGCTTTTAGGTTAAAAAGTTACATTTTGGTCTCATCTGTCTGTAGTACCTAATTCCACATGTTTGCTGTGTTTCCTCCACATGGCTTCTCGCAAACTGCAAACAGGATTTCTTATGGCTTTCGTCTTGCCACTCTTCCATATAGGCCAGATTTGTGGAGTGCACAACTAATAGTTTTGTGGACAGATTCTCCCACCTGAGCTGTGGATCTCTGCAGCTCCTCCAGAGTTACCATGGGCCTCTTGGCTGCTTCTCTGATTAATGCTCTCATTGCCCGGACTGTGAGTTTAGGTGGATGGCCATGTCTTGGTAGGTTTGCATTTGCATTTATGCCATACTCTTTCCATTTTTGGATGATGCATTGAACAGTGCTCAGTGAGATGTTCAAAACTTGGCATATTTTTTTTATTATAACCCAATACTGCTTTGAACTTCTCCACAACTTTATTCCTGACTTGTCTGGTGTGTTCCTTGGCCTCGATGATGCTGTTTGTTCACTAAGGTTCTCTAACAAACCTCTGAGGGCTTCACAAAACAGCTGTATTTATACTGAGATTAAATTACACACATGTGGACTCTATTTACTAATTAGGTGACTTCTGAAGGCATTTGGTTCCACTACATTTTAGTTGGGGTTATCAGAGTAAAGGAGGCTGAATACAAATACATGTCACACTTTTCAGATATTTATTTGTAGAAAATTTTGAAAACCATTGATCATTTTCTTCCCACTTCACAATTATGTGCCACTTTGTGTTGGTCTATCATCTAAAATCCTAATAATTTTTTTATTTTTTTTTACGTTTTTGGTTGTAACATGACAAAATGGGGAAAATTTCAAGGGATA
Organism: Lithobates pipiens; assembly: GCF_037356315.1. Classification (NCBI taxonomy): domain Eukaryota; kingdom Metazoa; phylum Chordata; class Amphibia; order Anura; family Ranidae; genus Lithobates; species Lithobates pipiens. The sequence continues at coordinate 89,590,975 of NW_027507791.1, forward strand.
TGAATAATTTTTCAAGACATTGTACAAATGTAAGTTTTTCCAGAACAATGAAAATAGTACCTCTTGAATGCATCCCTAGCCTGTATCAGTTGAATCCGCCTGTGAATAGACTGGTGCAAGACAGATATGATCGGCTTGTCAGGCTCTAGTAGACTTCAACAAAATGGTGTCTGTCTGTACACACGTTCGTGAAGAAAAAGAGTCAAAGCCATTGTTTACTCATTATATTCACCTAATTTGCCGAAGTGCAAACGGCCTCCTTTTTGTCGATGCATGTTTTCTGTTGTCCTGATTGCTTCACAAGTCTGTTTTGAGAAGTAGTAGAAGCCAATTTTCAGCTTCCAGCACTGTCGTAATTTGAATGACAATTGCGGGGTCATGCAACGCTGTACCTAAACAAAGTTTTTCTAATTTATTAGAGACCGATAGAGCTTTCTTTTGGTGGTATTTATTCCCCACTGAGTTTTTTATTTTGTGATAAACACAAGAGGAGGAGGAGAGGAGAATGAGAACTGAGTAATCATCGGTCATGTGATCGCTCAGTCCTCAATGTTAGAGCAAGTGGGGAACAGCTGCTTCATCACACCGATGCTGCAAAAGGGAGGTGAGTATGTATGTTTATTTTTTTTAAGAATCCCACACTTTTCCTTTGAAGCCAAACAACTTTTGCGAGTTAAGAAAAGTCATACGTTCGGTAAGATTTTCATTTGAGTCTGGAACTTACTTGGAGAGATTTCCCATCTCTTTGTGACAGAATGAAAGGAGAGATCCCCCAAAAAGAGAGACCGCAATCAAAACCTGGCTGAGGCTCTGACCCTTCCTTGCTCTATCCAAAGCAAAATAAGTTTTATCTGGAGTTGGGCTTTTAACCACTATTCATCTTATTGGTTAATAAAAGGTATATAAAAAACGAATGTTTTGCAGTGAAATTAGTAAAATTATGTGCCCTTTGGCTTAATTCCCTCTTGAATGCCAACAACTATATCTAACCAAAGTGTTTTCAAGGGTGCCCATTGCTTAGCAACACGAGCACAATGTCTAGCACTGGTCATCCCAAGGTTGGTGTACAGATAATTCATTGCTGTGTCTAAACATCTGAGTAGGAGCAGCTTCTAGTATGTGTTCTCAAGCAGAAAGAAAAATCTTGTTTATGGCTTTAGTAAACTGTATTGTTCATCTAGCCTTCTAGCGCCTTGGTTTTCTATGTGTCTACAACCATCATAGTGCTTTAACATGATAAAACAGATGGTAGATTAAGTATTTAGAGAAAAAATATGTATCTGGCATATCTAAGATTTTTTTTTTATCTTTATTTATCAGAGCAACAAAAGCAAAAGTAAGTCTAAGCCCTTGTACACACGGTCAGATATTTCGATGGAAAATGTTTGATCAGATCGTGTTAATAATCCGACAGTGTGTGAGCTCCATCGGACTGTTAACGTTGGAATATCCGACAGACCAACGTTTGAGAGCTTGGCTATAAAATTTTCCGACAACATGATCCGATGCGCATCAGTTCCGATGGTGTGTAGCCTAGTCCGACGGACAAGGTGCCACGCATGCTCAGAATAAATTCTGAGACGGAAGCGCTCGGTCAGGTAAAACTACCGCTCGTAATCGCTATAGCACATTCGTCACGCTGCAATGTTAAAAATTCTTTAATGCAGCGCATTCTCTTTTTCTTTACAATGCTACAAGAATGAAGTTGTTTTGCTGCTCATATTCACACACACTTCTCCCAAACTTATTTCTTTATTCTTTTTCCTCATTTCATGAATACAATATTTTAATTCCTCACAGCTACCCAATCCATCTTTTTTTTTTTTGGTTTTAAATTTGGTGTTTTTTTTTTTTTTTTAATCAACATCCCCTTTTTTGACAGTTTGCTCATCTTCGCAATTTTTTTGGTATGTTTTGTGTGTCAACTTACCACAGCACCATTATTATCTTTTTATTTTATTGTTTTCTTTTTTAATCTAGAGGCGGTTGTTTGGTGTTGGTGCCCCTTGTTATTAATTTGACTGTATTTTTTAAATGTACCTGCCTACTCACAAATAAACTGTCCTTTTTGAAGTAAAACACATACGCAAGTATTTCTTGAACACAAAAAAAACCCTTATTTAGGTGTCAAACAAATAGAGGCAGGCAGCGCTGGAGAAACTGGTCAATTTGGCGAAGCCTTTGGCCCCCAGGGTAGACATGAACTAATTTGAAAATGCTAAATTGCTGGCCTGAGGAGTACATATCTCAGGGAGAGCAGTCTGGTCCAGAAGTCCAAGAGATCAGGAAGAGCAGATGCCATCTATGTCCCCAGGCTGTGGTCCTACAAGAGCCTGCATCTACTGTCAGACCAGACTGAACCCAGGCCATCACTCTCTGGTCTTCCTTAAGCACTTCCCTCCAGGCTTCCTTCCAGGTAGTTGGAGGAGCAGGAGGACGATGGTCGACCTCCCGGCTGCCACTTGCCACAGCCTCCTCCCGGCTGTCACTTGCCACAGCCTCCTCCCGGCTGAGGTCTTCCTGTGTATGAAAAGGGGACATAGTTTTAGTTTTTTGGTCATCAATCACACAATTTTGTGCTCATGACTGTTGCAAATTGAATGTTAACAAATAGAACAGACTATCATTCTGAGCCCAGCATTTTTCATTCTTGTCCCAATCATTTTTGGTCACTACTGTCCATTGATGATGTGTAAACCACTTTGTTAAATCACAACTTACTGATCAATAATAACATCTATTTAACATCATTAAATGTACGACAAGAAACATGTTCAACAATGCTATACCTGTCTTAAGCTGGGCCCCTCCACATGCTGCTGCCTGGAAGGCCCAGGTTGGACGTTGGAAGCCTCAGCTGGGGGTGAAGGAAGCCTTGAAGGAAGACGGTAGAGTGGTGGCCTGGGTTCCCCCTGGTCTGCCAGAAAATGCAGCCTCTCGTAGTACAACATCCTGGGGACATAAATGTCATCTGGATCTCATGATCTCAGGGAATTCTGATACTTCTTGCACTCCCTGAGATATGTACTCCTCAGGGCACCAACTTTGGCCTTCACATAGGTCATGTCTGCCGTTGGGACCATGGTCTTTACAAAACCAATCAGTTTCTCCAGTGCTGCCTTCCTCTTTCTTAGGTCCTTATAAAAGGGGTTGTTCATCTGCCACAGGCAAGGCAGCTCCCTGAGCAGAGCAATGAATAGCCCCATAAAATGCGATTTCTGGAAGGGATCCATCTTGTCTGCAAGACACAACATAAGACAAACCCTAATAATAATGTACCAAGTTAAAATTGTACTTTCGTGTGAACGATTGGCGTGTCAGCTCCTCACTCTGCTCACGGATCGTACGTACGACACACGCGTGTTGCGTTTTTATATACAGTGCGCATGCGTGAAACTCTGCCTACCCCTGACTTTCTTTCTAGACTATTCCCCGCCCCTTCTCTTTTTCGGCGCAGTGGGGAGAGCACATGGCGGATGTCATGGTTATGCAGTGATCTTCCTGTGTTTGCTTACCTTCCCTCATGTCTTCAGACTAAGAAGCCAGCCACTTCCACCTGGTGGTTTTTATAACCTCTCCTCTAAGCATGGCTCCACCCCAGGCCTATCAGGGAGCCCTACATTAACCTGTGCACTGCAGGCCTCAGGGCTGATCAACCATTGTGTATTCCTTGTGTGTTAGCTTCCTGTTTCCTGCCGTGTGCTCTGCTACTGGTTTCCGTTACCGACTTTGGCGTGTTCTGACTATCCCTGCTTGCCTGTGACCCTGACCTTTTGGCGTGTACCCGACTATTCTTGTCTGCTTGTGGCCCCGACCTTGGCTTTGTCCCTCACCATCCCTATCCTCCTGTTGCCTACTGTGGGTGTGAGCTGGGGGACCCTGGGGGTCGCGACCTGGAGCCAGTTGCAGCCAAGTCCATCCTCACCACTCGAGGCTCTGGTGAACACCTGCTGGCTCTTAGACTCCGCGCCCCGGGGAATCTTGCGCTCTAACCCCAGTAGGATCTGTCCCCCGTCTGCAGCAGTCAGCCGTAGGGTCCACAACCTTGCGGTGCACCCCTAACCCTACGGTGTGCATCTGTCACCTGGGCTCTAGGTGACCTGACAGCGGAGACACAGCAGGGGCATGATAACGAGGAGGAGGACGAGGAAGGCTCGGAGCCAGAAACGTCCCGATCCCAGAGGAGAAGATTTAAGGCCTCAAATATGTCTTTTGTTGGGATGCTGGAGATGCTGGACATATTGAAGAGGAACGACTATGATAGGAAGTATGGACCTTACCCAAACCCAAATATCAGAAAGGCCAAGATCATGACTAAAGTTGTGAAGAGTCTTCAGAAGAATTATGGGGACTTCAGGGGCGATTTGACAGACATCTGTGGGGGTCATGTACAGATGTCTATTCAAATCGCCCCCAAAGTCATCAAAAGTAGTACAGGAACTACTTTTGGGAATTGGTGCTGTGCCGCACTGTTTTGGACGGTGTTATTGCTGGCTTTTCCCCTATCTGTGTTCACCTGCAGGTGATTGATCTGATCAGTCACCACACATAAGCAAACTGAACACACTATTCCTTGCTTGTGATAGAGACAGTTACCTGCATTGTTCCTGTTCAAGCCTCCCATTTGTCTGCCTTGCTTTGCTGTTGGATTTCCCTGTGTATGACCCAGATTGGATATTGGACTATTCCCTGAACTCAGCCTGCCTTATTATCTAGACTGTCATTGGATCGGCTTTGGAATATTCCCTGAACTCAGCCTGCCTTATTAACTGGACCATCTTAGAACCACGCTTATCTGTCTGCTAAACTGCAAGTAGTCTGTTTGCTCTGTTTGCGTCTGCTCTAGTATGGTGGCCAGGCACTATAGCATTGTGTATAAGTCCTGGGGGCAACCAAGTACTGGTAGGCCTGCTTGTCTTAAGGGAAAGGGGGCTGCTATAGGTGAAGCACACCGTGGCTAGCTATAGTGTCTGACCACCTGCATTGAGGTAGACATGACATTCGTGACACAAGTATGCTAAGCTATAGTCCTCTAGATGTTTGTGATTGGGTATGTATCCTCTACTTCACTTTAATTTCATTGTCTATATTATTACAGTAAGAATGCACGGATTATACCACAAACTTTTCAATCTGTGGGTTTGGGGGTGGAAAGCAGGAAATAAATTACCTGCTGGTCATTTCATATGGCTGACACCATTTTAAAGAAGATGAACTGTAGCAGCTCCCATAGCTGCATTGAACAATAGTAATATTTGTGGCATCGGTTTTATTAGTTTTTGTGAAGATCTAGCCTACCACAGCATATAGGGGTTCTCTCAATGTATAATATAAATGCTAATGCACCCAACAGCCTGATGGCAAATGTTAACCATTGACTTTTCATCTCCTGCAATGTATGCTTGGTTGTCTGGCAATAAATAGGTTAAATAGATGAACATCCTGAAGAATAATAAAGCAGAACCATTAATAATGCACAGCTATTGAGCCATGGATAGCTGCCATTCTTTCAAGCTCATGGCTGACTCCCACCTTAGCTGAATGTAATGAGATCGTTGTCAGTAATGCAGGGGGTGTTTTGGGATGACTGTGAAACTGTTGGGCATTGGAATCTTAACGTTCTTACCATATTAACATGCAAAGGATATAATGATGGTTGTGAAACTATGTAGTTACCATTCCTCAGGGTATTTTTATCTTCTGTTTAATTTTGAGTTTATTTTGACAACGGATATTTTGTATTGTCATATGAAAAGGTTGAGTAAGTTTTTGAATATTAAATCCTGTTTGCTAAATATGTAGCAAACATGTATAAATATGCATGCGCACTTGTATGTAGTAAATGGAAGTGCAAAATGCAACAATGGATTTAAGGATCTGTTCACCGATGCCAGAAGTATGCCAAGCAAAATTTGAGTTGGAATCTTTTTGTGCATGGAGAGCACTTTGATTGAATTGGTATTTCTGAATCTTGGCTTCGTTCTTCACCTGGCTGGGCTAATATTGCTAAATATACTCTTGAGGAGGCAAGGATAAAAACTAAAAGGTGACAATGTCTGTATCTATATGTGAAGTGATCTAAAACTAAGTGTAAAAGAGGACTTGTTGATGAAGAGTTGGTACTGAGGCATTATGGGTGGAACTACATATGGGTATGCATACTTCAAAGTTAATTATTGAAGTTTATTAGAGGCCACCCAATGTTAACAAGGGGTAGAGACTCTGTTCCTTTCACAGAAGTAGAAGGGCTAAAAGAGCTGGAGCATTGGTAGTACTGTGAGATTTTTAAATACCGTATATACTCGAGTATAGGCCAACCCGAATATAAGCCGAGGCCCCCAATTTACCACAAAAAAACTGGGAAACTTATTGACTCGTGTATAAGCCGAGGGTGAGACATGCCTGTCCATCCCTGTGTGTCCGTCCATCCCTGTGTGTCCGTCCATCCCTGTGTGTGCAGCCTTGTGTGTCCAGCCTACCTGCGTCCCGAGCCTGCGTCCCGAGCCTGCGTCCCGAGCCTGCGTCCCGAGCCTGTGTGCTTCTGCCATGCCAGGATCGCCGCTCTTCTCGTCTGACAGACGGCGTAGGCGCCTCGGCGGCCATTCCACTGTTCAAAAGCCGCGCCTCCGTCTGTGATAGGCGGAACACTCAATTTCCCAGCAGTCTGTGTTCTGCCTATCACGGACATCCTCTCATCCTCGTCCGTAGTATGAGGATGAGCGGATGTCAGTGATAGGCGGACCACTGACTGCTGGGAAATTGAGTGTTCCGCCTATCACAGACAGGGAGGCGCGGCTTTTGAATAGTAGAATGGCCGCCGTCTGTCTGCTCGACACGCTGATCGGGCAGGCAGACGGCGATGACTCGAGTATAAGCCGAGGGGGGCACTTTCAGCCTCAAAAAAGAGGCTGAAAATCTCAGGCTTATACTCGAGTATATACGGTAGCCTGAAATTGACTGACATGAAATTACACTGCTGGAAAAGGACAGAATCAGATGTGTTCCCTTAGAAGATAAACATGTTTTTTGTGCAATGCGCATTGCGAATGCAATGCAAATATGCGAACCAGATGCATTCAAATGAATGTATTTTGTCCTGTGACTTGGATGCGGTTTAAGCCACATCTAATTCACATAGGTGTGAAAGGGAGCTAAATGCTTTTTTTCTCCTGGTAGGAGAAAATCGCCTTAAAATAACATGGTATACGGTACATATTGAACACGTGTTTATGCGCGTTTCTGCGTATGCACGTAAAGCATTCTATTGGCCTGAACATTAATTTATTCTGAATGTTAGAATGTATGAACGCGCAAACGCGCCTAGCGTTTATGTATGTTCCTTGTTTTTTCTGCCCAAAATCGCCTTTCCTGAACACTTTGGTGATGTTTTTTTTTTTCTACCTGTAAAGGTCCTCTTCTAATATGCCTGTAAATGCCTACACATAGGCTAACATGTGAGTTTACAGGCAGAAACAAAAATGGCAAATGCCTGCAAAAGTGGCGTTTTTCAGGCCCAGTGTGCATGAGCCCTTAAAATACAGCTTATACAAGTCTCAACTAGAAATTATGCTCTGCTGGACCTGGTTAAATTAAACAATGCAGAGCCAATAACTATAAAGTTCACACTTTACAATTTCTGGGTAGAAGAGATCATAACAGGATTCCATTTACTATAAGCTGTATACAACAAACCTATTGGGAAGATAAAAACATTTCATTTTAAGAGAACAAATCTTCCAAGGCTGAGGAGTTCTCTTCAAGACTTGGGCACCTTTCACATGGGTGTCATTTGTTCAGTCTCGCTTTTTCCACGCAAACACTGATGCAGTTTATATCAGCTTACAGTGCCTTGCGAAAGTATTCGGCCCCCTTGAACTTTTCAACCTTTTGCCACATTTCAGGCTTTAAACATAAAGATATAAAATTTTAATTTTTTTGTGAAGAATCACCAAGTGGGACACAATTGTGAAGTGGAACGAAATCTACTGGATAATTTAAACTTTTTTAGCAAATAAAAAACTGAAAAGTGGTGCGTGCAAAATTATTCGGCCCCTTTACTTTCAGTGCAGCAAACTCACTCCAGAAGTTCAGCGAGGATCTCTGAATGATCCAATGTTGTCCTAAATGACTGATGGTGATAAATAGAATCCACCTGTGTGTAATCAAGTCTCTGTATAAATGCACCTGCTCTGTGATAGTCTTAGGGTTCTGTTGAAAGCGCAGAGAGCATCATGAAGACCAAGGAACACACCAGGCAGGTCCGTAATACTGTTGTGGAGAAGTTTAAAGCCGGCATTTGGATACAAAAAGATTTCCCAAGCTTTAAACATCCCAAGGAGCACTGTGCAAGCGATCATTTTGAAATGGAAGGAGTATCAGACCACTGCAAATCTACCAAGACCTGGCCGTCCCTCTAAACTTTCAGCTCAGACAAGGAGAAGACTGATCAGAGATGCAGTCAATGATCACTCTGGATGAACCTCAGAGAACTACAGCTGAGGTGGGAGAGTCTGTCCATAGGACAAAAATCAGTCGTACACTGCACAAATCTGGCCTTTATGGAAGAGTGGCAAGAAGAAAGCCATTTCTCAAAGATATCCATAAAAAGTCTCATCTAAAGTTTGCCACAAGCCACCTGGGAGACACACCAAACATGTGGAAGAAGGTGCTCTGGTCAGATGAAACCAAAATCGAACTTTTTGCCCACAATGCAAAACGATATGTTTGGTGTAAAAGCAACACAGCTCATCACCCTCAACACACCATCCCCACTGTCAAACATGGTGGTGGAAGCATCATGGTTTGGGCCTGCTTTTCTTCAGCAGAGACAGGGAAGATGGTTAAAATTGAGGGGAAGATGGATGCAGCCAAATACAGGACCATTCTGGATGAAAACCTGTTGGAGTCTGCAAAAGACCTGAAACTGGGACGGAGATTTATCTTCCAACAAGACAATGATCCCAAACATACAGCAAAATCTACAAAGGAATGGTTCACAAATAAACATATCCAGGTGTAAGAATGGCCAAGTCAAAGTCCAGACCTGAATCCAATCGAGAATCTGTGGAAAGAGCTGAAAACTGCTGTTCACAAACGCTCTCCATCCAACCTCACTGAGCTCGAGCTGTTTTGCAAGGAAGAATGGGCAAGAATTTCAGTCTCTCAATGTGCAAAACTGAAAGAGACATACCCCAAGCGACTTGCAGCTGTAATCGCAGCAAAAGGTGGCTCTACAAAGTATTAACGCAAGGGGGCCGAATAATTTTGCACGCCCCACTTTTAATTTTTTTATTAGTTAAAAAAGTTTCAAAAATCCAATAGATTTCGTTCCACTTCACAATTGTGTCCCACTTGTTGGTGATTCTTCACAAAAAATAAAAATGTTATATCTTTATGTTTGAAGCCTGAAATGTGGCAAAAGGTTGAAAAGTTCAAGGGGGCCGAATACTTTCGCAAGGCACTGTACATCAGTTTACACACCTGGCTTCAGTTCAGTTTAGTTTACATCAGTTTAAATCTGTTCAGTTTAAGGGCCCTTTCACAAGATGCCTTCGGTTTCTAATCAGCGGGGGATTTGTGAGCTGATCCCCTTTGCTGATCGGAGCCTAGCAGGGAGGATGACAGCTTTATGCCCCCTCAGTTTATGCAGAGCAAATACAGACAAACCTCACACTCTAAGGGCGGCTGGGTGTAAATGGCCTTCTCTGTCCTATACACCCAAAATCCTGCAGCTTCCGCAAGGTCACCCTGCTCAAGAAAGCACATGTACAGGCCTGTCTGAAGTTTGCTAATGAACATCTGATTGATTCAGAGGTGAACTGGGTGAAAGTGTTGTGGTCAAAAACTCGACTCGCCGTGTTTGGAGGAGGAGAAATGCTGCCTATGACCCCAAGAACACCTTCCCCACCGTCAAACATGGAGGTGGAAACATTATTCTTTGGATGTGTTTTTCTGCTAAGGGGACAGGAGAACCTCCTTCCCTCAGCCAGGGCATTAAAAATGGGTCATTAATGGGTATTTCAGCATGACATTGACCCAAAATACACGGCCAAGGCATATCGAGCTTTAAAATTGTGCACTTTTGTGGATTGACAAATTATAATAGTTAATAATCTCCATAGGCGGCGCTGTAACAATTTTTACAGATTACCAGGTTAGAGTTAGGGCCGGTTCACACTGCAGGCGATGCGAGGCGACACCGACTTGCCTCGCCGCGACCTGCCGCGACCTCAGCGGCAACTTGCAGATGACTTCTGTATAGAAGTCAATGCAAGTCGCCCCGAGGTCGCCCGAAAGTAGTACAGGAACCTTTTTTCTGAGTCGGAGCGACTCGAGTCGCTCCTCTCAGAACGGTTCCATTGTACAGAACGGGGGCGACTTGTCAGATCGAGGCGAGGCAAGTCGTGTCGCCTCGCATCACCCGCAGTGTGAACCGGCTCTTACATAGAAGGTCTAGTGTTACAATTATTGCTCTTGCTATAATGTTCATGGAAAGAACTCACATGTGGTGTGACCACTGCTTTCATCTGCGTGCGTGACCTACGTATGCTTTCGCTTCTGTACACAAGTACAGAGGGATGGGGCCATTTATATTACTATTATTTCATACCGCTATATGTCTGGTTAGTTTAGAAAATCCAGGCAAACAGATATTACATTAGTCTGTAAGGGAGCCCTTCTTTTGTCCCTTGCAAGTTTCTGGCTAAATCTGAAAGTGTAAAATATAAAGCAATCAGCGCACACCACAAAAAAAAAAAATACAAGAACAGTTTGCAAGCTGAACACCATAAGGTAAATCACAAATCCTTAGTAATAATGTATAGAAAGAAGATAAGTGCAGCGCAAAAAATTATTAAAAAAATAAAAGTTCATATACAAAATATATTTGCGAGATGATGTGGATGAGAACACCCAGTGACTGTTGTAATCTTGAATGATATCACAGTGACAAATCCTCTACCATATGAAAAGGGTACTCTTACCAAGTGTGTAGGACAATACAATGGTCAAAACTGCATGGACCCACTTGCGGGGTGAAGAGGAAACTCCGATCCGACCAGAGGATAGCCAAAGGACATAGACCATAAGATGATTAGGACATAATATTTCTCTTTAAGGGATAAAGGTTCAACTCCGATCCAACACATATTCCACCAAGAGAATGTTCATGCAGACACAATGTCAAAAGAAAAAAAGCAGGATGATCTCAGCGTAGACTGCTATGATTGTGTTTTTATATATATATATATATATTTATAACTGGATGGCCAGTTGAAACAAAGAAATCTGAGCATAAAATAAGGCGTACGAGCCTCAAATGTTAGCAGCACAATATTGCACAGGAACAAACAATTTAAAAAACAGCGGTATAATGCTGCTGTATGCAATGCGATGGAGCGCGCATGACTGGCGTCATGTGAACATGTGAACAAACAATATTAAAAAGGGCTTAAAAACACATAATGTCTCCAAGCATTTCAGACATTTTCACTAAATTTTGGGGACTTGAAAGGGTTACTCAGCACTAGAGAGGGGGGAATTATATACGGCAGTTAAGTCGACGCAAATCCTTCTGGATTCATGAGATGCGGGTATTAGTTCCAGGAGGGATGAACGTCGACTTTGATCTGAACTGCTTTATTTCAGATAAATAAACCAGTGATTGTTTTACCTTTTTATATATTTATATATATTTTTATGTATTTATTAAGTTTTTCATATAATTATATCTAAGATGGTCGCGAGTGCAATAGCTATTATATTAATGGATGTATAATGGCCTATTCATTATAAAAATATTTTTTCACATGTAAAGGTTTATATTTATTGTTAAGTTGCCTTTTGTATGGGAGCTATATATTAACATGTACGTTCTGTGCATATTATATAAATCTACTATTTATTATGTGATTAACTTGATCCAGTTATTGTGCTTTCTGTCCATTGGTGTCTCCATAAACAATGCTGTGGTTATGTGTCACCAGAGAATGTCCGCTGCTCGGATTTCCGGCAACTGCACCTCACGCACCTATCACGCTGCTAGAAAAACACCGGGCTGCTATATTTATTACGCGAGGTGACGAAATAGCTCCACCCACCGCTGATGAAGTCCAGACTGGATGTAACGTGCGTACGGGGGGAGGAGCTATCGTACATGCCAGTCACCCGCGCTCCATCGCATTGCATACAGCGGCATTATACCGCTGTTTTTTAAATTGTTTGTTCCTGTGCAATATTGTGCTGCTAACATTTGAGGCTCGTACGCCTTATTTTATGCTCAGATTTCTTTTTGTTTCAACTGGCCATCCAGTTATATATAAATATATTTAAAAAAATAAATAAAAAATAAACACAATCATAGCAGTCTACGCTGAGATCATCCTGCTTTTTTTCTTTTGACATTGTGTCTGCATGAACATGGTGGAATATGAATATGAATATGGAATATGGTGAAAAAAATCACAATTAGCGATTGATTGGTTTGCGCAAAAGTTATAGCATCTACAAAATAGGGGATAGGTTTATGGCTTTTTTTTTTTTTACTAGTAATGGCGGTGATCTGCGTTTTTTTTTTCCATGACTGCGACATTATGGCGGACACATCGGACACTTTTGACACATTTTTGGGACCATTCACATTTACACAGCGATCGTGCTATAAAATTGCACTGATTACTGTGTAAATGTGACTGACTGGCAGGGAAGGGGTTAACACCAGGGGGCACTGCAGGGGTTAATATGTTCCCTATGGGAGTGATTCTAACTGTGGGGGGAGGGGACTCACAAGGGGAGGAGACCGATCGGTATTCCTCTGTACTGGGAACACACCATCGGTCTCCTCTCCACTGACAGGACATGGATCTGTATGTTTACATACACAGACTCACGGTCCTGCTGTGTTCCCGGGCAATCGCGGGTGCCCTGTGGACATCGCGGCCACCGGGCACATGCACCGGGTCCCGAGCGATGCCGCGGGAGCACGCGCGCGCCCCCTAGGCGGCCAGGAATCAGAGGACGTCATATGACGCCCACCCAGGATGGGAGATCCCATCTGTGGGCGTCATATGACTATAGGCCAGGGCTGAAGTGGTTAATAAACCTGGATATACTGCTCTGAGAAGCCTCTCTTTCATTCCCCTTTTGAACATGGTCTGTCATGAGAGTTTAAGGGCACAGGAGTGCCGCTACTGGTGGTGTACCCTGGGCTGCTAATATGAGTGGAATATCCTTCACCCAATGCTATTTTTGACCGGCTGTAATAGGGGTCAAATGGTTCTGGTGAGTGAGCTGTGTGTATGTTGGTGAAGACACTAAAGGCAATGTTGGTGTGAAATTACCTTAGTGATGTTGGACAAAATTTTGGGGAATTTTTGGAAAGAACAGTTATTACCACAATGGTTCACAGGACTGTTATGAGTTTGTTATAATTTTATTTTTGTGTAAGTGAGAGCGCGGTTTACTAATTCATAATCCAACATTATTTGACTACGGTGTAGCTAAACAACGAGCAGCTCTCAAGTTTACCATTTTGATATAATTATTCATTTAATTGTTTTGTACAATTTTGTTTGAATCCCTGTAAAAATTGTTGGTATTTATCCTTGTTTGGGATTAAGGTTACACTAGCCCTTCGATTTGCTATTTTAAATTACAGAGCTCAATTCTGTAAGGATCTGCTGGTCCAGGTACTTTATTCACCTTTTAATCTGTCTCAATATTTCTGGGCCATATCACTCATAATTTTAAATTTTTTTACTGTCCTGTAGATTTAACAGAAAGTGAAAGGATAATTTTCCCTCCCCACTTACACAGTTATGGGAATAAGTGCCCCCATTGGAAGATTTTCCTTTTTATTACTGTTCTGAGGGCAACTAAAAATGTTGGATTAACCTTCACTCCTGGTGACACTTGTGATCAGGACAGTTATGCCACGTACACACAATTGGAATTTCAGCCCGCAAAAGACCAATGAGAGTTTTTAATCGGAAAATGCGACCATTTGTATGCTCCATCAGTCTTTTGCTGGCGGAATTCCAGCCAGCAAAAGAATGAAAGCATTCTCTCAATTTTTTGATCGGGAAAAGTTCCTATCCAAATATGCGATCGTCTGTCGCAATTCCAATGTCCTATGCATGCTCGGAAACAATTTGACGCATTGCTCAGAAGCATTAATTTACTCGGCTCATTGTAGTGTTGTATGTCACCGCGTTCTTGACAGTCGTAATTTTAGTGAACTTTTGCGTGACCGTGTGTATGCGATGCAAATTTGAGCTGAATCCCATCGGAAAAGCCGTCATATTTTTCAGATGAGAAATCTGATCATGTGTACGCGGCATTGGAGAGAGTGAATCTCCCAAATAGGAAAGCAGGCCGCAATAAAAAAACCTGACAGTGGTGTCATCCCCTCATCACTATCCAAAATGTAAAAAACAGTTATGCCTCTAGTTGTTATGCTTTAAATTTTGTAGCTCTCCAAATTATAGTGTTGCTTATAAGAAATTGCTTTTTTTGTGTGTGGGCATGTATGAATTGCACACTGGCCAATATTTTGTCCGTTGCATCAAAAGCTTTAAGAACAGTTTCTTTTGTAGGGTATTGGCAGTCTTTTATGGTTATTGCCAGTTAGTCTCCTATTTTCAAATTAGTCTTGCTGCTTTGGATTGAAATAGTGCCAGGATAGGTTTGTTTTCAACACAAGAGGATCCTGGCACAGTAGAGGACATTATGTAAACTAGTGGTTCAAGGATAGGTATAGTTTTTTAACTAGACAGAAAGAACGGTAACACCCCCGAAATTGGGGTCAGAGGGCGCTGATCACCCCTGGTATGTTATAAACAAAAAAAGAAAATGGTGTCCCCAGAGTGGGGCTTTTTACCAGCAAAGTTTAACCTGTATAATATAAATAACGTTGACATGTAGAAGGTAGACTAATATTGTAAATGTTTATTAATAAAAAAGAGGATGAAATAAGTGACGCAGTGGTCAAAGACTGAGCTCCACTAAATAGGTAAAAATGTATGGTATTACATGTAAAAACAGAAATACACATATACATATAATTGTGATGCTTGAAGCATAGTATCAATACAATAAGAGATATATGCGTATAGATAGTAAAAGCCCTTTACGCGTTTCGACCCTCCCAGGGGTCTTCTTCAGAAGGTTACTATCTATTATGAAAAAAAGGAAAAAAGAAAACAAGCATAAATATATATCACAATACATGATGCACTGTGTTGTGCTAAAAATAATCTGCTGTAGGCAGAGTATATATCAAACCATTGTAAGATTACACAGTTAGCAATCGAGTGATACATATTGTAACAATAAATACCTATATTGATCACAAAGGAAATCCTCTTTTAAAAGACCGGACAGGATTCCGTGCATTCTCCCATAATCTTCATGGATGTACCGACCTTATGTGGATGGAAAAAGATGGCTAGCTCTACCCAGAACGGGGGAAGAGCAAGGAAAATGGATCCAAAGGGTAAAAAGCTTGCAAGGGATCACATCCCTATTACCACCTCCAAAACACAATAATGGAGGAAGGTATGGGTATGGGTGAACGGGATTAGGAGAGGGGGCGACCTACAGAGAAGGAAAGGATATAAGACATATGTATATATATATGTATATATAGAAAGGGGCCCTATTCAGAAACTATCACCTCTGTATAGAGAGATAGAACATGCCCGCATGCAGTGTCAATAGTATACACACGTCGAGGATACACATATGTCAAGTGAATCCTACCATTTCAGGGTGGGATATTTCACTCAGTTAGAGTGTGAGCAGATGCCCAAAAGAAAAATGCCCAAAAGAAAGACCAACGCCAGACCGAAACACCATATACAAAAAAGATGGGAAAGGGGAGAAGACAAAGGACAAGAGTGGAAAAGAAAAAGAAAAGGAAAGAAGGGGTGAAGGGACTACAAACTGGTGCCAAACAAAACTGCAAAAAATGAACAAACAGTGAACATGACTAAAGAGAAAAGTGAATAGGAAAAGAAAGTGGAGTGGTGTAACAGCTTCGGAATATCCCAGCGTGACCACAGTGGTGCTGGGATAAAACAATGTATATATACCTGTAGCCAATTTCCAATGGGTCCACATTGGACAACAGGGCCAGAAGGAAAACACTCAAATAATTAGTGGTAAAGTGGCTTGAAAGTGGTGACCTTTACAATACAGCCCTTCACATTAGTATGTTTCCATGGGGTGGGAGAGGTCTTGAGTCTGCAAGTAGACAAGAGATAGTCTTATACTCCTGCCAACAGAACTGTATATAGTGCAATAGAAAAAGTAGAACAGCATAGGGTAAAAGAACCCAGGGACTTACCCAATTGCATAAAAACGATGTGCGTGTGCTCCTGTGGGTGAGGAAATGATGTGCAGTGTGAAAGGGTGGGGTATAAATAGCCCAAGTTGGGTTAATAGGTCAATCAAAGTCTCCACCCGTTAACCCATAACCACTATTGGTCGCCTGAGAGACGACCGGATGTGGTCCCCTCGGCATTCCGGAAATGACTCTCCTGATAGGGCGGGAGAGTGCACGGTAGCGTCGCACCAGCGTGACATGAGTGCGTCGAAGCTGCCCAATTACAGACAAGACTTTTAGCCCGTGGCTATAGTCGGGTATGTCTGCGTAAGGCGTACAATCGAGCACTGGCCCAATCTCGTAACAATCTTTTACACCCTGGGGCAGCCAGTAGATTTCTCCTTTTGTGTGCCCAGTTTACCTGTAGATTACATGCTCATTATGAAATGTTCTTCATTTATGTTTATTCATTGCTATTCTTTACTTGTGACATGTTGCCATTAAAATATACTTTTTTTTGGATTTATTATCCCTTATGCTGTACGACGGAAGGTCCGGTTGCACTTTCCCATTTTTTCCACTAGATGGTGCCATGTGAGGTTACCTCTCGTCCTTATCTATGTTGATTGGATGGACCAATGGGGTATGGCTTCACGACCAGAAGAGGGGGGTGGCAGTGGCGCGCGCATACCTCTCCCCATTAGGTCCCGGGGTACGAACGGGTGAGCGCTGCCCGTCTACCCGGGACGATAATTTCTGGTCGGCGGCATTCCGAACGGTATCGGACCGGTGGCCTCGCTGCGCACGCGCGTTCTACGCGTGCGACGCGACGCACTCATGTCACGCTGGTGCGACGCTACCGTGCACTCTCCCGCCCTATCAGGAGAGTCATTTCCGGAATGCCGAGGGGACCACATCCGGTCGTCTCTCAGGCGACCAATAGTGGTTATGGGTTAACGGGTGGAGACTTTGATTGACCTATTAACCCAACTTGGGCTATTTATACCCCACCCTTTCACACTGCACATCATTTCCTCACCCACAGGAGCACACGCACATCGTTTTTATGCAATTGGGTAAGTCCCTGGGTTCTTTTACCCTATGCTGTTCTACTTTTTCTATTGCACTATATACAGTTCTGTTGGCAGGAGTATAAGACTATCTCTTGTCTACTTGCAGACTCAAGACCTCTCCCACCCCATGGAAACATACTAATGTGAAGGGCTGTATTGTAAAGGTCACCACTTTCAAGCCACTTTACCACTAATTATTTGAGTGTTTTCCTTCTGGCCCTGTTGTCCAATGTGGACCCATTGGAAATTGGCTACAGGTATATATACATTGTTTTATCCCAGCACCACTGTGGTCACGCTGGGATATTCCGAAGCTGTTACACCACTCCACTTTCTTTTCCTATTCACTTTTCTCTTTAGTCATGTTCACTGTTTGTTCATTTTTTGCAGTTTTGTTTGGCACCAGTTTGTAGTCCCTTCACCCCTTCTTTCCTTTTCTTTTTCTTTTCCACTCTTGTCCTTTGTCTTCTCCCCTTTCCCATCTTTTTTGTATATGGTGTTTCGGTCTGGCGTTGGTCTTTCTTTTGGGCATTTTTCTTTTGGGCATCTGCTCACACTCTAACTGAGTGAAATATCCCACCCTGAAATGGTAGGATTCACTTGACATATGTGTATCCTCGACGTGTGTATACTATTGACACTGCATGCGGGCATGTTCTATCTCTCTATACAGAGGTGATAGTTTCTGAATAGGGCCCCTTTCTATATATACATATATATATACATATGTCTTATATCCTTTCCTTCTCTGTAGGTCGCCCCCTCTCCTAATCCCGTTCACCCATACCCATACCTTCCTCCATTATTGTGTTTTGGAGGTGGTAATAGGGATGTGATCCCTTGCAAGCTTTTTACCCTTTGGATCCATTTTCCTTGCTCTTCCCCCGTTCTGGGTAGAGCTAGCCATCTTTTTCCATCCACATAAGGTCGGTACATCCATGAAGATTATGGGAGAATGCACGGAATCCTGTCCGGTCTTTTAAAAGAGGATTTCCTTTGTGATCAATATAGGTATTTATTGTTACAATATGTATCACTCGATTGCTAACTGTGTAATCTTACAATGGTTTGATATATACTCTGCCTACAGCAGATTATTTTTAGCACAACACAGTGCATCATGTATTGTGATATATATTTATGCTTGTTTTCTTTTTTCCTTTTTTTCATAATAGATAGTAACCTTCTGAAGAAGACCCCTGGGAGGGTCGAAACGCGTAAAGGGCTTTTACTATCTATACGCATATATCTCTTATTGTATTGATACTATGCTTCAAGCATCACAATTATATGTATATGTGTATTTCTGTTTTTACATGTAATACCATACATTTTTACCTATTTAGTGGAGCTCAGTCTTTGACCACTGCGTCACTTATTTCATCCTCTTTTTTATTAATAAACATTTACAATATTAGTCTACCTTCTACATGTCAACGTTATTTATATTATACAGGTTAAACTTTGCTGGTAAAAAGCCCCACTCTGGGGACACCATTTTCTTTTTTTGTTTATAACATACCAGGGGTGATCAGCGCCCTCTGACCCCAATTTCGGGGGTGTTACCGTTCTTTCTGTCTAGTTCTTTAAACCCGGGTGGTTAAACACCCTTCCCCATTCGGTAACGCAAGAGGTCTGGGACTTGAGCTCTACTTGGTATATTTGTATTTGGTACAATTCCTCATCGTTGTTTTTTCGTTTGTTGATAATATGAATAGCTTCCAGGGTGATGATTGGAACCATTTAATGTCCAGCTATGAGATTGAATTTGAAAATGGTGATCGAGTGGAAACGGAGATCTCCACTCTTTTGTCAAAATTCACCAAAGTGCTAGAGAAGAAGTCGGCACTTTTCTGGCACATAAAATCCTTCGAGAGATACATTGATAATAATCTTTGTATCGTAAGGATACTGCCGGGAACACTATACTTCATGCAGACAGCTTCCATCCAATAAACCTTAAGAAGTCTATACCCTATGGCCAGTACCTGCGGCTGCGCAGGAACTGTTCGGATGATGCCCTTTTTAGGGCCGAAGCTGCCCAATTACAGACAAGACTTTTAGCCCGTGGCTATAGTCGGGTATGTCTGCGTAAGGCGTACAATCGAGCACTGGCCCAATCTCGTAACAATCTTTTACACCCTGGGGCAGCCAGTAGATTTCTCCTTTTGTGTGCCCAGTTTACCTGTAGATTACATGCTCATTATGAAATGTTCTTCATTTATGTTTATTCATTGCTATTCTTTACTTGTGACATGTTGCCATTAAAATATACTTTTTTTTGGATTTATTATCCCTTATGCTGTACGACGGAAGGTCCGGTTGCACTTTCCCATTTTTTCCACTAGATGGTGCCATGTGAGGTTACCTCTCGTCCTTATCTATGTTGATTGGATGGACCAATGGGGTATGGCTTCACGACCAGAAGAGGGGGGTGGCAGTGGCGCGCGCATACCTCTCCCCATTAGGTCCCGGGGTACGAACGGGTGAGCGCTGCCCGTCTACCCGGGACGATAATTTCTGGTCGGCGGCATTCCGAACGGTATCGGACCGGTGGCCTCGCTGCGCACGCGCGTTCTACGCGTGCGACGCGACGCACTCATGTCACGCTGGTGCGACGCTACCGTGCACTCTCCCGCCCTATCAGGAGAGTCATTTCCGGAATGCCGAGGGGACCACATCCGGTCGTCTCTCAGGCGACCAATAGTGGTTATGGGTTAACGGGTGGAGACTTTGATTGACCTATTAACCCAACTTGGGCTATTTATACCCCACCCTTTCACACTGCACATCATTTCCTCACCCACAGGAGCACACGCACATCGTTTTTATGCAATTGGGTAAGTCCCTGGGTTCTTTTACCCTATGCTGTTCTACTTTTTCTATTGCACTATATACAGTTCTGTTGGCAGGAGTATAAGACTATCTCTTGTCTACTTGCAGACTCAAGACCTCTCCCACCCCATGGAAACATACTAATGTGAAGGGCTGTATTGTAAAGGTCACCACTTTCAAGCCACTTTACCACTAATTATTTGAGTGTTTTCCTTCTGGCCCTGTTGTCCAATGTGGACCCATTGGAAATTGGCTACAGGTATATATACATTGTTTTATCCCAGCACCACTGTGGTCACGCTGGGATATTCCGAAGCTGTTACACCACTCCACTTTCTTTTCCTATTCACTTTTCTCTTTAGTCATGTTCACTGTTTGTTCATTTTTTGCAGTTTTGTTTGGCACCAGTTTGTAGTCCCTTCACCCCTTCTTTCCTTTTCTTTTTCTTTTCCACTCTTGTCCTTTGTCTTCTCCCCTTTCCCATCTTTTTTGTATATGGTGTTTCGGTCTGGCGTTGGTCTTTCTTTTGGGCATTTTTCTTTTGGGCATCTGCTCACACTCTAACTGAGTGAAATATCCCACCCTGAAATGGTAGGATTCACTTGACATATGTGTATCCTCGACGTGTGTATACTATTGACACTGCATGCGGGCATGTTCTATCTCTCTATACAGAGGTGATAGTTTCTGAATAGGGCCCCTTTCTATATATACATATATATATACATATGTCTTATATCCTTTCCTTCTCTGTAGGTCGCCCCCTCTCCTAATCCCGTTCACCCATACCCATACCTTCCTCCATTATTGTGTTTTGGAGGTGGTAATAGGGATGTGATCCCTTGCAAGCTTTTTACCCTTTGGATCCATTTTCCTTGCTCTTCCCCCGTTCTGGGTAGAGCTAGCCATCTTTTTCCATCCACATAAGGTCGGTACATCCATGAAGATTATGGGAGAATGCACGGAATCCTGTCCGGTCTTTTAAAAGAGGATTTCCTTTGTGATCAATATAGGTATTTATTGTTACAATATGTATCACTCGATTGCTAACTGTGTAATCTTACAATGGTTTGATATATACTCTGCCTACAGCAGATTATTTTTAGCACAACACAGTGCATCATGTATTGTGATATATATTTATGCTTGTTTTCTTTTTTCCTTTTTTTCATAATAGATAGTAACCTTCTGAAGAAGACCCCTGGGAGGGTCGAAACGCGTAAAGGGCTTTTACTATCTATACGCATATATCTCTTATTGTATTGATACTATGCTTCAAGCATCACAATTATATGTATATGTGTATTTCTGTTTTTACATGTAATACCATACATTTTTACCTATTTAGTGGAGCTCAGTCTTTGACCACTGCGTCACTTATTTCATCCTCTTTTTTATTAATAAACATTTACAATATTAGTCTACCTTCTACATGTCAACGTTATTTATATTATACAGGTTAAACTTTGCTGGTAAAAAGCCCCACTCTGGGGACACCATTTTCTTTTTTTTTTTTAGGTATAGTTTTTTAATACATATTTTCTTTATTATTGTCAGGACTCACAAATAAAAAAATCTTGTGATGAAGAAAATAATATTCCATAGTGATATTTTGTGTACTTTTAAACCAGTGGGTGGAGCTGTAGGCTCCTTTTCATGTTTCCTGTTTTTTATCACCTGCTACAAAAAGCCAAGTTTTACTCGCCTCAGTAGGTCAAGGAATGAATCAGAGTAGTGACTCATTGCTGTGACTCGCCCCTTTAAGTGTATCTAAATCTTAACTTTAAAGTAACTGCATATTTCCTAACCATGCCCTTGTTGCAGGTGAGCCTTTTTTTTCTTAGTTTTCCTTCTTTCAATCTGTTGATCCTGCCCATTGCCATTCTAACTTCCTGTGTTCGGCTGGGACTGCGACCTGAGTTGCTTTTTAAGTAGGAGCAGCATTGGAATGTATACTCCTACTGGGTACTACAAGCAGATGTGCTGACATGCACCACATCCACACATTCAGCTTGTTGGTTCACAGCAAGGCACGCCAAAGGGCTTTTTGCCTTTAGAGTCACCTGCAAACTTCTGTGATAGACAGTTCTGGGCAACCTCTCTGCATAACAGTTTTAGATTGTGTACCTGCATCTTTTCACAAACAGTGATGACACATACGACACGACTAGAAAAAGGAAGTTCAATAGCCAGTAGCCAATAGCTTCTGTCTTGTAGTTGAATCTGAGCATGCGTGATTTTTGGCGTGTTGAAATTGCATACACACGATCGGAATTACCGATAGAAAGTTTTTCCGTCTCGAAAATTGAGAACATGCTATCAATTTTTGGCTGGCGGGAATTTGGACAGCTAAATTCCGATGGAGCATACACACGTTCACATTTTCAGATGAAAAGCTCTCATCGGTCTTTTTCTGGCTGGAATTCCAATTGTGTGTACGCAGCATTAGTAGAGAGGAATGGTGCAGCGATGTGCACAATCTACTGCATTTTAGGGTTTGTTCACCTATATAAAAATACCCCATGCAATCCATAAACACTATTCCACAACCCTTAATTAATGACATTTTAAATGTAATAACCACTCATGCAGCACCTACATTCACATCATGCTGTCCTGCATTAATGGACGATAAGAATCATACAACCAATGACTAATTACAATATTAGTAAAATGACAGTCCACCAAGTGTGTAACGTTATAGTCTAAGCCCCTGTACACACGGTCGGTCGGATCTTGTCCGAAACTGTTGCATACACACCGTCGGACTAAGTTGTTGAAAAATCCGATCATTCAGAACGTGATGACGTAATTTTCGTTACGATGGGACTACGTTCAGGCTAGTAGCCAATAGCTTTGATGTAGGAATTTGATCTGAGGATGCGTGGCACTTGGTCCGATCAAAATTCTCTACACATGATCGGAGTATGTCCGATTGAACCAGTTGGTCGGGAAATATTTCCAACAAGTTGGAAAATTGGGTCCGACGGATATTCCGACGGAATCAGTCCGATGCATACCACACATAGTCGGATTATCCGACAACACAGTCCGATAGGACACATTCCGACCGATTCTCCGACCGTGTGTACAAGGGCTAAGAGTATAGCACCATCCGTGATAACAATGGTTTTGCTGTAATCTGTGCTCTTAATCACCAATAAATCACCACAAGTGAGTCTCGCTCCCTATGGATTCACCACTTACCCCATTTTTAGGTAAGTGTAAAGCATAAATCACTGATGTCTCACTCTCCATACCGCCTGGTCATCATAAACTCTGTATGTTACGAGTCAGCGTAACTCCATATAAAACTTTTATTATGCCAATAATCACCCTCATAAAAGTTGCACTCACAAAATAACAATGTATTCAAGCGTTAATACTGTACTGAGTGGTTCAGCCAGATCTAACCCTGAATGGTAAGGTACAGTCAATTGATCCGCTTAGACCTTGCAGTCCGCGGCTGAATGTGCCTCTTTCATTCCCACTGGGAAACGTGCGGACGTCACTGGTCGCCATGTAGTCCCGCCCTGATGTGTTTTGTCAGTACAACATTGTCAGCGGACTGAAAGGTTGGAGCAGAGAGATTGACTTCACCTTGCTATCCAGGGGTAGATCTGACTGAACCACCCAGTACAGTATTAATGCTTGAATACATTTGTTATTTTGTGAGTGCAACTTTTCTGGGGAGGTTTATTGGCATAATAAAAGTTTTATACGGCATTACGCTATGGTACTGCAATTTTGTTTATGAGAATATAACATGACCTGTAACATCCAGAGTTTATGATGACCAGATGGTGTGGAGAGTGAGACATCAGTGATTCATGCTTTAAACTTACCTAAACAGGGTAAGTGTTTAATCAGTAGGGAGCAGTACTCTCTTGTGGTGATTTATTGGTGATTAAAGGGGTTGTAAACCTGTGTGTTTTGTCGCTTTTTAAACCCCCTTCCTAACCAGACCAATTTTCAGCTTTCAGTGCTCTCACACTTTGAATGACAATTACTCAGTCATGAAACACTGTACCCATATGACATTTTTGTCCTTTTCCACACAAATAGAGCTTTCTTTTATTGGTATTTAATCACAGCTGTTTTATTTTTAATTTTTTGCGTTATAAATGAAAAAAGACCAAAAATTTTGTAAAAAAAAATAAAATAAAAAAAAGTTTTCTTTGTTTCTGTTATAAAATTGTGCACATTAGTAATTTTTCATAATACATTTTGGGCAAATTTTTTACTGCTACATATGTTTTTTTTAAATAATCCAAATCGGTGTATATTATTTGGTCTGTGTGAAAGTTAGAGTCTACAAGCTATGGGCCAGTCACAGAAAATTGATCACACCTGCAGTACTGACAGCCTAGCTAATTTGAGACCCTAACAAGCCAGGACAGTACAAATACCCCCCACATGACCCCTTTTTGGAAAGTAGACATTCCAAGGAATTTAGAATTTAGAAAGAGGCATGGTGGTTGTAATTATTTCCTACAATTCTTTGCAAATTCAAGATTTTTTTTTCTTTTTTCACAAGTGTCATATTATCAGATTACTTCTTATTACAGCATAAGCATACCACAAATTACCCCCCAAAATACATTCTACTACTCCTCCTGCATATGGCGATACCACACGTGTGAGACTTTTACATACCGTGGCCCAACATGCAGGGATCACCTTCAGACATTCTACGAGCATAAATTACACATCTAATTTCTTGACTACCTCTTGCACTTTTGAAGGTCCTGGGGCACCAGAACAATAAGAGCGCCCAAAAAATGACCCCATTATGGAAAGAAAACACCCCAACGTATAATCTATGAGGCATATCAAGTCTTTTGAACATGTCATTTTTTTTCTACAAGTTTTTGGAAAATGTGGAAAGAAAATTAAAACTTTTTTTTTTGTTTTACACAAAGTTGTCCATTTATACAATATTTCTAATGCCCCGTACACACGAGAGGGATTAAGTCTGACAGACCTCCAAAGGAGTTCCGCCGGAGTTCCGCCGGAGTTCCGACGGAGTTCTGGCGGACTTTTCGACCGAACGGACTTGACCACACACCATCACACCAAACTCCGACGGAGTCGAACGTGATGACGTACGACTGGATTCGACGTAGGAAGTTCCTAGACAGTAGCCAATAGCTGCCCTAGCGTCGGTTTTAGTCCGTCGGAGTAGCACACACACGAGCGGATTTTTCAAAGGGGACCGGGTCCGGCGGAGTTCCGTCGGGAAAATTTAAAGCATGCTTCATTTCTAAAGTCCGTCAGACTTTAGCTTCGCTAAAGTCCGTTGCAGCCCACACACGATCGGATAGTCCGCCGGACTCAGTCCGTCGGAGTTTGGATGTCGAAAAGTCCGCTCGTGTGTACGGGGCATAACACATAGCATGTACATGGCAAAAATTACACCCCAAAACATTGTCTGCTACTCCTCCTGAGTATGGCAATACCACGTGTGAGACTTTTATACAACCTGGCCATATAAAGGGAGATATACTGCCCAACATGCAGGGAGCACCGTCAGGCTTTCTAGGGGCATACATTTCAAATCTAATTTGACTACCTATTAGCCCTTGTACACATGGTCGGAGATTCCGACGGAATGTTTCCTATCGGACCATTTTGTCGGATATTCCGACTGTGTGTGGCATGCATCGGACTGTTTCCGTCGGAATATCCGACGGACCAACTTTTCCAATTTGCGGTAAAATTTTCAGACAAAATGCTCCGATCGGACATACTCCGATCATATGTAGCCTACTCCGACGGACAAAGTGCCGCGCATGCTCAGAACAAATTCCTAGACCAAAGCTATTGGCTACTAACCTGAACATAGTCCCGTCGTAACGAAGTAACATCATCACGTTATGTGATTTTCCGACAACTGAGGCGGATGTATGCAACATCACTTCCAGACCTCTTCCGCAATTAATCCGTCGGAATAACTCAGACGGATTTGGTTGTCGGAATCTCCGACCATGTGTACGGGGGCTTAGACTTTGAGAAACTGTAGTGGCATGGATGAGCCATGAATGGGGATGGCTGAGTCGGGTATGGCTGGGTGTGGATGGGATGACTGGGTCGGGTATGGCTGAGTGTGGATGGGGTGGCTGGATATGGTTGAGTATGAATGGATGTGTGTTGCTG
This sequence comes from Lithobates pipiens, assembly GCF_037356315.1. NCBI lineage: Eukaryota > Metazoa > Chordata > Amphibia > Anura > Ranidae > Lithobates > Lithobates pipiens. The sequence goes on from NW_027507791.1 coordinate 89,617,360, forward strand.
AGTATGGATGAATGAGTATGGATGGCTGATCATGGATGAGTATTTCTGAGCATGGATGAGTATGGGTGGCTGAGTATGGGTGGATGGATAAGCATTGCTGAGCATTACAAAGATGTAAACACTGTACTCGGGATGGATACAGGTATAGATAGGGTTGATGCTAGGAGATTAGTATGCTGACATGTAGCCTTGCTAGGTTCGGTCAGAATGTCTGCTCTGATAGGCCTTTGCTATGCATATGTGATGTGGTTTCTGTTTTACATTTTGACTGTTTTTTGCCAGCTTCTATTATTTTTGTTATTTCTGCTATATTTTATATTCTGTTTTTAAGTTTGCCTCCCCTTAGATGATGTCGGTGTGGACTGCCGGCCCGGGCTTCGGTCCTAAGGCTCGGTCCATCCACTCTCCACTTAGACCAGTGTGCACCCAGTTTGGGTGCCATACACCTCAAGTATTAAAAAAAGACTTGAATATTTAGTTACCCCCACGTGGAATCGGAGGGTCGGGGGCTCCTCTAGCCTGCTGGTGGCGCCTCGGGACTCTCCTTTCCATTGCTCCCCTCCCTCCCCCTTCCCCCAGCTCCCTTACCCCCTTTACCTCTGGAACTAGTCTCTTTCCTCCTTTTTACTAGACTCTTTCTATACTTCTACCTCCTCTCTGAGACATGGCGGTAGACTCTATCAGAGTGACCTCCCTTAATGCTAGAGGTTTAAACACGCCCGAGAAGAGACTAATGCTACTACTTGATCTTAAAAAGTCGCACTCTGACATGGCCTTTATCCAAGAGACACACTTTAGAAATGACAAGCTTCCATTTCTGCAAAGAAAGACCTTCCCTCAAGCATATCACTCTAACTACAGGTCCAAGTCAAGGGGAGTCTCAATACTGATCTCGGGTAGGCTGCCCTGGCGATTAACAGACAGTATGGCGGACCCTGATGGGCGCTACCTGTTCCTAAAAGGACAGGTTTGTGGAGTACGTCTTACGCTGGCTACGATCTACTCTCCCAATGAACACCAAGACAGATTTCTCAATCAGATGCTGAACAAGTTGACAGCATTCAGGGAGGGCCCACTCATATTAGGAGGCGATTTCAATGTCCCATTGCACCCCGCCTCGGACACCTCGAAGGGCACCTCATCCATTCCCCCTGCCTGCGGGAAACGGGTTCCACAACTGCTCCGCAAAGCTCAATTACATGACGTTTGACGTCTGCAACACACGGGTGAAAGGGACTACACCTTTTACTCGGCCCCACACAAGCTGTACTCAAGGATAGACTTCTTTCTACTACCCCATGACCAACTCCACCTGGTGAAGAGCACCACTATTGGCCAGATAACCTGGTCAGACCACGCCCAGATTTCCCTTACATACACCCTTACCGAGGGAGCCTCACCTAGGCCTCTATTCTGGCGTCTGAATGAAAGCCTTCTTCAGATACCGGAAGTGATGACAGATGTGACCAAACACCTAGACCTGTACTTCAGGGAGAATGACACAAATGACTGTGACACGGGGGTGCTGTGGGAGGCTCACAAGCCCGTTATACGCGGGGTCCTCATTAAACATGGGGCAAGGATTAATCGAGAGAGGAATGAACTCCGGACCAAACTGCTCAACAAATTGTCTTCAGCAGAAGCTCAACACAAACATGCCCCCACGCTCGCCCTAGAGACCGAGCTGCAGACCCTTCAGACTCAAATAACGGACCTGCTTCAGTATAGAGCAAAGGCAGCCCTGCAGTTCTGTCGCAGGCTGTCTTACGAATCAGGGGATAAGTGTGGGAAAAGGTTGGCCCAATCGGTAAAAGAGGTCAAAACTGCATCATACATACCACAGATAACACGACCGGACGGAACAAATGCCACAACACCGACACAAATCTCGGACGCATTTGGTGAGTTCTATTCTAACTTATACAACTTGCCGTGCTCTACATCCAATCAGTTAGCCATAGACAAATACATTGCAGACTCGCAAATGCCATCATTCTCGGCAGAGACGAGGGACATCCTAGAAGAACCGATCACCCAGGAGGATCTTCAGGAGACGGTTGCCTCCTTGAAGATTGGTAAGGCTCCGGGCCCGGATGGTTTCACTGCCCATTACTATAAATCCCTGCTCCCTATTTTGGGCCCACGTTTGGTTACGCTCTTCAACGCTCTGGGCTCGGGAACTAGCTTCCATGGAGACACCCTTAGAGCCCATATTGCTGTGATGCAGAAGGAGGGGAAGGACCCGAATCAATGTGGCAGTTACAGGCCCATATCCCTGTTAAATTCCGATCTTATCATTTTTTCTAAAATTATAACCAGGAGACTGACACATGTCCAGGACATAATCCACCTTGACCAGGTGGGGTTCTTGCCCTATAGAGGGGCTAGAGACAATACCATCAAGGTGCTCAACCTCCTTAGAGTAGCACACACTACTGAGACCCCCTGCGTTTTTGTGAGTACCGATGCGGAAAAGGCATTTTATAGAGTGAGCTGGGAGTATATGTTCTCTGTCCTCCGTCACTTGGGCCTGGGAGATAGGATGCTGCAATGGGTAGGCAACATGTATTCCGGCCCCTCAGCTCAAGTGAAGGCGAACGGGGTTCTCTCGAGTGCATTCTCTATCGGGAACGGAAGACAGGGATGCCCGTTTTCCCCCCTCCTCTTCGCCATTTCATTGGAGACATTCCTAAACACCATCAGGTCAAACCCGGACATTACAGGCCTTAGGGTGGGGGACTCCCATTACAAAATCTCGGCGTACACTGATGACCTCCTTTTCTCTTTGACGAACCCCAGAATATCCCTGCCGAACTTACTCCGGAATTTAAAATCTACGGGGGGGTTATCCCACCTTAAAATAAATTTCTCGAAGTCGATGGCTATGTGTGTAGAAACCTCACCCCGGACGCAACGGGACCTACAAAACAATTTTAGTTTTAAGTGGACTGACACAACTTTACCATACCTGGGTACAGGCCTTCCACCAGATGTGAGCCGTACATTTGATCTTAATTTCCCACCCCTTCTGACCAAGACCCGTGCATTACTAGAGAAATGACACTTAGGTTTCCACTCCTGGTTTGGTAGATGTAATCTAATAAAAATTAGCATCCTCCCCAAGTTCATCTACCTCTTCCAAGCCCTGCCCGTTCAGATACCGCCCTCCTTTTTTAAGCAAACACAGGCCCTTTTTACCAGACTTGTATGGGCACATAAAAAATCCAGATTACGTCGTTCACAACTGACGCTACCCAAACATTGTGGGGGACTGGCATTACCCGACATGCGCCAATACTACCTGGCCTCCCACCTGGGACGTATTCTGGATTGGAGGCGAAACGAGTCGTCCAAACTGTGGATAAGCATTGAACAAGCCCAAACTCGCATACCTCTAAAGGGAGCACTGTGGTGCTATGATGACCTACCCCCTGCCCTGAAATCGCACCCATTGCTGGGTACTACTTTGAGACATAGTCACCAAAGTGCTATCCAGACTTTACTCGCAACTAAATGTTTCCCATTACTTCGCATTCTGGGCAACCCGAAATTTACACCTGGCTTACAACCCAGGGACTACTCTTCACTTAGGGATGACGGACTCAACCACGTGGGCAAATTCGTGACGAATGGGAGCTGGCCGTCAATCTTGGTACTGACTGACTCCACGGGATCCTTCCGTCTTCCCTTCTGGAAGGTCGATACAACTGCACCACTTCCTCCATTCCCTGCTCGCTCCCCAGGACTTTGCTCGCCAGCTGACGACGTTCGAGGTCATGTGTTCTGACAAGGGACCCTTGACTCACATTCTATCTCAAACATACTATATGCTCATTACACCGAGGGAACAGCCACAATTGCCGTGCCTTGCCCAATGGGAGAGGGACCTGTCGTGTATGTTTACAACAAAACAGTCGCAACGTATCATTTTATTTGCTCTTAAGTCCTCCTGCTGCACAAAGGCACAGGAAACAAATTTTAAATTGCTTACACGATGGTATCTAACGCCCTCCAAGCTACAGGGGTGCTTTTCCTCGGCCTCGAATCGGTTCTGGCGCTGTGTCGAGGGGGAGGGAACGCTACTCCACGTTTTTTGGTCCTGCCCTAAATTGAGGGAGTTCTGGAGGGAGGTCCCTCATGTCTCCCAGAAATTTACGGAATATGTTATACCTGAGGATGCGGCATTCTTCCTTCTGCACCATTCCAAAATCCCCACTAACACCTACAAAAAGTCGTTACTGAGACACTTACTTAACTCAGCAAAAGCTTGCATCCCCTTGCGATGGAAGCAACAATCCCCCCCGACTGTGGTGCATTGGATGCGGAAAGGTGGAGGATGTCAAGAAAATGGAGGACTTGATTCTAACAGCACAACACAAACAGGAGGCCCACAAGCTGACTTGGGATGTCTGGAATGCCTTTATTTACTCAGCTGAGGGACAGTGCTTACTGGGTCGATTTGTTAGTTCTAATTGTTAGTATTTATGGTTCCCATGTTCCTTTTCGGATGACTTGAGGACCGTGCGCTACCGCCATGCCTCTGTCTCTGCTCTGTTTCTTTGATTCTTCCTTTTTCTCTTTCTCTTCTTCCCTGTATTTTAGCTCTTCTCCCCCTTCTATGCCTCTCCCCTCCCCTCCCTGTACACTCCCATTGTGCCCCCCCCTCCCCTTTAGGAAAAGATGGAAATTGCCAGGGTATACCCATTAAACTTAAACTTCAAATAAACGTTTTCTTTCATTTTATCCAAGGTGATCGGGCGACAAGCATGTGGGGATATATAATCCAGCCACTTACTACTGAATGTTGCACCGTACCCTGCAATGTTTGCACCTTTTTTGATATAATTGTAACAAGCATGCTGACACCAGCACTTATGTTTGTATTGCGGGGATCCCTCCCCATGTTTGGAGATTAATAAAATGTACATTTGAAAAAAACTAAAAAAAAGATGTAAACAATTAATTGTAAACAATTAGTGCGCTAATATCAACCTTAATTAAGTACACAGTTATACCTAAATAAAAAATATAAAAAACCTTATTAAAAATGTGCCCAATTACTCATCCATGTGCAAACTAGTGCGGTGATCAAATATAATAACCAATAGCAATACTAACGTTTCAAATACAGAAAAAACGCCTTGGAATTACACAGGCATCTTCCACTGAACTTAGCACAGGAAATGCTGAGGATGGATGGGTGAGTATTGCTGAGGATGGATGGATAAGTATTTCTGAGCATGGTTCCCACTGCTGTCAATCAAATCCAATGATGCAGGCGCTGGGGAGAGGGGGGGGGGGGCAAGTCATATATTCAGCGGATATGGACTCACCTGCAAGGTAACCCCCTTGGGTACGATCTCCTCCTAGGGGGTTATCTGATGTGGGGAGGAGCCACGAGAGCTGCCGGGGGAACCCAGAAGACGAGTTTCAAGGCCACTCTGTGCAAAACAAAAAACAAGCTGCACAGTGGAGGCAAGTATGTTTTTTATTTAAAAAAGAAGAATCCTTATGCCGCGTACACACGATCAATCTATCCGGCGGAGTGTTTTTTCCCACAAAAGTCTGGCGGAGTTAGAAAGTAGTTTTAACTCAAAAATTGTCCGGCGGACTGCGAGTCCAGCGCACAATCTGGCCCTCTGTGTGCTAGTCCGAGTTTTGAAATGAACAGACTTTCCCGCACACGGAGAAAAGTCTGTTCATTTTTAACTCGGCTCCAGGTAACCGGGACTAGCGTAGGAAGTCAATGTCGCCTTCGGCGAGATTGACACGTCGCTAGCCCCGTCACCTGGTATGGACTTAAACGGGAAGCCCTACGCCGAAAAAACAGCGTGGACCCCCAAGGTCCATATAAGACCCTTATCCGAGCATGCAACTCGGCCGGTCAGGAAAGGGAGTGGGGACGGCCCCCCACCCCAAACACCTTGTCCCCATGTTGATGAGGACAAGTGCCTCTTCCCTACAACCCTGGCCGTTGGTTGTCTGGGTCTGCGGGCGGGGGGCTTATCGGAATCCAGGAGCCACCTTTAATAAGGGGGCCCCCAGATACCGGCCCCCAACCCTATGTGAATGAGTATGTTGTTCAATGTACCCCTACCCATTCACCTGGTGAAAACAATTAAAAAAAAAACACCACACAAGGGTTTAAAATAATTTATTGCACAGCTCCGGGGGTCTTCTTCCGTCTTCGGGGGTCTTCTCGCCGGACTCCTCCGCTTTCTTCTGCTAGCTCTTTTACTAGCGGAGGAGCCCGGCTTTCTTCTACGTCGCCGCCCGGGGGTCTTCTTCCGACTTCGGGGGTCTTGTCCCCCTCTTCGGTTCTTCTTGCTGGGCCTCCGCTTTCTTCTTCCAGCTCTTTTACTAGCGGTGGCCCGGTCTTCTGTCTCCGCCTCTTCTTCCGACTTCAGGGGTCTTGTCCCCCTCTTTGGTTCTTCTTGCTGGGCCTCTGCTCCTTCTTCCAGCTCTTTTACTAGCGGTGGCCCGGTCTTCTGTCACCGTCACCTTCTCTTTTCTCCCTCTTCCTCTTCTTTCTTGAGATGTTGAATCAACGCTCTCTCTGGCCGCAATGACAGGGACGCGTTGCACGGCGACTTATATAGGGACAATGGGTGGGGTCACCGGCTGATGTCCCCGCCCCTTATGATGTCATAGTCCCAGAGTCTAAGAGGCGGGGACATCACCTGGTGACCCCGCCCATTGTCCCTATATAAGTCGCCGTGCAACGCGTCCTTGTCAGTGCGGCCAGAGAGAGCGTTGAGTCAACATCTCAACATCTCAAGGAAGAAGGAGAAAAGAGAAGACGACGATAGTCTGTGTGTACACGGCATTACAATCACTTTAAGAACACGGATTACAGCAAAACCATTGCTATCACGGATGGTGCTATACTCCTAGACTATATCGTTACACACTTGACAGACTGTCATTTTATTAATATTGTAATTAGTCATTGGTTGTATGACATCATGCTGTCATACATTAACGGATGATAAGAATCAATGTAGGTGCGTGAGTGGTTATTAAATTTTAGTATTGTTTTACTCATTGTTTTATGAGGGAATTATAGTTGTTATATAAATAATGTTTTATATGGATTAATTAACCAGTTATTAATGCTGGTGATGTTCTATACATTTTTAAGTTCATTTGCTTTCACTTCTATCCTTCTATATTTGTATATAATGAAATTTTTAAATTATGCATTTTTGCTTTTTTATTCCTGTAGGACACTTGTGCAAGGAGTGAAGCCTACCTCGGACTTACAGTAGGTTCTGTCGTATGTTGGTTGTTTTTTTTTTTTTTTGTTGTTTTTTTTGTTTGTTTTAGATAGACCAGCCATTGGCAAGAGTGCCTCCTACCATTCCAACCATTCCAGGCGTGAGTGGCAGCTGATCTGTCCTAGAAAGAAGATAGGATAGAGCTTTGAAAACAGTCACTAGTGTTTGAGTCAGTCTTCTCTACTTGTGCAAATGACCTACAAGTATGAAAAGAGCATAAATGCACATTTTTAAAATTGATTACATTAGAGTTATGGAATGATGTTAATGGACTGCATATGTTTTTTTTTTTTTCTAAAACAGCTTAGTAGCTGCCTATGTGATTGTATAGTTAGGTGACAGGTACTTTTATGGAGACATTGTGGGGTCTATTAAACCCACAATATCTTCCCTGAATTTCATTGCAGCTATTCACAGATTGTGTTTAAATAGCCACATCCTCAGCTACACTAGTTGAGGAATAACAGGGATTGGAAAACAGTTGTTCCCTGAATTCTCCTGCCTTCCCTGGGGAAGCTGTTTCCTGCTGTATTAAGCTTCCTGCAGGAACAGAAGAGCCCAAGATCTACAGCGGGTGCTGCTGGCAGGGAAGGGCACACTCTGAGAGACCCATAAAAGTGATCTGGCAGCTCTAGAGCCACCAAATCACTTTTATTGGAAAACCCTTTGCCGACTCTTAAAGTCATTGTAAAGTAATATTTTCAAAAATTCTAACCATGTTATACTTACCTGCTCTGTGCAATAGAACTGCACAGATCAGCCCTTAACCTTATATTCTGGGGTCCCAAACGCTGCTCCTCCTCCTCTTGGTGTGTCACTATAGGATGCCACTTTCTATGTTTGCACACCTGTGGGCTCATTCCTGAGCCGTGCTAGCTGCTCCTCCTTCACAGGAATTGACTGACAGCAGCGGGAGCCAGTGCTGCCTAAGCAATCCTGTGAGAGTGGGGAGAGCCGCTACAGATGTGCACAGCACTGGATCGAGTAAGGTCTCTGGTAAATATAAGCAGGGGTGAGGGGGCAATATTATTACCTAAATATTTTTGTACCTTTTTTATTGCAGGAAATTCATTAAGATAAAACCATGTTTAGGCTTTAGAACCACTTTAAAGCTACCAGTACACAAACCCCCTCCACAGCCCCCCTGAACAGTACACAGCCTCCCATCCAGTACACAGCCCCCCTGCACTCCCAGGAGACCAAGTCTCCTGGGACAGCACTGCCAGCATACTCTACAGTTAAGAAAAAAATTACTGCCATCCCCTTCTACACTGCTCCTCCTGTGTCACTTATATTGTAAACAAAGCTTCCATATACTGCATTAGTTTAACCACTTGACCACTGGGCACTTAAACACCCTTAATAACCAGACCAATTTTCAGCTTTCGGTGCTCTCGCATTTTGAATGACAATTACTCAGTCATGCAACACTGGACCTATATGAAATTTTTGTCCTTTTTTTCACACAAATAGAGCTTTCTTTTGGTGGTATTTAATCACCGCTGGGTTTTTTTTTTTTGTGCTATAAAAGAAAAAATACCGAAAATTCTGTAAAAAAACGAATTTTTCTTTGTTTCTGTTAGAAAATTTAGCAGATTAGAAATTTTTTCTTCATAAATTTTGGCCAAAATTTATACTACTACATATCTTTGGTAAAAATAAGTACAAATTGGTGGATATTATTTGGTCTTTGTGAAAGTTATAGAGTCCACAAGCTATGGTGCCAATATCTGAAAATTGATCACACCTGAAGGACTGACGGCCTATTTCAATTCTTGAGACCCTAACATGCCAGAAAAGTACAAATACCCCCCAAATGACCCCTTTTTGGAAAGAAGACATTCCAATGTATTTAGTAAGAGGCATGATGAGTTTTTTGAAGTTGTCATTTTTTCCCACAATTCTTTGCAAAATCAAGATTCTTTTTACTTTTTTTTTTTTTTCACAAAATTGTCATATTATCAGGTTATTTCTCACACACAGCATATGCATACCACAAATTACACCCCAAAACACATTCTGCTATTACTCCCGAGTATGGTGATACCACATGTGTGAGACTTTTACACAGCGTGGCCACATACAGAGGCCCAACATGCAGGGAGCGCCATCAGGCGTTCTGGAGCACCCAGGACAATTCTGACATTTCTCTCCTACATGTAAAAATCATCATTTATTTGCTAGAAAATTACATAGAACTCCAAAACATTATATATGTTTTTTTAGCAAACACCCTGGAGAATACAATGGTGGTCTTTGCAACTTTTTATCTCGCACGGTATTTGCGCAGTAATTTTTCGAATGCTTTTTTTTGGAAAAAAAACTGTTTTGTGCTTAAAAAAAAAAAAAACACAGTAAAGTTAGCCCAATTTTTGCATAATGTGAAAGATGAAGTTACGCTGAGTAAATAGATACCTAATATGTCACTCTTCAAAATTGCACACGCTCGTGGAATGGCGGCAAACGTCGCTACTTAAAAATCCCCATAGGCGACGATTTACATTTTTTTTACTGGTTATATGTTTTGAGTTACAGAGGAGGTCTAGGGCTAGAATTATTTCTCTCGCTCTAACGTTCGCAGCGATACCTCACATGTGTGGTTTGAACACCGTTTTCATATGTGGGCGGGACTTACGCATGCGTTCGCTTCTGCATGCGAGCACATGGGGACAGGGGCGCTTTAAAAAAAACATTTTTTTTTTATTGTTCATTTTACTTTATTTATTTTAGTTTGACATTTTTTTCCCCAAAAATAATTTTTTTGATCACTTTTATTCCTATTACAAGGAATGTAAACATCCCTTGTAATAGGAATATGGCATGACAGGTCCTCTTTACAGTGAGATGTGGGGTCAATAAGACCCACATCTCACCTCTAAGCTGGGAAGCCTGAAAAAAAAAAGATTCTGGCTTTGATCGTATTAGCGATTCGGTAGAAGCACCGGAGGGCGGAGGGCGGCGGGAGATGTCTATGGCTGGGTATTGCAGGGTATCACCGACTATGGCTGGGTATCTCAGAGCATGGTGTTGCAGAGTACTGCCTTGCAGAGCATTGCAGGGTATTGGCGGGTGTTGCAGAGCATTGCAGAGTGTTGCAGGGTATTGGCGGGTGTTGCAGAGCATTGCAGAGTGTTGCAGGGTATCGGCGGGGGTTGCAGAGCATTGCAGAGTGTTGCAGGGTATCGGCGGGGGTTGCAGAGCATTGCAGAGTGTTGCAGGGTATCGGCGGGGGTTGCAGAGCATTGCAGAGTGTTGCAGGGTATTGGCGGGTGTTGCAGAGTGTTGCAGGGTATTGCAGAGCGTTGCGGAGTGTTGCAGGGCATTGCGGAGTGTTGCAGGGCATTGCAGAGTGTTGCAGGGCATTGCAGAGTGTTGCAGGGCATTGCGGAGTGTTGCAGGGCATTGCGGAGTGTTGCAGGGCATTGCGGAGTGTTGCAGGGCATTGCGGAGTGTTGCAGGGCATTGCGGAGTGTTGCAGGGCATTGCGGAGTGTTGCAGGGCAATGCGGAGTGTTGCAGGGCAATGCAGAGTGTTGCAGGGCATTGCAGAGTATTTGCAGGGAATTGCAGAGTAATGCAGAGTATTTGCAGGGAATTGCAGAGTAATGCAGAGTATTTGCAGGGAATTGCAGAGTAATGCAGAGTATTTGCAGGGAATTGCAGAGTAATGCAGAGTATTTGCAGGGAATTGCAGAGTAATGCAGAGTATTTGCAGGGAATTGCAGAGTAATGCAGAGTATTTGCAGGGAATTGCAGAGTAATGCAGAGTATTTGTAGGGAATTGCAGAGTAATGCAGAGTATTTGCAGGGATTTGAGGGGTTAATTTTCGGTGAGCAGCGATGTGGGCACTGCAGATGCAGCCCACATCGCTGCTGACACCGATCTCTTCCCCCTCCGCTGTACCGATCGGTACAGAGAGGGGGAGGGAGGAACCGGCGTCATAACATGACGCCGGCTTGTTTACAAGTGATCACTCCGTCATTTGACGGAGCGATCACGTGGTAAACGGCCGCGATGAGCGGCCGTTTACCGTGATTCGTGATGCGCCGGGTCCACTGGACCCAGCGGTCACGGATGCTCTCGTGTGCGCGCCCCAGGGGGGCGCGCGAGAGCAGAATTCTAGGAGGCCGTTAATTAACGGCCTCTTAGAGTTAAACAACCGCCCTGATGCCGTTAATCGGCAATGGGCGGTTGTTAAGTGGTTAATTTTGTTCACTGACCTGGTCACATGACTGCTTTTCTCTGACGTTACATAGATGGTCATGCGCCCACTCTCCTCCAATCTAAAGCTACACTAGGAGGAGGAGGAGTGGGAGGAGGAGAGCAGCCAGAAAAAACAGAGCTATTGAGATATTTAGAAGCTTAGTTTTACAATGACACTGACGCATGAGGAGCGGTCTATAAGAAGGGGCTGGCAAATGATTTTTTTTCTCAACTTTAGACTATGCAGACAGCGCTGTCCCAGGGCCAGGAGAGGTGCGGTGGGCAGCCTGACACCCCCCCCCCCCCCCATGTGTGGCACCTGGGGAGGACCGCCCGATCCCACCCCCTGTTGGTCAAACATTATCGGTGTATAACACGCAGGCATACGCCGATAAATATGGTGTGTGTATATATAGACCTAACTATATAAGTTGAGGTCTGCAAGTGGTTTACCGAGATTATGGCTGAAGATATCAGCCATAACCCTCGTATTGTTTTTTACAGCCGGTGACTGGCTTTCTCACGAAAGTGGTGCAAGTAGCTCATGAGGCACTGGGACACTTTCAGAAGCAGCGGGAGGGGACTTATGGTTTTCACCAGTTCGCCCAAGAAACGATCTGATGGTGTCGCCGGCTGGCCACACATGCAGGTCTACAATCTTGTCCCTGACGTCCTTTGACAGCTCTTGCTCATGCTCGTGAGGTTTGAGCCTAGGTTCACACTGACCACAATTTCATTCCCACATGTCAGTCCCAACTGTGGGGGCGATTTCAGAGACATCTGTGTGGATTTCTGCTCAGATGTCTATTGAAGTCGCCTTAAGTAGTACAGAACCTACTTTTGGGAATCAGTGATGTGCTGCAAATGCTGCGTCGCACCGATTCAGATGGTGCCATTGCCGGCGATTTGGCATGCGATTTGACATGTCAAATTGCATGCCAAATTACTGCAATGTGTGCCAGGGTTGAATGGAAAAAAGATTTTGTGGACAGGTGTCTTTTATACACATAACAAGTTGTCCTTAAGAGCACCTTCTTAAATTTACAGGACTAATCTGTGTACCACATGAGCACATACTGTAGCCAATCTGTGGGAGCCATAATTATTGTTGGTTGGTATGGACTCAAATACTTATTTTACTCACTGAACTCCAACTCAGTTTATAATATTTGTATTGTGCTTTTTTTTTTTGATATTCTGTCTCTATCATTTAAAATACACCTATGATAATAATTATAAAGCGTTCATTTCTTTGTAAGTGGGCAAACCTACAAAATCTGCAGGGTACCAAATAATTATTTTCCCCACTGTATACAGTATATGCATATTTTCTTCTCCTTGGCAGTCACTAGGCAAGCCTGTTTTAATTAAAAGCAACATTATTTCTTTTAGTTATGGAGGGCTTAACTGCTTCCGAACTGCCCCACGTACATTTACTACGGCAGGGCGACTCAGGGGCGCAAAATCACATACCTGTATGTGATTTTGTGTACATGTTTTAGGGGTGCATGCGCCCTGCCGAGCACCGCTTCCACTTTGATTGGGAGCCAATCAACGGGTCCGGCGGCCATTGTAACCCACCGATCTTTCAGAAGAGAACTAGAGCAGCGATGTGACAAAGCACACAACAGCACTGTCAGGGAGGAAAAGAGAGATCTTGTGTTTCCGCTCAGCTACATCACAATCTCTCTTCCTCCCAGTGAATTCACTCCCCCACAGTTAGGAACATCTTGCAGGGAACGCATTTAACCGTGGTGTTAACCCTTTTCCCTGCCAGTGTTATTTATACATTGATCAGTGCATGTTTTTAGCACTGATCACTATATTGGTGTCATTGGTCCCCAAAAAGAGCCACTTAGATTTGTCTACCGCAAAGTCGCAGTCCCGCTAAAAATCGTACATCGCTGCCATTACCAGTAAAAAAAAAAATCTAAAAAAGTCCATAAATCTATTCCTTAGTTTGTAGACGCTATAACTTTTGCGCAAACCAATCAATGTAAGCTTATTGGGATTTTTTTACCAAAAATATGTAAGAGAATACATATTGGCCTAAATTGATGAAGAAATTGGTTTTGTTGCATTTTTTTTTAATATGTATTATAGCAGAAAGTAAAAAATTATTAATTAATTTTTTCTAAATTTATGGTCTTTTTTTGTTTATAGTGCAAAAAATAAAAACCACAGAGGTGATCACATATCACCCAAAGAAAGCTTGATTTGTGGGAAAACACTACGCAGTGCCGTATCACAAAAAAATAGCCTGGTCAGCAAGTTGGTAGAAGCTTCCAGGGCTGAAGTGGTTAAATAGATTTTAATTGATATCTAGCTGTCTGAATAAGGAAAAGAGTAAAACATGTAAAGAATAAGTTCACCTTTTTTAAACTTTTCTCAAATGAACTACCAGGATACTGTTGATTGCTCTAGGTAGTGTATTGAGCTTCCTGCCAGAGTGTAAGTGCCTGCCTGTATCGGTGTATTACACCGCTGATCTGCTGATTTTGGATGCAATGCCTTAGCCCTTGTACACACGGTCGGATATTCTGCTAACCAAATCCATTGGATTTTGTCCCGACGGATTGTGTCCGAAACTGTTGCATACACACGGTCGGACCAAGTTGTCGTAAAATCCGATCGTTCAGAACGTGATGACGTTATTTCGTTACGACGGGACTACGTTCAGGCTAGTAGCCAATAGCTTTGGTGTAGGAATTTGATCTGAGCATGCGTGGCACTTTGTCCGATCGGAATTCTCTACACATGATCGGAGTATGTCCGATCGGACCAGTTTGTCGGAAAATATTTCCAACAAGTTGGAAAATTGGGTCCGATGGATATTCCGACGGAATCAGTCCGATGCATACCACACACAGTCGGATTATCTGACAACACTGTCCGATAGGACACATTCCGACGGATTCTCCGACCGTGTGTACAAGGGCTTAGAGGTCCCTAACACAAAAAATAATAAATGCATATTTGTTTACTTGCAAAAAAAGTGCATTTATTCTTTCTGTTTGTAAGAGTGAATTTATCCTTTCAAGTGTGTTTAAAAAAAAAGAACAAAAATGTTATATTTTGCAGCTTTACTAGTCCTTAGATATGGTGGCTGCATTTGTTTTTTAATTCTGCAAGTACGAAAAATACCTGTTGAATTTGCTAGAAATCATTTGTCCTTGAGGACTAAATTGAAATCTCAAACAATTTTATCAGTCTTCCAACCTATTTTCTGCTAATTACAAAATAATATCTAGGATGTTGGGAAGGGAAGACATTTTAAGTCCACCCAGGAGAGCACCCTAGGGTGACAATGCTACTTCTCTTTAGATACAGCGCAGCGAGTGAGCATTGTCACCCTAGTGCAAAAAGTGTACTATTTGTAAAATAGTTTAAAAAATAATAATGAAACCTGTCACATCCAAGGACTGGTGTGTTTTTTATTATTATTTTTTTTTTTCATATCTGACATTTTTGTTTTTAGAAACACTTCAACCGTTTGCTTTGATATAAAAATAAAAACCCAATTTAACTTGCATACTGAAGTTGACTGAAATAAAGTATACTCAACCTACAGTATATCTTGTTCACTTGTTTTTCAGGACAAAGTGTGAAAACAATTTCCAGCAGTGACATTTAATTCCCACAGCCTGGCTATTGCTTTCTGTTTTTGTTAGGAGCTTTTAGCTATAATGGTCCAGTCATAATAAGTGTATTCATGTGAGCCATTTTGATAAGCTTATAGAAACATTTACAAAACCGCTTTTGAGGCTTTTGCTACATGGCAAGCTATAAAAAACAATTTTTAAGCTTTCAGTTTAAACTTTATTTAAAGGTGGTCACACTGGTGGGAAATGTCTTAATGCCGCGTACACACGATCGGAATAAGCTCTGATGGTTTTCCTGATGGAATTCCGCTCAAGGTGTCTTGCCTACATACGGTCACACCAAATTCCGATTGTTTATAACGCGGTGACGTACAATACGTACGACGGGACCAGAAAAAGGAAGTTCAATAGCCAGTAGCCAATAGCTTCCAACTCATAGTTGAATCTGAGCATGCGTGATTCTTGGCATGTCGGAATTGCATACACACGATCGGAATTTCCGATAGAAAGTTTTTCTGTCGGGAAAATTGAGAACATGCTATCAAATTTTGGCTAAATTCTGATGGAGCATACACACATTCGCATTTTCCGATGAAAAGTTCTCATCTGTCTTTTTCTGCCCAGAATTCCGATCGTGTGTACACGGCATAAGAGTTCATCATACTCATTCTGGTCCGTCGTGACTGGCTTATATTCATTTTTTTTTTGGTTGACTTTTGTGGGAAAAAAATGTCTCCTTATGGCTTGAATTATTATCTACAACATTACAACTGACTGCAGAATTAGTTCAGAAATTGAAGAATGTTACAAACAAGATCTTACTTTTTTTTTTTTTTTTTAATTGCTGCATTTCAACAATTTCTTTAGTTCTTGATGGTTATACTCACTATGGAACCTAATGGGTTAACCCTCTGCATTGTGTAAAAAGACTGTTTGATCCTGTATGCACAGATGCTCCCCTTTTAACATTGTCCCCATAACATGTCTGGATAAAATATAGCTAGTGGAGTCAGTCTGCACATGCTCATTTTGGTCTTTATTGCTGGAGAGAACATTTCCTGTTTGATCGGAGCCAGTCAGGTCACATGGTATTAACATCACACATTTAGGCGTGTATACAGATTCGAAATGAGAGCTCAGTCCCCCCCTCCTCCCTCCAATCCGTGCTGGACGGACAGAGGGTCAGGTGTCAGTCAGCATCACAAGACACTTCAGAGGAGAGCAAAATCTCCTCCAAGAATATTCAGGACTCGGCCGTATACCGCTCGTCAGATAAGGTATATAGTGGTTTTATTTTAATATAAAAAAAAAAAAAACATTCATAGGATGTGTGTACTGTGGGGGTGCGGATGCATTATTTTTTGACTCGTGGGTTTAGTAACACTAAAGCCGCATACACACGGGGCGGACTGTCTGGCCAACTTAGTCCGTCAGACAATCCGACGGACAGTCCGTCATGCTTTCGAATGAACGGACTTGACCACACACACCACTTTTTGAGCGGACTAATACGGCGTACTAAGTCCGCCATACTATCCGCCCTACTTTTGAAATGAACGGACTCGCCCACACACGCGGAGGAAAGTCCGCTCATTTCGAGCGCGTCTCCAGGTAGGCGGGGCCCGCGAAGGAGACGTCGTTGGCCCCGCCGCCTGGTATGGACTTAAAGGGGAACCCCAACGCAGATAAAAATCGGCGTGGGGGCCCCCCCCCAAGTCCACAACAGACCCTTGTCCAAGCACGCTACCCGGCCGGCCAGGAAAGGGGGGCGAGCGAGCGCCCCCCCTCCTGAGCCGTACCAGGCCGCGTGCCCTCAACATGGGGGGGTGCCTTGGGGAAGGGGGGGCCGCGCGGCCCCCCCACCCCAAAGCACCTTGTCCCCATGTTGATGAGGACAAGGGCCTCTTCCCGACAACCCTGGGCGTTGGTTGTCGGGGTCTGCGGGCGGGGGGCTTATCGGAATCCGGGAGCCCCCTTTAATAAGGGGGCCCCCGGATACCGGCCCCCCACCCTATGTGAATGAGTATGGGGTACAATGTACCCCTACCCATTCACCTGTAAAATAAAAGTACAAAAAAAAAACACAACACATGAGATAAAATACTTTATTGCACAGCTCCGGGGGTCTTCCGTCTTCGGGGGTCTTCTCGCCGGACTCCTCCGCTATCTTCTTGTAGCTCTTTTGCTAGCGGAGGAGTCCGGCTTTCTTCCTCGCCGCCGGCCTCTTCTCCCGACTTCGGGGGTCTTGTCCCCCTCTTCGGTTCTTCTGCCGGGCCACCGCGCCTTCTTATAGCTCTTTTACAGGCGGTGGCCCGGTCTTCTGTCGCCGCCGCCTTCCGTTCTTCTTCTTCTTCTTCTTCTCCAGGAGATGTTGCCTCGACGATCTCTCCGGCCGGAATGCCAGGGACGCACTGCGCGGCCACTTATATAGGGACAAGGGGCGGTGTCACATGGCTTTATGTCACATGGGTTGGTGTCACATGGTGACCCCGCCCCCTTACGATGTCATAGTCCCCATGTGACATCAACCCATGTGACATAAAGCCATGTGACACCGTCCCTTGTCCCTATATAAGTGGCCGCGCAGTGCGTCCCTGGCATTCCGGCCGGAGAGATCGTCGAGGCAACATCTCCTGGAGAAGAAGAAGAAGAAGAACGGAAGGCGGCGGCGACGACGGCGGCGACAGAAGACCGGGCCACCGCCTGTAAAAGAGCTATAAGAAGGCGCGGTGGCCCGGCAGAAGAACCGAAGAGGGGGACAAGACCCCCGAAGTCGTGAGAAGAGGCCGGCGGCGAGGAAGAAAGCCGGACTCCTCCACTAGCAAAAGAGCTACAAGAAGATAGTGGAGGAGTCCGGCGAGAAGACCCCCGAAGACGGAAGACCCCCGGAGCTGTGCAATAAAGTATTTTATCTTGTGTGTTGTGTTTTTTTTGTACTTTTATTTTACAGGTGAATGGGTAGGGGTACATTGTACCCCATACTCATTCACATAGGGTGGGGGGCCGGTATCCGGGGGCCCCCTTATTAAAGGGGGCTCCCGGATTCCGATAAGCCCCCCGCCCGCAGACCCCGACAACCAACGGCCAGGGTTGTCGGGAAGAGGCCCTTGTCCTCATCAACATGGGGACAAGGTGCTTTGGGGTGGGGGGGGCGCACGGCCCCCCCTTCCCCAAGGCACCCCCCCATGTTGAGGGCACGCGGCCTGGTACGGCTCAGGAGGGGGGGGCGCTCGCTCGCCCCCCTTTCCTGGCTGGCCGGGTAGCGTGCTCGGACAAGGGTCTGTTGTGGACTTGGGGGGGACCCCCACGCCGATTTTTTTCGGCGTTGGGGTTCCCCTTTAAGTCCATACCAGGCGGCGGGGCCAGCGACGTCTCCTTCGCGGGCCCCGCCTACCTGGATACCTGCTCGAAATGAGCGGACTTTTCTCCGGGCGGGAAAAGTCCGCTCATTTCAAAAGTACGGCGGACTGGCACACACACGGGCGGATTGTCCGACGGACAGTACTACGGAAATTCCGAAATACTTAGTCCGCCAGACTGCACGCTGAAAAAGTCCGCTGAAGCCCACACACGAGCGGACTGTCCGCTGAAATGTGTTTCGGCGGACTAAGTAGGCCAGACAGTCCGCCCGTGTGTACGCGGCTTAAGGTTCCATTAATTTTATGACATCAACCATTGTTATGAATTCTCAGTTTCTTGTTTTATAGTGAATTGATTTTATATTTGAAATTAAACATATTATTTGAAGGCTAGGTCCTGCTTTATAGGAAAAAAAAATGAATTCACATATTATTTCAGAAAAAAATGTGCATTTATTATATTTTCCTGTAGGAGCCTGGAATGTATTGCACCTGCCATGTGCAATGTGGGCTCCGGCAGGGTTGTCCTCCAGCTTTCAGCCCGTACCTCCGTATGGACTTTCTGTTGAAAGTTGGAGGACATGTTCTTGGACTACAAGAACACACTACCAGTGCCTCTGCAGCCCATTGAAACTGAATGTCCGTCTGCTATGGTGTCAGACTACTTTTGGGTTGCTTATTCACAGGAATTTGTGAATGAATGACATGGCTGTGTGGATGGAGCCGGGATGTTTTTTTTTTTAAATGACAGTGGGGGAGAAACCCCCACCTGCTGTCACAGGGTGGAGGTGAATAGGAGGGAATGGGGGCAGGAGCTGGATCATGTTGCATCTTCCAAACGTGAACTTATCCTTTAATGCTTTGAAACATTGGTGTTGGTGTACTAAAGGCAAATAAGTTTTCAGTTGGCAAAATAATTTTACCCAAAGCTTAGTGAGTGTGGAGCAATTTAAATTTGCAAAGAATAGCAAGTTTTTCTCAAAGAAAAGAAAACCTGGAAGTTAGCAGCGCTTCACCTAGTTCACTAAGCTCTTGGAAAAATTTCCTTGCAAAATGCAACTTTTTATTGCAAAGTAAACAGCGTATTTGCTATTATAAATCAACCTCATTGACTCCAACATTTGGATTGGAAAAACTTTAACCAGTTCCTGACCGGCTCACACATATTTACTGAAGCACAATGGCACTGCTGTGCGAAACCCCGTATGTAAGATGGCGGCTCCAGTACCTGAGAGACAATTTAAGAATCGGCTTGGGTGAGGACACCGCAGGATCCCTGGACAGGTAAGTGCCCTACTAGTAAAAGTCAGCAGGTATAGTGGTACATTTGTAGGTGGGGGGGGGGGGGGGTCTGGAGCTCTGCTTTTAACGTGGATTAGGGAATCAATTTATGCAGCAGGAAATATTTGCAGTTAATAGTAGATAAAAACAGTGCTGATCTGCTGTATATATAAATTAAATCTGTTTCTGTACTCACTGCCTGCTCTGTCTGTCATTGTCACCTGAACAGTAACTGAGCAGAGGTTATTTGTAAAAAAAAAAAAAAAAAAAAGAGTTAGCTATATGCAAGTGATTGTCTGTTAGCAATAATCTAATAGTATAGTAACCGTCTTCTAAAACATTTGAGTAAAACCGGTTCCCTTAATTCTCCAGCCTGCTGTTTATACTGGCTCTCTGTTTGGTGGGCTACAAGTGGTGGGCTTGTAGTTGGGTTAACCTGTTTTTCTACTCTGTGGGGAAAATGCATAGGTTCCCTTTATAAATACTGTATATTGTGGTTTCTCAACCCCAGGGCCCCCCTTCCTGTCTTATACTTTCTTATCCCAGATCCAGCAAGATATTGCTGACAAGGCTGTGTACTAAACAGAAAACAGTCACTAGTGTTTGAGTCAGTCTTCTCTACTTGTGCAAATGACCTACAAGTATGAAAAGAGCATAAATGCACATTTTTAAAATTGATTACATTAGAGTTATGGAATGATGTTAATGGACTGCATATGTTTTTTTTTTTTTCTAAAACAGCTTAGTAGCTGCCTATGTGATTGTATAGTTAGGTGACAGGTACTTTTATGGAGACATTGTGGGGTCTATTAAACCCACAATATCTTCCCTGAATTTCATTGCAGCTATTCACAGATTGTGTTTAAATAGCCACATCCTCAGCTACACTAGTTGAGGAATAACAGGGATTGGAAAACAGTTGTTCCCTGAATTCTCCTGCCTTCCCTGGGGAAGCTGTTTCCTGCTGTATTAAGCTTCCTGCAGGAACAGAAGAGCCCAAGATCTACAGCGGGTGCTGCTGGCAGGGAAGGGCACACTCTGAGAGACCCATAAAAGTGATCTGGCAGCTCTAGAGCCACCAAATCACTTTTATTGGAAAACCCTTTGCCGACTCTTAAAGTCATTGTAAAGTAATATTTTCAAAAATTCTAACCATGTTATACTTACCTGCTCTGTGCAATAGAACTGCACAGATCAGCCCTTAACCTTATATTCTGGGGTCCCAAACGCTGCTCCTCCTCCTCTTGGTGTGTCACTATAGGATGCCACTTTCTATGTTTGCACACCTGTGGGCTCATTCCTGAGCCGTGCTAGCTGCTCCTCCTTCACAGGAATTGACTGACAGCAGCGGGAGCCAGTGCTGCCTAAGCAATCCTGTGAGAGTGGGGAGAGCCGCTACAGATGTGCACAGCACTGGATCGAGTAAGGTCTCTGGTAAATATAAGCAGGGGTGAGGGGGCAATATTATTACCTAAATATTTTTGTACCTTTTTTATTGCAGGAAATTCATTAAGATAAAACCATGTTTAGGCTTTAGAACCACTTTAAAGCTACCAGTACACAAACCCCCTCCACAGCCCCCCTGAACAGTACACAGCCTCCCATCCAGTACACAGCCCCCCTGCACTCCCAGGAGACCAAGTCTCCTGGGACAGCACTGCCAGCATACTCTACAGTTAAGAAAAAAATTACTGCCATCCCCTTCTACACTGCTCCTCCTGTGTCACTTATATTGTAAACAAAGCTTCCATATACTGCATTAGTTTAATTTTGTTCACTGACCTGGTCACATGACTGCTTTTCTCTGACGTTACATAGATGGTCATGCGCCCACTCTCCTCCAATCTAAAGCTACACTAGGAGGAGGAGGAGTGGGAGGAGGAGAGCAGCCAGAAAAAACAGAGCTATTGAGATATTTAGAAGCTTAGTTTTACAATGACACTGACGCATGAGGAGCGGTCTATAAGAAGGGGCTGGCAAATGATTTTTTTTCTCAACTTTAGACTATGCAGACAGCGCTGTCCCAGGGCCAGGAGAGGTGCGGTGGGCAGCCTGACACCCCCCCCCCCCCCATGTGTGGCACCTGGGGAGGACCGCCCGATCCCACCCCCTGTTGGTCAAACATTATCGGTGTATAACACGCAGGCATACGCCGATAAATATGGTGTGTGTATATATAGACCTAACTATATAAGTTGAGGTCTGCAAGTGGTTTACCGAGATTATGGCTGAAGATATCAGCCATAACCCTCGTATTGTTTTTTACAGCCGGTGACTGGCTTTCTCACGAAAGTGGTGCAAGTAGCTCATGAGGCACTGGGACACTTTCAGAAGCAGCGGGAGGGGACTTATGGTTTTCACCAGTTCGCCCAAGAAACGATCTGATGGTGTCGCCGGCTGGCCACACATGCAGGTCTACAATCTTGTCCCTGACGTCCTTTGACAGCTCTTGCTCATGCTCGTGAGGTTTGAGCCTAGGTTCACACTGACCACAATTTCATTCCCACATGTCAGTCCCAACTGTGGGGGCGATTTCAGAGACATCTGTGTGGATTTCTGCTCAGATGTCTATTGAAGTCGCCTTAAGTAGTACAGAACCTACTTTTGGGAATCAGTGATGTGCTGCAAATGCTGCGTCGCACCGATTCAGATGGTGCCATTGCCGGCGATTTGGCATGCGATTTGACATGTCAAATTGCATGCCAAATTACTGCAATGTGTGCCAGGGTTGAATGGAAAAAAGATTTTGTGGACAGGTGTCTTTTATACACATAACAAGTTGTCCTTAAGAGCACCTTCTTAAATTTACAGGACTAATCTGTGTACCACATGAGCACATACTGTAGCCAATCTGTGGGAGCCATAATTATTGTTGGTTGGTATGGACTCAAATACTTATTTTACTCACTGAACTCCAACTCAGTTTATAATATTTGTATTGTGCTTTTTTTTTTTGATATTCTGTCTCTATCATTTAAAATACACCTATGATAATAATTATAAAGCGTTCATTTCTTTGTAAGTGGGCAAACCTACAAAATCTGCAGGGTACCAAATAATTATTTTCCCCACTGTATACAGTATATGCATATTTTCTTCTCCTTGGCAGTCACTAGGCAAGCCTGTTTTAATTAAAAGCAACATTATTTCTTTTAGTTATGGAGGGCTTAACTGCTTCCGAACTGCCCCACGTACATTTACTACGGCAGGGCGACTCAGGGGCGCAAAATCACATACCTGTATGTGATTTTGTGTACATGTTTTAGGGGTGCATGCGCCCTGCCGAGCACCGCTTCCACTTTGATTGGGAGCCAATCAACGGGTCCGGCGGCCATTGTAACCCACCGATCTTTCAGAAGAGAACTAGAGCAGCGATGTGACAAAGCACACAACAGCACTGTCAGGGAGGAAAAGAGAGATCTTGTGTTTCCGCTCAGCTACATCACAATCTCTCTTCCTCCCAGTGAATTCACTCCCCCACAGTTAGGAACATCTTGCAGGGAACGCATTTAACCGTGGTGTTAACCCTTTTCCCTGCCAGTGTTATTTATACATTGATCAGTGCATGTTTTTAGCACTGATCACTATATTGGTGTCATTGGTCCCCAAAAAGAGCCACTTAGATTTGTCTACCGCAAAGTCGCAGTCCCGCTAAAAATCGTACATCGCTGCCATTACCAGTAAAAAAAAAAATCTAAAAAAGTCCATAAATCTATTCCTTAGTTTGTAGACGCTATAACTTTTGCGCAAACCAATCAATGTAAGCTTATTGGGATTTTTTTACCAAAAATATGTAAGAGAATACATATTGGCCTAAATTGATGAAGAAATTGGTTTTGTTGCATTTTTTTTTAATATGTATTATAGCAGAAAGTAAAAAATTATTAATTAATTTTTTCTAAATTTATGGTCTTTTTTTGTTTATAGTGCAAAAAATAAAAACCACAGAGGTGATCACATATCACCCAAAGAAAGCTTGATTTGTGGGAAAACACTACGCAGTGCCGTATCACAAAAAAATAGCCTGGTCAGCAAGTTGGTAGAAGCTTCCAGGGCTGAAGTGGTTAAATAGATTTTAATTGATATCTAGCTGTCTGAATAAGGAAAAGAGTAAAACATGTAAAGAATAAGTTCACCTTTTTTAAACTTTTCTCAAATGAACTACCAGGATACTGTTGATTGCTCTAGGTAGTGTATTGAGCTTCCTGCCAGAGTGTAAGTGCCTGCCTGTATCGGTGTATTACACCGCTGATCTGCTGATTTTGGATGCAATGCCTTAGCCCTTGTACACACGGTCGGATATTCTGCTAACCAAATCCATTGGATTTTGTCCCGACGGATTGTGTCCGAAACTGTTGCATACACACGGTCGGACCAAGTTGTCGTAAAATCCGATCGTTCAGAACGTGATGACGTTATTTCGTTACGACGGGACTACGTTCAGGCTAGTAGCCAATAGCTTTGGTGTAGGAATTTGATCTGAGCATGCGTGGCACTTTGTCCGATCGGAATTCTCTACACATGATCGGAGTATGTCCGATCGGACCAGTTTGTCGGAAAATATTTCCAACAAGTTGGAAAATTGGGTCCGATGGATATTCCGACGGAATCAGTCCGATGCATACCACACACAGTCGGATTATCTGACAACACTGTCCGATAGGACACATTCCGACGGATTCTCCGACCGTGTGTACAAGGGCTTAGAGGTCCCTAACACAAAAAATAATAAATGCATATTTGTTTACTTGCAAAAAAAGTGCATTTATTCTTTCTGTTTGTAAGAGTGAATTTATCCTTTCAAGTGTGTTTAAAAAAAAAGAACAAAAATGTTATATTTTGCAGCTTTACTAGTCCTTAGATATGGTGGCTGCATTTGTTTTTTAATTCTGCAAGTACGAAAAATACCTGTTGAATTTGCTAGAAATCATTTGTCCTTGAGGACTAAATTGAAATCTCAAACAATTTTATCAGTCTTCCAACCTATTTTCTGCTAATTACAAAATAATATCTAGGATGTTGGGAAGGGAAGACATTTTAAGTCCACCCAGGAGAGCACCCTAGGGTGACAATGCTACTTCTCTTTAGATACAGCGCAGCGAGTGAGCATTGTCACCCTAGTGCAAAAAGTGTACTATTTGTAAAATAGTTTAAAAAATAATAATGAAACCTGTCACATCCAAGGACTGGTGTGTTTTTTATTATTATTTTTTTTTTTCATATCTGACATTTTTGTTTTTAGAAACACTTCAACCGTTTGCTTTGATATAAAAATAAAAACCCAATTTAACTTGCATACTGAAGTTGACTGAAATAAAGTATACTCAACCTACAGTATATCTTGTTCACTTGTTTTTCAGGACAAAGTGTGAAAACAATTTCCAGCAGTGACATTTAATTCCCACAGCCTGGCTATTGCTTTCTGTTTTTGTTAGGAGCTTTTAGCTATAATGGTCCAGTCATAATAAGTGTATTCATGTGAGCCATTTTGATAAGCTTATAGAAACATTTACAAAACCGCTTTTGAGGCTTTTGCTACATGGCAAGCTATAAAAAACAATTTTTAAGCTTTCAGTTTAAACTTTATTTAAAGGTGGTCACACTGGTGGGAAATGTCTTAATGCCGCGTACACACGATCGGAATAAGCTCTGATGGTTTTCCTGATGGAATTCCGCTCAAGGTGTCTTGCCTACATACGGTCACACCAAATTCCGATTGTTTATAACGCGGTGACGTACAATACGTACGACGGGACCAGAAAAAGGAAGTTCAATAGCCAGTAGCCAATAGCTTCCAACTCATAGTTGAATCTGAGCATGCGTGATTCTTGGCATGTCGGAATTGCATACACACGATCGGAATTTCCGATAGAAAGTTTTTCTGTCGGGAAAATTGAGAACATGCTATCAAATTTTGGCTAAATTCTGATGGAGCATACACACATTCGCATTTTCCGATGAAAAGTTCTCATCTGTCTTTTTCTGCCCAGAATTCCGATCGTGTGTACACGGCATAAGAGTTCATCATACTCATTCTGGTCCGTCGTGACTGGCTTATATTCATTTTTTTTTTTGGTTGACTTTTGTGGGAAAAAAATGTCTCCTTATGGCTTGAATTATTATCTACAACATTACAACTGACTGCAGAATTAGTTCAGAAATTGAAGAATGTTACAAACAAGATCTTACTTTTTTTTTTTTTTTTTTAATTGCTGCATTTCAACAATTTCTTTAGTTCTTGATGGTTATACTCACTATGGAACCTAATGGGTTAACCCTCTGCATTGTGTAAAAAGACTGTTTGATCCTGTATGCACAGATGCTCCCCTTTTAACATTGTCCCCATAACATGTCTGGATAAAATATAGCTAGTGGAGTCAGTCTGCACATGCTCATTTTGGTCTTTATTGCTGGAGAGAACATTTCCTGTTTGATCGGAGCCAGTCAGGTCACATGGTATTAACATCACACATTTAGGCGTGTATACAGATTCGAAATGAGAGCTCAGTCCCCCCCTCCTCCCTCCAATCCGTGCTGGACGGACAGAGGGTCAGGTGTCAGTCAGCATCACAAGACACTTCAGAGGAGAGCAAAATCTCCTCCAAGAATATTCAGGACTCGGCCGTATACCGCTCGTCAGATAAGGTATATAGTGGTTTTATTTTAATATAAAAAAAAAAAAAAACATTCATAGGATGTGTGTACTGTGGGGGTGCGGATGCATTATTTTTTGACTCGTGGGTTTAGTAACACTAAAGCCGCATACACACGGGGCGGACTGTCTGGCCAACTTAGTCCGTCAGACAATCCGACGGACAGTCCGTCATGCTTTCGAATGAACGGACTTGACCACACACACCACTTTTTGAGCGGACTAATACGGCGTACTAAGTCCGCCATACTATCCGCCCTACTTTTGAAATGAACGGACTCGCCCACACACGCGGAGGAAAGTCCGCTCATTTCGAGCGCGTCTCCAGGTAGGCGGGGCCCGCGAAGGAGACGTCGTTGGCCCCGCCGCCTGGTATGGACTTAAAGGGGAACCCCAACGCAGATAAAAATCGGCGTGGGGGCCCCCCCCCAAGTCCACAACAGACCCTTGTCCAAGCACGCTACCCGGCCGGCCAGGAAAGGGGGGCGAGCGAGCGCCCCCCCTCCTGAGCCGTACCAGGCCGCGTGCCCTCAACATGGGGGGGTGCCTTGGGGAAGGGGGGGCCGCGCGGCCCCCCCACCCCAAAGCACCTTGTCCCCATGTTGATGAGGACAAGGGCCTCTTCCCGACAACCCTGGGCGTTGGTTGTCGGGGTCTGCGGGCGGGGGGCTTATCGGAATCCGGGAGCCCCCTTTAATAAGGGGGCCCCCGGATACCGGCCCCCCACCCTATGTGAATGAGTATGGGGTACAATGTACCCCTACCCATTCACCTGTAAAATAAAAGTACAAAAAAAAAACACAACACATGAGATAAAATACTTTATTGCACAGCTCCGGGGGTCTTCCGTCTTCGGGGGTCTTCTCGCCGGACTCCTCCGCTATCTTCTTGTAGCTCTTTTGCTAGCGGAGGAGTCCGGCTTTCTTCCTCGCCGCCGGCCTCTTCTCCCGACTTCGGGGGTCTTGTCCCCCTCTTCGGTTCTTCTGCCGGGCCACCGCGCCTTCTTATAGCTCTTTTACAGGCGGTGGCCCGGTCTTCTGTCGCCGCCGCCTTCCGTTCTTCTTCTTCTTCTTCTTCTCCAGGAGATGTTGCCTCGACGATCTCTCCGGCCGGAATGCCAGGGACGCACTGCGCGGCCACTTATATAGGGACAAGGGGCGGTGTCACATGGCTTTATGTCACATGGGTTGGTGTCACATGGTGACCCCGCCCCCTTACGATGTCATAGTCCCCATGTGACATCAACCCATGTGACATAAAGCCATGTGACACCGTCCCTTGTCCCTATATAAGTGGCCGCGCAGTGCGTCCCTGGCATTCCGGCCGGAGAGATCGTCGAGGCAACATCTCCTGGAGAAGAAGAAGAAGAAGAACGGAAGGCGGCGGCGACGACGGCGGCGACAGAAGACCGGGCCACCGCCTGTAAAAGAGCTATAAGAAGGCGCGGTGGCCCGGCAGAAGAACCGAAGAGGGGGACAAGACCCCCGAAGTCGTGAGAAGAGGCCGGCGGCGAGGAAGAAAGCCGGACTCCTCCACTAGCAAAAGAGCTACAAGAAGATAGTGGAGGAGTCCGGCGAGAAGACCCCCGAAGACGGAAGACCCCCGGAGCTGTGCAATAAAGTATTTTATCTTGTGTGTTGTGTTTTTTTTGTACTTTTATTTTACAGGTGAATGGGTAGGGGTACATTGTACCCCATACTCATTCACATAGGGTGGGGGGCCGGTATCCGGGGGCCCCCTTATTAAAGGGGGCTCCCGGATTCCGATAAGCCCCCCGCCCGCAGACCCCGACAACCAACGGCCAGGGTTGTCGGGAAGAGGCCCTTGTCCTCATCAACATGGGGACAAGGTGCTTTGGGGTGGGGGGGGCGCACGGCCCCCCCTTCCCCAAGGCACCCCCCCATGTTGAGGGCACGCGGCCTGGTACGGCTCAGGAGGGGGGGGGCGCTCGCTCGCCCCCCTTTCCTGGCTGGCCGGGTAGCGTGCTCGGACAAGGGTCTGTTGTGGACTTGGGGGGGACCCCCACGCCGATTTTTTTCGGCGTTGGGGTTCCCCTTTAAGTCCATACCAGGCGGCGGGGCCAGCGACGTCTCCTTCGCGGGCCCCGCCTACCTGGATACCTGCTCGAAATGAGCGGACTTTTCTCCGGGCGGGAAAAGTCCGCTCATTTCAAAAGTACGGCGGACTGGCACACACACGGGCGGATTGTCCGACGGACAGTACTACGGAAATTCCGAAATACTTAGTCCGCCAGACTGCACGCTGAAAAAGTCCGCTGAAGCCCACACACGAGCGGACTGTCCGCTGAAATGTGTTTCGGCGGACTAAGTAGGCCAGACAGTCCGCCCGTGTGTACGCGGCTTAAGGTTCCATTAATTTTATGACATCAACCATTGTTATGAATTCTCAGTTTCTTGTTTTATAGTGAATTGATTTTATATTTGAAATTAAACATATTATTTGAAGGCTAGGTCCTGCTTTATAGGAAAAAAAAATGAATTCACATATTATTTCAGAAAAAAATGTGCATTTATTATATTTTCCTGTAGGAGCCTGGAATGTATTGCACCTGCCATGTGCAATGTGGGCTCCGGCAGGGTTGTCCTCCAGCTTTCAGCCCGTACCTCCGTATGGACTTTCTGTTGAAAGTTGGAGGACATGTTCTTGGACTACAAGAACACACTACCAGTGCCTCTGCAGCCCATTGAAACTGAATGTCCGTCTGCTATGGTGTCAGACTACTTTTGGGTTGCTTATTCACAGGAATTTGTGAATGAATGACATGGCTGTGTGGATGGAGCCGGGATGTTTTTTTTTTTAAATGACAGTGGGGGAGAAACCCCCACCTGCTGTCACAGGGTGGAGGTGAATAGGAGGGAATGGGGGCAGGAGCTGGATCATGTTGCATCTTCCAAACGTGAACTTATCCTTTAATGCTTTGAAACATTGGTGTTGGTGTACTAAAGGCAAATAAGTTTTCAGTTGGCAAAATAATTTTACCCAAAGCTTAGTGAGTGTGGAGCAATTTAAATTTGCAAAGAATAGCAAGTTTTTCTCAAAGAAAAGAAAACCTGGAAGTTAGCAGCGCTTCACCTAGTTCACTAAGCTCTTGGAAAAATTTCCTTGCAAAATGCAACTTTTTATTGCAAAGTAAACAGCGTATTTGCTATTATAAATCAACCTCATTGACTCCAACATTTGGATTGGAAAAACTTTAACCAGTTCCTGACCGGCTCACACATATTTACTGAAGCACAATGGCACTGCTGTGCGAAACCCCGTATGTAAGATGGCGGCTCCAGTACCTGAGAGACAATTTAAGAATCGGCTTGGGTGAGGACACCGCAGGATCCCTGGACAGGTAAGTGCCCTACTAGTAAAAGTCAGCAGGTATAGTGGTACATTTGTAGGTGGGGGGGGGGGGGGTCTGGAGCTCTGCTTTTAACGTGGATTAGGGAATCAATTTATGCAGCAGGAAATATTTGCAGTTAATAGTAGATAAAAACAGTGCTGATCTGCTGTATATATAAATTAAATCTGTTTCTGTACTCACTGCCTGCTCTGTCTGTCATTGTCACCTGAACAGTAACTGAGCAGAGGTTATTTGTAAAAAAAAAAAAAAAAAAAAGAGTTAGCTATATGCAAGTGATTGTCTGTTAGCAATAATCTAATAGTATAGTAACCGTCTTCTAAAACATTTGAGTAAAACCGGTTCCCTTAATTCTCCAGCCTGCTGTTTATACTGGCTCTCTGTTTGGTGGGCTACAAGTGGTGGGCTTGTAGTTGGGTTAACCTGTTTTTCTACTCTGTGGGGAAAATGCATAGGTTCCCTTTATAAATACTGTATATTGTGGTTTCTCAACCCCAGGGCCCCCCTTCCTGTCTTATACTTTCTTATCCCAGATCCAGCAAGATATTGCTGACAAGGCTGTGTACTAGCTTGTCAGAATCATCCTTTTTTTTCCTATGTTTATCAAAATGACATTTCATTCATTTCTGTGCACCTGCAGTACATAGAACTACAGTATGCATTTTACTGCTCCACACTGCTTACCACCAGGGTCTTAATTTCAGTGTTAACAGGGCACATAGAAAACAATTGAGATCTTTTTTAAATGTTGTTAAAAACTACAAGTGTATAAGACTAAACGGAAACCCTGCTTTGTAGGAGCTTTATATACCATTTGGAGATTGGTAAAGATTTATGTAATTTATCTATTACAGTATCTGAGGCTTTGCGTTTCTGTAAAAGTTCATTTAAGGCAGGGATATGCAGTTAGCGGACCTCCAGCTGTAGCAGAACTACAAGTCCCATTAAGCATAGCAAGACTCTGACAGCCCCAAGCATGACACCCAGAGGCAGAGGCATGATGGGATTTGTAGTTTTGCAACAGCTGGAGGTCCGCTACTTGCAGATCCCTGATTTAAGGGTTAAAATAAGAAACTTCTGCCAGATTTTGAGAGCGGCACACAAAGGAAAATTGTAGGTTTTGCTGGCTCCAGGAAAACTGCCTGTCTAAAATATTGCCAATTCCACAACAAAGTCTAATTTTGGATTATGAAAGCTGTCATCTGCCCCTACTCAATAAACATTCACTTAAACAGTCTCAGTCTTTACTTATTACTTACTACTGTACTTAGCTTTTTACAGTCTTTAGAAGCTTATCATAAATTAAGAAAATTGAGAATATGTTCTGGAACCTAGGATAAAATGTAAAATGAAAGGGTTGACTCGCTTTGTTGGGATACTTACCTTGATCATCAGTTCTAATAAAGTGCACACTGTTCCGTGAAATGTGTTAACGGTTCAATTTTCCATTATTATCACATGCCAATGAAAAATCCATGTAAAAATAAATATGTCTGCATTATAATATAATACAATAGGGCCAATTCACAATGCTCAGCTCGGAAGTTAATCTGTTCCTATTTTACTACTCTTTATTTTGCTTGCTGAAACATGCAGTTCACAAACTATTGTTGGATATTGAGTGATATGTGTGTGTGTTAAACTGGTGGTATTTTAATCTCTCAGACTATTTTTTTTTTTTTTTTAATGATTACTTTGATAAAATGTTTTGGGTGTTTACACTTTTGCAGTGTATTTTGGTAGGAGAAGGGTTTTTGCTCTCTTTTGCACCACATGTTTAAAGCCCCACTGTTGGCAAAATCTATCAGTAGTCTTTTTGGCAGATATACATAATTTAATAATGTTCGCTTCATTTACCTTGTACCAGCCTCATTCCCCTCTCCTCCACCCCAAAAAAATCATCCCTCTCAAACTTTTCCTTTGTTATTTCCTGTTCAGGAGACCGGACACTAAGCAGGGTGACCAGTCCCTTCACTGCCCCTGTGTAGACTACGTGGTGATGTAGTCACTGTGAAATGACCAATGTTTGGAACTATTATAATTATTATAATTGTAGAGAAACTTCATGTCTGTCAGTGCACATCATCTCCCATCAGATCTGTCCATGTCATTAGAGTGGGAGATTCCAAGAGCTGTTGACGTGAAGTAATTACTAAAGACTTTATTATTAGTTGCACATGCTAAAAAAATGATGGGAGGGAGGTGTTTGAGTGTTTATATTAGTGATACTATAATCTGTTGGCGGGCATTGAACATGTTCTTTGCTAGTGGGTGGCAGCACCTGCCCTCCAACTTTTGCAGGGTGCCCCAGGTCCTAATGCTATCATTGCTGATACAAACCCTTTCACTTGGCTTACTACTATTGGT
Organism: Lithobates pipiens; assembly: GCF_037356315.1. Classification (NCBI taxonomy): domain Eukaryota; kingdom Metazoa; phylum Chordata; class Amphibia; order Anura; family Ranidae; genus Lithobates; species Lithobates pipiens. The sequence goes on from NW_027507791.1 coordinate 89,649,471, forward strand.
CAGCTGTTAAAATGGTGAAAGCAAACATTGCTGGATATAGTAGTGAATAACTATTGGTGGGCTGTGACAGAGGACAATCCAACTCCCCTGACATCACCGAAAGACCCACTAAATGAACACTCACAAGTGAAACTTGAAGACAGGAGCATGGGATCCCATTAAAAACATTTATTAAATAAAATAGATAGCACACTTAAGTCTGTTCCAAGGCAAGGACTAGCAGCAGTGATGGGCGATCCCACAGCCAGCTCAGGAAGGACCCTCCACAGATGACAGCTGGTATTTACCCTGTATGAGGTGTGCTACCACCATTCTGCCTGAAGGCTACACTCTTCGTCTAAAAGGAGGCATTTTGAAGGAACTCCTTTGGTGGTGGCAGGAGACAAACAGAGTGAATCTGTATGGGTCTTTCCCTTGCCTTGTAAAACTGTAAAGACTGATTGCCCATCTTTTTATGAAGCTTGGGTGCTAAAGTTATCTGTGCGCTGTGGTGGTTGGTATATTTATTTTTATACACAAGTGCAACTTGCATTCCAAAGCATGATGGGATGTCTCGTTCAATGTGGCGAGTGGAAACGTTGGCCCGGGCAGAGTTGACCCCACGTGTAGTTTTGATGCAATACAAGGTTTTGTGACAGTAAAGGGATCATAGACAACATGTGAAGACCTATTACAGAGTTTAGGTGATTTGTTGTGGGTATCCCAGAGATAAGATTTAAGGATATAAGAAAACGCTTTTCCACCTGCATACTGATTGAAAGTTAGGTGAAAAAGAATAATTTCCCTCGGTCTCCAATTTCGATCGGCTTCATTCCACAAAACGGTGTCTCCACCTCCACCTCTCTGAGATTACCCGGTTGGAGGTTTTTCACTCTAAACAAAAGTTTTTTGAGCAGGGTGATAGGAATGGTAGGCTACTGGCAATGATGTCTCACCATGATACCCCTATGACCCTGGTTCCCGAATTGGTTTCTCCTACCGGGGACTCTCTTACATCCCGGGAGGACATCCTAAGGGAGTTTCGGGCCTTCTATCAGACATTATACACTTCCACGCTCCCTCCTGTTGTGGATCCGGGCGGGATGGCGCCTCTCCTGGACCCCCTGGCCTTGGGGTGGCTCTCAGATGAGGAGAGGTCCCATCTGGTCCGACCTATTACTGCGGAGGAAGTGCATGCTGTTATTAACTCGCTCGCAGCTGGGAGGGCCCCGGGCCCGGACGGTCTGCCCGTCGAGTTCTACCGATCCCACGCGGATCTCCTGGCCCCTCTACTGGCTGACCTGTATACCCAGTGTCTGGAGGGGGGAGCGCTCCCACCCTCCATGGCAGATGCCCATGTCATTTTAATTCTCAAACCCAATAAAGATCCCAAACAATGCGCCTCCTATAGACCCATTGCTCTTCTTAACACTGACTTTAAAATTTTATCTAAATTAATCACGGTTAGACTTAACCCCCTTCTGCCCTCCGTTATAGACCCTGACCAGACAGGGTTCATGGCCCAGAAATCGACGGACATCAACCTCCGCAGACTTTTCACCAATCTCCATGCCAAACATGATAATGTGGGCACTAGAACGGTTGCCTCCTTTGATATCGAGAAGGCATTCGATTCGATTGAGTGGCCTTATCTCAGGGAGGTTCTGCGGAGGATGGGGTTTCCGTTGGTTTTTATTGGGTGGCTGCAGACTATGTACAGATCCCCAAAGGCGGCCATTAGGCTGGCGGGGGATGTTTCTGCTCCCTTCCCGTTGTCCAGGGGTACCAGGCAGGGCTGCCCTCTCTCTCCAGCACTTTTCGCCATTGCTATGGAACCGGTGGCGGAAGCATTGCGGGTCTCGCCCCATATAAAGGGACTGAAAATGGCCTGGCTGGAGGAGAGGGTGGCACTGTATGCTGACGACCTCTTGCTTTTTCTGAATGACGCAGGCCCTTCTCTTAGGGGAGCGCTGCGAGTACTGACTGACTTTTCTAGGATAACTGGACTGCGGGTGAACTGGACGAAGTCCCAGTTACTTGCTATTGACCCTGAGGCAAAACGACTAGCCCCGCCAAATATCCAACTGCAATGGGTAGATGACATGGTGTACCTGGGAGTGAGGGTTTCGAGAGACGTATCCAGCTTTATCCCCCTCAATCTAGATCCGGTGGTTCAAAATGTCAAGGCTAGGTTGAAAGCCTGGGAAAACCTTCCCCTATCCCTCTTAGGCCGCATTAACCTCATCAAAATGAAAAAGAATAATTTAAGAAATTACAATATAAATTTTTCTGAGCTGAATGGCTGTCTGAAATATTAGGTAGGTTTAGATCTACAAATGTTGATAATAAGAACGTGTGGGGAGGGTAAGCACTTTTCCAGACCATTCCAAAACTGTTTCGATTTTAAACTTGTGGCATAGAATGACCCACTTACCCTACAGTCCCAAAGATAGTTGTCCAGAGACTTTTGTTTTTTTGGGGAAGGCACAATTCTGTTACTTCTAACTGTAAAAAGTCATCCTAATTGGTAAAATAACTTACAACTACATGGTGCCTTCTTGTTTTTGCACAGTGCAATGACATTAAATTCATGTGAAAGTGAGGAAAGGATGTTCTATTTTCATCTACTTTACTTCATCAGAGTGCAGCAAACATCACATAATGCTTGAAATCTGTCACAAAACTACTCTGAGGAGGCTATAATCCTACAATAATGTGTAAAATAAGACCTTTTTATCTTTGTGAATTGCATTTTTAAGCATATTTTTTTCATTCTGGTTGTTAATAGAACATCTGTGTAAAATATCATCTAACATGTTTTTACATCGCTACTTAAAAATGGTAAATTTAGCAAGATAAGAAGAAATGTTAAGTTTTGTGAATTGATACCATTTCACAGCAACTGTATAACATCTGATATTAATGAAATAGAGAGTGAAATAAAGATAAATTTTTGTGAATTTCCCCATTATCCATTTTGTGACACTGCTGTCATTAAGGTGTGAGTGCAAGCAACTCCAGAATCCATCACTCTCCAAATGAGTCCCCAAATGAAAACGGGAAGGAAGCCACAGAATCCTCTCCACAGGGCTAAAAAAACAACTTTATTGTTCCAGCACAAAAAACGCAGACACTCCACTGAGCTCCAGTGGAGCTTAGACCCCATATACACTATAAAACTTTTGTTGTCTGATTTCCTTTAGATTTACCAAAACCATGAAGTGCAAGGGCCTGTCTGATTGCATACAAATTGAAACTCGTTTGACCTCATATTATATGGTTTTGGTAAATCTGAAGGAAAAAATCTACAGAAAATTGTATAGTGTATAGCCAGCTTAAAGGAGAAGTCTAGCCTGAGCTTTTTGGACTTGGCTTCTCCTAAGTGTCACAGGAGTGCAATCTGTTTTGCACTCCTGTCACCCGTTTTCAGGGGAGAACGGTCTGAAGTCAGCTTTCCGCTGACGTCACTGTAATCAGTGGAGGCAGCGCGTCATCCTGATTTCCCAAGTCTGGATCCGCCAGCTGCCTTGACTGATGGCAATCTCAGGGAGCCACTGAGACTGCCTCTCCCAGCCCCTCCACAGCTCATCCCTCCAATGAGCCTGGAGAAACAAACCAGACCGATCAGCATTGCTCTGCTTGGGGAGGAGTGAGAACCGAGCCATTGGTGGTGTTCGGTGGTTGGTTCTTGGTCCAGAGACGCTGGGGGCAGCTGCAGCATTGGTCTGATGCTCCATCCACCGAAGTAAGTATGATTAGGAAAAAAAATAAAAATACCACCATACTTTTAAGTCATAGAGTCAACATTTGGAGTTTGAGATTAATACAAAGCCTGTGTAAAATTACATTTTTAAATGTATGACGTTTGAACGAATGAATGAATGAATGAATGAATGAATGAATGACTGACTTGTATAGTGCTACCTATACAAACTGAAACGTTTATGAATGGTTTTAATTAATTTGTGAATAAAATAAGGTTTGTTTAATATTATGTCTGAGGCTGGCTATAGCCCTAAAACGTCACTTGAATTTTATGTAAATAGAGGTACATCTACACGCCTAAATCCTGCAGATATGTTTGTAATTTGAGTCAAAGAACAATGCTTGTCCTAAAAGCACTAATCTATGAAGCAGGTACATAAAATAACTAAACAAATTTTGTAGTAATTTATGTTCTAAGCAGTACTCCTATTACTGCTATTGGTAGATTTGTATCTGGCATTATGGTGCACAATAAAGAACTTGATATGAAAGATAAACCTTTTGAGACTTTAACAGGGTCTGAAAAATCTCTGTAAGAATCTGTTGTCTATACTCTGGATGCTTATATAGAGTCGTGTAGCTAAAAGATATTTTGATTGCTTGACCGAGGTTAGGTTGGTTTATGATTGAATGGACTCAAGACTCTGTGAACAGTAGACCTTCGTGATGTAAACACAGTAGGTCATATGCACAAAGCCAGTACTCTAAATTTAGCAGTGAAGCTCTGTCATGAATGAGGAAAGCGTTTTGTTATTTTTATGTGCATTTAGAGAGAGAGAGAGAGAGAGAGAGAGACACTAAACATTTACAAAGCTTTTTACATACTGCCAGGGCCTGAACTTGAGCCTGGGACCTCTGCTGTGTCTGGCGAAGACTCTTCTCACTGAGCTACCTGAGATGTGGGACAATGCCCTGTCTGATCCATTGGACAATCCCACCTTGTGCCTTGACTTCTGCAGAACCTTGAACTCTTTGCTCCTCCTATGAACTTCCTGATTTAAAGCTGTCCTCCACCCTGAAGTGGAAGTTCCACTCATCTGATTCCTCCCCCCCTCCGGTGCCACAATCTGCACCTTTCAGGGGGGAGGGGGGTGCAGTTACCTGGATAATCCAGGCATCTGCACCCACTTCCGGGACAAGACCCCCGCAGACCACCGCAGATGCCCCGCGCCCCCCCGTTGTGTTCTGGGAAACACACAGTTCCCAGGACACAGCAGGGACCAGCAGAGACGCACAGCACGACTTGCGCATGCGCAGTAGGGAACCGGGCAGTGAAGCCGCAATGCTTCACTTCCCGATTCCCTGCCAGAGGATGGCGGCGGGGGCAGCAGAGAGACGAGCGATTGCTCGTCATCTGCCGCCGACATCGCTGGACCCTGGGACGGGTAAGTGTGAATTTATTAAAAGTCAGAAGCTGCAATATTTGTAGCTGCTGGCTTTTAATATTTTTTTTAAAGGTGCAGAACCGCTTTAAGCCATGTATCTGCACTTCCTGCTTGCCAGATGCTTGTGTTCTCTTCACCAATATCTTGAGTAAGGTTGAGCTCCGGCATGCTCGCTCAGCCCACGTGCCGTGCCCGCCAGGAAGCCGGCACTGCGCTAATCACAGGTAGTGAGACATTTCCCGATCTCTGCAGCAGAGCATCGGGACAATGTCTCACTACCTGTGATTAGCGCAGTGCCGACTTCCTGTCGGGCTCTGCGCATGGGCTGTGCGAAAATGCCAGAGCTCATCCTTAATCTTGATCTTGTCTTCCCTGCTGCCCTCCATATTGTGCTATCACTCGTTACCGACCCTTGGCTTGATCCTCAACGATGCTTCTGCCTGATCCCAACCTGCAACTACTCGTTACTGACCTTTGGTTTGTTATACCGACTACACCTCTGTTTGATCCTTGCCTGCTTATTCGTTTCTGGACTCTGGCCTGCTCACCTTCTGGTGGGGCAGTCATGAGGACCCGTGACCTGGTACTAACATGCAGCAAAATCCATTTACACCATCAGGAGCTGTGGTGAACACTGGTTAGTACTTAGACCCCACACCTCAGGTGAGCCTGCATCATCCACCAGTGACTGCCTGTGTACCTATATCTGCAGTGCATAGCCACTATGCAGTTTTACAGGCAGAGGATTTGATTTATTACTATTCCCCTCTGCCATTTTTTTCTCTAACGTTTCTTGTCGGGGGCAATTTAAATTTGGCATATTTTCTCCTCCTATCTAAACTTAGTCTCAGGAGGATAAGGTAGCTACATCATGCCTTCTGGATGATGCATTCTTGATGGCCTTTTCCACCCAAAAAGTACACAGCATGTTGCTCTTGCTGTTGTCTCCTACAGAGACCGTCACAGAAACACTGTCAGCGTCCGTGTTATAGTGGCTTCTTTATCTGGACATGACAAATCCCAAAGAACCTGGTAAACAGACTTATTAAAACTTATGGTGAACAAGCCTTGCCCCCTTTCAAACAGACCAGATTATCCAATGCCCCCTGTTCCATTCTGTTTCTCAGCCACTGGCTTTAAAGGCTTGTTTGTTAAACCACAAGTCCTAAAGATAAGTGTATTTTTGTTATTCTCTCCATACTCAGGACAAGAAAATCAAATACCTGCATAATTTATCACTCCACTTCAAAGGCTTACTTTGCTGGTGCAAAGCCAGGAGGCTAAACCCTTGGAAATACTCTATCGCTCATGTTGGCCTTTCTTCAGTCTAGTCTTGACTGAGTACCATAGTCTTCCTTTTTTTTTACCTGCAAAGGTCTCCTTTTTTTATTTCAATTAGGACATTGTCTTCCCTTTCCTCTGTCCTGCTCCAAAACATGACAAGGATATTCTATTACACTGCTGCCAGGATGTGGTTAGGGCTACCTTGCTAAGCTATTGCTAGACTTGCTAGGGTTCACACATTTGTTGCCCAATTGCAGAAAGTCCACATTGCAGGACTCCAGGTTAACTTTCTTTGCAAACATTCTGCAAGTTCTGCTGCAAGTTCTGGTTCAGTTATGTTGTGCAATAGTCATCCCACCACATGGGTCACTGTGACTTGCAGAGCTCTTGCTTTATACTTACCACTGCAGCTTTGTTCTTGCTAGAAATTGCCACGCAAATTTGCTACAAATTGAAAAAGTGTCAACTAGAACTCGACAAGTGTACAACTTGCCAGTGAAAATGTTTAGCACGTTAACAAGACTTACAATTCAACACTGCCACAAATTTGTGGCAAGTTATTGCTTGGTTATGTCATTTGATCTGTGAATACAATTTAGATGAGGGGTTTTGACTTGCCTGTAAATTTCTTATCTTGGTGTACAGTACAGGACAAATGTCTTGATTACTCTATGTTGCTTGCTAAAAAACATAACCCCCCCCCCCCCAAAAAAAAAAAAATAACACTGCAGTCTCTTTCAGAGAATCGCAGTGTGCAATAGGGACAGCCCTAGCAATTTTTTTTTGGCAGTGTCGAATCACCTGAATGATATCCTGCAATGATTTAGCCTGTATATAAAACCCATGGTCTATGACAAGTCCTGTGTGCTGCACTCCTGCCATAAAACATGAAATCAGACCGAGACACAAGTACAGTTAAATCACACTTTTTTTAATAATAAAAGTAAAAAGTACAAACTTAGTCAAAACATAGCCAGAGTTCCAGAACGGATAGTCAGACAAGCCAAACGTCAGGGAGCTGGAGATTGGCGTAGTAAAATGGCAAGCAGGATCTGGAGCCAGAAGGGATGTAAGCCAAGCAAGTCTTTTAAAAGGAATGCAGAAAGTTCTGTGATGTTGACTAAGGCAAATGCAGAGATCCTCTGGGCTGGACGGCTTAAAGCGGTTTGGTACCTAAAAATTAAACTTCATATTATTAAAATCACAAGATAGAATACTTACCTAAATGAACCCTGAAAAAAAAATATTCTTTACTTACCTTTTATTTCAGATGTTTCTGCTGACTTCCGGGTTGTCCTCCCGTGGGAGTAGGCGTGGTTATCGTCCTCGCAATGGTCCCTGGGAAATTTCTAAGCTATTTCCCAAGAATCCATGGGGGGACAATGAAATTGCGAAATCTCGTGAGATTTCGTTAGGACGCCGGTCACGTGACGAGGGCGTGTCCGAATTTGCCATTTTTAAAGTGGGCAGGCAGCTGTATCTGCCATTACCACTGCTATCACTGAGCATGCGCGAGATGGAGCGGAGCATGCTGGGAGCCGAGCGTCATCGATATACAGGAAGTAAATGCCTGTGGGCTTCAGACGCCCACACATAAAATGGAAAACGCCAGAGCACTTTTTTAAAAGTCATCCCGAGGAAAAGAATCGTCGCGCCGGGGGTCAAAAAAATGCCGGACGTGGATGCTAAGCGAAGGTAGCAGTCGCCCACCTGGGACACAGGTAAGAAAAAAAAAAAAAAAGAGCGGAATCCCGCTTTAAGTAGGCAGGACTGACGAACAGGATATCATCAACAACTGAGTACATATATCATCAACAGCGGAGAGATAGCCAATTAGCTGACAGCTGAGCGGCCAGCTCAGAGAAGGAAGGGCTGAGCCCAGCCCTGCCAAATCCTATATAAGGAATTTACAAGTATGTCAAAATTCTTATTTTGTAAATGCTTGCTGTGCACATTGCACCTTAGACTAGTGTTAACAAGCTTAGTCCTTCGTAAGCAAGATTTTGCTGAAATAGCATGCAATATAACAACTCTGTAGGAAAGTTTACCTGTTTGTTGACATTTGAATTTAAATTTTGGTTCTATTTAACATAATATGCCACCAATTTCTGTAGTGTCAAGTCTGAGTTTAGTGTCCCTCACCCTGTAGAGTTGATATTTCTGTTCTAACCTTCCCTTGTGAGAAAAGGGAGCTGACTTTACCAGTTGGGGAACTGCCCAGCCAGCCTACCAGCCATCATATCACTTTTGGCTAAAGACAAAGGGGTAGGTAAATGCTGAACTCCAGGCAGATAGAAAAAAGACAAAACATAGCTCTGTGTTCATTAAAGTGGAAGTAAACTCTTAGTTTTTTATTTGTTCCTACCTGCACGGTTTAGGGGATATTCACACTGCATGGTGCTAATGCTATCACCGACGCATGAGCTCTGAAGGGACAGTATACCGTGCCATCCCTTCAGAGCTCTGTGACACGGTCTGTAACTCCCGCGCATGATGTCATTGGGGCGCGGCCAATCAGACGGCCAGAGAACGTGAACCTGGAAGGCAGACTGAGCGAAGATGGAAGCGCCTGTCAGTGGTGACAGCGTGGTCTGCAAGGCTTTTTTTCTAAGGTAAGTGTTTCATAATGTGCTAGTATGCAATGTATACTAGCACATTATGCCTTTACCTTATAGGGTTTAAAAGAAAAAAAAAATAGGTGCAGTTTACTATCACTTTAATATATAAGTGAGTGTATTTGTTTTATTGCAAGTAGTTGTAACCTGGGGGACAAGTAGCAGGTACAAAGCTCCCTGGGATGAGCAGTCTTTCAGGCACAGATACCAAATCCAGTGAGGTAGTGACAAACAGTGCCGTGTTTATTTGTGCTATATACAAGTCTTATATACAGGTGCTGTACAGTGTTCCAAAAACAAATGGGAACAAAAATAGCCATACAAAAATCTAGCCGTGTCTCGGCACTAACTAACAATATTTACAGATACTAACTACCAGACCAAGCAAGCCTACAGCTTGTCAGCTTCCACATAAAAAAAAAAGCTTAATAGCTTTTACCAACCTTTTACTCTCCTAGACAGAAGGTGTCTGAGGTTCCCAGGCCAAGAGCACTGGTTGCTGTCTCAGGTGAGTTTAAATTAGCCTGGGGAGAGGACCAAGAACTGAACTGGACAATGGACCCGAGATCCCTGAATGTGTATGAGAGGAGCCTGGGACACGCATAACAGGACTTTTCTCGTCTCTGTCTGGGATGCTCTGCTACACATTATTAAATACCTGAATTTAACTTTGTTTCAGCCCTCTTCAGTCCCTCTGCAGCAGAGCTCAGTCTAGGAGAAGTAGAAGCAGCATGAGGAGTTATTCAGTCGTGCTGTTATGCTAACCTGGGACATGCTAAAAGGATGAGAGAGCAGAGTGACAGAAGAGAGAGATGAGCTCATTCATCTGCTGTTTCCCATTTCACTGTCCAGTCACAGGTGTTGGGAGGGACAAGACTGTATGTGTTACTTTAAGTGACTTTGTCATTAGACGAGTATGGGGGCTGTTTTTGCAGGCCCTCTGAAAATGCCAGATGCCCGTCTGTGTCTTTGGTTTGGCTTAGTCATAGTCCCGGAACAAGCATGCTGTTAATGAGTGTCATAACTATTTATCTTCATACTTTTTCTGGATCAGAACTGAATTCAAAGCCAAAGAATCAGTTGAAGAACATAATTTTATCATTATAGTGTCCCTTTAACTGTAGCTGTTGATGTTTAACTGTTGGATGGGACTGTTCTGTGTAACCTATTAGTGTATAATTCAGGACTGGATAGACGTAGATGCAAATCGTTTGCCAGGTAAAACAGTTTCCTTTTTATATGTATTCCATTTGTGTATTTGCTGTTAACCATAAGGTTAAATCAGCGGTTTATTAACAACCACATAGGCTTATGATTTTAGTGGTTTGAACAGTTAGGTGTAAGTATAAGCTTTGCATGTGGTTTGGTGAAGGCAGCACAATGCTTGCAGCTAGTCCCTCACTTTGTATACCAGACAGGTCACTTCCATTTTTGCGAAAATGTCTCCCAGGAACTATGCTTTTCTAAGTTGAAAATGCATTTCACAGCTGGAGCTCTATTCAGTCCTCCTTCACACTTCTCAGCTTGGCTGATGCAGCTTTGGTGGGGGCTTAGGTGATGCCAAAATTCCAATTTTATCTATTCAGCATTCAGTTGGCAGCTTCCAGTCTGTCAGCCTGCCATGTCCTTACTGCTTACTGACCTGAGATACCTGATTTCATCTGGGCTATAAGGAGCCTCGCGGATTTTAACCTTAACATTGTAGTTATAGCTATGATACTTAATGTGCTATTATTAACCATAAGATGGAAACACACCTTACTTGTGCATTTTACCTCCAGTTCAAATGTATTTTATTTTACATTTTCAGTTGTTCAGAAAAAAATAATTACTAATTTATCATTTGAAAATTGGTGGGAAAAAACATGAAGGCTGCATTCTGCTAAATTATAACACAGAAAAACATATAAATGTAAACTGTGCATACAAGGCTGATCTGTATATACAGAGAGTAATAAAATAGATTTCTTGCCACAGGAAGTAGGTAAAAGAAAACATTATGTTGAGACATTGTTTTGAAAGGTAGAGGGAGGTTTGGGTTAAACTTGGGTAATGCCTAGTCTAAAGGGGTCCTGTTTGCACCTTTCCTGCATTTTTATGTTTAGAAAACATAAGCTTCTGATAAGTGAATTGCATATTATTGATATAACAGTTTAGTAATAAAACGAACGTGACCTACAATGATGCCAAGTGAGATTATTGCCTCAGGCAACATTTTGGTTTTTAGGGATGAGAGAACAAAATGAGCAAGTAGGTAGTGGAATTTTCACGATCAATCCAGCATGCATTTTTGAAGGTTTATATGGCACGATTCTAAAACCAGGATCTCAAAAAATAAATCTTCTACCACTTAATGTGTGGTCCCAAACATTTTTGGTTATTACGGGGCTGCCAAATTAGCTCCTTTAACCCACTACCATACAGCTATTAACTCCTCCCAGCGGGTAAGCATAGAAACATACTTATGCCACTAGCTATAGACCATATCTGGTGCTCTCCCAAGACGAAAACAGAACAAACCCTGTAATCAAACACTTTTTCAAAATGGGACTATGCCATATACTTGGGTAAATTACTCTTGGCTCCTACACGTTTAAAGATGCAATCCTTTGTTCTTCCTGTGAAATTAAGAAATCCAAAGGTTGTTCTGGTGAGTCAAAGTGGGTAGGTATACAACCTGATCATTTTATGACGGGCACTTAGTTTCTCTTTGCTACAATCTGCACACCATGCCGCACTCCCTGCTGAATCATTTCCATACCTACAAATTCAGAACTATGCACAATTTACTGTGTATTGAATGGATTTCCCTCTGATCCTGACCACTTTTCAGTACATTTTCCTCAATGATCATCAATCCAAAGGTATTGTTTCTTCAAGCTATGGTGGCTCCCTCATTTTGAACGTGATTCCTAGCACCCCTGCCCTATATTTCCCAAAAGGGAAAACGACTTGGGCATACCCCCCCCCCCCCCCAAACCATATTGGTAGTACCAAAGCTGGGCCACAAAAGCAAATGACTCATTGGATTGGCTAAATTCAAGGTACCTTTGATCTGTGCTTTGGGGACTGTGGGGCAGTGGGCAACCTAATACACATTTAGTGGGACTTTTCTATAATTGAAAGTTTTTGCACTAGAATTTATCAATTAATAAACATTGTATAAGTATACCTAATATAAAGTCCTCTTCAATTTTAACCTCCTGGCTGCACCAGAGTTGCACCAAAGTTCAGTTATTTTTCACAGCCCCCAGGTAAAGTCTAGTACCCTAAAGGTTACCCATGTTAAACCAAAAGTGGTCTGGTACCAGTTAATGAGAAGCTGGCGGCCATTCTTTATGACAAAATCGACAAATACACAAGATTTTGACCTTTTTGGATATCACATTTTCCTGGGGGCCTGATCAACGGCCCCAGATTATGTCTACTTAGACAAAATGCATCGGGACGAGCTCTGCTGTTGTCATTGCGTTGCTTCTATTCATGATTACAAGAGCTTGTTTTACTCTTCCCAAGTTTGAGTATTCCCAATTTTGTTACATTAAACTTGGTATACTTACAGGTTTACACTATGTGGAGTTTTCCATTTCTTTCTCAGTTATATTGGTTATAGACACATTCCACCGAGACTTGTGATCCCCGGTCTTTCTAAACGGAGCCCGGTCCGAGCCCTTTTCAGCATATGGAAGCATCTCCCATCTTGGCACAATGCCATATGTGCAGATGATTCATCCTCTGGTATTTACACCAAAAGCCTTGGCGACCATTTGGGTCCATTTGTTCCGGTAAGCCTTCCCGCAATCGGTGGTGGCTTTCTTTCACATCTATTTATGTCTTAAAGGACTATAATTTTCCTATTAGATCCAGTGTTATCATATATGACAACTTTTTCAGTTTTTGCACTACATGGACTCTTTTCACGGACATTATTACTATATATATATATGATCATTATTTCTGTTAATGGATTTATATAATATAAGTACTAACAGTCATTGAATTCCGTATAATTTTTTTCACTAGCGCTGCACAACTATGATACACCTATGCACAACAAAGTAATTGGCATTCAAAGTGTGACAGTGCTGAAAATTGGCCTGGGCAGGAAGGGACTGAAAGAATCCGATATTGAAGTAATTAAACAGCATTGCTGAGACTAACACTGCTTGGGTTTTCTTAGTGTAGTGCTGCCCAACCTCTGATATCCATAGTTTTCAAAATGGAAGGCGGTGGCTTTCTTATGTTAAGCTGTGTCACGCTGAAAAAAACTGTACTGTACTGTTAAGGTTTTGAGTGGGGAGATGTATTAGTCAGCATTGTGGAGAATTTTAATAGGCTTTTCAGTCTGGAATTATTTTCAAATGTTTTTTAAAACCTGAAAACTGAGTTTTACTATGTTAAAATGTTTAGATGCTTTAATACATTTAAAACTATTCTTTACCTTTCCAAGGTTGCCTGCCCTTTTTAGGAGGAATTAAATTGCTTCTCCAGTCACTGCAAACAGGACGAGATGATAGTTTTGGAGGCTTTGCTGAAAAATAAGCAAAACCGATCAGTATTGTGGAATTATCATCCCACCAGGGTGTTGGCTATGAAAGACTAGCAGTGAGATCAGAAATGTTACAAGATTTGTGCAAAAAACAGAATGAATACAAACTCACTCAGGGCTGAAGTCAGGCTGCAAGAGCTGTAGCTGTACTATGTAGTCAAACCACAAAGCCTAACTTATTCCTGATGTTTTGGAAAACTTGAGCTGGGGCCTTGCAAAACATGAGAATTAAGGTAGACATTTTAGTTTGGGATCCAGTTGATATAAGCTGGGCATATTTGATAATTCATTGCTTGCATTGAAATTTTTTCTCTAAAGTGGTTTTAACCTCCCTGGCGGTATGATTCAGTCTGGAATAAGGTGCTGAAAGCGGTACAATTATTTTGCATGGAAATCTGGCTTTTATTTTGTAGTCCTGTAATTCTTAGGAATAACGCTCTGAAATCTCTTCAAACCAGAGTCTAGCGGACATCCCGGGTATGATAAAGTTTATAATATAATAAAGAATAATAAAAATTATTCAATAATGTAATCAAATCCAAAAAAAACTGAAAAAGGGACATGTTTTGGTTGCTATGGACAATCTCCAAATTCCAAGCAGTAAAAAACAGTATTTATAATATAAAAGTGCATGCAGGGCATTGCACAAACCACTAGGGACAAAGGGGGTGTGTATTTTTTACTACAGCACTGTAATCTGTAAGATTACAGTGCTGTGTGTGTTTTGTGTGTTTTTACTTTTTTGAATTTGCCGCCGTTCTCCCCTCCCGTGCGCCGTAACGTCGCAGGGAACGGAGCTCGGCGGCATTCGGCACTGTGAATCGAGCGGAGGACAGCTCGATCACACAGCGCGGCGGACATCGCTGGATCCAGGGGACAAGGTAAGTAACGATCCCTGTGTCCTCCCCTGCATCGAGCGGTGCAAACCCGAGTCTGGCTCGGGGTTACCGCTCTTGTAATTAAAATCCCAACCCGAGCCAGACTCGGGATTACCGCTAGGGAGGTTAAAGGCACAAGGTTTTTTACCTTCATGCAACCTGTGCATGAAGATAAACATGTGTAGCAGTGGCTTGGAGCGAGCCTGCTCAGCTGCCCCCAAAGCAAGCTGTTTGCTCTTAGCAGGAGGGAGGGGCCAGGAGCGCCGGTGGGGGACCTGAGAGGAGGAGGATCACAGAGGAGGTAAGTATGACATGCATGTTAATTTATAAAAAGTCCCCTTTAAAATGTAGCTTAGTGGGCGCGTGCCACGTACTGCGTGAGCGGGTCCTGTGGACTCTGTCTGCTGGGGGGGGGCTACCATTACACAGAGTGGCAGAACGGGGAGATGTCTATGTAAACAAGGCATTTCCCTGTTCTGCCTAGCAACATGACAGGGATCTACTGCTTCATGTCATTGAGAGTAGTGAATCACTACCTAGGACACAACCCCTTGATCGCCCCCTAGTGTTTAACCCCTTCCCTGCCAGTGTCATTTACACAGTAATCCGTGCAATTTTATAGCACTGATCGCTGTATAAATGTCCCTGGTCCCAAAGTAGTGTCAGAAGTGTCCGATGTTTCCGGCACAATGTCGCAGTCATGATAAAAATCGCAGATCGCCAGCATTACTAATAAAAAAATGAATAAAAATTTCATAAGCCTATCCCCTATTTTGTAGAGGCTAACCAATCCATATATGCTTATTGTGTTTTTTTTTTTTTTTTACCAAAAATATGTAGAAGAATACATATCAGCCTAAAACTGAGAAAGAAATTTGTTTTTTTATCTATAATTTTGTGATATTTATTATAGCAAAAAGTAAAAAATATTGCATTTTTTTTCAAAATTGTCGCCTTTTTTGGTTATAGCGCAAAAAATAAAAACTGCAGAGGTGATCAAATACCACCAAAAGAAATCTCTATTTGTAGGGGAAAAAAAGGATGTCTTATTTTGTTTGGGTGCAACGTCGCACGACTGCGCAATTGTCAGTTAAAGGGACGCAGTGCTGTAATGCAAAAAGTGCTCTGGTTAGGAAGGGGGTAAATTCTTCCGGGTCTGAAGTGGTTAATATCGGCATCTGTACCTGTGGCAAACACTTGTGAAAAGTGCTGACTACACTCTCGTGCTCCATTGATAGGACTATACTATAGGTTCCCTGAATGAATGAACCCTCATTTGCAAACAAACCAAACTCTTATTTAAAGATCCAGTTGTCCTTTATTAAAATGAAGGCACCCTGAATGGTTCTTCATCAGTCATATCAAATACTACAAACAACCATATCTAGTTTCTTACAGATTTTTCTTTAACCCCATTGTAACTTCTATATGACTTTATGTAAGTTCCTGATTCCCAGACCCCATCCCACCCCACCTCACTGCCAATCAGAAAATTTGTCATAGAGTTAACTGTTGTCAAGTTAACTGACACACACACAAACCCTGCTCAACTCGATCTGTCTAAGCCACCAATGCCTGTTAATGTACCCATTTGTCCTCCTGCATCTGTCGCTTGTGAGCAGGATTGCAGCTGGAGAGTGTGGGAAATTATTGCTTTTACAGCCATATTGGCTGTAAAAAGCAATCACAGGGAACCCCCCCCAGAGTAGTACAGTGTCACTATGGTGACACTGTACTACTAGGGTGTCCATATTTTTTTTTACTTGCTGTCTCCAGTCACTGTCCCTAATCCATCGCCACACCAGTCATATTGTCCCTGATCATCGCCACACCAGTCATATTGTCCCTGATCACCGCCACACTGTACATATTGTCCCTGATCACCGCCACACCAGTCATATTGTCCCTGATCACCACCACACCAGTCATATTGTCGATGTCCTAACATTTTTGGATCTCAGGACAGGTAATTTTCCTTATATTAAAAGTCAGCAGGTACTGTATTTGTAGCTGCTGACTTTTAAGTTTTTTTTTGTCCAAACTGGAGCTCCACTTTAAATCACAACTTTGTGTAAAAAATAACCCCAAAAAAACATATCGCGGAGTGTTTGCTTTCCAAAATTAGGTCATTTTGGGCGCTTCCACTGTCTTGGTGCTTCAGGGCTTCCAAAAATGTGATAGTCAGGAAATTAGATGCGTAATTTATGCCCCTAGAAAAGCCAGAGGATGCTGGGACTTTGACATCATAATGGGCGGGGACATCATCCGGTGATGTCCCTATATAAGTCGCCGCACGCCACGTCCCTACCATTGTGACCGGAGACAGTGACGAGGCAACATCTGCAGAAGAGAAGAAAAGACGGCGGCAGCAGCGACAGAAGACCGGGCCACCGCTTGTACGCCGCATTAGTCCGGCATTAGTCCGGCGCAAAAGTACCGTGTGTGGGCAGGTAGCTTGTTCGGAAAGTCCGCCAGACAGTCTGCTACCTGTGTACGTGGCATTAAACATCAAGTGTGTTAGGACTACAGAACATTTCATACTTTCCATCTCGATACATAGAAGGTAGGTGTTCTGTAGTCCATAGCGAGACATTTTTAACAGGAGCAACAGGTTTTTTAGTACTTCTCAATCAGATAAAAATAAAATGTGTTTAATAGTACAGTTAACATTCCAAAAGTGAGCAAATGAGACATATTCATTGTTATGGATTATGTACATTATGCCTTAACAAGAAACCATGGTATATTTTAGCAACTACTGTATATGCTTTAGGTTTTTCTTGTAATGTCTGGCTTGGCTATCACATTTTCATGTGCTTGCCATTCCATATTTTACAATACAGTATTTAATTTACATATTTGTAAATGCCCTCCTAGTGGTCATCTGTGATAGGTTTGTGATAGCATTCTCTTCTTAAAGCCAAACTAAAGTCTGCAATAATTACCTCTCTTTCAAATGGTCTGAGCTCCCTCGCTGGCATCTTCTACCCTGTTTCTTCTGGATTCTAGCTTGTGGCCATCTTCATTGGTAACATCACTGCTGTGCATGCAAAGGAATTCAGTCATCTTGACACACAGGATCTGTGTCAGAATGTAAATGGAGCTGCTCTTGCGCAGTTCAATGTGATTTCTAAAGAAGACTGCAAAAAGGCAGGTAGATACATTTTATTGTAAAAGGGACATTGCATCGCAGTTGTGCTTTAAAGCACTGTTGTAAGAGAAGGAATATATCTGCTGTCTTCTGAAAGTGTTCATTAAAAATGAGCTTGGACATACTCCAAACTCATCTGTAGCTGAGTTCATGCTTACAACTCATGCGGCTTCTTAGGTCGCAAACGCCGACATGCTTCAGCACACCTCTTTTCAGTGTCGGCTCAATTATTTACATCACTCGGTCAGCATGGCCTTGGTTATCCCCATACATGTTCCACTTTTCCACTACTGCTTATTTTCGCTCCCTTTGAGGCTACTTTCTTGCAACACGTGTTGCAAAGCTCGTCTCCAGTGGCACTCAACCTGGCCACTCACGTTTTCTTGACGGTCTTTCTCCATAGGTCAGTGAGGTCAGGTTGTTCCATCCAGCAAAAGGTTGGATGTTTTTCTCGCAGGTAATATGACTTCCATACACACATGCAGGGCTTCGCATGCTTTTACACAAGTGGGATTTTGTCATGTTTTAGGGGGAGGGGACTAGCTTAGAGCTCTCCTTCATGCCATGTTAAACCTGGACCTCCATGTTGCCTTTTTCAGGTTCCCAGTCGCCAGATTAGTCTCGGCCACAACCAAGTCCTCTATTCTATCAGGGCACGAGTCAGGTGGGTAGTACATGGGACACTCTCCCACATCAACCTGCAGCACCCTTTATTCATCTTTTTATTGTTCTGCTGCTGTCACATTTTATTTTTGACCTATTTGCTATTAACTATATGCTAAACAGTTGCTTGCTGACAGTGTGGATGTTAGCAGGCCAACCATACGTGACCTACTACAGAACACAATATTCCTACTTGGGTCACAACCAGACTGCAGCTTTCCCCCCCCCCCCCAGTACATCCTGGGGCTCTGGTTCACAGGTCAATGCATGACACTGACCTGACACCTGGCTATTGGTTATTTGACCAGTCACCTCCTAGCTAACCTCAGTTGCCCTGCACTCTTCGAGTTTTCTAAATTTCCACTCTTCAGTGTTTGCCAGAACGTATTGTGTTCTTCACTATGCCTGTTGTTCCTTTTTCTGTTCTTCCTCCCCATTGGTTCTTACTTAATCTTACGTACTCCTGTTCTCATTTTGCAATAACACACACCCTCCCCTCTTTTCTCATTGTAGCTTGAGTCATGTCATGGTCCACTGCGGGTTCAGAGCCAGGCAGCACTCGGTCCCTCAGGGGATGGACTATCCCCAAGTCCACGGCAGAGCTGCAGCCCCCCTCCATGGTCAGGAAAGCCAAATTATTCAGGCTGCTGTTCCCAACACCAGCAGCAGCTGCATCCGGCACTCAGCAGGCACCCCTGCAGTCCATCTCCTCAGCTCTCACCCAGCTGCACACCATGATCATCACGCTGACCGCAGCAGTCTCCGATGTGCCCATTAGAGTAGGAGTACTAGAGGTGCCCCTGGTGTTGACCCCCCTCCCCCAGACACGGTTGCAGTGCCTGTCTTGGCACTACCACCCACAGGTATGCTGGACACTATTTCCACTATTTTTCCTACACCCCTCATCCCTGCCAGCATCAGGAAGGGCTTCCTGGAGGGAAAGGATGTTAACCTAGCCTCCCTGCTCATCTCGGTCCATGATCTTGCCAAGAATAGGTCCTACGCCTGGGGGGACGTATCCATGGTTCTGAAGGCCAAAGACCCCAGGCTCAAGCGCAAACTGTCGATCAGAGTTTGTGCTAGCTTTCAGCATGTTCAGGGACATGTTGTGCTCGGCCAACCCCGGCAGAAGGGAAGAGATGTATTTGTACCTCCATGCCATGGTTGCCTTGGGTTACAAATACGGAGGCTCTGTGTTTTACCACTACCACCGCTTGTTTGCAGCCAGAGCCGCAGCCTGACACATGACGGTTCAAGGTGGACATTTCAGAGGGTTTTAAGCTCTTACCCATTGACCCTTTCTTGTGGCAGTGGCACAGCATCATATGGGGAGATTCATGATACTTTGCTACCAAACTGACCTTCGGCTTTGGCAGTCCAATGCTCTTCGATTAGTTCGCTCAGTCCCTCACCTGGATCCTAACTTACCAGGCGCAGTGCCAGAAAATCATCCATTACATATACGACTTCCTGCTGATCGAAAGGCCCAACGAGCCCCCTTTAAATTTAGACAAATTTGGGTATTGTTTGGCAACCTCAACGTGTCCATAGTGGAGCATAAAGTGGAAGGCCCCCGCTCAGTCCATCAACTTCCTAGGAATGATGAGCTGTCCTGTATTAGGGCAGTCATTCATTCCTTCACTCACGAAGTTGCACCATGAGACAGCTGCAGTCCCTGTTAAGCACGTTGAACTTTGCTATTTGGATTGTCACTCAGGGGCATTCTGTCATTCCTTGCCTCCTCTTCCTTTCCCACGCACAGGACCAAGATCAAACTATCAGGCTATACCAGGCAGCTGCTGCAGATCTAGCAATGTGGGATGACTTCCTTGAAACCTAGAATGGCGTGTAAATATTCATACCAGCAGCTTCAGCTTCCTCATCTCATATAGTAACACATGCAGCGGCAACCATTGGTTTGCAGGTCCGTGGACACAGGAAATCCTCCTGGTCCCTGGGTTCAGCCAGACGTCCTCTTTGTTCAAGCTTTACCCTATCGTTGCAGCAGCTCAGGTCTGGGGGCACACCTGGGTGGGGCAGACCATGATCTTTTCCACTGGCAACATGAGATTGTCAACAAAGGCAGGTTCAAGTGCCTGGCCATCATGTCCTTCCTATGCAGGCTGGTGCAGATATCCCTTCACTACAATTTCAGTGTGCACTGTACTTGCATACCTGGCAAGTGCAATCTCACAGCAGACGCACTGTCCTACTTCAATTTCCCTTTGTAGACCTGGAGCCAACTCGATCTTGTTTCCTATCCCACCTTGGTCACAGCTAACGATGGGCTAGGAGACCACCTTCACAATGCTATGCTTCTCATAAACCGGTCACTGTCGCCTAACAGGCTAAAGGCCACTTGCCCGGGGCAGGCACAGGTCACATAAAGCACGTCATGGCCTTCCTGTCTTAGTGTCACACTCATCTGAGCCTCTCCCACAACACTGTCAGACCGTACCTAGCTGGCATCCAGAATTTCCTCTCCCTACAAGCCCCTGGGAAGCCCTCGTTGTTCGCGACCCATCCGGTCAAAGCCTTGCTGCGTGGCATCCAGAAACATCAGCCCGTAGCAAACGCTTGCCCATATCAAGTTCCACGTTCTGGGACATGTCAGCCATCCTGTCATTGTTTCCCTTTGGGTTACGGCCCATTTGGTCATCCAAGCCGCTATCTACCAAGCTTTCTATGGCTTCATACGACCCAGTTGAGTTCTTGCAGTGGCCCCGGTTGCCAGGTGCTACACAAGTGTCATCTGGCCTGCCTTCAAGACCATTTTGGCCTTCATCTGGCAGTGTCCAAAACATATCAGTCCAGCATCGGGGTCAACATCAAATTCTTCCAGACCCACAACGAATGGTGTCCAGTAGCTTATCACACCTGCCAAGCCAGTCTAGCTCCAGCCCCTTGTTCCTTTTTCCTTCCAGCCCACTAACAGCTAGCCAGTTCATCAGACATGTTCAGATTCCTCCTGGCTAATCTAGTCCTCAACCCTAACCAGTTTTCCAGGCAACCTTCCCGACTGAAGCAGCCTTGGCCACCTCCCGTCACGGGGTGCCAGGTCATGTCATCAGAAGATTAGGCAGATGAAAAAGGTTGAGGTTTTGCAAGCCTTCACCAAGCTTGCCCAATAAATGTCATGTATGTCAATAAAACCGCTTTCCCTATCATGGTATTTTTGCCCAACCAGCTGACCAGGGCCCCCCTTAGGTCTTTGTTATGTTGTGAGTCTTGTCTTTATGTGGTTACACGCCTATCTCAGTTGGAGGGCTCCGACCATAAATTAGAAGGCCAGTATGATGGCCTGAATTTATGGGAGGAGCCAGGGTGTGTGTGGGGGGGGGGGTTATTTAAGCAACCCACTCACCTGTGTTCCTTGTCGGTTCCAGTGCACGATACCCTCCCTCCCATCCCCTTTACAGGGCACTTTCTTCACATCCCTCTTCTACAATCAACCATTACTTATTTTGGGTATTGCCCCTTTTTGGCGTACCAACCAGCTGACCAGGGCACACCTCGGGTCTATGTTATGTTGTGAGCCTTGTGGCATCTTTATGTGATTTCACGTCTATCTTCATTAAATATATAGATATTTAAGTACATTAATGAAAATAAATTGCAAACAAAATTTAATCGAGGATTAAATCCACTTTTCAGATATCTATCGAACCATATTTTCAATACCTATGAAAGAATTATAATAATGATCCCTCCTGTATTGATTTGTATTGTAAGTGTACTGTCTGCCCTCATATTGTAAAGCGCTGCGCAAACTGTTGGCGCTATATAAATCCTGAATAATAATAATAATGTTAAAGTGGTTCTGAAGGTTGACATTTTTTATTTTACCTTAATGTATTCTCCACATTAAGGTTAAAAACGCGAGTGCAGCTCCCCCCATCCCTTTATACTTAACTCAGCGTGATCTCAACCCACCGCTGCTCTCTCCCTCATGGGTCCAGAGACAGCAGCTCTGTCAAACACAGCCAGTGAGGAGTGAGCGGGGGATAGGGCCGAACCATGTGTCCACACACAGAGCATGGCTCTGAAACCCCATAGCAAGTGGCTTGCTATGGTGGGCATTCAGCAGGGGGAGGAGCCAGGAGCTCCAGCGGGGGGCCCTGAAAGATGGGGATCTGGGCTGTTGTGTGAAAAACCATAGCACAGAGTAGGTAAGTATGACATGTTGAGTTTAAAAAAAAACAAAAAAAAAATGGGTTAACAATCACTTGCTCCAAAAAATTTAGTTACTTGGCAGCAATATAATATACTGGATATAATCAATCTATATAATATCTATCTATTCCTTGTGATTTGAAGAAAACATTTTTATCCTTCACCTGCCAAAAGGATTTCTTTACTTTAAGGCTCCATGCACACTGGAGCTGATAAACTGCAGTTTATTGGAGTTTGGGCGTTTTTTGTAAAAGCCCATAAACTCTACTCTATGTTAGCCTATGTGTCCATGCACACATGGACGTTTTTCAGCTTTAATGAGCAGTGGAGTTTATGGGCTTTTTTCTGAACGCCAGAAATTCGCGTTCAAAGTGCCGTTTTTCACCGGCAAAAAACGACAAACGCTTATAAACGCTCATAAACGCGCATTAATTAGTGTTCGGCATTCTATTTCTTCAATGCATTGTGGGAGTTTGGAATGTACTGTGGGATTTTTGGAGTGTCCTCTGTGTATTTTTATTGAAAACGCCCATAAACGCTAATGCTAATAAACGCTCATAAACGCTAGTACAAAACGCTGTTAAAAGCAAGTTTTTCAACCAGCGTTTTCTGCCAGCAATCTGGCATCCAGAAAAAGCTTTTTTGAGCTTCAGTGTGCATGGAGCCTAAGAGCGGTAAAATGGTGGATTCACTAGATAATGTATAACATGGCTTTATGTGTTTGTAAAAGTAAAAAATATAAAGGGTTATTGTGCGTGTATAAAAAAAAAAACACACGTGTTGGAAAGGAATGTATTTTTTTTCCCTGTAAAACTACATTACACGTCATAAGATTTATTTTTAAATTAATGCCAGACCTTTGCGAAAACCTTTTTTGTTCTGTTTTCAAGTGTTAAAACATCTGTTCAGTTTTTATTGTGTGTATGTGTGTGTTCACTGTGGAGTGTTGGAAAGAACAAGCAATAAGGTGTAATCCCTCCAGTAGGGAGACAGACAATTGTCACAAACTGAGATATGGATCCTACTCGCTTTATCTGTAGATTAACCCCAGGTCATGCTACAGGTACTTGCAGATGTGGAGGAGAGCTGGTTCAGGGTAATGGGGGACTGGAGCAAGAGAGGCAGAAAAGGCATTGGGTAGCTAGAGGTAGGAATGAGGCTGAGGGTGCACATAAGGCTCAAAATGTGGTTGCAACAGAAACCATATGAGTGCTGCTGAAATAGTGGTTAGAGCTAAGGAGCAACGGAGGATGGGGTGCTGCAGAAGCTTAGGTTGTGGGTGCAGTGGAGACCAAGCTAGAGTGCAGCAAAGATGGTGTTCAAAAGACAACTTTGTTAGCTCAGGGAGTGTATAGATACTATGGGATTTATTTACTAGGGCTGGAGAGTGCAAAATCAGGCTCACCAATCAGCTTCCAGGTTTTATCAGAAACCATTTAGCTTCCAGGTTTTATTTCCAAAGCTTAGTTGAACAAGCTCAAGTTAGAAGCTGATTGGTAAAAACAAAGTGTTATCCTACATTTGCTAAACGCAGAAAAAACAATGATACCTAGGCACTCAAAACGGATTACATGTCCTACCCTCCTGGAATGGAAAAGAGAGGTAGAAGAAATAATGGAGGTGGACAGATGGGTGCATAAAATCAGAAATCAACAGGACAAATTTGGGAATATATGGGCAATTTAGAAACAATTTTCCCCGGAGATTGGAAAAGAGTAAAATATATTAGAAAGGTGGATATAGGTAGGCATTGTAATAATAGGCGGTAACATTGCCGTGAAGTCTCAGCTCTTGCATAGGTGTACCAGATATTAAGATAATGTATATGAAAATAAATGTAGAGATTTTAATTTGGTGAGTAGGGTTTTTTTTTTATTCCATATGGAATATATATGGACAAAGGCACAAACATAAAGTAATACACTGAAAATAGATACACGATTGCACATAAGTTAGGGATTACATTCTCTTTTACAGGGGTCTTAAAATGTTTTTTGTTTTTTTTTTGGTTTGTTTTTCCCCATTTCTTCATTGTTGGTAGGTTCCATGCACGTTTTTTTAATAAATGTATTTTATTTTTTTATTTTTTTGGGATTGTGCCCCTCTTTTTCCTCCGCTCCCTCCCCCCCTTTTTTTGGGGGGGGGGGGTTTAGGTTGGTTGGGCTTTGTTTTTTTTTTGTTTTTTTTTTCATTTTGGATGAGGTGGGGATGGTGCGTTCTAAATATTGTATAGAAGGGTTTATTAGAGAACTAATATAATTGGGAAAAGTGATTTAAAGTAG
This sequence comes from Lithobates pipiens, assembly GCF_037356315.1. Classification (NCBI taxonomy): domain Eukaryota; kingdom Metazoa; phylum Chordata; class Amphibia; order Anura; family Ranidae; genus Lithobates; species Lithobates pipiens. The sequence continues at coordinate 89,674,195 of NW_027507791.1, forward strand.
AAGGGCAAATATAAAAGTGTAAAAAAATACAGTCTACTCTTTTTTTTTTTTTTTTTTTTTTTTACTTTTTATATCTTTATTTGCTTTTCCAATTTACAAAACATACAAAATTCACAAACATTTTACATTCTTCAAACGACATATTAAAGGGGGCTTCTAAACTCCCCCTTCATAAACAACTTTATACAGTGGTGTGAAAAAGTGTTTGCCCCCTTCCTCATTTCCTGTTCCTTTGCATGTTTGTCACACTTAAGTGTTTCGGAACATCAAACCAATTTAAACAATAGTCAAGGACAACACAAGTAAACACAAAATGCAATTTGTAAATTAAGGTGTTTATTATTAAAGGTGAAAAAAAATCCAAACCATCATGGCCCTGTGTGAAAAAGTGATTGCCCCCCTTGTTAAAACATACTATAACTGTGGTTGTCCACACCTGAGTTCAATTTCTCTAGCCACACCCAGGCCTGATTATTGCCACACCTGTTCACAATCAAGGCATCACTTAAATAGGAGCTGCTTGACACAGTAAGGTCCACCAGAAGATCCTTAAAAGCTACACATCATGCCGAGACCCAAAGAAATTCAGGAACAATTGAGAAAGAAAGTAATTGAGATCTATCAGTCTGGAAAGGGTTATAAAGCCATTTCCAAAGCTTTGGGAATCCAGCGAACCACAGTGAGAGCCATTGTCCACAAATGGCGAAGACATGGAACAGTGGTGAACCTTCCCAGGAGTGGCCGGCCGCCCAAAATTACCCCAAGAGCGCAGCGACGACTCATCCAAGAGGTCACAAAAGACCCCACAACAACGTCCAAGGAACTGCAGGCCTCACTTGCCTCAGTTAAGGTCAGCGTTCATGCCTCCACCATCAGGAAAAGACTGGGCAAAAATGGCCTGCATGGCAGAGTTCCAAGGAGAAAACCACTGCTGAGCAAAAAGAACATCAAAGCTCGTCTCAATTTCTCCACAACACATCTTGATGATCCTCAAGACTTTTGGGACAACATTCTGTGGACCGATGAGACAAAAGTGGAACTCTTTGGAAGGTGTGTGTCCAAGTATATCTGGCGTAGAAGGAACACTGCATTTCATAAAAAGAACATTATACCAACAGTAAAATATGGTGGTGGTAGTGTGATGGTCTGGGGCTGTTTTGCTGCTTCAGGACCTGGAAGACTTGCCGTGATAAAAGGAACTATGAATTCTGCTGTCTACCAAGAGATCCTGAAGGAGAATGTCCGACCATCTGTTCGTGTACTCAAGCTGACACGAACTTGGGTTCTGCAGCAGGACAATGATCCTAAACACACCAGCAAGTCCACCACCGAATGGCTGAAGAAAAACAAAATGAAGATTTTGGAGTGGCCTAGCCAAAGTCCTGACCTGAATCCTATTGAGATGTTGTGGTATGACCTTAAAAAGGCCGTTCATGCTCGAAAAAACCCTCTAATGTAACTGAATTAGGACAATTCTGCAAAGATGAGTGGGCCAAAATTCCTCCAGGACGCTGTAAAAGCCTCATTGCACGTTATCGCAAACGCTTGGTTGCAGTTGTTGCTGCTAAGGGTGGCCCAACCAGTTATTAGGTTTAGGGGGCAATCACTTTTTCACACAGGGCCATGATGGTTTGGATTTTTTTTCACCTTTAATAATAAACACCTTCATTTACAAATTGCATTTTGTGTTTACTTGTGTTGTCCTTGACTATTGTTTAAATTGGTTTGATGTTCCGAAACACTTAAGTGTGACAAACATGCAAAGGAACAGGAAATGAGGAAGGGGGCAAACACTTTTTCACACCACTGTAAGTCCATCATTTAAAGTGGTTGTAAACACTTACAAACCACTTTGACCTACAGGTAAGCCTAGATTAAGGCTTACCTGTAGGTCTAAGAAATATCTCCTAAACCTATACGGTTTTGGAGATATTTGCCCAAAGACAGACAGCGGCGCGCAGGTGCACTGAGTGCGGCATCGTCAATGACGAAGATGCCGCGCGTGTCGGCCCCCGTGCGCATGCGTGGGAGTGACGTCATCGCGAATGACACCGAATGACAGCGGTGGAGCTGCGAGACCCCACCGAGAAGATGGATGCGCCGGACTACAGGGGACAGCGGTGACTTCGCTGGCTCCTGTGTCAGGTAAGTGACACATAATGGACTACTATGCAATGCATAGTAGTCCATTATGCTTTGCCTTTGCAGGGAATAAACACCCCTAATCTACTAAACACATACACTATGCCACCTTACTACTAATACCTCCATCACTTACCCCTACATCCGTCCCTCAGCAAAGTACTTATCCTTAATCCCAAATATCTGGTCTCACCCACATTACCCTTTTCCTCAAACTTACTATTTCTCTTTCCACAATTTCCAGATCTTATCATATATGTTGACCCTTACTTGTTTGATATATGTCGTCCTTTCCTTAAGAATTACTACATCCATACTTTGTTCCCATTCCCTACAGGATGGGGGGGCGGGAGACTGCCACCTCTAGGCAATGAGTCTCCTAGCCTGGAAAAGGGTCTCAACACTGCTAGCTGGGTATCTCTCGGTTTACCCTTGCCCTCTATCCACCCCAGTACACACAGTATGGGATCCATATCTATTCGGGTTTTAAACACTCAGGCAATAGTATTCACTACCTCCCTCCAATATCTAAATAGTTTTGGACATCTCCAAAACATATGGATAAGATCCCCCCCCCCGTTCTTCCGCATCTTGGGCAGGTATCGTCTTTCCTCCGACCAAACCGAAAACATTTTTGCGGCGTATAATAAACCCTATACAGTAAGAAAAGGTGTGACATCTTCTGGGGTGGGGAGAGCGATACCCATGGAGCTAGTTCAAGAATCCTTACCCATTGCACTTCCGATATGTCTCCTATATTTTTCTCCCATTTCCTCCTATTTTTCTCTCCTTCCCTCCTTTTGTGGATGCTTGGGCATATTTTGGATATTAGACCCTTCTGTGTATTAGCCTTAATAATCTCCTGTAATACAGGTATAGTACTCCATTCCATCTCCCTCCCTGTCAAAGTATGCCTCACCTGCAATGTACAGGAATGGGGTAGACACTCACTCAGGTTGAACTGGATGGACTGGTGTCTTTATTCAATCTTACAAACTATGAAACCTGTAGATACTTGAAAAATGACTGCTTAGGGAGTGCGAATTGAACTCGCAGATCTTGAAACTATCTCAACTTTCCCTCATGGAAAATCTGTGAAAGAAACTTTAAACCTTGTCTTTCCCATTCTCTAATTGGACACAATTTCTGCACCTCACTCGGCTTGTTGTTATCCCACAAGGGGGAGTACTCCGAAAATCCTCTATAGCCCAGGGTTTTCTTTCCCACTTCCCAAACTCTTGCCATCAACTCGAGGGTAGGGGGCCCCCTTAAAAATATTCCCGCCTCCAATACTTCAGTCAAAGATTTATGCATCACTCTACTAGAGAGAGTCTTCATATCTTGCCCTTCACTCTCTTTTTCACATCCCCCCATGTGTTGTAGCTGGGCCACCCAAAAGTAGCTAAAAAAATGGGGGAGGGCTACCCTCCACTTTGATTTTTAATAATAAAGAGTGTATACATACTTCACTATTTGGAGCCCTCCTGTTTCCCTCTCTGTGAGATCCTGCCATTGTGACACCTTGATGTGGGGATGAGACCTCCCATTTGGAATTAAGGGCACACCGCTTTTACCACCTGAGACCCTGGTCTCCATATGCTGTTTACCTTACAGCAGTAAGGTAAGGGGCCACCCTAACTGTTACGTGCGGGACACTGAAGAGACACCAGAATGTGCACATTTTTGTGTTTTGTTGCACCTGTTACTACAAGAAGCACTTTATGGATCCTATGTCACCTTTAATTTATTTCGCAGTTTAAGAGACTTATTTATTTCGCACTGAGTGATTCACTATTATCGAGTTTCTTTTTGATATTTTACATACACTCTGTGAGATATTTTACTTATTTGTATTCATCACCATCACCGTGTGTTTTTATGCAACCTTGTTTTGGTTGGTGCGATTTTTTATTTTTTGCACATATATATATTTATTTTATATTGTAATTCTTGCTTGCACTAGTCACTTTAATCACCGATCACGATTGGTCACGTTAATCAGAGTCTATTCACTGGTACTTTATGTACATTTATTTATTTGTTAGCACTTTATATGGATTAATTTATTCATGTAATTTATTGGTCTAAGGGAGCGCAGCACCATTTATTTGATTTTGCGTTTAAATTTTATGCATAGTCTCCTTCAGTGAATTCTGTGTATCACTAAGCAGTAGTAGGAGATCATCGGCAAATAATACTACTTTTTCTTCTTCCTGTCCTCATTTGAATCATTTTATCTCTGGAGAAGATCTAAGGGACAAATTCAAAGGCTCAATAGTGAGGGCAAAGAGAAGGGGGGACAAAGGGCACCCCTGTCTCGTCCCCCTCAGTAATCGAAACCTGGTAGAGTGTTCATTATTCACGTTTACCCTCGCTCCAGGAGACCCATATAATAACTTCACCCAGTTGACAAAATTTGGTCCAATCTGGAATTCTCTCAGAGTTCTCCAGAGATGCTTCCATTCAAGGGTATCAAAGGCCTTGGCGGCATCCAAAGAGAGAGTGACCCTATGGCCGTCCTCATCCATAGAATTTGAAGATTCAAAAACGGCCTTCTAATATTGTTACTGGTAGACCTACCGGGAATGAAACCTGATTGGTTTGGATGAACCAGCTTATGTATGACTCCATTTAATCTAGCCGCCAGGACCTTTGATAATACCTTGATATCTGAATTAAGTAAAGAGGTAGGTCTATATGAGGCAGGGTTAAGTGGATCTTTATTCTCTTTAGGAATAACTATTATAGTAGACTCCACCATGGATGGGTGAAGCCCTCCCTTCACCGCCAAGGCATTAAACACCTTTAGAAAATAAATACATTTTAAAATAAATAATTATAAAAAAATGTAATTATAAAAAAAAAGAAGCTGATTGGCTACCGTGCACAGGTGCACCAGTTTCTGAGTGGACCCTTTTTAGTAAATCTACCCCTATGCTTGAATGATGATGTCGTGCCTTGCTTAAGCTTAATGTACTAAACCCAAAATCAAAAAAGTTATTTATTGCAGCTTTACAATTCTTAGGGGAGGCAACCACATTAGTATCTTTTTTCTGGTACAATGTTTTTATTGAAATATAAAGAAAGGAAACAAATGCAACATTCCCATGCAGGGGAACAGTAGGGTCAAGACAAAACCGTGAATATGTGCACATATATGGAATATGTGTTTTGGAAACAAAGCTTAGGCTGGTCAAAGAAGATAAGGAAATGAAAAAATAAATAAGGGGGGTCCAAGGAACAGGGGAGGAAGAGAAAGATGGAAGGAGAGGAAAGGGGATGACAGGAGAAGAAAGTTCCCCCAGGCTGGGAGATGAGTGGGGTCAATTAAACAGGCCCAGGCTGGTCGGGCGCAGAGTAGGGAGAGTGTAAGACCACCTGGGGCCCACACATTGAGAAATTTAGTTTGAGAGTCGTGGAGGACACCACTCATCTTCTCATTGATAATGAGTCAGCAGAATGCTCTTCACCTCCATAAACGACTTTTTTTTCCCAGGCCCTGGCTATTGCGCGTTTGGTGGCTATAAATAGATAGGTGGCCAGCTTCTGTTAGTAGGAGAAGAGGCCCAGGATTGGGCAGTGGAGCAGTGCTAACTTTGCATGTTTGTGAATAGATACATGAAACAGGGTGAACAACAGTCCAAAGACCCTTGACCAAAATCCCACCAGACGTGGCAGGACCACCAGATATGAAGTTTGTCTTCTCGTTGGCCGCATTCTCAAACATCGGTCATTTTAGGATGGGTTTGATTTGGCGATGCGGGCTGGGACCCAATAAACAGCGCAGAAGCACCTTATAGGCTGTTCCAGAGAGGTTATATTAAAGGAGCACTTTGCTATACTGGACCAGGCTTTACTCCAATCTGCCAAGTCAATGGAGGATAGGTCTCATTCCCATTTAGTTACATAGGATAGTGAGACTGGGGTACTGCTAGAGCTGAGGGAGGAGTATATCAAGGAAATGATGCCTGGAGTTCCTGGGGAATTCAGACAGCTATGTTTAAAGGCTGTTTTCTGTTATGGGAAGTATCATGGTGTTTGAGTGAAGTGTTTGAGTGAAGTTCAGCGTTGGAGATAGCGATAAAACTCAACTGAAGGAGCGTCATGGATCTCTTGGATCGAGGGCCAGGAGGGAAACGTGCAAGATCCAAGAAAGTGCTGGACCTGCGAGAAACCATGGGCAGACTACCACAAGAAGACATGCGGTTGTTCTGAGGTTATTCAAAAGGGGGAGGAGTGGAAGGAACGGAGACATGAGCCAGAATACTGGAAGTCCTAGCGTTTAAAGAGGAAGTAAACCTTGATGGGTTTACGTCCTCTTTGTCTCCCTGCAAAGGTAAAGCATAATGGGCTACTATGCATCGCATAGTAGCCCATTATGTGTCGCTTACCTGACACAGGAGCCAGCGATGTCACAGATGTCCCCTGTAGCACGGAGTGTCCATCTTCTTCTGGGTATCGCTGCTCCGGCCACTCACAGCACCGAAGCAGCGATGACGCCACTCCCGCGCATGCGCACGGGAGCCACCACTAACAGCATGTCGCCGTTAGCAGCGGCATGCCCAGTGTGCCTGCACGCTGCTGTCTACGGCGCATGCGCCGTAGATAGCTGTGCCTGTCTTTTTGTAAATATCTCCTAAACCGTGTAGGTTTAGGAGATATTTCTTGGACCTACAGGTAAGCCTTAATCTAGGCTTACCTGTAGGTCAAAGTGGTTTGCAAGGGTTTACAACCACTTTAATGCCCTGTACACACAGTCTGCCATTTCGACGACAAAATCCGTCTGATTTTTCCTGACTGATTTTGGCCCAAACTTTTCTTGCATACACACGGTCATACGATCGTTCAGAACGAGGTGACATAAACCACGTACAACAGGACTATAAAGAGGCCAGTAGCCAATAGCTTTCACCTCATAATTTATTCTGAGCATGCGTGGCACGTTGTGCGTCGGAATTGTATACACACGATCGGAATTTAAACGATCGGATTTTGTTGTCAGAAAATTTTAGATCCAAATCTCAAACTTTGTGTGTTGGAGCCTAATAAAGGGGTGACAAAGTTTGGGGGGATGCCAAAACAGGGCAGAGACAGGGACTGGCACGCAGTTAGGAGTGTTCAGGAGAACCCAGAGAGGAATGTCAGATGTAGCCTGGAGTAGGGTGAGCTGGCAGAACCATACAAGAAGGTAGACTAGGAGGTGTGAGGCCAGGGATTCTGGGAGAGAGATGTTCAGTGCAGTGGTTTTGTGCTGATTGATTCACAGCACAGAATTGGCAGCAAAGCGGGTCAAAAGGGACTGCAAGTTAAGCCCCATACACACTATCAGATTATCTACTGATTTTTTTCCTTCAGATTTACCAAAACCATATAATATGAGGTTAAACCTTAGGTGTTTCAATTTGTATGCAATCAGGGAGGCCCTTGCACTACATGGTTTTGGTAAATCTGATGACAAAAATCAGCAGAAAATCTGATAGTGTGTATGGGGCTCTATTCAACAAAACAGTTGGGTTAGTCAGGGTTAGGAGAGCATCATTCGCAAACATATTCACCTTATAACACTCACTTGCATATGGGATTCTGTTAATGTTTGGATCAGTCTGAGAGTTATTGCCAAGGGTTCGAGGGTTTAGGATAAAAAGAACGGGAGATGGGGGGCACCTCTGCCACAATCCTCTAAAGATAGGAAATGAGTGTGATGGGCATAAAGGACGACAGCAGAGGGGAAAGAGTAAAGGGCAGCCAACCATTGCAGAAGGGAGTTCCTGAAGGCATTTGTTTCTTTCTTAGCCTTTTTTTTTATTGTTAACCTGGTGATCCTTCCAAGTCTGTTATTTTTCAACTTCCAATAACAGACCAAGCTGCCCAACAAAAATGTCAGAGGGTTGAGACATACAATTTACCTCTGGCAGGGGTGCTTACAATTGGTCATATTTTATTCCCCTATGCAAAACCTTTATCTTAAATGAGAAAATAAAAAGTTTCTGTAAATGCATGGGAAGGCAGGCAGCATAGGAAACAAAATAATTGATGACTATCAGAATACAACCGGCTTTTTGCTAGCTTTTTTGGATAGCAAGGCCACGGGATCTGCTGTTTGTTGATGCATGTTCCCTCTTTTATGGGGACATGCTCTACTTGTGTGCTGATGCAGTCTGATAGTCACTGATTATTTTGTTTCCTATTCTGCCGAATATATATACTTTAGCGTTTTTGCCATTTGTCTTGAGTGGATTCAGAAGCCCTTGTTCTGTACATTCTTTCAGTGGGAAACTCATTGGTGTCCTTTGCACTCCAGTAGCCTGAACCTTAATTTCTTGGGAGGGGGGTTTTCTCCCTTCTAAGGAAATGTGATGATCATATAACCATTGGTCTTATTTCACCACTGTGATGCATCCCCCTGATGAGGATTCATGTCAAGAATTTAAACGTGTTGGGGTTTTATATGCACTTATAATGCTTGTGTATCTCACTGTGGTAATGTAATTGATACAGACCAGTTTCTGTTATGTTTTTATATGCACAGTGTTTTGTCTATTTTTGATGAGTTTCTACAATAAATGTTATACTTTTTAATCTTGGCCCTTTTTCTTCTGGTGCCTTAAGAATCCCCAAATTTTGCTATTTTTCTATTAATTCAATCCTGGGATGTAGCACCGCAGCATAACCAGATTGGGCTGTATGTAGGTTTTAATGCAGTCACCACATAACACACAAGTGGAATTTCCATCGGAAAAATCTTGGATGTTTTTTCCGATGGAATTCCGGTCAAGCTTGGCTTTTCCGACCAAAAGCTCTCATCGGTCTTTTGCTGGCCAAATTTCCGATCGTGTGTACCGGACGTAAGGATATATTTTTGGTTTTGGGCTTATTACTGCTTTAAATATGTGAACTTGTGTTTTTTTCATGCATGGACTTCTGCAAGGGAGTCTCCCTTATAGTAGCATCATTATTGCATTGTGGCAGACCTCAGAGTGATGTTGTAGCTTTAGTACAGCATACTACCAAAATTAAAAGATCACTTTTGTGTATGTTATTTCCACCATTATATGTACGAATGAATGATCAACACGATTTTGAGAAAAGCATCTTTTTTATTATGGTATGGATGCATATTTTTACATGATGGTGATGTCATTATTCTGGCCTGTCATAATTGTTATGTATTCTATTTAAAGCATTAAAAAAAAAAATTGAGATGCAAAACATCACATTTTGGCACTTGCAGAGTAGCGTTATATTTATTGTTATACTTGGCATGTTTTCTTGAAAGGTTACCTAAACTAAAAGGAAGCCGTGGGATGCCATTACACCTCCTTTTGTCAATGCCAATTGTCTGGTTGTCGTGCTGATGCAATAGCTTCAGTACTTTGAGACAACAATCTATCATAACCTGCAGTATGGACTTTGAGGTGCAGTCACTGTAGATTTGAGGGGGACATGCAAGGAAAATAAACATAATTTTTTCTTGCACGTGATTGGATGATAAAATCAGCAGAGCTTCCCTGCATTTCAGATCTTTCCCTCAAATCTACAGCGACTGCACTTCCAAGAGTGGATTTGCCTTTAGTAAATCAACCCCTAAGAGTTGTTACATGATTAAAATGAGAGGCAGTCAGGCAACTAGCATTTTTTAAAGGAGATCAAGGAAGGCAGGTCATATATTTTCCTTATGCCGCGTACACACGGGCGGACTGTCTGGCCTACTTAGTCCGCCGAAACACATTTCAGCGGACAGTCCGCTCGTGTGTGGGCTTCAGCGGACTTTTTCAGCGTGCAGTACGGCGGACTAAGTATTTCGGAATGTTCGAAATACTGTCCGTCGTACTCGCATTTCGGCGGACAATCCGCCCGTGTGTATGCCAGTCCGCCGTACTTTTGAAATGAGCGGACTTTTCCCGCCCGGAGAAAAGTCCGCTCATTCCGAGCGGGTATCCAGGTAGGCGGGGCCCGCGAAAGGAGACGTCGCTGGCCCCGCCGCCTGGTATGGACTTAAAGGGGAACCCCAACGCCGAAAAAAATCGGCGTGGGGGTCCCCCCCAAGTCCACAACAGACCCTTGTCCGAGCACGCTACCTGGCCGGCCAGCAAAGGAGGGCGAGCGAGCGCCCCCCCTCCTGAGCCGTACCAGGCCGCGTGCCCTCAACATGGGGGGGTGCCGCGCGGCCCCCCCACCCCAAAGCACCTTGTCCCCATGTTGATGAGGACAAGGGCCTCTTCCCGACAACCCTGGCCGTTGGTTGTCGGGGTCTGCGGGCGGGGGGCTTATCGGAATCCGGGAGCCCCCTTTAATAAGGGGGCCCCCGTATACCGGCCCCCCACCCTATGTGAATGAGTATGGGGTACAATGTACCCCTACCCATTCACCTGTAAAATAAAAGTACCAAAAAAAACACAACACACCACCGCCGTCGCGTTCTTCTTCTTCTTCTTCTTCTTCTTCTTCTTCTTCTTCTTCTTCAACCCATGTGACATAAAGCCATGTGACACCGCCCCTTGTCCCTATATAAGTGGCCGCGCAGTGCGTCCCTGGCATTCCGGCCGGAGAGATCATCGAGGCAACATCTCCTGGAGAAGAAGAAGAACGGAAGGCGGCGGCGACAGAAGACCGGGCCACCGCCTGTAAAAGAGCTATAAGAAGGCGCGGTGGCCCGGCAGAAGAACCGAAGAGGGGGACAAGACCCCCGAAGTTGGGAGAAGAGGCTGGCGGCGAGAAAGAAAGCCGGACCCCTCCGCTAGCAAAAGAGCTACAAGAAGATAGCGGAGGAGTCCGGCGAGAAGACCCCCCGAAGACGGAAGACCCCCGGAGCTGTGCAATAAAGTATTTTATCTCGTGTGTTGTGTTTTTTTTGGTACTTTTATTTTACAGGTGAATGGGTAGGGGTACATTGTACCCCATACTCATTCACATAGGGTGGGGGGCCGGTATCCGGGGGCCCCCTTATTAAAGGGGGCTCCCGGATTCCGATAAGCCCCCTGCCCGCAGACCCCGACAACCAACGGCCAGGGTTGTCGGGAAGAGGCCCTTGTCCTCATCAACATGGGGACAAGGTGCTTTGGGGTGGGGGGGCCGTGCGGCCCCCCCTTCCCCAAGGCACCCCCCCCATGTTGAGGGCACGCGGCCTGGTACGGCTCAGGAGGGGGGGCGCTCGCTCGCCCCCCTTTCCTGGCCGGCCGGGTAGCGCGCTCGGACAAGGGTCTGTTGTGGACTTGGGGGGGACCCCCACGCCGATTTTTTTCGGCGTTGGGGTTCCCCTTTAAGTCCATACCAGGCGGCGGGGTCAGCGACGTCTCCTTCGCGGGCCCCGCCTACCTGGAGACGCGCTCGAAATGAGCGGACTTTCCTCCGCGTGTGTGGGAGAGTCCGTTCATTTCAAAAGTAGGGCGGATAGTATGGCGGACTTAGTACGCCGTATTAGTCCGCTCAAGAAGTGGTGTGTGTGGTCAAGTCCGTTCATTCGAAAGTATGACGGACTGTCCGTCGGATTGTCTGACGGACTAAGTTGGCCAGACAGTCCGCCCGTGTGTACGCGGCTTTATACAGTATAGTCTGCTTCCTTGCCTGATAGGCACAGCTGATCTTTGGTGGAGTTAGAAGTAAGTGCAATGCTGTTTTGAGATGGCCCACATGGTTTATTGGTAGGTAATTATCCATCCAGAATCTTAGGGCCCAATTCATGTCACAATGCTGTGTGCTTCAATGTACTGGTTTTCATGCATTAAGTTACATTGCATTAGGCAGTTGATTCATGTTGAATGGGCTGTCAATGCATCTTGGTCTACAAAGAAGGTTCTTCTCTATTTTGTAAAATGCAGCGCACTGCAAAGAACAAAGCAATTGCATCAGTGCATTCAGGTGTGCTACAGCGCACTGTATTAATGTGTTTGGTGTAGTTAACAGTGAATGGAAACACAAATATACAATGCATTGCTATGCTTACTGTAATATGCTTGGCCTGCAGACATCTTTGCGCTTGCTTACAAGCCTTTTTTTTTTACAGTGAGATTTAATGGAAAGATGTCATCCATTTCAAGGAAATTAAGAATACAACTGACCATAAGAAACACAAACATATAACATAACATTTTTCTGTTTTATTTTCTGACATTTTATCTGTCCTTATCACTATCTGCCTCAATTGAAATAGGACATGCGTTCATGGGGGACTGTACAGCAATTCTGTTCTTGGCTGCTTACTTAGTCCTTTATTCCGTGCTAGTGAAAAAATGTAGCTTCACAGTGAGTCCAAAAGAGTAGCAGCTCCTGAGAATGTTTTCAGTGCAATGGTATGTAGATTTTCATTTTTTTTTTCTTTTCATTTTTTAATCGCACAGAAATAAAAAGTGACCAATGCTTATGTTTAATAAAGCAGACAAAACAGTCATAATTTGCCATACAGAGTAAAATGAGAAGTAAAAAGATATATACACACTTTTGTGTTGCGGTAACATTCATTTTCTGCTGCACCTCAGTGCACTAAAGTTACTCACCTGCATTGCAGCACACAGTAAAGCTGGACATACACCAGTCGTGGCCGGTGGTATTTTTTTTGGGGGGGTGGCAGCAGTGCTCTGCGCCCTGAGCCCACCCTATTTTGAAGCCTATTAGAGCCCTTGGCTCTAATCCTGTGCTTTAACCCCCCACCCCCATTGGAATCCATGCATCTGGTGCCATGCATGTAGATTAGGGGCTGGACGCATGGATACGGGGGGGGCAGGACCTGTGCAGCCCTTATGGACGGGCCGCCACTGATATGCACAAGTAGATTCCTGAATGAAAATTCCTTATGAAGATTCTTAGTATATCTGATGGCTTGACAAACGTCATTTGAAATTCTGTTTTCTCTTAAAATTTGATTTGGGAATGAAAGTCCTTTCCTGAGCGAAAACCACATACATGTATAGGAAATCATTCACCCCAGAAAAGTTTTCCATCCTGCTTCCTCAAATTTTCTCACCACTATGGTTGCACAGTGAATGCTGGTTTCACCCCACTGACGATTACACAACTGACCATATCTCTGAATGGGCTGTCATACCTCTGTACAGGCTCCAAAAGGTGAACTTTTCCTTTGCTGAAAGAGATCCGGACTTACTGACTATTATGTTGTGTTGTGTTGCTCTGCACTCTCTGGTTTTTGCATCTGTGTTATGGTGTATTTTCAAATAAATGTGAGGCCCTAATGCATCATATACCGGTACTTAAAAGCTAAGTCCACCTTTGACCAAAAATAGGACAAATGGACGTGTATTAGGCAAAAGAAATGTGCATTTGATATTTTTTGAAAATCAGCCTACAAACATTGCAACCGTGATCAGTGAATGAAGTGTGCAATGCCAGGCTTCTGCAGACTCTTCCTCCAGCTCCCTGTCCCTACCAAAGTACAGCACTTCAGTTAGAGAGTTGGAGGAATTGTCTATGAACTACGAATACGATAATCAGTACTTGTAGTTCATAGATCACCGCTGTGGCTACAGCAATTTCAAGGGTGGCATCAGCTGCACGGCAGAAGAACCTGCATGTGCTGTCACGGGTGGGGTCCCATTTATACCATGATGCACTCTAAATATGGGTGTAACTTGGTGCAAAAGATGGATCGAAGAAAATTCTGATCTAGATGGTCTGCCTATATTAGAAATGCCTGTATAATCTCCGTGATCTAAATTGAAAAGTTGCAATGTCTACTTCTCTATGTGAGAATGGGCCTTAGAAAATATATTAACCACTTTCAGACCGGACCATTTTGCTGGTAAATGACCAGAGGTCTTTTTACAATTTGGCACTGCGCTGCTTTAACTGGTAATTGCGCGGTCATGCAATGTTGTACCCAAACAAAATTTGCGTCCTTTTCTTCCCACAAATAGAGCTTTCTTTTGATGGTATTTGATTGCCTCTGCGATTTTTATTTTTTGCGATATAAATGGAAAAAGACCGCAAATTTTGAAAAAAAATGATATTTTCTACTTTTTGTTATTAGAAAAATCCAATAAATTCAATTTTAGTCATACATTTAGGCCAAAATGTATTCAGCCACATGTCTTTGGTAAAAAAAAAGTCAATAACTGTATATTTATTGGTTTGCGCAAAAGTTGTCACATCTACAAACTAAGGTACGTTTTCTGGAATTTACGCAGCTTTTAGTTTACGACTGCCTATCTCAGTTCTTGAGGTGCTAAAATGGCAGGGCAGTACAAAACCCCCCCAAATGACCCCATTTTGGAAAGTAGACCCCCTAAGGAAATTGATAAGTGGCATGTTGAGCCCATCGAATATTTTATTTTTTTGCCTCAAGCGATTGAATAATGACAAAAAAATAATTTTTTTTTTTTTTTTACACAAAGTTGTCACTAAATGATATATTGCTCACACATGCTATGGGCATATGTGAAATGACACCCCAAAATAAATTCTGCTGCTTCTCCTGAGTACGGGGATACCACACGTGTGGGATTTTTTGGGAGCCTAGCCGCGTACGGGGCCCCGAAAGCCAAGAACCGCCTTCAGGTTTTCTAAGGGCGTAAATATTTGACTTCACTCCTCACTACCTATTACAGTTTTGAAGGCCATAAAATGCCAAGATGGCACAAAACCCCCACAAATGACCCCATTTTAGAAAGTAGACACCCCAAGCTATTTGCTGAGAGGCATTTTGAGTCCATGGAATATTTTATATTTTGCCACAAGTTGCGGGAAAATTACAAACTTTAATTTTATTTTATTTTTTTTTCACAAAGTTGTCACTAAATGATATATTGCTCACACATGCTATGGGCATATGTGAAATGACACCCCAAAATAAATTCTGCTGCTTCTCCTGAGTACGGGGATACCACATATGTGGGACTTTTTGGGAGCCTAGCCACGTACGGGGCCCCGAAAACCAAGAACCGCCTTCAGGTTTTCTAAGGGCGTAAATATTTGACTTCACTCCTCACTACCTATTACAGTTTTGAAGGCCATAAAATGCCAAGATGGCACAAAACCCCCACAAATGACCCCATTTTAGAAAGTAGACACCCCAAGTTATTTGCTGAGAGGCATGTTGAGTCCATGGAATATTTTATATTTTGCCACAAGTTGCGGGAAAATTACAAACTTTTTTTTTTTTTTCACAAAGTTGTCACTAAATGATATATTGCTCACGCATGCCATGGGCATATGTGAAATGACACCCCAAAATAAATTCTGCTGCTTCTCCTGAGTACGGGGATACCACATATGTGGGACTTTTTGGGAGCCTAGCCGCGTACGGGGCCCCGAAAACCAAGCACCGCCTTCAGGCTTTCTAAGGGCGTTACAGTTTTGAAGGCCATAAAATGCCAAGATGGCACAAACCCCCCCCAAATGACCCCATTTTGGAAAGTAGACACCCCTAAATTTAGGGGTACACTAGTGAGACTAGGTAATAAATGGCGGGTGCCCTGAAACTATAAAAAAAATAACTAACCAACCAGCGTCACCTGTAACAGTTATATGGTGATCACTGGTGAAAGGGTTAACTAGGGGGCAATCAGGGGGCTTTATGCGGTAGTATATGGGGGTCCCTGGCGCTATAAAAAGCTGCGGCGAACCTAAATACCTACCTGCCTAACTAGCGTCACCTGTGACACTAATACAGTGATCAGAAAAACGATCGCTTATTAGGCTGGGTTCACACTGGAGCGATGTGGGAACGCCACGAATGCGCGGCGGGTTCCCGCATCACATGCCTCCCGGCGGCAGTTCACACTGCCCTATGTGAACTGCTGGGAGTGTCAGTGAAATGTTAATGACACCCCCAGATCAGTTCGCATATCGCAGTGCGATCTGCAAACTCGGATCGCATGGTGTGAACACCCATGCGATCCGATTCTGCTGCGGACCAAAAAAAGGGTCCCGTGCGAGTTTGCGGCGGGTGCGGCGGGTGCGACACGAATTCAGCCATACTATCTGTATGGCTGAACTCGAATCGCACAGAGATCGGATGTGATTTGCACTGCAGTGCGGTGCGAATCACATCCGTTCTCATAAACCGCTGCAATGTGAACCCAGCCTTAGTGACACTGGCGACGGGGGGTGATCACGGGGTTAAACCTTTATTGGGGGGGGTTAGGGGGGTACCTTAGAACTAAAGGAGGCTAACCCTAACTGCCCTAACAGTTATTACAGTCACAAATGACACCCGCCGGGTGATCAGGGGGTTAAACCTTTATTAGGTAATAAATGGCGGGTGCCCTGAAACTATAAAAAAATAACTAACCAACCAGCGTCACCTGTAACAGTTATATGGTGATCACTGGTGAAAGGGTTAACTAGGGGGCAATCAGGGGGCTTTATGCGGTAGTATATGGGGGTCCCTGGCGCTATAAAAAGTTGCGGCGAACCTAAATACCTACCTGCCTAACTAGCGTCACCTGTGACACTAATACAGCGATCAGAAAAATGATCGCTTATTAGGCTGGGTTCACACTGGAGCGATGCGGGAACGCCACGAATCCGCGGCGGGTTCCCGCATCGCATGCCTCCCGGCGGCAGTTCACACTGCCCTATGCGAACTGTTGGGAGTGTCAGTGAAATAATGACACCCCCAGATCAGTTCGCATATCGCAGTGCGATCTGCAAACTCGGATCGCATGGTGTGAACACCCATGCGATCCGATTCTGCTGCGGACCAAAAAAAGGGTCCCGTGCGAGTTTGCGGCGGGTGCGGCGGGTGCGACACGAATTCAGCCATACTATCTGTATGGCTGAACTCGAATCGCACAGAGATCGGATGTGATTTGCACTGCAGTGCGGTGCGAATCACATCCGTTCTCAAACCGCTGCAATGTGAACCCAGCCTTAGTGACACTGGCGACGGGGGGTGATCACGGGGTTAAACCTTTATTGGGGGGGTTAGGGGGGTACATTAGAACTAAAGGGGGCTAACCCTAACTGCCCTAACAGTTATTACAGTCACAAATGACACCAATGCAAAAAAAATAAAAAAATAAAAAAAAAAGCAATTGGTGTCACTGTGACTGGGGGGGCAGGGGTAATTGGGGGGGTGGTCGGGGGGTAAAGGGGGGGTGTGAGTGTGCCTGGCATGTTCTACTGTATGTGTGGTGTGTTGGTGCAACTCACCGAACCTCTCTCCTCGGTGCCGAAACGAAAAATACCGACACGGAGGAGAGAATACATCACTTCCTCTCCTGTGTTTACATTACAGGAGAGGAAGTGATGTCACGGAGGATTTCCATTCGTCGAGAGCGATCGCGAGGGGGTGGCCATGAATGAATGGCCGCCCCCTCATCCCGGATCGCTCTCGAAGGAATGCCGACCGCCGCAGGCACCGGGGGGGGCCCGATCGGGCCCCCCACCCGCGGGCAGGCTGGGACTTATATATACGCCCATATGCCTGCCCGTGCCATTCTGCCGACGTATATCGTCGTGCGGCGGTCGGCAAGTGGTTAAAAAAACTGCAGGGGATTCTAATATTTAGACTTCTATCTCAGTGTACATTTATGAGAGTGAACCATTCACATAAAAGGGAAATATGATTTCTGGAGGAGTTCTATATATATATGGCTTTTTTTAAATTTTGTTTTATTTTTTTTTACATTTCTTAACATATTTAGAAAATTCAAGCAGCCTAAAACAGACTAAAATCTCAAAGGTGTGTGTGTGTGTGTGTGTGTGTGTGTGTGTGTGTGTGTGTGTGTGTGTGTGTGTGTGTATATATATATATATATGTGTATATATACATATATAAAATATATCTTGTGTGTGTCTGAGATACAGTATCTCACAAAAGTTAGTATACCCCTCATTTTTTTTAGATTTTATTATTATTTCTTTATATGTGACAACACTGAAGAAATTACACTTTGCTACAATGTAAAGTAGTGAATGAATGAATGAATGAAATACTTATATAGCGCACAATGCGAACTGAATCGCCTCTAGGCGCTGTGGCGAGCTTTGATCATCTGCTAAAAGAGGAAGGTCTTGAGTTTTTTCCTAAAAGCCAGGTGATTTTCTTCCAGGCGGATGTTGATTGGTAGAGCATTCCATAGCCGAGGCCCTTGGACAGCGAATCTCCGATCACCCTTGGATTTATACCGGGCTTTGGGCACGAGGAGGAGGTTTTTGTTGGCTGATCGAAGACTGCGGTTTGGTGTGTAATGATTTATTTTCTCCATTAGGTATTGCGGAGCTTCTCTATGCACGCATTTGTGGGTGAGGCAAAGGGTCTTGAACCTGATCCGATTTTTTACGGTTAGCCAATGTAAGCTCCTCAGTGAAGGAGAAATGGATTCCCAGGGTTTTTTTCCTGTTATCAGCCTTGCCGCCGTGTTTTGGATCAGTTGTAATCGCGCAAGTTGATATTGTGGTAATCCTATGTAAAGCGAGTTTGCGTAGTCCAGTCGTGAATTAATGATTGTTCCAACTACCACTGCTTTGTCATTCTTTGGGATAAAAGGGATGAGTCTGCGAAGCATGCGCAGCAGATGGTGAGATCGACTGACTACAGATCCTATTTGCGCATCCATTGACATTTGTGCGTCTAAAATAACCCCGAGACTCTTCGCTTTGGTCTTTGGGGAGATAGTCTGCCCAAAGACGGTTGGTGGAGACCAGGAAGTTTTGGTTGCGGGCTTATGATTTGGGTGTAAGATAAGAAGCTCTGTCTTTGATTGGTTCAGCTGGAGGGAGTTGGTGGTCATCCAGTCCTCTATTGATTGGAGGCAGTTTTCAAGTTGTTGTTGGTGATCTTTTTTTCCATTGATCCGGAAATAAAGTTGCGTGTCGTCAGCGTAAGAGTGGAAGCAGAGATCTGAGCATCTGATGATTTGAAGGAGTGGGCGAATGTAAATGTTGAAGAGAACGGGTGACAACGGAGAGCCTTGAGGGACTCCGCAGGTGACTGCCCGAGTTTCGGAGAGGAATTTTCCTAGTTTCACTGTCTGTGACCGATTTCCTAGGAAGGACGCGAACCATTGGAGATCTATGTCTTGGACTCCGGCTACTTCTGTGAGGCGGACGAGTAGAGTATTGTGATCTACTGTATCAAACGCTGCACTTAGGTCTAGCAGTACGAGGAGACACGGCTCTCCGTCATCTGCTGCTTCGAGGGCGTCATCCCAAATCTTGAGGAGAGCTGTTTCTGTTCCATGACCCGGGCGGAAGCCTGATTGCAGCGGGTCCAGGAGTTTGTGAGTATCCAGGTGACGTTGTAGCTGATGTACTACAGCTTTCTCCATGATCTTAGAAATGGTGTTGAGGCTTGTAATCGGCCTACGGTTGTTTGGATCCTGAGGGTCCAGGTTTGGTTTCTTGAGTAGAGGTTTGACGATGCCTTGTTTGAGGATGCTGGGAACAATCCCTTCGTGGAATGATCGGTTTATGAGGTGGGTTATGGTTGGAGCCACGATGTCGGAGCATTCTTTAAAGTAGTGAGTGTACAGCTTGTATAACAGTGTAAATTTGTTGTCCCCTCAAAATAACTCACACAGCCGTTAATGCCGCTGGCAACAAAAGTGAGTACACCCCTAAGTGAAAATGTCCAAATTGGTCCCAATTAGCCATTTTCCCTCCCAGTGTCATGTTACAAGATCTCAGGTGTGAATGGGGAACAGATGTGTTAAATTTGGTGTTATCGCTCTCAATCTCTCATACTGGTCAATGGAAGTTCAACATGGCACCTCATGGCAAAGAACTCTCTGAGGATCTGAATAAAAGAATTGTTGCTCTAAATAAAGATGATCTAGGCTATAAGAAGATTGCCAAGACCCTGAAACTGAGCTGGAGCATGGTGGCCAAGACCATACAGCGGTTTAACAGTACAGGTTCCACTCAGAACAGGCCTCGCCATGGTTAACCAAAGAAGTTGAATGCACGTGCTCAACGTTATATACAGAGGTTGTCTTTGGGAAATAGATGGATGCATGCTGCCAGCATTACTTCAGAGGTTGAAGGGGTGGGGGGTCAGCCTGCACATGCTCATACGTCGTACACTGCATCAAATTGGTCTATGTGTCCCAGAAGTAAGCCTCTTCTAAAGATGATGCACAAGAAAGCCCTCAAACACTTTGCTAAAGACAAGCAGACTAAGGCCGCGTACACACGGGCGGACTGTTCGCCCAACTTTGTCCGTCCAACAGTTTCGGCAAACAGTCCGCTCAAAATTAGCATGGACGGACATGGCCACACACGACGAACGAACAGTTTGCTGAAACCGTGCGCGATGACGTGAACGGCACGTACGACGGGACGAAAAATACGACGTCCTATACACTGCATTATAGCTTTCGGCGTGAAAATCCTTTCTGAGCATGCGCGCAACTTTGTTTGACGAACAAGCCTACACATGAGCGGACTGTTCGCTGAAACAAGGTTTCAGCGGACAGTTTTTCGGAAATTCCGAAAAACCTTGTCCGTCCAACTGTCCGCTGAAACTGTCCGCTGAAAGCCCACACACGAGCGGACTGTCCGCCCAAACACTGTTCAGCGGACAAAGTTGGGCGAACAGTCCGCCCGTGTGTACGCGGCCTCAGTAAATGGATTACTGGAACAGACTAAGTACATGGATTACTGGAACCATGTCCTGTGGTCTGAGACCAAGATAAACTTATTTGGTTCAGATGGTGTCAAGCGTGTGTGGCGGCAACCAGGTGAGAATTACAAAGACAAAGTGTGTCTTGCCTTCAGTCAAGCATGGTGGGTGGGAGTGTCATGGTCTGGGGCTGCATGAGTGCTGCCGGCACTAGGGAGCTGCAGTTCATTGAGGGAACCATGAATGTCAGCATGTACTGTGACACTCTGAAGCAGAACATGATCCCCTCCCTTCAGAGACTGGGCCACAGGGCAGTATTCCAACATAACGACCCCAAACACACCTCCAAGATGACCACTGCCTTGCTAAAGAAGCTAAGGGTAAAGGTGATGGACTGGCGAAGCATGTCTCTAGACCTAAACCTTATTGAGCATCTGTGGGGCATCCTCAAACAAAAGGTGGAGGAGCACAAGGTCTCTAACATCCACCAGCCCTGTGATGTCATCATGGAGGAGTGGACGAGGACTCCAGTGGCAACCTGTGAGGCTCTGGTGAACTCCATGCCCAAGAGGGTTAAAGCGGAGGTCCACCCTAAAATGGACCTCCGCTCATCGGAATCCCCCCCCCCCCTCCGGCGCCACAATCGGCACCTTTCAGGGGGGAGGGGGGTGCAGTTACCTGGATAATCCAGGTAACTGCACCCACTTCCGGGCTAGCTCTCTGCGGAACGGGGCGTACGTTACGCCCCCGTTCCGCAAGCGCCCGCCCCCTTCAGCAAGTGCCCCGCTGCCTGCTGGGAAACACACAGCTCCCAGAGGCAGCGGGGACCGTCCGGATTGCGCCGCGCGGCTCGCGCATGCGCAGTAGGGAACCGGGAAATGAAGCCGAAAGGCTCCATTTCCTGATTCCCATACCCAAGATGGCGGCGGGACCCGGCAGCCGAGCGAGCGATCGGCTTCGGGTGCCGACATCGCGGGCGCGCTGGACAGGTAAGTGTCACTATTTAAAAGTCAGCAGCTGCAGTATTTGTAGCTGCTGGCTTTTAAAAAAAAACAAAAAAACGCGGAGTCCCGGTGGACTCCCGCTTTAAGGCAGTGCTGGAAAATAATGGTGGCCACACAAAATATTGACACTTTGGGCCCAATTGGGACATCTTCACTTTGGGGTGTACTCACTTTTGTTGCCAGTGGTTTAGACATTAATGGCTGTGTGTTGAGTTATTTTGAGGGGACAGCAAATTTACACTGTTATACAAGCTGTATACTCACTAGATCACATTGTAGTAAAGTGTAATTTCTTCAGTGTTGTCACATGAAAAGGTATAATTAAATATTTACAAAAATGTGAGGGGTGTACTCGTGTTTGTGAGATACTGTGTATAGTGTGTGTGTTATTTTATATACAAAGTTGAATGAAGTGTTGGACGGTTAGATATCTATCAGATCTGTTCATATACTGTACAGCAAAAACATGAGCTGTTAAGCAATGACCTTGTACAGGGACTATTACAGCTATATGGATTATCCGGCTCATTGCATAGTCTGGTTGCTGCTGATCAACCTTTTATCCTGCTATTGAAGTCCTTTATACACAAGTCCATGTCTAAAAACACATGCAATAGTACAAGGTTTCAACTTTTTTGTCCAGCGTTCAGATGCTGAAACAATCATGTTTGCATGCATGTCTTATATCAAATATGTGTACTGTAACACGTAAGAAATTAACATTTTTCTATGTGTACAATAAAACTACACTTTACATTGAAGTATAAAACCACCTTACACTTGACATACAAAGGTGCAGCAGGAAGCCTAATATTTGCTACAAATTACTTTTTTTTTCATCATCTTGCTTAGTATAACAAAGGGAGGTAGTTCAGTATGCAGTACATTGCTGTGGTGGTGAAAGTGTTAAATGATAAAATGTCCAATAGTTTTTTTTTTCTTGGCACAGTAGGAGTGTAGAGACTGAGTGATGGGCACAGGCAGTTGTCTAACCTCCTGGCTAACCCCAGGAGGAGGAAATTAATTGCTCTGTCAGAGCCACTGGAAACCCTGGAGAGGTGCTGCTGTTCCTGCAGCCACAATCATCTGTTAATGCAGAATATGCTGGAGGAGAAAGGAGTGGGTCAGGCCATGGCGCAGGACAAATCTGTGACAAACATGCAGCCTTTGCTGTGCATCATAATGTGTGCAGCTTCACGAAGAACAATAGCAAATGCTGGCATTCCCCATGATGTGTAAAAACAAGGCCTGTTGTCTTTCTACCCCCCCCCCCCCCCTATTTTTTAGGTACAATTGAAGAACATGGGCTGAATACTGATCTAAGCAAGGAGATGACAAACCTCAAATTACCAAGCCAGATTTGGCCTTAACAAATGATAATGAGTGCTTCCTTTCTTTTGTTGATTTTGTATTAAATAATTGTTCCAAGCACTGTTTGCCTATAGATTGATCATGTAACATAGCTATAGGGCCAGTTGTAAACTGATGCATTTTCGTCAATGACACAATGAGCACCGCGTGTAAAGAGCAGAGCCATAAAAAAAAAAAAAATATATATATATATATATATATATATATATATATATATATATATATATATATATATATATTTTTTTTTTTTTTTTTTTACGCTTGACAACGGTAATTTACATCTGTACACCTGTATACAAAAGTACATGGACACAAGGGTATTTGGCTGTCCAGGGATCCAGCGCAGTTCTCCCCTGGGCTGGTTTTTCACTAGCCTTCGAATTCCAGTTGTTGGCATCACTGTGCATGCACAAGCCAGCCTGCAATTTGTGAATGGCCTCTCAGTTTTCTGGGACTTGTGATGTGTTTCAGAAGTCTGAAGGGAAGAAGGGGGAGAGGAGAACTTCCGCTCGGATTGCCTAGGCAGTCACGGGTACCTTTGAAAGCTACCTTTGAAAATTACGTACCCACTTTCTTCGGGTAACTTTTTGCTGGGTAGAGGCATAGGAGGTTGGACACATGGCATGAAACTAATAAGGCTGTGATCAGTTTGAGGAAAAGGGGTGTTAGAGAGGTTGCCCTTGCTCTCTCCCCCCCCAACCACCCTATTTTGTCCCGCTTTTGGATTTTTAAAAATTCTATATGCAGCATATGATCTGAGTGAGCAGGTGTGTGAAGTGTGGATAGCGTGGACTAACCTGGGGCAGTGGCCATTCAGTGTTAGGCTGCAGGGGAGTGCAGAGGTAGGAGAATACAAAGTCAAAGCGGTTGCCATTAGAGTGAGTGGTGGTTTGTGTCCATTATGTTAGGTTAAGAGGCGGTTAGCTTGTGTAGTTGACAGGTGGATGAGGTATAAGCATCTGCTGGAATGTTAAAGTTAACAAGGATGATGTTTGGTACTTCAGAGGAGAAAAAGTAGAGTAGCCATGCAGAGAAGTCAAAGAGAAAACTTGACACTGGTCCAGGAGTTCAATAAATGACTGCAATCCTCAGAGAAGCAGGATAAAAAAGAAAAATACAGTACTCTTCAAAAGAGCAGAGGGATAGAGAGGGAGGTGTAGGAAGAACCTGGAAGGTGCACTGTGGGGAAAGGAGAAGTCCAACTCCCCCCATTTCTTTACTGGGTCTTGGTGTGTGAGTTCAGTCGAGACCACCATGGGAGAGGGCAGTTGGAGAGGCAGTGTCTAATTCCTGGAGCCAGGTTTCAGTAGCAACAAGTGGGTTGAGTGAGTTGGAGAGGAAAAAATCATTGTCAATTTTTTAGAGACTGAGCAGGTATTCCAAAGGAAACGGGGGGGAGGCTGACTCGTGCAAGTAGGGGATTGTTAGAGAGGCACGACTGCCAGTTCTGGGTGAGGGTTAAATGGTGGAGGGCCAGGTTTAGGAGCAATATCCCCAGAAAGTATGAGTAGGAGGAGGGAGGCGAGGTGATAGTGGGATTTGTATGGGGTAAATGCCCCGGTGATTTGGAAGTAGTAACATTAAATGGCCTTGAAAGGAAGAGGTGAGAAGTGCGGTAATATTGAGAAGACAGAAGTAAAGGTGATTGATATAGTGTGTGGGGTGGAGAGGAGGGGAAAAGAAATGAGAGAGGGCATTATTGCAAAAAGGAAGGTTAATGAGAGCATTTTGAAGGATAAAAATAGGGAAAGGCAGGTTAAGGGGGCACCAGGAAATTATCTGCTTCTGATCTGCCTCTTCCCTGGCTTTTGTCATCTGGTCTGCCTGCTTCTCCTCCCATTGTTTACTACCTTAAGAGTAAAAGCCAAGCTGATTATATAATCCTTCCAACTATGCCAATACACGCACCTCACTGCTTAGCCATCCCATCTGTCTGTTCCTGGCTGTAAAATCATTGTAGGGTGCCCACTATTTCCACGTAATATGCTCATGCAAATATGTAGATTTCCAGTGGAAAGAATGAACTTGAATCTCTTTCCTTGCTGTCCAGGGAACACTGGTCTGCTGCTGGTATTTCTTCACCGCATGGCACTCTCTAGCTCTGGGTCTCAGACTATGACAACATCTTCAGCAATGCTGGTGTAGTGATCCATCTATTTCTTCTCTAGGAACCCCTACTAGAAGTACTATATTATAGAGCAACACATATGTGAGAGTCTATAAGGCTGCACACCCCAATTAACTACTTAAGGACCAGCCTTATTTTGAGATTTTGGTGTTTACATGTTTAAAACTGTTTTGTTTTCTAGAAAATTACTTAGAACCCCCAAACATTATATATTGTTTTTTTTCTAACACCCTAGAGAATAAAATAGCAGTCATTGCAATACTTTTTTTCACACCGTATTTGTGCAGCGGTCTTACAAGTGCACTTTTTTTTGGAAAAAATTCACTTTTTTGAAACAAAAAAATAATAATACAGCAGTAAAATTAGCCTATTTTTTTTTATATTGTGAAAGACAATGTTACGCCTAGTAAATTGATAACCAACGTGTCTCGCTTCAAAATTGCGCCCACTCGTGTGGAATGGCGACAAACTTTTACCCTAAAAATCTCCATAGGCGGCATTTAAAAAATTCTACAGGTTGCATGTTTTGCATTACAGAGGAGGTCTAGGCCTAGAATTATTTTTCTCGCTCTACTGATCGCGGCGATACCTCACATGTGGGGTTTGAACACTGTTTTCATATGCGATCGCTACTCATGTATGCGTTCGCTTCTTCGCACGAGCTCCGTAGGATGGGGCGCGTTTAAAAAAAAAATGTATTATTTATTTTACTTTTTATTTTTTATTTTTACACTGTTTAAAAAAAATCACTTTTATTCCTATTACAAGGAATGTAAACATCCCTTGTAGTAGAAAAAAGCATGACAGGTCCTCTTAAATATGAGATCTGGGGTCAAAAAGTCCTCAGATCTCATATATAGACTAAAATGCAATAAAAAAAATTGTAATTTAAGAAAATTGGCCCTTTAGGAGCTGTAGGCGGAAGTGAAGTTTTGACGTCGCTTCCGCCCAGCAATTGTATGGAGACGGGTGAGGGCCATCACAGGACGCAATCGCCTCCGCCGCTGCCGACAGCACCGGTAAGTGGCGAGGGCACCGAATCGCGGTGGGAGAGAGGGGCCCTCTCCTTCCACCGATAAAATTGATCTTGCTGCGAATGCGCCACATCGACTACTTTTATCTTGTTAGAGCACCGTCCGCTGAAGAAGGGGATACCAGGGTTATGGCAGTGTGGCGGAAAGGGTAAATACACTGTGATTACATAAATCAAACAAGAGACAATGTATACGTAATAAATGAGACCATATTGGATATTAAATTACATGACAATTAGAATATTGAAATCTGTCCTCTTGATGTATTTATAGAAATGTAAGGACCTCCTGAAGAAGACCATAACTTTTGAGTTTGAAATGTGTTGGGGCATTTCCATACATTGGATAGTGCAATGCCAAGTGTAACAATGTATCACCCTTTATGTATAACCTTTCCTAGCCTAATTTGTCTCGCCTTGTATATGCCAGAGCTTATATTTTAATTAATTTTTTATAGATGACATTTTTTTTTTTTTAAATAAAAAATCAGATTTTTACAAAATATTTGACCCCTACTAGAAGTATGCCAGTCCCAGCTGTCTCCTGGAGATCATGGGCCTTGCCTTCCTGTTGTCAGATTTTAACTCAGACATCACTATCCAAGTTGATCAGATTCACAGCTTATTGGAAGTAACAGCAGCTTGTGTCTCACCTCTACTTACAGGCTTCTGGCCTTTGTTCTTTGTTAGGGCATCATTAGAATTGTTCATGAGGGCAACACGCTGCTCATTCAAATCTTCAGCTTTGCCTGCAGTGGTCTGAACAACTCTGAAGTCATATCGTCCTTATTTCGGATTCTGTATGTAGAGCATGAAAGGTAAAGCTTAAGTCTGTGGAAAGATCCACAATTCCATTAAACCATGTTCTGTTCAAAGAAGAAGAACACTTGGCAAGCTCCTTTGCAACAAACATCCATGGACTATCACTAACCTAATCAGTGTAATCCATGGCGAGCTCCCAAATGTTTTGCTTTGGTTAAATATTTGTTAGGGGTTTCAGGGGGTTTGTTGGGGATTTGAGGAAGCATGGGCATTTACACATAATAGGGTATAAAAATCTTTAATCTTTATTTGTTTAACGATGTAAAAATGTGTGCAGAATGTTAAAAAGGTTAAAAAGAACACAGGAAAACAAATTTATCTATACACAATGTATATAAAAATAAACCATCCGCACTATCCCTATAGCTAAATCTAAGAACACTGTGCTACAAAACGAAATGATATAAGAGGAAGCTAAACTCCAGTGTGCATTCGACCACCTGTGCAAATGCAATATATACTACCTTCAGAGCCCTTTCACACAGGGGCGGACGTTGGCGGTAAAGTGGCGCTATTTGGCTGCTAGCGGGGCGGTTTTACTACTAGAAGGTCATATGAGGTCTTTGGTTTACAGTGGTTATACCGAGATAATGCCTGCAGCTACAGGCATTGTCCTGGTATAAGAATTTTCAGCCGGCGGTTCCCCCTGTATGGCAGAAGTGATTTTGAGTGGCTGATTTTGTCACGTCCGGTTTTGGCTCTTTGTTTACCTGGCTGTTAGAGGCCAGGAAAGCAGATCAGACCAATCTGTGTCTGATCGGCTGTATTGGAGGCCAGAGGAGAGATTTGGGGTCTAACAGACCCCAGATCTCTCCATGAAGAAGGACCCTGTCACGGCCCATGATCTCACAAGGGATGTTGTTCATCCCTTGTGATAGCAATAAGGTAATACAATTTTTTTTTAGAGACTGTGTAAAAAATAGTTTTAGATAGAATAAATAATTAAAATAAAAAATGTAAATGGACTCTGAACTGTCTTTTCAGCCCCAAATCCAATTGCTGTCATAATCTTGCCAGCTTCGCCTCTGTAACATCTCCAAAACACACCCCCTTTTAACCGTTGAAACTACTGAGTAACTTATTCACTCCCTTGTTATCTCTTGCCTTGATTATTGTAACTCCCTCCTCATTGACCTACCTTTCCGCAGGATATCCACTCTTCAGTGTATTGTGAATGCTGCTGCAAGACTCATTCACCTTGCCAAGCATTTAGTGTCTGCTACCCCTCTCTGCCAATCCCTCCACTGGCTTCCTATTACCCAACGAATGAAATTCAAAACACTAACAATAACATACAAAGCCATTTGCAACCCTACCCTGAGCTATATCACCAATCTTGTCTCCAAATATCATCCAATTCATCCTCTCTGCTCCTCCCAAGACACTCAAATGCGTTGTGGTCATTTCCAGTGACATCACATGCCTGCCGCTGCGGTCTATGTTCGTTCCAGCCCTTCATCCTGGTCCGATCTGCACAGAGAGACAGCGGACAGTTCCTGTAAGGTAAATGGCAGAACACTGTCCAGACTAGTGTGCATAGGGACTCACCTCTGCAGGACTACCTGATGTGCCTGATTTTAATTGCCTAAATGTTTAATAAATGTCACACAGTCTACACTTTGAAGGTGCCTCTATCTCAGTTTTTTGAAAATGTTCCTGGAGTGTGCTTCTGCTTGCGTTCCCTGAGCTTTGGACTGTCCATCACGACAGGGTACAAATACTGCAGCTGCTGTCTTTTAAAATAAGGACACTTACCCACCCAGCGCACCCGCGATGACTGCACCCAAAGCCGATCTCTCGATCGGCTCTTGGGTGCTGCCGCCACCATCTTGGGTATGGAAATCAGGAAGTGAAGCCTTGCGGCTTCACTTTCCGGTTTCCTACTGCGCATGCGCGAGTCGCGCTGCGCAATAAGGACGGTCCCCGCTGTCTCTGGGATCCGTGTGTTTCCCAGCAGACAGCAGGGGACCCGCAGGAAGTGGCGTAAATACCTGCAGATTCTGCGGATATCTATGCCGGAAGTGGGTGCAAATACCTGTACTATACAGGTATCTGCACCCCCCTCCCCCCTGAAAGGTGCCAATTGTGGCACTGGAGGGGGGGAGGGTTCCAATGAGCGGAAGTTTCACTTTAGGGTAGAGCTCCGCTTTATAACATATGACTTTTTCTCATCTGCCCACTGCCATATTTCTCCCACCTACAGACTTCTCCTACCTACAGGCTAGTTCTCAGCATTGGTGATCACAATTTTGCGCCATAACCATCCTTTTTGTTTCTCGAGCTCCCTTGTCTTCTCCTCCCATGCCCATCTCCAGGACTTCTCCGGAGCATCCTCCCTTCGCTAGAACTCACTAGGCCAATCTGCTTTTATATCGCCTACTCTGTCCACTTTTAGGCGATCCCTGGAGACTCATCTCTTCAGGGAAGCCTATCCTGCCTCCAGCTAATAACCAATTCTTCTATTTGCTAATCCTAAAATCACAAGCAAACTGTAAGATTAATAGATCACCCACCGGTTAGCGACTGATGACTCTATATAGATACATTATAGGAGTGCTTAAAAAAATGAAATTATTGACGCAAAGGTCAGCCTGTCTCATGATGTAATAATGATTTTGCTGAACCGATGAGTATCTAAAATAGGTATAGCTTTGTTTCTTTATGTAGGAAGTTCTATCTCCTAACAATATAGCAATGATTATCGTGGAAAGCTGAAAGGTTTTCTTAATTCAATTTGTTAAGTAACAAATCTTGGCAAATATAGATGTAAACCCAAAAACTATGATCTTATATACCAAAAAATACATTTTAAGTATTTTTAAGTCTGCAGCTCTCATTAAAATAATACCTGGTGGTCCTCCATGAGGGCTTGTTCATGCATGTGGGGGCTACTCTGACAGCTAGTTCCAGTGCAGCCCCAATGCATTGATAAGGCAAAATGCCTGATTACCTGTGCTGTCAGTTCACACAGCAGCGTTAACAACCACATGCTTCAGATATGCGTCATTGGGTGGTAGAGCTTTCTGTGCTGAAAGCATGGTCACTGTGCACTCCCAGCACAGAGACCAAGCTGTCATTTAGGGCTCCTGGTCTCTATGATTGGGTGCCAGCACAAAAGACTCTCGATCGTGTATCCCTTATGATAGCCAATCACAGTGGTCATGTAATAAGGCCGACTTTTATGCCCAGTGTAAGGGACGTGGGAGTTTAATGATAAGTATAAACATTGAGGGGACTTTTTTGGGGTGGAGGGTAGGAGGGATCTCTTGGACACTTGTCCACTGCTAAGGGGACTATTAGTAGAGCCTTTATGCTTGGTGTCTGGGTTGATCAGTATCTTTTGGGACAGTTTCTACACATTTTTTTATCTATTTAATGTCACTGATCCTGTGCAATTAGTGGCAGTGCTGAAAAATAACCTAACACATTTTCATTGAAAATAATGGATAAGGGAAAATGTCAGTCCCAACAGGTGAAAAGTTTTTTTTTTTTTTCTAAAAACATTACATTTTATTTATTTAATTTTGAGTATGTACATTGCCATGGGAAATCTTTTTTTTTTCCAAGCTGTGCAAAATGTATTCAACATCTGCCACCTAGTGCTTAAATGCTTTTATATTTTTCTTGGAATGCATGAATTTTTAAAAAATGATTTCATAAAAAAAAACATAAGTCATAGCTGGCAGTGTTTAATGCCAATTCAATAAGAATTTGTTGCACCCTAATTAAAAAAATAGTATTTAGAAATGTACTCTTTGTTATACCAATGTAAACCATTATTTTGGGCATACTGTTGGATCAGTTATTTTCAAGGAACTCCATTTAAACTGTCAAAATAATTAGATTTTGTTGTGTGTCCTGTGATTCAAACATTCTGTTTTGTTATATCATGTAAATAATGCCAGTACTCCCCACTGCCACTTTTAAGGGCTCATTCACATAGTTAAATTGTGGTTTGGGGGGTGTTATATTCATTTGCGGTTCTCAGGGCAACTCAATGCATCTGCCCTATATTTAACAATACAATGCACCACAACACATGGATCATCTATCTGTGTATTATGTTCTGTAACGCAGGTTTATTTAGGTATACTGTGAATGTGCACTGGGCTGCCATTTAGACTGAATGGCAATGCACAACAAAGCAGATATAACATTTTGTGACTGCTAAAAAGTTTTTAATTTAGCCTTAAAATCGTACTAAAGCAACATCAAAAATGACATACGTGATGCGGTCTGGCCCTAGCATTACCAAAGCATCTTTGTTTTGTCTGAGTCCCCCATGAAACTTACCTTTCTTCAACTTTCCTTACCAGCCTAACCTGTGCAGCAAAAACTGAAGTTAGAGTAACCAGGCAAATCATTTAATATTGACAGGGGTCCTTACAATGGTCAGCTTTTATCCATTTAGTTAAAACCTTTATTCCTTAGGAAAACAAAAATTTGTGTTATTGCTTAAAATTTTTTATCTAGAGTTGGTCTTTGTTTTGTTAGTCTCTTATGTAAAATCCATTTACATTTCCTATTCCATCTAACACTACCCTTTCCACACTGCAGCTGTCCATGGGTGGCTCCATTGCTATTCCATTGATAGGAGGAGCCACCCTAAGACAGGAAGTGTGTTACTGGCTGGATCACCAGGTGAAAACAAAGAGGAAAAAAAGCTTAAGGCCCCTTTCATACGGGCTTTCCAATCAGGTCCGCCTGTCAGATTTTCAGGCAGACCTGATCGAACACTCCACACACCTCTATGGCTCGGCGGATGTCAGCGGTGATATGTATGCTGACATCCGCCTCTATCCACTTCAATCCCATCTGAGGATTGGATAGGACCACCTGTCCGTTTTCATACGATCTCCATAGAAGACAGCAAGGCTTTGATTGTCGGGGCCTGCGGGCGGGGGCTTATCGGAATCCGGGAGCTTCCTTTAATAAGGGGGCCCCCAGATACCGTCCCACACCCTATGTGAATGAGTACGGGGTACCATGTACCCCTACCCATTCACCTGGTGAAAAAAAGTGTAAATAAAAAAAACACAACATGTTTTTAAAATAATTTATTGGACAGCTCCGGTGGTCTTCCGTCTTGGGGGGTCTTCTTGCTGGACTCCTCCGCTATCGTCTGCTCTTTTACTAGCGGAGCAGCCCGGCTTTCTTCTTCGGTTCTTCTGCCGGGCTGCCGCCTCCTCCTCCTTCCACAGGGATGCGTTGTGCGGCGACTTATATAGGGACAAGGGGCGGGGTCACCGGGTGATGTCAGACCCCCACCCCTTATGATGTCACAGTCCCAGCATCCTCAGGGACTGTGGCATCACCCGGTGACCCCACCCCTTGTCCCTATACAAGTCGCCGCACAATGCGTCCTATCATTGTGGCCAGAGAGAGAGTTCGGAAAGTCTGGCGGACCTCCGCTGCAAAGTCCGGCGATTTGTCCGCCGGACTAAGTCTGCCGGATAGTCCGATCATGTGTACGCGGCATTACAAGTTCCTGCCTATACTTTCTTCTTCCTGTGAGTCCTTCTGTACAGTATATTTTCCCCTCCAGCTTTACTGTCTGATACAAACAGAATGTCAGCTCTGTGAACTGTTGTAGAGCCTGCTTGACTTGGAATGTATTCATTATTGGTAATTTTTACTGATAATGTACCACAATGGAGTGAAACAGGTGCTATCGTGTTTTCCCTCATACCTGGAAGTAGTTTTTACACTGCGCAAGTGTACACGAAAGAAAAAAAATAATAGCAAACAATTAAAGCAGGTTTTTGGCAATAGATAACATCTCTATTTTATTTTTAGCTTTTTTTACACTTTTTCCGGATAGCAAAATAATAGACGTACATATTCAACTATATGGCTTCATCATTGGTCTAAAGCTTCTGTCCCTTTCCGGCTCTAACGGAGAGAGACCTGATCGATCACATGACAGCTGATCGCATAGTTCTCGGTCAGTCGTAGGCGCAATACTCTGCCCCTCCAGCACTCAATGGAGCTCCGGGCTGTGGAGGGGCGAGATTTTCTGGCTCAGCCTCTTAGTGGCACAATGTGCCACTCAGTATACCCTTTTGAGCACAAGGATCAGAAATTAATTTTGATAGTACCAAAAGTAATAACATCTTTAACCAGTTCCCGACCGGCGCACGCCGATGTACATCGGCAGAATGGCACGGGCAGGCATATTGGCGTACAGGTACGTCCAATCTTCAATGCCGCCCTGCCATTGCGAGTGCGCCGTCGGCGGCGCGCTCGCGTGCCGGTCGGGACCCCCGTGAGTCTGGTCGCGGGTCCCGCGGACTCGATCGCCGCGGGCATACCCACAATCGACTCACGGGACGGCTGATTGGAGCAAATGCCGTGTAAACAGCATTTCCCCATTCTGCCTAGCAACTAGTGACGCTGATCTCTGCTCCATGTGATTGGAGCAGAGATCAGTGTTCACTAAACGAAAGTCCAGCCCCCACACAGTTAGTAACACACCCCTAGAAACACTTAACCCCCTAAACTGCCACCCACTGGTTAACCCCTTCACTGCCAGTGTCATTTACACAGGAATCACTGCATTTATATAGCAGTGATTACTATATAAATGACAATGGTCCCAAAAATGTGTAAAAATGTCCGATGTGTCCACCGCAATGTCGCAGTCACAATAAAAATCGCTGCTCGCCGCCATTACTAAAAAAAAGTAAAAAAAAAAAAAAATTAATAAAAATGCCATAAAACTATCCCTATTTTGTAAACGCTATAACTTTTGCGCAAACCAATCAATCGCTTATTGCGATTTTTTTTTTAACCAAAAATATGTAGAATACGTATCGGCCTAAACTGAGGGAATATTTTTTTTATATATTTTTGGGGGATATTTATTATGACAAAAAGTAAAAAAGAATGCGTTTTTTTCAAAATTGTCGCTCTATTTTTGTTTATAGCACAAAAAATAAAAACCGCAGGGGTGATCAAATACCACCAAAAGAAAGCTCTATTTATGGGAAAAAAAAGGACGTCAATTTTGTTTGGGAGCCACGTCGCACGACCGCGCAATTGTCAGTTAAAGCGACGCAGTGACGAATCGCAAAAAGTGGTCTGGTCTTTGACCAGCAAAATGGTCCGGTCTGTAAGTGGTTAATGGAACACTTGTATACTTCTATTACTTCATTATGACTCACAAATGTAACTTAATTCTAATGGCTGACACAGAAAAACCTTGGTGCTCATGTCAAAGTCAAGAAATTATATGTGTAATTTATGCTCCAAGAATGCCTGATGGTGCTCCCTGCATGTTGGGCCTCTGTATGTGGCCACGCTGTGTAAAAGTCTCACACATGTGGTATCGCCATACTCAGGAGGAGTAGTATAATGTGTTTTGGGGTGTAATTTGTGCTATGCATATGCTGCGTGTGAGAAATATCTGCTAATATACCGGTAACAATTTTGTGAAAAAGAAAAAAAAAGGAAAAAATCTTGATTTTGCAAAGAATTGTGGGAAAAAAATTACAACTTCAAAAAACTCACCATGCCTCTTACTAAATACCTTGGAATGTCTACTTTCCAAAAATGGGTCATTTGGGGGGTATTTGTACTTTCCTGGCTTGTTTCAAGAAATGAGATAGGCCGTCAGTGCATCAGGTGTGATTAATTTTCAGAGTTTGGCACCAAAGCTTTTGGACTCTATAACTTTCACAAAGACCAAATAATATACACCGATTTGGGTTATTTTTTACCAAAGATATGTAGCAGTATAAATTTTGGCCAAAATATATGAAGAAAAATTACTAATTTGCAAAATTTTATAACAGAAACTAAGACTTTTTTTTACAGAATTTTCTGTCTTTTTTTTCTTTTATAGAATAAAAAAACGAGCAGTGATTAAATACCACCAAAATAAATTTCTGTTGCAATTGTAACTGAGTAATTGTCATTCAAAATGTGAGAGCACTGAAAGCTGAAAATTGGTCTGGTAGGGAAGGGGGATTAGGTGCCCAGTGGTCAAGTGGTTAATGGCTGTGTGTGGGGGCGTGGCTTGGCGCATGGAGGAGACGGCTGCCTGAGACCTCGGCTCCCGCTCCACCATACCGAACGGCGCACAGCACGGCTGCCTACATCCTCGCTTTCTTCCCTCATGAGCAGGAGAGGGACCGGAGACACCCCCCGACCCTCGGGGATCTCAGATCCAAGGAAATCGGCAGCTATTTCCCCGCGAAGGGATCCGCAGGCCGGACCACGCCGGCCTCCAAGATGGCGGCGACCCGCTCGGCGGCAGCACAGGCGGCCCTCACCGCCTCCCAGGTACCTTCACCGCTCCCGGAGCCCTCTCCTCCCTCTCCGCAATCCCCTGGTTCGGGCACCCGGAGCCCCCGCCACCCTACATGTCCTGGAAGCCCTCCGCTTCAGCCACACTCTCAGCCAGTGACTTGGGACATGGAAAGCTATATCAAGGCCCTCCCCACTAAAGGGGACATTGAGGCAGGCTTGAACGCTCCTATAAACGTGAGATCACAGACCTACGCCATGATATAGGACAGCGCTTTGACGATATTGAAGCGACGGTGGAGGAATCTGTGACCAGGATTATTGAGCATGACCACATCCTTCAGGAACACACTAATCAGATCCAACAACTGTTTTACGGTCTCGATGACCAGGAGAACAGAAGTCGACGCAACAATATTCGCATCCGCGGGGTGCCTGAATCAGTTGAAAACAAAGATCTTGCCAAAGCAGCCATCTTGATGTTTAACCAGTTATTGAACAAGCCTAAGGAAGAGCACCTGGAAATTGACAGGATTCACAGATCCCTGGGCCCCTGCAACCCCAACCCTGCTTATCCTAGGGATGTTATCTGCCGCATTCATTTCTTTCATACTAAGTCTGACATTATGCAGGCCGCCCGGAATCAGGACTCCATCCTTTTTGACGGATCCCCCGTCATGCTTCTGACGGACCTCTCCAGGCAGACCCTTCTCATGCGGAAAGCTCTGAAGCCGCCCACGGACGCACTTCACTCCAAGCAAATCAAATACCGCTGGGGCTTCCCTTTCCACCTGTTTGCATCCCATGAGGGTAAATCGGCCACGTTCCGCACCCTGGGTGATCTTCCTAACTTCCTCGGAGTGTTTGAGCTGCTACAGATTCGGATTCCGGATTGGCCCTTGGAGGCGACTACTCCCGGGTTCCCTACTGCGCCTCGATGGGAGAAGCAATCAAGGAAGAAGAGATCTAGATCCCGCACCTCTAAGTCCCCGCCTGGCTGATTTTTTTTCTTTTTTTTATACTTTTGTATTTTTTTCCTTGCCACCTGCTGGCTTCCAGGCTTGACTCTCTGTTATGCATTGTTCCTTTTTCCCCCTCTAGGTGGTTTTTGACTTGGTCATCCGACTTTGATGATAACTTTCAGCCTGGGAAGCTCTCCGTTTTTCTACAAGATTGTCCACTGACACTTCTTATTTTTGTCACTCTGTTTTTGTTCTGACCCTTACCGGGGCCTTTTTGGACACCATTCATATTATAGTTGGTCTCAGGCCCTGGATAGTGGCTTGGACTGTATTTTTGCTACTATGCTACTGCCTTTACACTGTTGTATTACTGTTTTATTGCTCCGCACGTGCTGTGCTGTGCGCTTTAGTTAAGCACTTTATCTTTTTTATTATCTGTTTTGTTATGTTGGGGCGGAGCCCTGTGTTTTGCCCCTCCACGTTCCCCACGTTAGGGTGTGCAGAGTCTTTACTGCCTCTGTTTTTTGTTATTTTCTAGGAAACCTGTGTAGTGTTCACCTCCCTTCTCCCCCCTGAACACTAGTGGGTGGGGTTTGACTGCTCCCTACCCGTCCTCCCTGAGGGCACCGTATCCTGACCCACCTACTTGGGTTCTTTTGAGCCCTCCCTGAGCTATTCAGCTTGACGCCCTCTCCCCTCCTGACCCTACGATCCACTTGCTGACCTCCTGTTTCCTCAGCTGGAGACTACCTCCTCTAGCTCCCATGACAGGAACCCAAACGTTCCCCCCACGGCCCCCCCGCTTGGTATGCCCTCCCTAGGTATTAAGATCTCTTCCCTTAACTGTAGGGGGTTTAATACTCCGGAGAAACGTAGACAGCTCCTGCATCACTTTCACAAAGCCAAAACGCACATCTTAGGCCGCGTACACACGCGCGGACTGTTCGCCCAACTTTGTCCGCTGAACAGTGTTTGGGCGGACAGTCCGCTCGTGTGTGGGCTTTCAGCGGACAGTTTCAGCGGACAGTTTGACGAACAAGGTTTTTCGGAAATTCCGTAAAACTGTCCGCTGAAACCTTGTTTGAGCGAACAGTCCGCCCGTGTGTAGGCTTGTTCGTCAAACTAAGTTCCGCGCATGCTCAGAAAGGATTTACACGCCGAAAGTTATAATGCAGTGTATAGGACGTCGTATTTTTCGTCCCGTCGTACGTGCCGTTCACGTCATCGCGCACGGTTTCAGCAAACTGTTCGTTCGTCGTGTGTGGCCATGTCCGTCCATGCTAATTTTGAGCGGACTGTTTGCCGAAACTGTTTGACGGACAAAGTTGAGCGAACAGTCCCCGCGTGTGTACGCGGCCTTACTATTGCAGGAAACCCATTTCAGGACAGACAAGCTCCCTACTATCTCCGACAAGCGATACCCATGTTGGGTTCATAGCACCAACCCAGACGCCAAGACACGGGGGACCTCTGTGGCCTTCCATGCCTCTTTTAACCCGACCATTCTCGACCAAGAAATAGACCCCAACGATAGATATGTATTTTTGAAGTTGCAGATTCAAAAGACGGTTTTAACCATTGTTAATGTTTATTTCCCGAACCAGAACCAGCACCGATTCCTCTCCTCCGTGGCATCCCGCCTGCGTGCCTTTGGCACTCATAACTTGATCCTGGGTGGTGATCTAAACGTACCATTAGTACCGAGACTGGACTCATCCACTGGTAAGTCAAACGTACCTCCTTCCTCACTGACTAGTATGCGTTCCATTTTGAAAGACCTCTCCTTAGTGGACCCCTGGCGGATACTTTACCCCTCTGCGCGTGACTATACCTACTACTCCCCCGCACACAACTCCTACAGCCGACTCGACTACATACTGATCTCCCAAGCTTTGCTGGACTGTGATCCTACATGTGAGATCGGACTGAGAATTTGGTCTGATCACGCCCCGGTACATTTGTCGCTGGGGAGCCCCCCACACAACTGCGCCCACAAATCCTGGCGACTCAACGATAACCTCCTGCGTGACTCTGTCTGCAGCGCAGCGATCACTGCGGCAATCACAGAGTTTAACCTGGTCCATGCTGACGACGACACCCCTAGCCTGACCAAATGGGAGACGCTTAAATGTGTCCTCCGAGGCATTCTAATTCAAAATGGCTCCAGATTGAAAAAAGCCCGTACTGCTGAAATTTCCAGGCTATTTGCATTGATTTCTACCCTTGAGGATTCCCACAAGCGCTTTCCCGATCCTGGGATACTAGCAGAACTGTCTAACGCACGTAGGGATCTCCAACGGATTTTTACTGAACGCTCTGTGATTGCCTGTGCTAAGGGCAGACATATTCACTACGCTCACGCGAACAAATGTGGGAGACATCTTGCTCGCGCAATTCACCCCCAACAACGTAGACAGCATATTTCCCACCTCGTGTCCTCTACTCAGGTTAAACGCACTAAAAACTCGGAGATTGTTTCTGATTTCCGAGATTATTACTCTTCCTTGTATAACCTTCCGGTAGCTCAGGCACCCTCCCCCTCCTCGCATTTAGAACTCTTACAATATATACAGGACACCTCTTTACCGCAACTACCCCCAGAAGCTGTGTCAGATCTGGAACGCCCGTTGACCACCTCAGACGTTTTGACTGCCATTAAGGAGCTTAAGCAAGGCAAGAGTCCGGGCCCCGATGGCTACACACCTTTATTTTTCAAACAGTATGCCCACCAATTGGCCCCATTGATGGCGCGAGCATTTGAGGAGGTTGGCGATGAACATCCGTTCTCTGCCGAACTCTTGCAAGCTCAAATAGTGGTGATCCCTAAACCTGGGAGAGATCCTACACTCTGCAGTAATTACCGCCCCATCTCCTTATTAAATGTTGATCTGAAACTGTATGCCAAAATTCTTGCCACGCGCCTAGCTCCCCTCCTTCCCTCCCTGATCCATGGGGACCAAGTGGGGTTTGTCCCTGGCCGTGAGGCCGGAGACAACACCACGAAAACGCTACATTTGAT
Organism: Lithobates pipiens; assembly: GCF_037356315.1. NCBI lineage: Eukaryota > Metazoa > Chordata > Amphibia > Anura > Ranidae > Lithobates > Lithobates pipiens. The sequence continues at coordinate 89,713,440 of NW_027507791.1, forward strand.
CTGCTATGCCAGGACACACAATATCCCCACCTGCCTCTTGGCCTGCGATGCCGAGAAGGCATTCGACAGGGTGAGCTGGCAGTTCCTTCGAGCATCCCTGCAACAAATAGGCCTAGGCCCCAATTTACTTTCCAAGATTATGGCTCTCTATTCTCGCCCAACTGCTCGGGTCTCAGCTAACGGGGACTCGTCCACACCATTCCGAATTAGCAATGGTACTAGGCAAGGCTGCCCCCTGTCGCCCTTGCTGTTCGCAATCACAGTGGAGCACCTGGCACAAGCTATACGCAACAATGCCTCTATTTACGGTATTCCTACCCCCTCGGCTCCCCGCAAGCTGTCACTATATGCTGATGACTTACTTTTGTATGTCACGAACCCTCACACTAGCTTACCACATATTCTCGCGGAATTGGACCGCTTCGGTAGTTATAGTAATTTTAAACTTAACATAGCAAAAACTGAAGCCCTGAACATTTCTCTACCGGAGCGGGACCTGGCGACTCTGAAAAGGGACTATCCGTTCCGGTGGCAATCACGCTCTATTAAATATCTAGGGACTGCAATCCCGAGAGATCTGCAAGACATTTATTCCTTGAACTATAGCCCCTTGCTGACCAGCATTAAACGTTCCCTTGACTCCTGGTATAATTTGAAGCTCACTTGGTGGGGGAGGATGAACGTCATTAAAATGGACATACTGCCCAAGGTTCTGTACCTGTTCCAAACCCTCCCCATACTCCTCCCTCGGGCGTTCTTCCTCTCACTCCGATCTGAGATAATCAAATTTGTATGGCTACGCCACCCACCGCGACTGAAACATAAGGTCCTCTGTGCCCCTAAGCTCCGCGGGGGGACTGGCCTGCCTGACTTTCAACTGTATCACACAGCATCCCTATTATCCAGACTGCTGGAGTGGTTCCCTAGACCCCTAACTAAACTCTCGGTGACTATCGAACAGGATATGACCCCTAGGGACCTTAGGGCCCTTCTATGGGGACATCATGCTATGTTCTGCTCGCTTAGAGGGGTCTCCCCTCTGACGATCGCATTTCTGACCAAATGGTATACCTTCTCCAGTACAATAGGCCTGTCCACGGATCCTGGCCCTCTCTCCTCCCTTTTTGATAACCCACTTCTTCCCACTCTCCTTTCGGCTACCCACGTTGGGGCATACCGCAGGGAGGATTGGCCCACTGCTACTCAATTTGTCCACCCTTCCACGGGTCGATTAAGAGACTTAGCAACCTCGTCACTTTTGCCGGGCTTGGATTGGCTCTCTGAGCGATCCGTCAACCAATTTTGTAATTCGCTCTTCCTATCCGGTAATATTCATAGACCGCTCACCCTATTTGAGGAACTTTGCACTCTTCCCCACACACCGAAGCACACGCTATCTCTTCTTTACAAAGAAATCCAATCTCTTACTTACACCTCACTTCCTACTTATACAGACAAGTGGTCCGCTGATGTTGAGACCGAAATTACCCCATCGCAGTGGCATACCTCCTTTATTCTTACCCACCAATCCTCTAGGTCAGGGTTCACTCAGGAAAAGAATTACAAATTACTGTCACGATGGTACAGAGTTCCAGTCTCGGTACGCAGGATGTTCCCCGGTTCAACGGATGTGTGCTGGCGGTGCCATGGTGCGACAGGTACATACCTTCATGTTTGGTGGGATTGCTCTATGGTTCGCCCTTTCTGGGATAAGGTCTTTGAAACTTATAACGCTATGTATCAAGATACCATCTCCCCCTCGCCCTTGGTTGCTTTATTGTCCATTATACCGGGCTCCATTAAAAAGCACAAAGCTTGCCTACTTAGATTCCTCCTCCCTGCTGCCCGCCATAACATCACCCTTTATTGGAAGACAGACCGGGTCCCGTCGGTGGTTAGATGGGTTGAAATTCTTAACGATATGATGGTCATGGAGGAGCTGCAGGCGAAGGTGGACGACAGATATGACAAGTTCACTGCTTTATGGTCTATCTGGCGCCATCACTCTGCCTCATTGGGCTTCCTCAGCGGTCTCCGATAGGACAATGTCCCGCCTTGTGTTTCCAATGTTTACCTGAGACACCTCCCTGGGGGTTGCACAGCCTGCAAGCCTGTGTTTTTATTTCCCTCAGTGCGCCCTCTCGCTGCTGGTCCCCGTTTGTCTTCCCTCTCTCCCCATGTGACGACCTGAGTGGTGCATTAGGCCATCGCCCCGGGTCCGCCCTGGAGGCTGTAGTATTACCCAATGTGATTTCTGTTTTGGGGTTCCTGTCTCCCTCTCTACCTCTCCTTTGCCACCCCTTGTCCCTTCCCCCTCCTTCTCCCACCCCCCACCCCTCTCCCCCTCCTACTGACTCCTTTCCTTATTTCCGTTTCAACTGGTATTAATCAGTTTTGTTAATCTCGCAGTTTTTTTTTTATATGCTTTTACATCTGTACCCCACTGTTTGTGTATTTTCGAAACGTACTGCCATTTTGTACACCTCATTTGCACTGATTTTGTGTTAATAAAAAATATGTTCAACCTTAATGGCTGTGTGTGGAGTTATTTTGAGGGGACAGAAAATTTACACTGTTATACAAGCTTTACACTTTACATTATAGCAAAATGTAATTTCTTCAGTGTTGTCACATTAAAAAAATATAATAAAATATTTACAAAAACGTGAGGGCCGTACTCACTTTTGTGAGGTACTGTAAGTTTTCACAGCCTTTGCTCAATAATTTGTTGAAGCGCCTTTGGCACCAATTATTTTGTGAGATACTGTAAGTTTTCACAGCCTTTGCTCAATTTGTTGAAGCACCTTTGGCACCAATTACAGCCTAAAGTCTTTTTGAGTATGATGCTACAAGCTTGGCACACCTATTTTTGGGCAGTTTCTCTCATTCTTCTCAAGCTCCATCAGGTTGGATGGGGAGTGCCCATGCACAGCCATTTTCAGATGTCTCCACAGATGTTCAATTGGGTTCAAGTCTGGGCCCTGGCTGGGCCACTCAAGGACATTCACAGAGTTGTCCCTTAGCCACTCCTTTTGTTATCTTGCCTGTATGCTTAGGGTCGTTGTCCTGTTTGAAGATGAACCCTTTCTCCCCAGTCTGAGGTCCAGAGTGCTTCGGAGCAGGTTTTCATCAAGGATGTCTCTGTACATTGCTGCAGTCGTCTATCCCTTAATCATGACTAGTCTCCCAGTTCCTGACACTGAAAAACATCCCCACGCATGATGCTGCCACCACCATGCTTCACTGTTGGGATGGCATTGGCTAGGTGATGAGCTGTGCCTTGTCTCCTCCAGACATAATGCTTGCAATTCAGGCCAAAGACTTCGATCTTTGTTTCATTAGACTAGAAACATTTTTTTCTCATGGTCTGAGAGTCCTTCAGGTGTGTTGTGGATAACTCCAGATGGGCTGCCATATGCCTTTTACTGAGAAGTGACTTCCCTCTGGCCACTCTACCATACAGGCCTGATTGGTGGAGCGCTGCAGAGATGGTTGTTGGAAGGTTCTCCTCTCTCCACAGAGAGAAACTCTAGAGCTCTGTCAGAGGGACCATTGGGTTCTTGGTCACCTCCCCGACTAAGGTCCATCTCCCACCGATCGCTCAGTATGGCCGAATGGCCCACTCCTAGGAAGAGACCTGGTGGTTTTAAACTTCTTTCATTTATGGATGATGGAGATGTTCATTGGGACCTTCAATGCTGCAGAAATTTTTTGTACCCTTCCCCAGATCTGTGCCTCAATGCAATCCTGCCTTGGAGGTCTACAGACAATTTCTTTAGACAACATGGCTTGGTTTGTGCTGACATGCACTGTTAAAGTGGTTGTAAACCCTTTACAACCACTTTTGCCTACAGGTAAGCCTATAATAAGGCATACCTGTAAGTGTCTTTAATTTCTCCTAAACTTGCACAGTTTAGGAGATATTCACTGTCATGGGCACATGCACACTGAAGAAACAGCTCATACATGCCTTTTCTTCAGCTGCTGTGCCGTTAATGGCAGCTCTCGCACGCATGGAGTGATATTATCGTGACTCCGGCCAATCACAGTGGTGGAGCCCGTGTACCCGGAAGTAACATTTCAGAGACATGTTGCCTATCACATCGTTATTCGGGGACTGCTGCAACAACTTTGTTCTAAAGTAAGTATTTCATAATGCGATTATGCCTTTGTCTTTCAGGTTATTTTTTATTTTTTGGGGTTTCCCAGGGTTTACAACCACTTTAACTGTGGGACCTTATATGGACAGGTGTGTGTCTTTACAAATCATGTCCAATTAACTGAATTTACCACAGGTGGACTCCAAATTGTAGAAACATCTTAATGCCGGCCATACACGGTTCGAATATCGAAAGAATTTTCTTTCGAAAATCGTATCTAAGAATTTTCGTATGAATTTTGCACCATTAGTGGGCTGCAGCCACAGCCAATTTTCGTGCGAAAATAAAATGTGAGGAATCGGACATGTTGGAAATTTTTTGAAAAACAAACTATTTTCTAATCAATGATGGGAGAATCGTGAGAGAAATGTAATAAGAAAAGAAAATTTACAGAGAGAAAAAAAGATTCCCGGCCAAGAAAATTATTTTCTGTAGCAACATGAGGTGAAATTAAAGGCTTGGTCGGGCGAATTTCGAAAATCAATGGTGGCACCATCGGATAACAAAAAAACGAAGAAGAATCGTTCAAAATTCGACCATGTATGGCCTGCATAAGGCTGATCGGTAGAAGCAGGATGCACCTGAGCTCAATTTTGAGTGTCATGGCAAAGGCTGTGAATACATGTACATGTAAATTTTTTTCATTCTTTATTTTTAAGAAATTTGCAAAGATTTCAAACAATCTTCTTTCACGTTGTCATTATTGAGTATTGTATTTAGAATTTTGAGGAAAATAATGAATGTAATCAATTTTGGAATAAGGCTGCCTGTAACATAACAACATGTGGAAAAAGTGAAGTACTGTGAGCTTATGGAACAACGGCATGCCCCCCCCCGCCCCCAGTCCATTACCAGGCCCTTTGGGTCTGGTATAAATATTAAGGGGAACCACAAACCAAGATGTAAAAAAAAAATGAGTGGGGGTGCTTCCAAAATCCATGGCAGGTCCTTCAGGTCTGGTATGGATATGAAGGGGAACACTGTGCAATTAAAAAAAAATATATATAGCGTAGGGGTCCCCCTAAAATCCATACCAGACCCTTAGCCGAGCACACAACCTGGCAGGCCACATGCCTTCAACATGGGGGGCTGCTTTGGAGTAGCCCCCCAAAGCACTTTGTCCCCATGTTGATCATGTTGATGGGGACAAGGGCCTCATCCCCACAACCCTTGCCTGGTGGTTGGGGTCTGCGGTTGGGGGCTTGTCAGAATCTGGAAGCCCCCTTTAACAAGGGGACCCCCAGATCCTGCCCCCCCTTTGTGAATTTTTAACGGGTACATTGTTCCCCTGCCAATTCACAAAAAAAGTGTAAAAAATAGTAAAAATGACCAGAGACTCTTTGGGACAAGTCCTTTATTAAAAAAAAAAAATGTCCCGCGACGTAGATACATCTCACGCTGTCAGGCGAACCCGAAAAAAAGCCACAACAGCTCCGCCTCCATGGGAGGCTCCCACTGAGTGATGCTTCTTCTCGATGACAGCTGTTATATAGCTGAGGCCGGGGGCCCCTCGGTGACATAAACGTATGACCCCGCCTTCCTCTGATGCCACATGGAGTCCGGGGTCACCCTCCATGTTGAGGACATGTAGCCTGGTATGGTTCTGGAGGGGGGGCGCTCTCCCGTTCCCCCTCATTTCCTTCGGCCTGCCAGGTTGCGTGCTTGGATAAGGGTCTGGTATGGATTTTGAAGCGACCCTTAAGCCTAATTTTGGCGCAGGGTTCCCCTTAGGTCTGGTATGGTTTTTCAGGGGGTCTCTACATAATTTTTTTTATTTGGTGCAGGGTTCCCCTTAATATCCATATCAGACCTGAAGGGCCTGGTATGGATTTTGGGGGGACCCCATGACATTTTTTTTTTACTTTTGGTTCGGGGTTCCCCTTAATATTCATACCAGACCCAAAGGGCCTGGTAATGGACTGGGGGGGGGGGGGGAACCATGCCGTTTCTTTTTCAATGAGTTTTATCTGTATTGCCGAGACCCGACAATTCATTAGTCGCGATCAGTTTTAAATTACTTTCTTTCCTTTGGTATTGTTCTAAACATGGGAAAACTGCACCACTTTACAGGCATATTATAGACACCCCCCAGGCAAGATATTGAAAGGAATACTTCATTTTTGTTGTTTCACTTTAAGCATTATTAAAATCACTGCTCCCGAAAAAAATTCAGTTTTTAAAACTTTTTTGCATTGATACATGTCCCCTGGGGCAGAACCCGGGTACTCAAACACTTTAACATATAAGCCTTTTAAAAGATCTTTCCTTTTGAAGCCTTTGATTTTTCATGTTCGTGTCCCATAGACTTTAAGGAGGTTTGTGTGTTCGTACGATTTTTTTTGCCTGTTTGCACGTTCACGTTTGACCTGGGGGGAGATGGGGGTGTTCGGCTTATTCTTACTATACTATAGTTACTACAACTGTAAATTAGAACATTGGTGGGTGCCTATGTTGAAGAACAGAGATCTTTTTGTATTTAATATGATGAGGACACAAACTTTATAGATTTATTGTTATTCACCTGGAAAAGCCACCAGATATTACTAGACAAAGCATGGACCATTTATAAAGCAGAAATGCTTAATTACCATTAAGCTGTGTCCCTCAACTATCAACTTCAACCTCAACTATTTCTAAAGAAACAGCATGATGATGATTAATGCCGCGTACACACGATCAGACAGTCTGGCGGACAAACCGCCGGAAAGTCCGCCAGACTTTCCGCATGAGCCGACCTGCCCACACACAACCGGACTTTTCTGGCGGACTATGGCGGGATTCCGGTGTATTTTTTAAATGAACGGACTTACCCACACACGGAGGAAAGTCCGTTCATTTTGAACGCGACTCCAGGTTAGCTAGGACTAGCGAAGGTAGTCAGCCGTGAGAATGACACTTCGCTGGCCCCGTCACCTGGTATGGACTTAAAGGTGAAAAAACGGCATGGGGTTCCCCCCAAGGTCCATATAAGACCCTTATCCGAGCACGCAGCCGGGCCGGTCAGAAAAGGGGGTGGGGACGAGCGAGCACCCCTCCCTCCTGAGCCGTACCAGGCCGCGTGCCCTCAACATGGGGGGGTGCTTTGGGGAAGGGGGGGGGGCCCTGTGGCCCCCCTTCATTAAAGAGTTCGAATTTCAGTTGTTTTTATATATCAATTTCCTTTCATTTTAAATTCGCTAAATATCCATTTAAGATAATGTTTAGGCTATACAGTCACTTTTTAATTGTTTTGACTGAAAAAAAGATATTGCATATAAACATAGTAGTCAGATGAGAGATTTGCCGGTCTCGCCAACAGCATGGTACGGCCCTGTGTGGAACACTGGAAGATTGTGGCAGTGGTTGTTTTTAAATTAATAGATTACAGTAGGGAGTCATTTTGTTGGCATAATTTTTGCAATGGTTGTGCCAGAGATTTAATTTTTTTACATTTGGGTCATTATTGATGAGGTGACTAGAAGGATTAACTCTGGGAGGCAAGTAAAATCAATTTGTGAACTGCTATCAAGTACATTGCAACTGTGCTGATCTCGGACAGCCAGCTCATTTTACCTTAAAGGGTAACTCCACATGTGGGGGTAAAAAATAGCAAATACAAAAATATTTCATATAGAATTACGATCCAAGTCATAATGTAATTGTATATTATTAAAAATTACCCTTCCAATCTGCAGCGCTGTAATTTTATGAAAAAATGCAATGCAATATGGCTACCTGGAGGTAATCTATATACAGATGGTGCACAGAATGCCCCCAGAAATGTAATTTCCTGCTTTTGTTATTGGCTCACTGATTTTGCCAGAAGTCTGCACTGAGATGCAAATCACATTTTGGGCATCCCCTGCAAATGAAATGTAATTTTTGGTGAGATACTCCCAAAGGGAGATCATGTCTAGAGGGACGCAAACACTGCCACCTTCCTCATTAGGACACTGCTAATACTGCAGCTGAATAATAATTCTAAAATCTCTCCCATTCACATCAAATGTGCACACAGACAAACAAGAAATATATTTTTTCAGAAGTAGGAATCTGCAACAAAGTCCCACAAGAACTCCTGATCAAAAATAATCTCCTGTGCTGTTGAATTCATCATTGGCCTGCCTCAATGAATGCACTTTCAGACAGCTGGTAATTGCCTTCTGAAAAGTGGATTGCTGTTCAGAAGGTGGTAGAGTAGCGGCTGGCAGGCATTCAGAAAGTGCCTCCTGATGCCTGTTGTATTTTTTTTTATTTTATGCATGAACGACAATCTTACAATGTGGGGCCATGACACAACTGCAAGCCGATCTCTTATAAATGTAGTGGCGCAGCAGGTGTACAGACTGGTCAGGCTGTAATGTTAGAATTTCGATGGGGGGGGGGGGGTGCTTTCCAAGCACTCATGATGCCAATCTAAACAAGACTTAAATCATAATATTCAGGCTTGTCTACCATTACAAACAGAGGCTCATTTGGATGCCCTCTAACTAGATTTGTTAGTTTTAAAGTGTATGGTTTATAAATGTGACATGTCTTTGCCCATCTGTAAATTTATCATGCCCAATTCACAGTCATGGCGCCACAACTTATTAAATCGGGGGCTGATGGTTTTTTTACTTGTGTGCCTGCAGACTAGTCTGCTTTATAGCAGTTTAATACGTGTCTGTCTGCTCTCTTTGTGCAGATTGTGTTTAAAATCTCATGTCACCAGCCAGCCACCAGCAGTGACAAATGCTTTTTATACATTACTTACAATATCAGCATTCTTGTAAGCTCATCGTTTAGCTCTTGTGTCATATGAAGGCAGTGCATATTTGTGGTCCACCTGATATGTGGTCACCAGAACCCTGCTTGTGCTTCATTTTATAGGCTCTTTCAGGTGCCTGGGTTCTTGCAGGGGAAGTAATTATCTTTTGGGCAGCAGGGTCCTTCTGTGGATCATTTGCTATCGGTAGGAGCGATGGGGGAAATTTATGAGCCAAATTATCTTTTCAATAAAGCACTGCAGACACCATCTGAGAGTCTGTGACAGCCAGAATGGAAAGGTGTGCTGCTGCCTTCCCTCTCTGTGGGCGACACACCATTATTCTGTTATTAACCCTTTCACTACATGGTGCTTTACAATAGCTAATGTGTAGTGTTGCGTGTGAATTTTTTCAGTCCATGGTAACATAAATAATTACAGAAAATATATATTCTTATGCTTGCCATGCACTTTTGGAAACATTTTTTTTTTATATATTCAGAAAGTTTCAGTAAACACAAACAATATTCAACATTCTAGGTACTGAAACAATCACTGTCAACCGATAATCTTTCTGCAGGTAATGGATTTTCAAAGGATTGTTTGGTACACTGGGCTATTGCAGTCTAAAGAGATATAAGCTACCATGAAGAGCACAAAGCCTGCTAAAGTGATCACACAATGGGGCTGATTTACGAAAGCCGTGCACCATCAGTAGAGGCACACGACGAAACTCGGCGCACGGGAGAATGCAATCTGTGGGCCACTATGGACATGGCGCATGGCATCTTCAATTCAATATTAACAGAAGATGGAGGTGCCAATACTATGGGGTGATGTGAGGAAGTTTAGTAACAACTGCCCAAGTAACAAATATGCCCAAAATAGAATGAGAAAGTAACTTTTTCAGAGAAAGCCTGCGGTACCTGCATGTGCATTTAGAACTGCGTGAGATCAATGTAAGCAGTGCGCGTGCGCAAGTGGCTCTTACGCTTGTTCAAATGCATTTGTTCACTGCGCGGCCAAAATCTTAGTAAATGTTATGCAACATACATGCAATTGCATGGGTTGAACGGGCGCACCTCTAAACTAGACAATTTTTTTTTTTTTCACTGGTTCACCGTTTATGTATTTTTTAAGATTTGCACACAGGTCATTTAAGCATGTTACATTGCCAACATGGGACATGCACCTTGTTAAAATGATGTAAAAATACTCGCTCCTCTAGCTCCTCCTAAAAGGGCATTAAACCTTCCCCCTCTAATGCATATGATTTCCTTGGGAACTCCACACTCCATTCTCCAATGCTCTTGCCTCCCCCTCTAATCCCTTGGATTTCCATGGGCTAACTTTTGCTTTTAAAGGGGAACTCCACACTCCATTCTCCAATGCTCTTGTCTCCCCTCTCTAACCCTTTGGATTTCCATGGGCTAGCTTTTGCTTTTAAAGGGGAACTACACCCTCTACTACATTCTTAAAAGGCTGTTCTTAAATTCTCCATTCTTCACTCCATTCTTAAAAGGCCGTGAGCTGCCTTCAGCAATCCAAACCACATCCTTTTTTAGAGCATACAACAGGGCCAGCTAGGAAAGGGGCGAGAAGAGCAATCGCCCAACCCCCTCCCGATAGAAGGCCACATGCACTCAACATAGCTGGTTGCCTTGGGGGCGTGTTGGGCGCAGCCCAATACCAACCACAAAGCACCTTGTACCCACTAGTTTAAAGGGGCTTTCTACATTCCGTAAAGCCCCCTGTCTACAGCCCCCCACATGCCCAGCCTGGGGTTGTGTGGAAAAGGGCCCTTGTCCCCCTGGATAAGGGAACAAAGTGGTTGACTTTTGGGGTGCCCTATCCCTTCCTGCACCCAAGCATCCACCCCCCCCTTCATGGGCTGGCTTGCTGTATGGTTTGGCTAGGGGTTTGTTAGTGTGTGGGAGGGGCACAATATTTTTTTAGTTTGCTATTTTTCACATGGGGTTCTCTTTTTAAGCTTCAACAGACCCAAAAAGCCTTGTATGTACCGGGTGGGGGCAGGATATTTTTTTGTTTTCTGTTAAAATCTTGCAGCTGCAATGTAGACTTGTAAGTTTTCTCTAAAGCCATACATCCTTGTTTTGTTTTTGGGGTTGTCCAAATTGGTGACATTGATATATGTCCCTCAGGGTGGGACTTGGGCCCCCATACCCATTTTAAGGCCAATAACTAGAAGATAAGCCAGCCAAGTGGGAAATAGCAAAATTAGCAAGTCAGTTCCCATAGACTGCAATGGTATTTGTTGTATAACTTTTCACATGTTAGGCTTTTTGTCTCCCCCCCCCCCCCCCCACCCCACCCCCTGGACCGAGGGGTGTTTGTCCCATCTGTAATTTTGTAGCTGGATTATGTGCTTAATTTTGGACAGGGGGTGGCTTATTTTGTGATACCTGCATTTGGGTTGGTCTGGGCATGCTCAAGGACTTTAATTTTTTTGTGCGTGAACAGCACTTGGATTTTTCTGTCTCTACATAGGGTGAACTTGCATTTTGTGTGTTTTGTGGAATTTTCATGTGTTTTCAATTCATTAACACGCAAACCTATGTTATATAAAGCTTCCAGATAGCATTCTTTACCTTGCCCTGAAAAGAATGTGTGTCATTTGTAGGTTGTTTCAATTTGATTTAATCGTCTGTACTGCATTATTTTGCAAAATCTTCCTCAGGATGTTGTGACTAATAAATGTTTAAATCATTAAGAGACTGTCCGTTTTGTGGGTGCAGTCCTTTTAACTCCTGTTAATTGTCTCTGCAAAATGATCAGACCTCAAAACCATATTCTGTTAATGTCTCAAATTAACATGCATGTGTTTTTTTGCTCCCCTTGCTCTTTTCTAAGGCTTCATGCACACGAGACGCAGATGCAAACTCTGCTGGACACGTTTTTAAAAGCTGAAACAACTTGGCATGTGACTTGCCACATCACCTGCCACGTCACTTGCCACGTCACCTGCCACAAGTTGTGGACTGTCTACTTGCCACGTCACCTGCCATGTCACTTGCCACAAGTTGTGGATTGTCCACTTGCCATGTCACTTGCCACCTGCCATGTCACTTGCCACAAGTTGTGGATTGTCCACTTGCCACGTCACTTGCCACATCACCTGCCACAAGTTGTGGATTGTCCACTTGCCACGTCACTTGCCACGTCACCTGCCACGTCACCTGCCACAAGTTGTGCTTTGTCCACTTGCCACATCACTTGCCACGTCACTTGCTACAAGTTGTGGATTGTCTACTTGCCACGTCACCTGCCACGTCACTTGCCACAAGTTGTGGATTGTCCACTTGCCACGTCACCTGCCATGTCGCTTGCCATGTCACCTGCCACAAGTTGTGGATTGTCCACTTGCCACATCACTTGCCATGTCACCTGTCAGGTCACCATCCACAAGTTGTGGATTATCCACTTGCCACGTCACTTGCCATGTCACTTGCCACAAGTTGTGGATTGAGCACTTGCCACATCACCAGCCACATCACCTGCCACAAGTTGTGGATTGTCCACTTGCCACTTTACTTGCCACGTCACCTGCCATGTCACCTGCCACAAGTTGTGGATTATCCACTTGCCATGTCACTTGCCACGTCCCCTGCCACATCACCTGCCACAAGTTGTAGATTGTCCACTTGCCACTTCACCTGCCACGTCATTTGCCACAAGTTGTGGATTGTCCACTTGCCACGTCACTTGCCACAAGTTGTGGATTGTCCACTTGCCACGTCACCTGCCACAAGTTGTGGATTGTCCACTTGCCACGTCACCTGCCTCAAGTTATGGATTGTCCACTTGCCACAACTTGTGGATTGTCCACCTGCCACAAGTTCAGACCTCAAAACCATATTCTGTTAATGTCTCAAATTAACATGCATGTGTTTTTTTGCTTCCCTTGCTCTTTTCTAAGGCTTCATGCACACGAGACGCAGATGCAAACTCTGCTGGACACGTTTTTAAAAGCTGAAACAACTTGGCATGTGACTTGCCACATCACCTGCCACGTCACTTGCCACGTCACCTGCCACAAGTTGTGGACTGTCTACTTGCCACGTCACCTGCCATGTCACTTGCCACAAGTTGTGGATTGTCCACTTGCCATGTCACTTGCCACCTGCCATGTCACTTGCCACAAGTTGTGGATTGTCCACTTGCCACATCACCTGCCACAAGTTGTGGATTGTCCACTTGCCACGTCACTTGCCACGACACCTGCCACGTCACCTGCCACAAGTTGTGCTTTGTCCACTTGCCACATCACTTGCCACGTCACTTGCCACAAGTTGTGGATTGTCTACTTGCCACGTCACCTGCCACGTCACTTGCCACAAGTTGTGGATTGTCCACTTGCCACGTCACTTGCCACGTCACCTGCCATGTCGCTTGCCATGTCACCTGCCACAAGTTGTGGATTGTCCACTTGCCACGTCACTCGCCATGTCACCTGTCAGGTCACCTGCCACAAGTTGTGGATTGTCCACTTGCCACGTCACTTGCCACAAGTTGTGGATTATCCACTTGCCACGTCACTTGCCACTTGCCATGTCACTTGCCACAAGTTGTGGATTGAGCACTTGCCACATCACCAGCCACGTCACCTGCCACAAGTTGTGGATTGTCCACTTGCCACTTTACTTGCCACGTCACCTGCCATGTCACCTGCCACAAGTTGTGGATTATCCACTTGCCATGTCACTTGCCACGTCCCCTGCCACATCACCTGCCACAAGTTGTAGATTGTCCACTTGCCACTTCACCTGCCACGTCATTTGCCACAAGTTGTGGATTGTCCACTTGCCACGTCACTTGCCACAAGTTGTGGACTGTCTACTTGCCACGTCACCTGCCATGTCACTTGCCACAAGTTGTGGATTGTCCACTTGCCATGTCACTTGCCACCTGCCATGTCACTTGCCACAAGTTGTGGATTGTCCACTTGCCACATCACCTGCCACAAGTTGTGGATTGTCCACTTGCCACGTCACTTGCCACGTCACCTGCCACGTCACCTGCCACAAGTTGTGCTTTGTCCACTTGCCACATCACTTGCCACGTCACTTGCCACAAGTTGTGGATTGTCTACTTGCCACGTCACCTGCCACGTCACTTGCCACAAGTTGTGGATTGTCCACTTGCCACGTCACTTGCCACGTCACCTGCCATGTCGCTTGCCATGTCACCTGCCACAAGTTGTGGATTGTCCACTTGCCACGTCACTCGCCATGTCACCTGTCAGGTCACCTGCCACAAGTTGTGGATTGTCCACTTGCCACGTCACTTGCCACAAGTTGTGGATTATCCACTTGCCACGTCACTTGCCACTTGCCATGTCACTTGCCACAAGTTGTGGATTGAGCACTTGCCACATCACCAGCCACGTCACCTGCCACAAGTTGTGGTTTGTCCACTTGCCACTTTACTTGCCACGTCACCTGCCATGTCACCTGCCACAAGTTGTGGATTATCCACTTGCCATGTCACTTGCCACGTCCCCTGCCACATCACCTGCCACAAGTTGTAGATTGTCCACTTGCCACTTCACCTGCCACGTCATTTGCCACAAGTTGTGGATTGTCCACTTGCCACGTCACTTGCCACAAGTTGTGGATTGTCCACTTGCCACGTCACCTGCCACAAGTTGTGGATTGTCCACTTGCCACGTCACCTGCCTCAAGTTATGGATTGTCCACTTGCCACAACTTGTGGATTGTCCACCTGCCACATCACCTGCCACAAGTTGTGGATTGTCCACTTGCCACTTCACCTGCCACGTCACTTTCCACAAGTTGTGGATTGTCCACTTTCCACGTCACTTGCCACCTGCCACGTCACCTGCCACAAGTTGTGGATTGTCCACTTGCCACGTCACCTGCCACGTCACTTGTCACAAGTTGTGGATTGTCCACTTGCCACGTCACTTGCCACCTGCCATGTCACTTGCCACAAGTTGTGGATTGTCCACTTGCCACGTCACTTGCCACAAGTTGTGGATTGTCCACTTGCCAAGTCACCTGCCACAAGTTGTGGATTGTCCACTTGCCACGTCACTTGCCACAAGTTGTGGATTGTCCACTTGCCATGTCACCTGCCACAAGTTGTGGATTGTCCACTTGCCACTTCACCTGCCACAAGTTGTGGATTGTCCACTTGCCATGTCACCTGCCACAAGTTGTGCATTGTCCACTTGCCATGTCACCTGCCACGTCACTTGCCACAAGTTGTGGATTGTCCACTTGCCACGTCACCTGCCACAAGTTTTGGATTGTCCACTTGCTATGTCACCTGCCACATCACCTGCCACAAGTTGTGGATTGTCCACTTGCCACTTCACCGGCCACATAACTTGCCACAAGTTGTCCACTTGCCACGTCACTTGCCACCTGCCATGTCACTTGGCACAAGTTGTGGATTGTCCACTTGCCACGTCACTTGCCGCCTTCCATGTCACTTGCCACAAGTTGTGGATTGTCCACTTGCAATTGTTTAAATAATTTTTTTAATGGTTTTTCATCATTTGCAATCATTTTTGAGATTTTTCATGTCAAAAAAATAGGTCACCTTTAAAAACACTTATAAATAAAAAAAAAACGGCAAAGCGCTGCTACCGTGTTTTGCGTATGAACCCATTTTTTTGCTTCTGGAAAATCGAGGTTAAATACAACTGCATAAAAACGGCAAAAAACTAGACTGTGTACATGGACACATAGGATAACATTGAATGAGTTCAGGGGCAGTTGAAAAAAGGGTCCAACTGCCTCTGAACACGTGTTTAACAGCGTCTCGTGTGCATGAAGCCTAAGTCCTGTTTTGTTGACCAATAAAATTTGTATCAATTGTTGTTGTGTTTTGTTCGTTTTCATGCAATAGATTTCCCAGCTGCAGCTTAACTAGGCTGATTGGCAAGGCAAAATAAAAAAAGGTGCAAATTATCTATAAGCTTCTTTCCTGGTGCCTTCATGGCAGCATATACATGTGTTGTGTGTATGCTACCATGGATAGGCACCAGGAAAGGAAAATTACAGAGAGGTACGTATTCAATTTTCCATTTTAGCGCAGTGGTTCTTAGGCTCCATGCACACTGAAGCTCAAAAAAGCTTTTTTTTGGACGCCAGATTGCTAGCAGAAAACGCTGGTTGAAAAACTTGCTTTCAACAGCGTTTTGTACTAGCGTTTGAGCGTTTATTAGCTTAGCATTTATGGGCGTTTTCAATAAAAATACACAGAGGACACTCCAAAAATCCCACAGTGCATTCCAAACTCCCACAATGCATTGAAAAATAGAATGCTGAACACTAATTAACGCGTGTTTATGAGCGTTTATCAGCGTTTATCATTTTTTGGCGGTGAAAAACGGCACTTTGAACGCAAATTTCTGGCCTTCAGAATAAAGCCCACAAACTCCACTGCTCATTAAAGCTGAAAAACTTCCATGTGTCCATGGACACATAGGCTAACATAGAGTGGAGTTTATGGGCTTTTAAAAAAAACACCCAAACTCCAATAAACTGCAGTTTATGAGCTCCAGTGTGCATGGAGCCTAAGCCTCAGTCCTTAAGTACCTCCGCCTGGACATGTTCTGGGAATTTATCTTAGCTAAAATGGCTGGCCAACATACCAAGCAATTGACTGTGATTTAAAGCACTTGTGCAAGATGAAGGAAAACCTGCAAACATAGTCTGTTGGGGATACCTGAGGACAGGGTTGAGAAGCACTGATTTAGAGCACTGGGCTAAAATCTAGCTCAAGACAATCCTATTCTAATTGTTGGCATTTGAGGGAGACCAAGTGAGTGTCAGAAGACCTGCTTGTCTTTTTTTGGGCTTTGTGTCCCTTTTCGGAAAATTGGCTTCACTTCCTGTCACATAGCCAAACAAGAAGTGAGGGTAAAACCCTACCAATGTCTTTCCTTGGAGACAAAAGAAAGTGGCAACATTTGTGAGGTGTCTTCACCCTATCAGGGGTGCAGACACCCCCAAAAAACTGACAAGACTTCTAATCCCTCTGCACTCTATCCCCAAGTAAAAATAAGAAAGGATTTAATTTAGTTTAACTTTCAAAGACACATTCCCAAGTTCAACTGTGATGCATGTCAATGGCCCATTTATATATCGTTTAATAGAAACACCAGTTACCTTTCACTAGAAACATTTATTAGTCCAATCCTGGAAATTTTCCTCTGCTTTACTATTAATTTCCCTAAAAATTTGGTTCCTGCAGCTAGATGCGCCAAATGCATCTAGATGCGCGACTGGTGTGTGCGCGGAGGCATGTATCCCTGGCACATATCTGGTTCCCAGAGGCGGTGGCCAGGACACAGGAATGACATCATGCCCCTACAGGAAGTTTCTTGTACTGCTGCTAATTTCTTCCCACTACCATGCCCTGTTCACTGTTCTCTGAGGAAGAGATGATTCTTATTGGCAAATTAACCACCTTCAGACCGGACCATTTTGCTGGTAAATGACCAGAGGTTGTTTTACAATTTGGCACTGCGCTGCTTTAACTGGTAATTGCGCGGTCATGCAATGTTGTACCCAAACAAAATTTGCGTCCTTTTCTTCCCACAAATAGAGCTTTCTTTTGATGGTATTTGATTGCCTCTGCGATTTTTATTTTTTGCGATATAAACGTAAAAAGACCGCAAATTTTGAAAAAAAATGATATTTTCTACTTTTTGTTATTAGAAAAATCCAATAAACTAAATTTTAGTCATACATTTAGGCCAAAATGTATTCAGCCACATGTCTTTGGTAAAAAAAAAGTCAATAATTGTATATTTATTGGTTTGCGCAAAAGTTGTCACATCTACAAACTAAGGTACGTTTTCTGGAATTTACGCAGCTTTTAGTTTACGACTGCCTATCTCATTTCTTGAGGTGCTAAAATGGCAGGGCAGTACAAAACCCCCCCAAATAACCCCATTTTGGAAAGTAGACACCCTAAGGAAATTGATAAGTGGCATGTTGAGCCCATTGAATATTTTATTTTTTTGCCTCAAGCGATTGAATAATGACAAAAAATTTTTTTTTTTTTTTTTTTTTTACACAAAGTTGTCACTAAATGATATATTGCTCACACATGCTATGGGCATATGTGAAATGACACCCCAAAATAAATTCTGCTGCTTCTCCTGAGTACGGGGATACCACATATGTGGGACTTTTTGGGAGCCTAGCCGCGTACGGGGCCCCGAAAACCAAGCACCGCCTTCAGGCTTTCTAAGGGCGTAAATTTTTGAGTTCACTTCTCACTACCTATTACAGTTTTGAAGGCCATAAAATGCCAAGATGGCACAAAACCCCCACAAATGACCCCATTTTAGAAAGTAGACACCCCAAGCTATTTGCTGAGAGGCATTTTGAGTCCATGGAATATTTTATATTTTGCCACAAGTTGCGGGAAAATTACAAACTTTAATTTTTTTTTATTTTTTTTTCACAAAGTTGTCACTAAATGATATATTGCTCACACATGCTATGGGCATATGTGAAATGACACCCCAAAATAAATTCTGCTGCTTCTCCTGAGTACGGGTATACCACATATGTGGGACTTTTTGGGAGCCTAGCCGCGTACGGGGCCCCGAAAACCAAGCACCGCCTTCAGGCTTTCTAAGGGCGTTACAGTTTTGAAGGCCATAAAATGCCAAGATGGCACAAACCCCCCCCCCAAATGACCCCATTTTGGAAAGTAGACACCCCTAAATTTAGGGGTACACTAGTGAGACTAGGTAATAAATGGCGGGTGCCCTGAAACTATAAAAAAAAATAACTAACCAACCAGCGTCACCTGTAACAGTTATATGGTGATCACTGGTGAAAGGGTTAACTAGGGGGCAATCAGGGGGCTTTATGCGGTAGTATATGGGGGTCCCTGGCGCTATAAAAAGCTGCGGCGAACCTAAATACCTACCTGCCTAACTAGCGTCACCTGTGACACTAATACAGCGATCAGAAAAACGATCGCTTATTAGGCTGGGTTCACACTGGAGCGATGCAGGAACGCCACAAATCCGCGGCGGGTTCCCGCATCGCATGCCTCCCGGCGGCAGTTCACACTGCCCTATGTGAACTGCTGGGAGTGTCAGTGAAATGTTAATGACACCCCCAGATCAGTTCGCATATCGCAGTGCGATCTGCAAACTCGGATCGCATGGTGTGAACACCCATGCGATCCGATTCTGCTGCGGACCAAAAAAAGGGTCCGAGTTTGCGGCGGGTGCGACACGAATTCAGCCATACTATCTGTATGGCTGAACTCGAATCGCACAGAGATCGGATGTGATTTGCACTGCAGTGCGGTGCGAATCACATCCGTTCTCAAACCGCTGCAATGTGAACCCAGCCTTAGTGACACTGGCGACGGGGGGTGATCACGGGGTTAAACCTTTATTGGGGGGGTTAGGGGGGTACCTTAGAACTAAAGGGGGCTAACCCTAACTGCCCTAACAGTTATTACAGTCACAAATGACACCCGCCGGGTGATCAGGGGGTTAAACCTAAACCCAGGAACACCAATGATGGGGCACTATCCCACCCCCAGGAACACCAATGATGGGGCACTATTCCCCCCTCCCCAGGAACACCAATGATGGGTCACTATTCCCCCCCGGAACACGAATGATGGGGTACTATTCCCCCCGAACACCGATGATGGGGCACTATCCCCCCCAGGAACACCAATGATGGGGCACTATCCCCCCCAGGAACACTGATGGGGCACTATCCCCCCCAGGAACACTGATGGGGCACTATCCCCCCCAGGAACACAAATGATGGGGCACTATCCCCCCCAGGAACACCAATGATGGGACACTACCCCCCCAGGAACACCAATGATGGGGCACTATCCCCCCCAGGAACACTATTGATGGGGCACTATCCCCCCCAGGAACACTATTGATGGGGCACTACCCCCCCAGGAACACTATTGATGGGGCACTACCCCCCCAGAAACACTATTGATGGGGCACTATCCCCCCAGGAACACCAATGAAGGGGCACTATCCCCCCCAGGAACACCAATGATGGGGCACTATCCCCCCCAGGAACACCAATGATGGGGCACTATCCCACCCCCAGGAACACCAATGATGGGTCACTATTCCCCCCCGGAACACCGATGATGGGGTACTATTCCCCCCGAACACCGATGATGGGGCACTATCCCCCCCAGGAACACCAATGATGGGGCACTATCCCCCCCCAGGAACACCAATGATGGGGCACTATCCCCCCCCCAGGAACACCAATGATGGGGCACTATCCCCCCCAGGAACACCAATGATGGGGCACTATCCCCCCCAGGAACACCAATGATGGGGCACTATCCCCCAGGAACACCAATGATGGGGCACTATTCCCCCCAGAACACCAATGATGGGGCACTATTCCCCCGGAACACCAATGATGGGGCACTATTCCCCCCGGAACACCAATGATGGGGTACTATTCCCCCGAACACCAATGATGGGGTACTATTCCCCCCCAGGAACACCAATGATTGATGGGGCACTATCCCTCCCAGGAACACCAATGATGAGGCATTACCCCCCCCCAGGAACACCAATGATGGGGTACTACCCCCCAGGAACACCAATGATGGGGTACTACCCCCCCAGGAACACCAATGATGGGGCACTATCCCCCCCAGGAACACCAATGATGGGGCACTATCCCCCCCAGGAACACCAATGATGGGGCACTATCCCCCCCAGGAACACTAATGATGGGGCACTATCCCCCCCAGGAACACCAATGATGGGGCGCTATCCCCCCCAGGAACACCAATGATGGGGCACTATCCCCCCCAGGAACACCAATGATGGGGCACTATCCCCCCCGCAGGAACACCAATGATGGGGCACTATCCCCCCCCAAGGAACAGCAATGATGGGGCATCCCCCCTCCCGGAACACCCGTGATGAGGCACTTATCCTCCCATAAATACCAAGAGGAATGCTTTGCAATGTTCACTATATTTTAAAAGCTAGCTGCTACTTTATTGCAGCTCGGTGCTCATGGTGAGCGGTCACCGGCTGCTTCTCTCCTCTCTCTCTCTCTCTCTCTCTCTCTCTCTCTCTCTCTCTCTCTCTCTCTCTCTCCCCTCCCTCGAGGCAGCAAAGCGAGCAGGGCTGAGAATACCGCTCTGACGTCAGCAGAGAGAGCCCGATGCCTGGTCACATGAGAGCCGCTATGAGAGGTATACAGCGGCGCCGGCCTTTTTCACAGGGGATTGTAACACTGGGATGGACGCGGGACGGAAAGCCAGGGAAGATGGTGCGTGCCGTTAGCAGACCAACTAATCGATAATGAAGATCGTTGACAACGATTTTCATTATCGATTTTTATCGATTAATCGTTTCAGCCCTAGATATTACAGTGGGGGGAGATTGTGAATATTACAGTAATGGAATTTTCACAGGTTTTTGCAAATTCAATTATTTGCTGATCCGAAAAATGATCTGATCCGTGACTCTGATCCAAGGAATGATCCGATCCAAGAGTTTTTTGATCCGTTGCACCCCTAATGCCTAGTCATGTCTGTGAATGTCAGAGTTTTACGATGCCTCATGGGATGTGTAGATCCACAACAGCTGGAGAGCTGTAGTTTGAAGATTCTTGATTCTTGATCATCACTAGCATGAATGTGGTTTCTCATGTGGCTTGTATCATGCTCAAGAAATATCATTTGGAAAATACAAGAGGGTCATGGCACATCTACATTCCAAATTTGGCATTTAAGATGGACATGCACTATGCAATCTGATTGGCCAATCTCTGTCCAACTCGATATTTAGGCAAAATAGATAATAGAATGGTGCACTTGAACAATTATTTCAAATGATAGGAAATCAATCAGGCTCTTGCATTAAATCGAATTTATTTAAGATCTAGCGGATTGCAGTGTATGATCCCCTTTAACTGGTTCCCGACCGGCGATGTGCGTCGTCAGAATGGCACGGCTGGGCAAATGGGCGTACCTGTACGTCCCTTTAAATTTGCCGCCGTGCCATTGCGTGCGCGCCACCCGGTACCTCCGCGAGTCGGGTTGCGGGTCCTGCCGACTTGATCGCCGTGGGGATACCTGCGATTGCCTCATGGAGTTGAGGAACGGGGAGATGCTAATGTAAACAAGCATCTCCCCGTTCTGCCTAGTGACAGTGTCACTGATCTCTGCTCCCTGTGATCGGGAGCAGAGATCAGTGACTTGTCAGATGTAGCCACGCCCCCCCCACAGTTAGAATCACTCCCAGGACATACTTAACCCCTACGCTGCCCCCTAGTGGTTAATCCCTTTACTGCCAGTGTCATTTACAGGAATCAGTGCATTTGTATAGCACTGATTGCTGTATAAATAACAATGGTCCCAAAAATGTATCAAAAATGTCCGATGTGTCCACCATAATGTCACAGTCACGATAAAAAAAATCACTAAAAATATTTATTATAGCAAATGTAAAAAATAATGCATTTTTTTTCAAATATCTTGTTTTTTTTTGTTTATAGCGCAAAAAATAAAAACCACAGGGATGATCAAATACCACCAAATAAAAGCTCTATTTTTGGGGAAAAAAAGGACGTCAATTTTGTTTGAGAGCCACGTTGCATGACCGTGCAATTGTCCGTTAAAACGACGCAGTGTTGAATCGCAAAAAAGTGCTCTGGTCAGGAAGCGGGTGAAATCTTCCAGGGCTGAAGCGGTTAAAGATCAAGATATGAAAATATACATTTATTGGGTTTAGAAACACTTCTCTGTTCTTTGTAATGTATTGAAAGATTTGGGTAAAAAAAGAAAAAGAAAACATTTCAAAGATATATAGTGATAGGAATGAGATTAGCATCAAAAGGGTTATTTAACTGAGAACACCTACTAATTGCCTAACAAGACACATCCAATGAGATGAAATTAACCAATTGGATTAGGCGTGCGCCATTATCAATGAGAAAACCGCAGTTACTCTAGCACCAATTGCAGTTTACATAGGCGGGTATTTATTATCGTTATTTGCGCTTCAAGGTGTGCTGTTTGCACTTTTGGTTAATGACTTTTCCAGTGCACCAATTAATGTATGGACTGGCGCAGGGCATTCTTCTTAGTAAATGAGTCCCAATGTGTTCCAGTTGTTTGTTCACTGAGGCTCTGTTTCCACTACTGCAAGTTGTGCGACTTGTCAAGTCGCATGACAAGTCAAAACTTATGTATTTCAATGGTCCCCGTTCTAATTGGTGCGACTTCTTATTGGTCGCATGACATTGCAAAGTCACTCTGTAAGGCCGGGTTCACACCGCTGCGATGCGGGAACGCCGCAAATCCGCTGCGTTTTCCCGCATCGCTACGGAGATCGGATGTGATTTGCACTGCAGTGCGGGTGCGAATCACATCCGGATCTCCCCCCGCAGCAGTGTGAACCCGGCCTTAATTGCATGACTTTGGGGTCGCAATAGTGGAAACCCAGCCTTATGGTCATTTTGATATTCTTCTCAAAAGATGTCTCCATCAGGTTATGGACAGCCCACAGAAATGCACAATTATATAAGGCTAGCTGTGTATAAGTTAAAGAGGAGGTCCACCTAAAAAAACAAAAAACAAAAAAAAAAAATCAAGCCAACAGCTACAAATACTGCAGCTGCTGCCTTTTAATAAATGGACACTTACCTGTCCCAGGGTCCACCGATGTCGGCAGCCGAAGCCAATCAATTGCTCGGCTCTCGGCAGCTGCCACCATCATCCTCGATGAGAGAATCAGGAAGTGTTTCTTCCCTGTTCCCTACTGCGCATGCGCGAGTTGCGTTGTGTGTCCTAACTGGTCCCCGCTATCTCCCGGGACCTGTGTGTTTCCCAGCGGGGGGAGGGGGGGAGTGACTACCGTGGGAGTCTATTCCCGGAAGTGGGTGCAAATAATTGTATTATACAGGTATCTGCACATCCCTCCCCCCTGAAAGGTGCCAAACGTGACACCGGGGGGAGGGGGGGGGGCTTCCGAAAAGCGGTGGTTCCATTTTTGTGTGAACCTCCGCTTTAAGTATAAATTACTTAATGAGTAACTCCACTTTTGTTGAAAAAAAAGTGTCCCCTCCGGTTGATCATTGTACATTGCAAGGATTTTAACAATCATTAACATATTACTGCTTGTTTCTGCTCTGAAGAAAGAGCTGTATGTTCCAAGTTTTTTGGATACTGATTTTGAATGGGTGTGACTAATCAATTTTAATCCATAAACAGATAGGTGCCCTTCCACAATTGCATCAATAAGTGGTATTCAGGCTGGGTTCACATGAGCTCCATGCAGCTCACAGGGTGCATTCTGGTTCACCGATTGAGGTCCGATTTCAGCCTAAATTTTCGGCTGAATTCGGACCTGAAAAAGACCAAAATAGGCACATCGCACTGGACCCACTGAAGAGATATGTGAACCGGCTCCGTAGAGAGCCGGGCAAAATCTCCTGCTATTGCCAATTGGATGCAGTGAATACACATCCAGTTCGCAATGGTGTGAACCCAGCTTAAAGAGCTAGTGCTTAGTCAAACAAATAAATAAATGAACCACAATATTCTCATGCAGATAGATAGGTGAAGGATTTCTTCAAAAGTGCTTGTGCAAACCAAAAGATAGATAAATAAATAAAAAATTGGACCACAATATATCATACAAATAAGTGAAAAAGTCTTTCCAAGAAAGGAATACTGGAAAAATAGATAAAAGTGCATATATAGATAGTCAGAAATTCATACTAATCAAAAAGTAGTGTTGATGTATACTGCTCCACCCCACACTCATGGATACCAGACTACAAACTCTGCTTGTGTTTCTGTGTACTTGTTGTGTAAGTACCTCTCCTGTTCCTTTTTTTTGCCTATGAAGCAGCCGGCCTGTGTCTGTCGAAACCAGTCTGGTTTATCAAGCTTCTACCCTCTCTCCCTTTGGGCTGTAGTATTGCATTTTGGTCTGGGACGTTTACACCCAAGAAGGGATCTCCCCTTTATGGCAAACATGGGCCTATATTCCCACAGACACCTGGATGGATAAGTATTATATGCATGCATGTACCCAATGGAATACTCCATGACAGTTTGATCCTTTGACATATATCTTAGACCTTATTTTGAAGGTGGTGACGAAATATATGTTTTATGTGCAACCTGGAACATTTACTGATGTGTGAGGGAGGGGATATCTATGTTCCCACATATACCCTGGCTGATTCAATGGCAGATGTGGCCACGTGCCTGAGATGCCAAAGTTGGTGAACATTGATCTTCCTCTGGACCACATTACCCCCTGATCCTCATAACGGGGTTTTACTGGTAGAAGTTAACCAAGGATCTGTTTTCCACTCACTGTTTAACTTAGAATATCTGGAACTTCCACTGTTCTGTTTGATGAGGATGCTATTTTTGGATGGGTGCTATGGACTGGGATCTACATGCATAAGAATTAATTTCCAGTACCATTCAGTACTCGAACCTAGGATCACCAGCCCCTACCCCATTTACATGTGTGTGAGTGTATGTGTGTATATATGTACTGGTATATGTTATTTCACATACTAATCATAAGAGTATAACATTGTATATATATTTTTAGGTGTGCATGTGGTGGTTTTGGTACAATTTTAATTATACAAGTTTGCATTTGGTCATTTCTGATTTGATAAACTAATAAAATTACAATTTATTATGGCCCAGTGAGTTGCGATGTATATATATTGTTTTTTCCTATGGTGGTTAAGTTAAAGCGGGAGTCCACCGGGACTCCGCGTTTTTTTTTTTTTTTTAAAGCCAGCAGCTACAAATACTGCAGCTGCTGACTTTTAAAATAGTGACACTTACCTGTCCAGCGCGCCCGCGATGTCGGCACCCGAAGCCGATCTCTAGATCGACACTCGAGTGCTGCCGCCGCCATCTTGGGTATGGGAATCAGGAAATGGAGCCTTTCGGCTTGCTCGCTCGCCCCCCTTTCCTGGCCGGCCGGGTAGCGTGCTCGGACAAGGGTCTGGTGTGGACTTTGGGGGAACCCCCACGCCGATTTTTTTCGGCGTTGGGGTTCCCCTTTAAGCCCATTCCAGGCGGCGGAGCCCGCGACGTCTCCTTCGCGGGCCCCGCCTACCTGTACACGCGCTCGAAATGGGCGGACTTTCCGAGCGGGAACAGTCCGCTCATTTCGAAAGTACAGCGGACAGGCCCACACACGGGCGGACTGTTCGCTCAAACACAGTTTCAGCGGACAGTTTTTCGGAATTTCCGAAAGACTTTGTCCGTCCAACTGTCCGCTGAAACTGTCCGCTGAAAGCCCACACACGAGCGGACTGTCCGCCCAAACACTGTTCAGCGGACAAGGTTGGGCGAACAGTCCGCCCGTGTGTACGCGGCCTAAGGGGTCAGGCTGGGCCAGTAATTGGGGATATAGCGCTTGCTATCTTGACTGGGGCATTGCCCTTACAAGGCTTACATTTGCCAGGGAACCAGCACCCTTCTCTGTCGGCCCAGAGGGCGTCCTTTGCCTGCTGTCACTGCCCACCCACCTCGGACATTTCCTTCCCAGTTTGACAGCTGGGTTGCAGTTGAAGGTGTTGTGGGCTTGATCTAGGGCCCTTTCCTTACCGAAGATACCTAAAGCTTGACCTGTATCTTAGTGCAGAGTATGTCACAGATGCAGAAAATAATTTTTCTGAAAGAGTTCTGTACACCAGATATGTATGTAATCCTTAAAGTGTGTATTAAACCGCCAGTGATTTTTTTAAATTTATTTTTTAACCTGCAAGACAAAGTTAAAATGTGCTATAGTGGGCTTCCATCTTTTCCCGTCTTTCTTCCGGGTTCGCGGACTCCATCTGTGTGAGTGGCTGGAGCCACGATGACGTCACTCCCGCTCGTACGCGTGTGACCTGGCGTTTACGGCACAGGACTCAGAGCACATACGCCAGTGACGTCACCGGCTGCATGTACAGTAAATATCTCCTAAATGGTGTACGTTTTGGAGATGTTTACAGTGCTTATAGGTAAGCCTTATTATAGGCTCACCTATAGGTAAAATTCATGTATGGGAGATTACTCCCGTTTTAAGGAGCCATATTCTTTATACATTATAAAAATCTACAGTGACTGCTGTTTGAAATACAAAACCATTGGTTAGCTGCGCTTTAGCCACAGTGCAGCGAGGCAGTGTGAACCCACCCTAATGCTTAAATAACCCCATAATTAAGAACCCTTTGCTAACAGCTGGCTATCCGTTCCGTTGATTTGAAGATTTGCATAGAGTTAATAGTTAATGGGAACTCCAGGCAAACCACTAAACACACAGTTATAGAATATAAATTTGCACTGGTGTTAGAGCTGCATGATTAATCGTTTAAAGAATGAAGATTGCAATTCAACTCTCCTCACGATCTTAAAACAGCATTTCCAGATTCTATGTAACGAGTGCAGAGTTCCCTGCTCACTTCTGCCAGCTGACAAAAAAAATCCAGACAGCCTGCCAAGTTTATCACATCGAAGATAAAGAGAAACATTGTAACTTGTAGTTCTTTAGATCAAAGGAATGAACTTTGGTCTGTAAATGAGGTCAGTTTCAATAAAAGATTAATGCCCCGTACACACGAGAGGAATTAAGTCTGACAGACCTCCAAAGGAGTTCCGCCGGAGTTCCGCTGGAGTTCCGACGGAGTTCTGGCGGACTTTTCGACCGAACGGACTTGACCACACACCATCACACCAAACTCCGACGGAGTCGAACGTGATGACGTACGACTGGATTCGACGTAGGAAGTTCATAGACAGTAGCCAATAGCTGCCCTAGCGTCGGTTTTAGTCCGTCGGAGTAGCACACACACGAGCGGATTTTTCAAAGGGGACCGGGTCCGGCGGAGTTCCGTCGGGAAAATTTAAAGCATGCTTCATTTCTAAAGTCCGTCAGACTTTAGCTTCGCTAAAGTCCGTTGCAGCCCACACACGATCGGATAGTCCACCGGACTCAGTCCGTCGGAGTTTGGATGTCGAAAAGTCCGCTCGTGTGTACGGGGCATAAGCCTTTTTCTGACAGTTGTTAATTACAAGTTGAAATCTGTATTTTTTGATAGAAAATTACTTGTAACCCCCAAACATATATATATATATATATATATATATATATATATATATATATATATATATATAATTTTTTTAGCAGAGACCCTAGACAATAAAATGTCGTTTCAATAATTTATGTCACACTGTATTTGTGCAGCAGTCTTTCAAACACAATTTTATTGGGGAAAAAATTCACTTTAATAAATTTAAAAAAAAAAAACTGAAAAGTTAGCCCTTTTTTTATATATAATGTGAAAGATGCTATGCCATGAAAATCGTGATCTTTAATCTAAGCAAAAAAAAAAAATCTCGATTCACATTTTAGCCAGAATCGTGCAACTCTAAGGCCGCGTACACACGGGCGGACTGTTCGCCCAACCTTGTCCGCTGAACAGTGTTTGGGCGGACAGTCCGCTCGTGTGTGGGGCTTCAGCGGACAGTTTCAGCGGACAGTTGGACGAACAAGGTCTTACGGAAATTCCGAAAAACTGTCCGCTGAAACAAGGTTTCAGCGGACTGTTCGCTCGTGTGTAGGCTTGTTCGGCCAACTAAGTCTCGCGCATTCTCAGAAAGGATTTCCACGTCGGAAGGTTGCATTGCAGTGTATTGGACGTCGTATTTTTCGTCCCGTCGTACGTGCCGTTCACGTCATCGCGCACGGTTTCAGCAAACTGTTCGTCCGTCGTGTGTGGCCATGTCCGTCCATGCTAAGTTTGAGCGGACTGTTTGCCGAAACTGTTGGACGGACAAAGTTGGGCGAACAGTCCGCGCGTGTGTACGCGGCCTAACTGGTGTACATTTAAACAGATGTGTCAATTTGTTCAGCCACTCTTGTGAGTTACACATTTCTGCCTCACTTTATTGCTCCCTGACTCTTCTCCCTACTAATTAGACAAAATTAGACGAACTCCCACCGAGTTAGAACACTTCTCCTTGTGGAGTCTAGATACCAGGTTTCTCCTTCTACTTTCCTTTAATATACAACTCGGCACAAAGCATCCTCACATAGTGATGGACGAACTTCCGACGGGACGTTTCGCGAACGCGAAACGCGAACGGACACAAACGTTCGCGAAAACGACCGTTCGCCGCGGGCTCCATTGACTTCAATGGGAGGCGAATTTCGCAAACCTTTAGGTCGAATTTGCGGCCACGGGGTAATTATTAGGGGGTAGCACGTAGTCCCACCACCTGGACAATAGCATAATACATGTATGAGGTGAATTTGGGATCGATAACTACAAGCATTTTTTTTTTATTTGGGAAATTGTTCTGACAATTCAGGACTATGGAGCTAATGAAGGCAATGGAGGAGAGGGAAGGTCAGGGACCAGGGTAGGCAAACAAGAGGGTGCAGGAGATACAGAGCACTGACAGCAGCACCGTAATACAGAGCACTGACATCAGCACCGTGACATACAGCGCTGACAGCAGCTCCGTGACATACAGCGCTGACAGCAGCTCCGTGACATACAGCGCTGACAGCAGCTCCGTGACATACAGCGCTGACAGCAGCTCCGTGACATACAGCGCTGACAGCAGCTCCGTGACATACAGCGCTGACAGCAGCACCGTGACATACAGCGCTGACAGCAGCTCCGTGACATACAGCGCTGACAGCAGCTCCGTGACATACAGCGCTGACAGCAGCTCCGTGACATACAGCACTGACAGCAGCTCCGTGACATACAGCGCTGACAGCAGCTCCGTGACATACAGCGCTGACAGCAGCACCGTGACATACAGCGCTGACAGCAGCTCCGTGACATACAGCGCTGACAGCAGCTCCGTGACATACAGCGCTGACAGCAGCTCCGTGACATACAGCGCTGACAGCAGCTCCGTGACATACAGCGCTGACAGCAGCTCCGTGACATACAGCGCTGACAGCAGCTCCGTGACATACAGCGCTGACAGCAGCTCCGTGACATACAGCGCTGACAGCAGCTCCGTGACATACAGCGCTGACAGCAGCTCCGTGACATACAGCGCTGACAGCAGCACCGTAAGCAGCCCCAGGAGGAAGTCAGCACAGCACAGGGATGGTGTGATCCCCTCATAATAAGAACCCCCAGGAGGAAGTCAGCACAGCACAGGGATGGTGGGAGCCCCTCATAATAAGAACACCCAGGAGGAAGTCAGCACAGCACAGGGATGGTGGGAACCCCTCATAATAAGCAGCCCCAGTAGAAATATGACACCGCTCAACCTCTTCAAAGAGGAGGGTAGGGGCATATAGTACGGTGTGCTTTTTTGGGTCAGGGAAGTGAGCCAAATGAATTAAGAAGGTCTGTGTGCTTGATTCCAAAAATTGTTTATAGACATATACATGGTCTACTGATCACATGTGTTGAATTCCTCCGAGATCCATGCCTCATTCATTTTTAGAAATGTGAGGTAGTTAACACTGTGGTGAGCTAGGCGAGTACGCTTATCGGTCACAATCCCCCCTGCTGCGCTGAACGTCCTTTCGGACAGGACACTGGATGAGGGGCAAGCCAACAGTTCGATTGCAAATTGGGCAAGCTCTGGCCAGAGGTCAAGCCTGCCCACCCAGTAGTCTAGGGGTTCATCACTCCTCAGAGCGTCCACATCGGCCGTTAACCCAATGTAGTCGGACACCTGACGGTCTAGGCGTTCCCTGATGCTGGATCCGGATGACACCTGTCGATGGGTCGGCTGAAAGAATGACCTCATATCCGAAGTCACCAACACATCTTCAAACCGGCCTCTTCTTGCAGGCGCTGTTGGATTGGTACCCGCAAATCCTTCTCTGGGAGTGGGAATTGCTCCTCTGCCAGCGCACGCAAAAGCAGAATGCAGCATTTCTCGAAGCAAGGCCTGGAAGTGCTGCATTCTGACAGCCCTCTGCGACGGCGGTAACATTTCCGCCATTTTGTGTTTGTACCGGGGGTCTAAGTACGTTGCCACCCAGTACTGGTCCTTGACCCTCATGCTTTTTATACGGGGGTCCCTATTAAAACACTGGAGCATGAAGGCCCCCATTTGCACTAAAGTGGAAGCGGTGTGGTGGCCTGGCTCCTGCTCATCATCCAGGATAATGTCGTCCTCTTCATTCTCCTCTCCCCATCCTCGCACAACAGGGATCCCAGAAAGGTTTAAAGCATGCTCTTCTTGCTCCTGCTCATCCGCCCCGGCACCATCCTCCTCTGACTCCTCATCAGACTCCTGTTGTTGACTTGTCTCAGATAGAGTAGCCCCCCCTGGGAATTCATCCAGCATTGCGACTTCCTCATCTTCCCGCTCCTGCTCCTCCACAGCCTGATCAATGACACGACGCAATGCACGCTCCAGAAAGAAGGCATAAGGTACCATGTCACTGATGGCGCCATGGCTGCGACTGACCAGTTTGGTGATCTCCTCAAATGGCCGCAGAAGTCTGCATGTGTCGCGCATGAGCAGCCACTGGCGCGGTGAAAAAAAACCCAGCTCCCCAGAACCGTTTCTTTCGCAGAGTTCATACAGGTAGACGTTAACTGCACGTTTCTGCTGGAGCAGCCTATCAAGCATATAGAAGGTTGAGTTCCATCGCGTCGGGCAATCGCAAATAAGACGTCTGACCGGCAGATGGTGTCGCCGCTGAATGTCAGCAAGGCGAGCCATGGCCGTGTAAGATCTTCTGAAATGGGCCGAGATTTTCCTTGCCTGCCGCAAGATGTCCTGGACCCCAGGGTATTTGACAAGGAATCGCTGCACGACCAAGTTTAAGACGTGTGCCATGCACGGCACGTGCGTGATTTTGCCCTGTTTCAATGCGCTAAGCAGATTGGCACCGTTGTCACACACCACTTTACCAACTGTCAAATTGAGCGGTGTTAGCCACTCATCTGCCTGTGAACGCAAAGCTGAAAGGAGTGCCGGGCCAGTGTGGCTCTTTGCTTCCAGGCACAACAGACGCAGCACGGCATGGCAACGTCTCACCTGGCATGTGGAATAGGTTCTGGGGAGCTTGGGCGGTGCAGTGGAAGAGACGCTAGCAGCGGAAAAGGAGGAGGCAGCTGAGGAGGAGAGGGAGGAGGATGGAGTAGGAGGAGGAGAAGAAGAGTCAGGCCTGCATGCAATCCGTGGCGGTAAAACCAAATCTACACGGGTGCCACGGGTTACATGCTTGACGGCCGTCAGAAGGTTCACCCAGTGGGCAGTAAAACTGATATACCTTCCCTGCCCGTGTTTGCTAGACCACGTGTCTGTGGTCAGATGTATCTTGGCACCGACACTGTGTGCCAGAGATACATTCACTTGCCGCTGAACATGGCCATATAGCTCTGGGATGCCCTTCTCTGAGAAATACTTCCTTCCTGGGACCTTCCATTGTGGTGTTCCAATGGCCACAAATTTGCGAAAGGCCTCCGAGTCCACCAGTTTATATGGCAGTAGTTGGCGGGCTATGAGTTCTGACAAGCCAGCCGCCAACCGTTGGGCAAGAGGGTTATCCGGCGTCATCATTTTTTTACGCTCAAACATTAGGCCCACGGAAGCCTGCCTTTTTGCAGAAAAATGTGAGCTTGGCGTGATGGAAGGTGGAGTGGAGGACAATTGTGAGGAGAGAGGAGAAGGAGAAGTAGAAGACGAGGCTGGACGGTGAGAGCCTGCAGTGTGGCTTTGTGTGTTCCGTTGCTCCCACTGGGCTCGGTGATGGCTGCTCATGTGCCTTCTTAAGGCGGTCGTCCCTAGGTGAGTATTGGGCTTACCGCGACTAACGCGTTGACTGCAAAGATTGCAGATGGCAACGCTATTGTCAGCAGCGGACACGTTAAAAAAAGCCCACACTGCGGAGCCATGTGCCGGTGTCCTGGGAGCGCCAGATGTGACCGTACATGGTCGATGACTCGCTCCTGATACATTTGCAGTCTGCTTTGTCCCTGCTGTGCAATGTAAGTCATTGCTGCTTCTCCTCCCTATCTGCTGGTCCATATCTCCCTCTGAACTCCCCTCCTCTTCCTCTCTTGTGGGCACCCACGTGACATCACTAGACACGTCATCATCAACGTCACCTTCCCCACCGCTATAAGTAGAGTAGGCAGCAACACCGGGGACCAACCTCCTCCTTGGGCTGATCTGGGTACTGGCGTCAGACTGCTGAGTAGCGCTTGTTGCTACCTCCTCTTCCTGATCCAATACCAAGAGTGGCTGCGCATCAGAAATGTCCTCTTGATATGGATCGGAAAATAATTCCAGTGACTCAAGCGGAAGGTATGTGGTGGTGGTGGTGGTGGTCG
The DNA here is from genome assembly GCF_037356315.1 of Lithobates pipiens. Lineage (NCBI taxonomy): Eukaryota > Metazoa > Chordata > Amphibia > Anura > Ranidae > Lithobates > Lithobates pipiens. The sequence goes on from NW_027507791.1 coordinate 89,746,661, forward strand.
TGTTGTTGGTGGTAGTGTCTTTGGGGGTGCACATAGCAGAGAGTGAAGAAGAGGGTGCAGATCGAGAGGATGAGGAGGGTGCAGAAGAGTAAGGCTGAGCGAGCCACTCAACCAAGTCTGGTGCATCCTTTAAAGTAATTGAACGCACCTTCTGCAACTTCCCACTTTGGCTCAAGCCTGTTGCTCCTGCCCTACCCCTACCACCCCTGCGGAAGGGCCTGCCTCTTCCTCTGCATGTCATTTTTTAAATGACCCTGTGACAAAACTCTTAGTCCCTATACCGCTGAAGGACTGCTGCAGTATAGGTGAGCGGTCAGCAGTGGTGCACGTCAACCCTATCTATTGTGGACCTATAGCGGTCCTTACAGAACAGCAGACTGTACCGCACTCAAGCCTATGTACCGTAGCACCCTATACCAAGTTACCAGTCCTTATAAGAACTTTTGTGGACCAAGCAGGTTGTGTATTAGTGTTTAGCAGACTGTACGTCAGTCCCTATACCGCTGAAGGACTGCTGCAGTATAGGGCAGCGGTCAGCAGTGGTGCACGTCAACCCTATCTATTGTGGACCGATAGCGGTCCTTACAGAACAGCAGACTGTACCGCACTCAAGCCTATGTACCGTAGCACCCTATACCAAGTTACCAGTCCTTATAAGAACTTTTGTGGACCAAGCAGGTTGTGTATTAGTGTTTAGCAGACTGTACGTCAGTCCCTATACCGCTGAAGGACTGCTGCAGTATAGGGCAGCGGTCAGCAGTGGTGCACGTCAACCCTATCTATTGTGGACCGATAGCGGTCCTTACAGAACAGCAGACTGTACCGCACTCAAGCCTATGTACCGTAGCACCCTATACCAAGTTACCAGTCCTTATAAGAACTTTTGTGGAACAAGCAGGTTGTGTGTTAGTGATTAGCAGACTGTACGTCAGTCCCTATACCGCTGAAGGACTGCTGCAGTATAGGTGAGCGGTCAGCAGTGGTGCACGTCAACCCTATCTATTGTGGACCGATAGCGGTCCTTACAGAACAGCAGACTGTACCGCACTCAAGCCTATGTACCGTAGCACCCTATACCAAGTTACCAGTCCTTATAAGAACTTTTGTGGACCAAGCAGGTTGTGTATTAGTGTTTAGCAGACTGTACGTCAGTCCCTATACCGCTGAAGGACTGCTGCAGTATAGGGCAGCGGTCAGCAGTGGTGCACGTCAACCCTATCTATTGTGGACCGATAGCGGTCCTTACAGAACAGCAGACTGTACCGCACTCAAGCCTATGTACCGTAGCACCCTATACCAAGTTACCAGTCCTTATAAGAACTTTTGTGGACCAAGCAGGTTGTGTATTAGTGTTTAGCAGACTGTACGTCAGTCCCTATACCGCTGAAGGACTGCTGCAGTATAGGGCAGCGGTCAGCAGTGGTGCACGTCAACCCTATCTATTGTGGACCGATAGCGGTCCTTACAGAACAGCAGACTGTACCGCACTCAAGCCTATGTACCGTAGCACCCTATACCAAGTTACCAGTCCTTATAAGAACTTTTGTGGAACAAGCAGGTTGTGTGTTAGTGATTAGCAGACTGTACGTCAGTCCCTATACCAATGAAGGACTGCTGCAGTATAGGGCAGCGGTCAGCAGTAGTGCACGGCAACCCTATGTATTGTGGACCGATAGCGGTCCTTACAGAACAGCAGACTGTAACGCACTCAGGCCTATGTACCGTAGCACCCTATACCAAGTTACCAGTCCTTATAAGAACTTTTGTGGACCAAGCAGGTTGTGTGTTAGTGATTAGCAGACTGTACGTCAGTCCCTATACCAATGAAGGACTGCTGCAGTATAGGGCAGCGGTCAGCAGTAGTGCACGGCAACCCTATGTATTGTGGACCGATAGCGGTCCTTACAGAACAGCAGACTGTAACGCACTCAGGCCTATGTACCGTAGCACCCTATACCAAGTTACCAGTCCTTATAAGAACTTTTGTGGACCAAGCAGGTTGTGTATTAGTGTTTAGCAGACTGTACGTCAGTCCCTATACCGCTGAAGGACTGCTGCAGTATAGGGCAGCGGTCAGCAGTGGTGCACGTCAACCCTATCTATTGTGGACCGATAGCGGTCCTTACAGAACAGCAGACTGTACCGCACTCAAGCCTATGTACCGTAGCACCCTATACCAAGTTACCAGTCCTTATAAGAACTTTTGTGGAACAAGCAGGTTGTGTGTTAGTGATTAGCAGACTGTACGTCAGTCCCTATACCGCTGAAGGACTGCTGCAGTATAGGGCAGCGGTCAGCAGTGGTGCACGTCAACCCTATCTATTGTGGACCGATAGCGGTCCTTACAGAACAGCAGACTGTACCGCACTCAAGCCTATGTACCGTAGCACCCTATACCAAGTTACCAGTCCTTATAAAAACTTTTGTGGACCAAGCAGGTTGTGTGTTAGTGTTTAGCAGACTGTGCGTCAGTCCCTATACCGCTGAAGGACTGCTGCAGTATAGGGCAGCGGTCAGCAGTAGTGCACGGCAACCCTATGTATTGTGGACCGATAGCGGTCCTTACAGAACAGCAGACTGTAACGCACTCAGGCCTATGTACCGTAGCACCCTATACCAAGTTACCAGTCCTTATAAGAACTTTTGTGGACCAAGCAGGTTGTGTGTTAGTGATTAGCAGACTGTACGTCAGTCCCTATACCAATGAAGGACTGCTGCAGTATAGGGCAGCGGTCAGCAGTAGTGCACGGCAACCCTATGTATTGTGGACCGATAGCGGTCCTTACAGAACAGCAGACTGTAACGCACTCAGGCCTATGTACCGTAGCACCCTATACCAAGTTACCAGTCCTTATAAAAACTTTTGTGGACCAAGCAGGTTGTGTGTTAGTGTTTAGCAGACTGTGCGTCAGTCCCTATACCGCTGAAGGACTGCTGCAGTATAGGGCAGCGGTCAGCAGTAGTGCACGGCAACCCTATGTATTGTGGACCGATAGCGGTCCTTACAGAACAGCAGACTGTAACGCACTCAGGCCTATGTACCGTAGCACCCTATACCAAGTTACCAGTCCTTATAAGAACTTTTGTGGACCAAGCAGGTTGTGTGTTAGTGATTAGCAGACTGTACGTCAGTCCCTATACCAATGAAGGACTGCTGCAGTATAGGGCAGCGGTCAGCAGTAGTGCACGGCAACCCTATGTATTGTGGACCGATAGCGGTCCTTACAGAACAGCAGACTGTAACGCACTCAGGCCTATGTACCGTAGCACCCTATACCAAGTTACCAGTCCTTATAAGAACTTTTGTGGACCAAGCAGGTTGTGTGTTAGTGATTAGCAGACTGTACGTCAGTCCCTATACCAATGAAGGACTGCTGCAGTATAGGGCAGCGGTCAGCAGTAGTGCACGGCAACCCTATGTATTGTGGACCGATAGCGGTCCTTACAGAACAGCAGACTGTAACGCACTCAGGCCTATGTACCGTAGCACCCTATACCAAGTTACCAGTCCTTATAAGAACTTTTGTGGACCAAGCAGGTTGTGTGTTAGTGATTAGCAGACTGTACGTCAGTCCCTATACCAATGAAGGACTGCTGCAGTATAGGGCAGCGGTCAGCAGTAGTGCACGGCAACCCTATGTATTGTGGACCGATAGCGGTCCTTACAGAACAGCAGACTGTACTGCACTCAGGCCTATGTACCGTAGCACCCTATACCAAGTTACCAGTCCTTATAAAAACTTTTGTGGACCAAGCAGGTTGTGTGTTAGTGTTTAGCAGACTGTGCGTCAGTCCCTATACCGCTGAAGGACTGCTGCAGTATAGGGCAGCGGTCAGCAGTAGTGCACGGCAACCCTATGTATTGTGGACCGATAGCGGTCCTTACAGAACAGCAGACTGTAACGCACTCAGGCCTATGTACCGTAGCACCCTATACCAAGTTACCAGTCCTTATAAGAACTTTTGTGGACCAAGCAGGTTGTGTGTTAGTGATTAGCAGACTGTACGTCAGTCCCTATACCAATGAAGGACTGCTGCAGTATAGGGCAGCGGTCAGCAGTAGTGCACGGCAACCCTATGTATTGTGGACCGATAGCGGTCCTTACAGAACAGCAGACTGTACTGCACTCAGGCCTATGTACCGTAGCACCCTATACCAAGTTACCAGTCCTTATAAGAACTTTTGTGGACCAAGCAGGTTGTGTGTTAGTGATTAGCAGACTGTACGTCAGTCCCTATACCAATGAAGGACTGCTGCAGTATAGGGCAGCGGTCAGCAGTAGTGCACGGCAACCCTATGTATTGTGGACCGATAGCGGTCCTTACAGAACAGCAGACTGTACTGCACTCAGGCCTATGTACCGTAGCACCCTATACCAAGTTACCAGTCCTTATAAGAACTTTTGTGGACCAAGCAGGTTGTGTATTAGTGTTTAGCAGACTGTGCGTCAGTCCCTATACCGCTGAAGGACTGCTGCAGTATAGGGCAGCGGTCAGCAGTAGTGCACGGCAACCCTATGTATTGTGGACCGATAGCGGTCCTTACAGAACAGCAGACTGTACCGCACCCAAGCCTATGTACCGTAGCACCCTAGACAGACCAAGTTACCAGTCCTGATAAAGAGCTTTGTGGAACAAGTGAGTTGTGAATGATTAGCAGACTGCAGCAGAAGGGCAGCAGTCAAGTATAATATTCTTTCTATATTTGGAAGAAAGAATATTATACGTGTACAAGCCTATTACCGTACCACTGATACCAGTCCTGAAAAGAACCTTTGTGGAACTAATAGTAACAGCAAGTCTTTAAAATTATCCTCACTGCCTGACACACTGCTTCCTGCCTGTCCCTATACAAATTGGCAAAAAAGAGTAGGCTGGAACGATTAGCTGGAACAGCTCTTTTGTGGACCTGATAGTAACAGCTAATGATGATGATGATGATGATGATGAAGAAAGACTAATCTGGCTGAGCTGTCCCTAAAATAGCAGCATACAGCGCTCTGTCCCTTTATCTAAACTGACAAAAGAAACTCAGGCTGCTGACCTAACACCTATACCAGTCCTGAAAAGAACTTTTGTGTACCAAATAGCTAGCGTTTTCTCTGTCCCTACTCCACACAGGATCCTTTCCCTACAGTGACAGAAGAAAGAATGTAAAATGGCCACCGGATCGGGTGTATTTATAGGTTAGGGGGAATGTCCAAGTGTCCATGAGCTGTCATGTCTCAATTGGTTGTCCTGTAACACATGATAAACGTGTCACGAAAGGTTAAAGTTCTTGTATACATTAAACACGTAAGTCCGCCGGGGCGAACGACGGAAAAAGGCGTTCGAACCCGCGGACGGCGAAAGTCGGAAATTCGCCGCGAAACGACCGCCGGGCGAACCGTTCGGCCATCACTATCCTCACACTCTAAATTGAGCACGTGGCATTTTCTGTCACATTCATTTTTAGAGGTCTTTAGTTGACATGGTTTGATACGTCCACATCCCATACTGTTTTACATTTTCATGTTTATTCAAACAACCTAAGTCTTAGCTGACTCTGTAGTGTGTTCACTTTTAACCACTTCAGGACCGCCGTATTGCCAATGTACGTCAGCACAATGGCACAGGCAGGCACAATCACGTAGATGTACGTGATTGCCTTCCAGCGGGTGGGGGGTCCGATCGGACCCCCTCCCGTTGGATACGACGGTCCGGTTCGCTCCAGGAGCGCTCCGTGATGAGGGGATGGCCGTTGGTTTTCGGGCCACCCCCTCTGGATCGCTCCTGGCCAATGAGAAGCTTCCTCCCACTGTGTATTGTTTACACAGGAAGGAGGAAGTGATGTCATTCTCCTCGGGTCGGTCTTTTTGACCGGACTACGAGGAGAAGACTAATAGTAAGTGTGCACCAACACTACACTGACATGTAGGTACACACAGGCACACAAACCCCCCCCCCCCGCTAGGTAGCTAGTTATTTTTTTAGGTTCACCGCCAGGTTTTTATATCGCTAGGTACCCCGATATACTACCCAATAATGTTTTTAACCCCCTGATTGCCGCTAGTTAACCCTTTCACCCCCTTTTGCCAGTGTCACTAAGCGATCATTTTTCTGATCGCTGCATGTGTCGCTAGGTAGCTAGTTAGTTATTTTTTTAAGTTCACCGCCAGGTTTTTATAGCGCTAGGTACCCCGATATACTACCCAATAATGGTTTTAACCCCCTGATTGCCGCTAGTTAACCCTTTCACCCCCTTTTGCCAGTGTCACTAAGCGATCAATTTTCTGATCGCTGCATCAGTGTCGCTAGTGTCGCTAGGTAGCTAGTTATTTTTTTAGGTTCACCGCCAGGTTTTTATAGCGCTAGGTACCCCGATATACTACCCAATAATGGTTTTAACCCCCTGATTGCCGCTAGTTAACCCTTTCACCCCCTTTTGCCAGTGTCACTAAGCGATCATTTTTCTGATCGCTGCATGTGTCGCTAGGTAGCTAGTTATTTTTTTAGGTTCACCGCCAGGTTTTTATAGCGCTAGGTACCCCGATATACTACCCAATAATGGTTTTAACCCCCTGATTGCCGCTAGTTAACCCTTTCACCCCCTTTTGCCAGTGTCACTAAGCGATCATTTTTCTGATCGCTGCATCAGTGTCGCTAGTGTCGCTAGGTAGCTAGTTATTTTTTTAGGTTCACCGCCAGGTTTTTATAGCGCTAGGTACTCCGATATACTACCCAATAATGGTTTTAACCCCCTGATTGCTGCTAGTTAACCCTTTCACCCCCTTTCACCAGCGATCACAGTATAAGTGTCACTGGTGACGCTGGTTAGCCAGTTAGGTATTTAGGTTCCCCGTCAGGTTTTTATATAGCGCCAGGGACCCCCATATACTACCTAATAAAAATTTGAACCCCCTGATTGCCCCTAGTTAACCCTTTCACCACTGATCACCGTATAAGTGTTACGGGTGACTCTGGTTAGTTTGTTTTTTATAGCATCAGGGCACCCACCATTTATTACCCAATAAAGGTTTAACCCCCTGATCACCCGGCGGGTGATATCAATTAGGTTTTAGGGTCAGGGTCTGCGTCGCCCCAAGCAGCGCTAGGTTAGTGCCAGTACCGCTAACACCCACACGCAAAGCATACACCTCCCGTAGTGCTATAGAATCTGAACAGATCAATATCTGATCTGATCAGATCTATACTAGCATCCCCAGCAGTTTAGGGTTCCAAAAAAACGCATTGTTAGCGGGATCAGCCCAGATACCTGCTAGCACCTGCGTTTTGCCCCTCTGCCCAGCCCACCCAAGTGCAGTATCGATCGATCACTGTCACTTACAAAACACTAAACACATAACTGCAGCGATCGCAGAGTCAGGCCTGATCCCTGCCATCGCTAACAGGTTTTTTGGTAGCATTTTATATTTAAATCCGGAAGGCAGTGCTTGGTTTTCGGGGTCCCGTACGTGGCTAGGCTCCCAAAAAGTCCCCCACATGTGGTATCCCCGTACTCGGGAGAAGCAGCAGAATTTCATTTGGGGTGTAATTTGACTTCTGCCCATAGCATGTGTGAGCAATATATCATTTAGTGACAACTTTGTGCAAAAAAAAAAAAAGTTTGTAATCTTCCCGCAACTTTTGGCAAAATATAAAATATTCCATGGACTCAACATGCCTCTCAGTAAATAGCTTGGGGTGTCTACTTTCCAAAATGGGGTCATTTGGGGGGGCTTTGTGCTATTTTGGCATTTTATGGCCTTCGAAACTGTGATAGGTAGTGAGGAGTTAAATCAAAAATTTGCACCCTTAGAAATCCTGAAGGTGGTGATTGGTTTTCGGGGTGCCGTGCGCGACTAGACTCCCAAAAAGTCCCACACATGTGGTATCCCCGTACTCAGGAGAAGCAGCAGAATGTATTTTGGGGTGTCATTTCACATATGCCCATAGCATGTGTGAGCAATATATCATTTAGTGACAACTTTGTGCAAAAAAAAAAAAGTTTGTAATATTCCCGCAACTTGTGGCAAAATATAAAATATTCCATGGACTCAACATGCCTCTCAGTAAATAGCTTGGGGTGTCTACTTTCCAAAATGGGGTCATTTTGGGGGGTTTTGTGCTATTTTGGCATTTTATGGCCTTCGAAACTGTGATAGGTAGTGAGGAGTTAAATCAAAAATTTGCACCCTTAGAAATCCTGAAGGTGGTGATTGGTTTTCGGGGTGCCGTGCGCGACTAGACTCCCAAAAAGTCCTACACATGTGGTATCCCCATACTCGGGAGAAGTAGCGGAATATATTTTGGGGTGCAATTCCACATATAACTATGGCATGTGTGAGCAATATATCATTTAGTGACAACTTTTTGTCATTATTCAATCCCTTAGGACAAAAAAAATAAATATTCAATGGGCTCAACATACCCATCAGCAATTTCCTTGGGGTGTCTACTTTCCAAAATGGGGTCATTTGGGGGGGATTTGTACTGCCCTGCCATTTTAGCACCTCAAGAAATGAGATCGGCAGTCATAAATTAAAAGCTGTGTAAATTCCAGAAAATGTACTCTAGTTTGTAGACGCTATAACTTTTGCGCAAACCAAAAAATATACGCTTATTGACATTTTTTTTACTAAAGACATGTGGCTGAATAAATTTTGCCCTCAATGTATGACTAAAATTTAGTTTATTCGATTTTTCTTATAACAAAAAGAAGAAAATATCTTTTTTTTTTCAAAATTTTCGCTCTTTTTCTATTTATATCGCAAAAAAAAAAAATCGCAGAGGCAATCAAATACCATCAAAAGAAAGCTCTATTTGTGGGAAGAAAAGGACGCAAATTTCGTTTGGGTGCAATATTGCATGACCGCGCAATTACCAGTTAAAGCAGCGCAGTGCGAAATTGGAAAAAGACCTCTGGTCCTTAAGGTGTTTATTGGTCCGGGGCTGAAGTGGTTAATATAACAGGGTCTATCTTTCCTTTCTGACCACGCTGATACTCAGTATTATCTTTTCTTATAATAACCATCCCTGCACGTCTGTAACCTGGACACAGACACCTCTGTAGTGCTTCTACTATTTTATTTACTTTTATATTTTGTTTTACATTTTCTGGTAGTTTTTATATCTCTATTGTTGTTCTTTATTTGCACTCCCTGGCGTTTACACTACTATTACATTGCATAGCTGATATTTTACATGTCATTTACTCTCACTCCACGTATTTTTAGACTTATAACTTCTTAGCCATTTTTATAACTACAAAGGACCATTCCAAATTCTCTCACCTATGAACCAGGAAATTAGGGCTTAAGACCCCCTCCTGACTAGCATTCTTTATTAGAATAGCGCGACACCAACCACCCCTCTGTTAAAATCTGCTGGATTCGGTTTGATCCATTCCGGTGTACGCAGCAGTTCCACGGTCCACCATTCAATTAAAGGCAGCGCAGGAATAATCACTTTCTTATTCTGATTACTAAATGTGTTTATATTGGAATGTATAGTTATCTATCGACTCTGTGAGTTTCCTTTCCAGAGCTCTGATGTCATTATTTAGCATTCCTCTCTCTTGCAGACTTGGAGATCAGTTCTACAAAGAAGCGATTGAGCATTGCCGCAACTACAACGCCAGACTATGTGCTGACCGCAGTGTCCGCCTTCCCTTCCTTGACTCACAGACTGGTGTGGCTCAAAACAATTGCTACATCTGGATGGAGAAAAGGCACAGAGGGCCAGGTAGAGTACTGGTCAGTGCATTCATGCAGCATCTATCTATCTATGCAAATATTGTTAATGTCAAGCAATCTGAATCCCCTGTATAGAACATTGTGCTGTTGTATTTCCTGTGTAACCAAGTAACTTCCGTGACTGCTCTGACAGATCTGCAATTGCACCATTTTGTTAATGTGCAAAACTTGGTTTCTCTTTGATTGCATAGTGAATATCAACTACCAAGGGAGTATGAAAACCAGGCAGCAGCTAAAGAATCAAATATACTGACATAGGTTTAGAACAACAGTGTCTTTTTGTCAGACATCAAAATTATGGGGGCACAGTTGACTGACTCTAACAGGTCCTTATTGTATTTAGATATGTTTATTTCAAAGACAAACTAGAGATTCCTAACTGTGAAAATATCCATAGGTGGTATGAAGACAAGGTGGTATTCGGGTTATTTCCTTTCCTTTTTTTTCTCAAGGTGGTCTTCTTAGTTCATGAGAATTAGGGATGCACCAATATATTGGCCGCCAAAAATATTTGCCTGAAAATAGGGTTGTTGGCTCTTTGCCGATAGTATGCCATTATCTGCATTTTTTTTTTCTATGTCCCATTGACTTCAATACAAAATCACATCCATTGACTTCAATGCAATATTATGTGCGATTGATTTCATTGCAAAATCGTGTCCCAATGACAAAATCACCCCCTAGCGAATGCATTACAAAATCGCATCCTATTTACTTCAAAGCAAAAATGTCCCCTATTGACTGCAATGCAAAATCGCATCCTAGTGACGTCAATGTAAAAAATGCCAGATACATTAACTGCTGCACTGTGGGGATGCCGATGCTCATGGCCGATGGTCGTGATGACCGCCGGGCACGAGAGGCAGAACACGGAAGTGTGTGTGTAAACACACAAATCCCTGTTCTGCTCAGTCAGGAGTGACAGATCGTGTGTTCCTAATAGCTAGGAACCACGATCCGTCAGTCCCCTCCCCGTTCAGTTAGAAAGACATAGCAGGGAACACAGTTAACCCCTTGATCGCCCCCTCGTGTTAACCCCTTCCCTGCCAGTGACATTTTTACAGTAATCAGTGCATTTCTATAGCACTGATCGCTGTATAAATGCCAATCCAAAAATGTGTCAAAAGTGTCCGATGTAATATCGAATTTCGAAATTAACCTTGGCAAGTCTGAGATCTTAAATATTAACATCAGTAGACAGGAAGAGGCGAAACTCCATACGGAATTCTGTTTTCCTTGGCGAAAGGAGATTAAATACCTGGGAGTTTACCTCTCTGATACTATTAGGAAAATATATGTGAATAATTATATCCCATTATTAGATGAAATGAAAAGAGAAATAAAAAAAATTTCAACATGCCCTCTCTCTTGGTTAGGGCGGATCAATGCGGTTAAAATGGTGCTGGTCCCAAAGATTTTATACAAGTTTCAAATGCTGCCCATCTCGCTCCCCCAGGCCTTTTTTAAAACCTTAAAAGGATTAATCTCTAAGTATATATGGCAATATAAAAAACTGAGAATCGCTTTCGCGGTGTTAAGCAGGGGAAAAAAACAGGGGGGCTTAGCAGTTCCGGATCTTAAAAAATATTACAATGCAGTGGCTCTTGCACGGGTGGTGGAATGGGCGAATGAGGCAAATGATAAGAGGTGGGTGAGTTTATAAAATTTAATGAGTCAAGCACAATTAGGACGAATAATATGGAACCCTCCACAGTTTAGGCCAATAGGTATGAATACACACAAAATAACACGTATTGCACTTAAAGTATGGGATCAAATTCATACACAAAATAACTGGAGTTATAATTCACCCTTGATTTTTCTTAAGGAAAATTACTATTTTACACCGGGGAAACAGGAAGTGGGGGGTAATTGGATAACAAAAGGCAATGCACAAGTAAAAGCTATATTAATTAGAGGTAAATTAGCTACATTTCAAGTACTGAGTATAGACACTGAACTTATGAGGATTGATGCATGGCGGTATCTCCAGCTAAGCCATTTTATTGCAAAATTACCCCACCCAATTCGAAGCGAAGAAGAATACAGGCCCCTTGAGCGGCTCTGTTTGAGAGAAAAATCAAAAAATAACATAGCTCGAATATATAAAATTCTTTTAGAGGGTGACGGACTGGAGGGCCCACCGTACATCAAAAAATGGGAAAGTGATTTGGGGTCACAATATAGTGCACAGATTAGTAAGAAAATATTTAAATTGATTCACTGCTCTGCGGTTGATAATAAGATGATAGAGATGAATTACAAGTGCCACGCAAGGTGGTACGACAGCCCCGACAAATTGGGCAAATACGTAGAAGAGCAGTCCTCAGATTGTTGGCGAGGGTGCAAAAAAATAGGGACAATGGCCCACATATGGTGGGATTGCCCCACTGTTAAAAAATACTGGAGGAAAGTCTTAGGTTTAATAAAGGTTGTAACAAATAAAGAAATAAGAGAAGATCCATGGACCGTTTTGTTCCACAGGACAGACGAACCTGTAAAGCAATATAAAGCCTCGGTAATTCCCATACTGCTTGACGCCGCCAAAAGCCTAATCCCAAAAAAATGGAGGGAGAAGGAGAGCCCTAAAATACGGGACTGGATTTTCAGAGTAAATGAAATACAAAATATAGAAAGTTCTAATGAAGGGGGAGAGGAGCCAATAGCAGGAGAGGGTTGTATGGACAAATGGGCATCTTGGAAAGAATTTAAAAAATCATAGAGATACGTAGAGGAAATTACACAATAAGTCAGTGAAAAATAATACCTAGCCAGAAAAAGAAGATTTAACCATGAACCTCGTGAGATTTCTGCAAGGATGGGAGGGGGGGAGGAGGGAGGGGGTAGGTAGAAGGGAATATAATGTTAAGTTTTGTATGTATAAACTATTAAGAAATTAAGAAACACTGGTATCTGGAATAATGTATTTTATACTTTGTTGGAAAAGGAAAAAAAATCGAAATAAAGAATAAAAAAAAAAAGTGTCCGAAGTGTCTGCCATAATGTCACAGTCCCGATTAAAAATCGCAGTTTGCTGCCATTACTAATAAACAAAAAAAAATGATACAAATGCTATAAATCTATCCCCTATTTTGTAGACACAATATGTAGAATACATATGGGCCTAAACTGAGAAAAAATGTGTTTTGTAAAAAAAAAAAAAGTGATATTTATTATAGCAAAAAGTACAAAATATTGTGTTTTTTTTTCAAAATGTACGTTTTTTTTGTTTATAGCGCAAAACATAAAAACAGCAGAGGCGATCAAATACCACCAAAAGAAAGCTCTATTTGTTGGGGAAAAAAAGGACATCAATTTTGTTTGGGTGCAGCGTCGTGCGACCACACAATTGTCAGTTAAAGAGACGCAGTGCTGAATCTGAAAAAATGGTCCAGTCATTCAGCAGCCAAATCTTATGGGGCTGAAGTGGTTAATAATATTTCGGTGCACCACTAATAAGAATGATACAAGGCAGTAAATGCTTTATAATTTGCATCTACTGTAGTCTTTTGTGGTGGGTCAAATCCCTTATTAAAAGTTCTCGTGGCAAGTCTGTACATTATTTTTTTAGCTTAGTCCTCTGCAATTTGTTATGCTGCCTAAACCGGTTTATATCTAGCAGCCCTGAGTTTCCTCTTCTCATAGGAAGCTGCTACCTGTGGGGCCATTCATGCAGGCTTGCTCCCAAGCCTCCCTGTCTAGGTCTATAGGAATAGACAGCGGGGCTTGGCCCTGCCCCTCGTCACTGGTTTTGAGTGACAGCAGCAGGACCAGAAAGTGAGGGTAGAGAGCCACTGCAGACAGGCACACCACTGGATTGAATGAGGGCTCAGGTAAGTGTAAGGGGGGGTGGGTGGTACTAATACCTAAATACTTTTTTACCCTAATGCAAGGAATGCATTAAGGTTAAAAATGTTTAGACTTTATAACCACTTTAAGCTTGCCATACATGGATCAAAATTTGTCAGGTTTAGCAGAGACTGACAAATTTTGACCCATGTTTGGCCTGCAGTGCCATCCACTCGATTGACATCACAGGCAATAGGCTGCGGTGCTAATCGGTGTATTTGTTTCAGTGCTCACCAAGTTACCAAAAAATATATTTATTCATTGGAAGCATTAAATAAAATGGAGCTGACACCTTCTAAGTAGACTAAAAAACCCAATTAAATGTGCATAAACTGTTTCCAACTTCATACTCTAAAAAAGTAGTAGTCCAATTGAAAAAATGTAACACTCGTAAAGGATGTGGTATCTAAAGATGTAGCTCTTACACTGCGTTTTTACTTGTAGTCTTCTACAGATACTGTTTCAAAGTCTCCACCTAGGTTGCAGTGATAGACTTGAGCAGAATATGCAGATGTATTAAGTGGAGACTTTGGAACATAGCATCTATAGCAGGACTAACACTCAACATAAGGAATACATTCCTAGGTTGCCTTTTCTAATGGGACCACCAATGCCAGAGTAATTTTTCCTTGCTCTAACATCAGGACATTTGTTTTCTCCAAATGACCTATAATGGCAGGCATTTATCTCCTACTGACCAATAATGCTGGGCAATTTCCCCCACTGACCATTTACCCAGGCATGTGCCTCCCACGAACAACGGGGCATTTAATTTTTCTCCTACTGACCTTTTTTTTTTTTAATAGAGTATGTCATTGGGATCCATTAATTCACATTTAATAGCGTATATGTGCCATTACAATTTTTCATGTTTGATTTTTTTTTTTTTTTTCAGTTGTTATTGAATAAATATATGTTTTAGTATAATGAGTGACTCGATCTCTTTACTTTTTAAATTTTCTTTTTAACTTTTTTTTTTCTGGCAGCTCTATGTATGTTTTACTACTTTCAGTCTTCATTGGTTCCAGATATTAATAATTATTCCTTGGGGAATCTCCAATATCTCTGCACTCTTCATGTACTCCAAAAACAAATCTGGTACAGTACATTCTTATGCCGCGTACACACGGTCGAGTCTTTACCAAGGCATTGGCTCCAGTTTTGGCATTGCTGCGGCAACGTAGGATCGCATTCGTGGGATACCTAGACAATCTCCTCCTGAGGGCATCTTCCACCTCAAAGTTAGAGGAGGATGTGGTGATCACCATGCAGACCCTGCAAGAATTTGGGTGGCTGTTGAACCTAAAGAAGTCGGTGATTGTACCGACCCAGCATCTGGAGTACCTTGGCGTTTTTTTCTCCCTTCAGACAAACTGCAGACTCTCAGATCCTTGGTAAAACTGCTTATGAACCGCAAGTGGTCATCACTACGCTTTTTGCATGCGAGTCCTGGTGAGCCAGTCAGTCAGAGACTCACTGATCTGGTGATTCAGTCCGGGAAATCGTTCCTGGCCTCTGAAGTGGACAGTGATCACAACGGACACCAGCCTATCCGGCTGGGGTGGAGTGATGGGGTTTCAGTCGGCGCAGGGCCTCTGGTCGATGGAAGAATCCAAGTTGCCGATCAGTCTGCTTGAGTTGAGAGCGATCAGGCTATGCCTCTCCACATGGTTGATGAGAATTCAGGGGCATCCGATCAGGATCCAGTCAGACAACGCCACGGCTGTGATATACGTCAATCACCGAGGGGGAACAAGAAGCTCAGCCGCTGCACGGGAGGTCGCTCACATACTTTGGTGGGCAGAGCGACACGTACTGGCCCAGTCGGCCATTTACATCCCGGGAGTGGAGAACTGGCAGGCGGACTATCTGAGTCGCCAGATGCTGGACCCAGGAGAATGGACATTGCATCTGGAGATATTCAGGTTACTGTGCCTGAAGTAAGGCACACCAGGCGTGGATCTTCTGGCCTCCCGTCTCAATCGTAAGGTGCCAAGATTCGTGTCCAGGACAAGAGATCCTTAGACAGACGCCTCAGATGCACTGGTGGCTCCGTGGGATCAGTACCAGCTGATCTACGCCTTTCCTCCACTGAAACTGTTACCACGCCTGCTTCGCAGAGTGGAAGCCGAGGGGATACCCGTAATACTGGTTCCCACAGATTGGCCTCAGCGTCCTTGGTACGCAGACCTGGTGCATCTGGTGGGAGACGCTCCCTGGCGACTGCCATTGCTAGAGGACCTTCTGTCTCAAGGTCCGATTTTCCATCCTGCTTTACCATTGCTGGCTTTAACGGCATGGCTATTGAGAGCCAGGTGTTGAGGAACCAGGGTCTGTCGGACTCGGTGATCCCAACTATGTTAAGGGCACGAAAATCTTCTTCCCGGAAGATATACCATTGTACCTGGAAGGCCTACATCTCCATGTGTGAGGAGAAAGGATGGCATCCGTGCTCCTTTTCTACATCCAGGATCCTGCTGTTTCTTTAGCAAGGAGTAGACCAGAAGTTGGCGTTAAGCACCATTAAGGGGAAAATTTCAGCCTCGGCTGTCTTTTTTCAGTGACACCTGGCGTCTCACTCATTAGTGAGTACCTTCGTTCAGGGGGTACAACATGTAGTCCCTCCGGTGCGTCTACCGTTACCCCCATGGGATTTGAACCTAGCGTTATCGGCGTTTCAAAAACCGCCGTTTGAAAATATCAGGGAGATTCCCCTGTTGACTCTTTCCAAGAAAGCGGTCTTTCTAGTGGCATCACATCGACCAGGTGGGCTTTGGAACTGACGGCCTTGTCTTACAAGTTGCCTTATCTGGTTATCCACAAGGATAAGGTGGTGTTGTGGCTGCAACCGTCTTTTCTACCGAAAGTGGTCTCGGCTTTTCATATTAATGAGGACATTGTATTACCATCTCTGTGTCCTAAGCCGAAACACCCTAAGGAGGTGGCCCTTCACGCTCTGGATGTGGTTCGGGCTCTGAAGGTGTATTTGTCTACCACTGCTCCCTTTTGGAAGTCAGACTCGCTGTTTGTTTCGGTGGCTGGTCCCAAGAAAGGCATGTCGGTCTCGTCGGCCACCATTTCCAGGTGGATCAGACAGATTGTAGTACAAGCCTACGCCTTGAAAGGGCAGGTGCCCCCCTTTCCGGTCACGGCCCACTCCACAAGGGCAATCAGAAAGTCTTAAGCCTTCCGACACCAAGTGTCTGTCGCTCAGGTGTGTAAAGCGGCGACCTGGTCATCTGTCCGCGCGTTTACCAAGTTCTACAAGGTAGACGTCAGTGCATCGGCTGATGCCTGTTTTGGCCGCAAAGTTTTGCAGGCATCCGTATAGTTGCAATTGAATATGCAATTGAATATGCAATATATTTTATTTTTTCCTGTTTTTTCGATAAAAATGCAGTACCATTAATTTAATGCTATTTGCATTACATTCCACAGTTTTTGGTGCGGCTGTGGGTAGTCACTGTTGAGGGTACCCTGGATTTGTGGGGGATTTCTCCATGCACTGTTGTTTTTTGTGGGTAAAGTTTCACTAGTTCCCACTTGCCATGGTGGATGAAGTTTTCTATGCTGTTTTCCCACCCCTCGTTTGTAACTGCTTAGGGACGTCCCAATGGCTAAGAGAGGAACTGTGTCGGTCGGTGAATATAAGAGAAAATAGGATTTTTTTGTACTCACCGTAAAATCCTTTTATCTGTAATTCACCGACCAATACAGCACCCGCCCCTCCTTTTTATCTTTACTTTTTACTACTTGTTGATGTATTGATGGCTGCATGGCAGGCTTGAGGGTTGTTGCCCAAGGGACCACCCCTGGGCAGAACTAAGGGTCCGTTCACACAGGGGCAACACGACTTTTGGAGGCAACTTGGACACGACTTGAGGCGACTTACAACACGACAAGCCCCCAAAGACGGAAGACCCCCGGAGCTGTGCAATAAACTATTTTAACCCTGTGTTGTGTTTTGTTTTTTTACATTTATGTACATGCTTTTTAAATGTTGTCCGACCTGAGGCGACTAGGGGCGACCTGAAGTCGGATCGGAGTTGCCCCTGTGTGAACGGACCCTAAGAGTTCTGAGTGTTGTATTACAACTAATGCCTAGTATCTCCTAGTAATAGGGCATAACAACCCAATGGCTAAGAGAGGAGCTGTGTCGGACGGCGAATTACAGAAAAAAGGATTTTACGGTGAGTACAAAAAATCCTATTAGTGGCCAGAATCATAACTTACAAAATTCCTGCTAAATCTAAAAGATAAAATTGTATTGAGGTAATAAAAAAAGCTCTGTATGTGAATGAGGTCTTAGGGCTCATTCACGTGGGTGCTGTGTCCTGTACAGTGAAAAACAGTTTTATTTATTTTTAAGTGCCTGGAGCAGTCTGCAAGCAGACAATATTATGCTATGGGGACGCAGCAACTGTATGAACACAGCAGCAGGTCCTAATTTGACAGGAATGTAGGTATAGGTGTATGGCCCCAAACACAGACAGTGTGCATTCCGGTCCATTCGCCTGCACCTGCACACCTGTCAAATTAGGACCTATGGCTGTGTTTGCACAGTTGCTGCATCCCCATAGAGTAACGGGCAACTTGAGCCACACAAACAAACCACTCATTCAAACTGTATGCACAAGAGGACCCATGAGAATAAGCTTGGGACGGTGTAAGTAGAGCAGTGTTTTTTACAATTACATCTTTTATTATTTATTCACAACGGCCCTGTTGGGGGACTTTGGTAAAATATCATGGGTCTAAACAGGCGGGATAGTAGAGGAGTGATGCTGGCAGTACAGCGGGGGGATAAGGGGGGGGGGGCAGGGTAGCACATGGGGGGCCTGGGCAGCAGGGGGAACCCAATGTACAGTAGGGGGTGATTGGTGCAACAGGGGATGGGGCCAATTACAAGAACCGATCTCCCTGTATGACTATCCATGAAGCAGCTGAAAGCCACGTGAGGGAGAAGTGGAGAAGCTGGCTCTCGGAGTGGTGCAGAAAACTATGGCAGTGTTGCAGTTTCTGCACCACAACTGACATCTGTGGGGACGTGTGAACGGGGGCACATAAAAAAAATTGTTTTCTGTGTGCCCTAGCAGAGAGCTGCATTTTTCTTATGCAGAAAAATGCAGCAATCTTCTACATTGTGAACAACAAGCCCTAATAAAATAGTAATTGATATTTAGCGCAAAATCTATTTTAGTTGTTTGTTTCAAGTTTGATTCAGGAATCAATCAAGATTGATTCTTGAGGCCCTTAAAATGCCTTGACATTACAAATCCCCCCCCCCCCCCCAAATTACCCCTTTTGGAACAGTCTGAAGCACTGGTAAGAGGCATAGCAAACTTTTTGAACATGCAAATTTTTGTCATATTTTTTGGAAAAGAAAGAAGAAATCAAATTATTTATTTTACATACTGTCACCAGTGCAGTACAGCACAGTCATATGACTGATGTGTCAGTAATCAGGGATACTAACTGGTGACCGTATGTTAAAAAATAAATACTGTTTTATTTCACTTTTTAACCACTTGCTGGCCGTGCTATACCTGAATGACTGCTACAGTGTGGCCGGCAAGTTACTGGGAGGGCATCTATTGATGTCCTTCTGTGCTCATGCTTCTCACATACCCCCTGAGGACCCATTGCTTGACGGATCAGGGTAAAGGGCCAATTACAGTGGCCCTTTACCACATGATCGCTCTGTCCAATGACAGAGCAATCACTTGTCAACAAACCAGTGCCATGTCCAGTTCAGCTCTCTCTTCCCATCAATACAGCATGTGAGGAGAGGAGGAAGCCAGTGCAGCAGCACGAGTGAGCAGGAGCTGGAGTGCCCACAGTGCTGATCTGTGCCTTAGCAGTGCCCATCCATGCCTCATCAGTGCCCATCTATGCCTCATCAGTGCTTTTCCGTGCCCATCCATGCCTCAACCGTCTCCATCCAAGCCCCATCAGTGCTCTTCCAAGCCTCATCAGGGCCCATCCGTGCTACATTAATGCTCATCCCTGCCACATCAGTGCTCATCTGTGCCACATCATTGCTACTATATTGCTCATCAGTGCCCTACAGGCCCTTCAGGAAATTAGAAGTTTAATTTATGTCCCTATAAATCTTGATGGTGCTCCCTGCATGTTGGGCCTCTGTATGTGGCCAGGCTGTGAAAAGGTCTCACATGTGGTATTGCCATACTCAGGAGGAGTAGCAGAATACATTTTGGCCTGTCATTTGTGCTATGTACATGCTATGTGTTAGAAATATCTTATAAATTGACAACTTTGTATATATAAAAAAAAAAAAATATTTCATTTTCGTTCCACATTTTTCACACATTTGTGATAAAAAAAAAATGACACGTTCAAAAGACTCATTACGCCTCCTAGATTATATGTTGGGGTGTTTGCTTTCCGAAATGGGATCATTTTGTGGGAGTTTCCATTGTCCTGGTTAACTCAGGGCCTTCAAAAGTGTAATATGTAGTCAAGAAATTAGATGTGTAATTTATGTCCCTAGAGAACATAACGGTGCTTCCTGAATGTTGGTCCTCTGTATGTGGCCAGGCTATGAAAAAGTCTCACACATGTGGTATAGCGGAATTTGTTTTGGAGTAGTTTGTGTAGTTGCAAGTATGCATATGCCATGTGAGAGAAATAACCTGTTAATGACAATTATGTAGAAAAAAAAAATCTTCATTTTGCAAAGAATTTTGGGAAAAAACTCACCATGCCTCTTACTAAATTCCTTGGAATGTCTACCTTCCAAAAAGGGGTATTTGTACTGTCCTGGCTTGTTAGTGTCTCAAGACATTAGATAGGTCATCATCAGGTGTGAGCAGTTTTCAATGATTGGCACCATAGCTTGTAGACTCTATAGGCTGGGTTCACACTATTGCGATGTCAGCCATTGCATTTGATTCGCACCACATTGCTGTGCAGATCACATGCGATGTCTGTGCGATGCAAATTCAGCCATACATATTGTATGACTGAATTTGCATCTCATTTGGACCAAAATGGCGAAGGACACTTTTTTTTGGTCCGCACTGCAATCAGGTTGCATGGGTGTGATCTGGTTCCTGCACCATTTCACAGTTCTCACTGTGATCTGATCTAGGGGTGTCATTAACTTTGTATTGACACCTGCAGTGGTAGCACAGGGCAGTGTGAACTGCCTGCGAGAGACATGGGATGCGGGAACCCGCACAGAAAACGCGCTGAACTTTGAGTGCTATTACAATGATGATCATCGTAACAGCAGTGTTTTGAATTGTCATGAATGGGTTACATTCATAACAGCTGTGATTACTAGTGCTCTGTGCTTAGCTGCAGCTAATCACATGATAAAGGGTTCTGTGATTGGCCCAGGTACTATAGTTTCATAGTTGGTAAGGTTGAATAAAGACACTAGTCCTTCCAGTTCAATCCTTCATACTTGATGTATGTGTGTGTTCATGTCGGTAATCATTACCCATATCCCTGTATATTGTGTTCACTAAGATGCACATCCGACACCATTTTGATAGCTCACTCATTTTTGATTGAGCCTCACTCAATAGGAAACACAGCTGTTATAAGTTTAATTTATTCATAACAACTTTGTTGACATTGGCATCAGGGGTCCTCCGATTATCGGAGTGGCCGAATATTATGACAGACACTTGCAAATTTTCAAATAACTGGTATCGGTCAGAAACTTACCGATATTGGTCAGACCTCCCCCTGTCCTGGCGACCATCTTTTTGGAACCCACTACTACTGGCATCATCATCAGCCAGCCACCTAACCACAGCAGGGTGCCATCACCCACCCACAGCAGGGTGCCACTGCCAGCCAGCCACCCACAGCAAGGTGCCACTGGCAGCCACCCACTCACAGCAGAGTGCCAGCCAGCCATCCACCCACCAACAGCAGGGTGCATCATGCCAGCCACCCACCCACAACAGGGTGCACTGTGCCATCCAGCCACCCACAAAAGTGACACTGCCAGCAAGCGATCCACAGCAGGGTGCCACTGCCATCCACCAACCCACCCACTGCGGGGTGCCACCCCCCCACAGTGGGTGCACAGTGCCAGCCACCTGCCCACAGCAGGGTGTTAGCTAGCCACCCACCCACAGCAGGGTGCCCTGTGCCGGGGTGCACCGTGCTAGCCACCCACCCACGGCAGGGTGCCAGACACCCACCCACAGCAGGGTGCCAGACACCCACCTACAGCAGGGTGCCCGGTGCCAGCCAGCCACCCACCCACAGCAGGGGGAACCATGCCAGCCACCCACCCACAGCAGGGTGCACCGTGTCAGCCACCCACCCACAGCAGGGTGCCAGCCACCCACAACAGGGTGCACCATGCCACCCACCCACAAAAGGGTGCACCATGCCAGCCACCCACCCACAGCAGGGTGAACCGTCACAAGCCACCCACCCACAGCAGGGTGCACCGTGTCAGCCACCCACCCACAGCAGGGTGCCAGCCACCCACAACAGGGTGCACCATGCCATCCAGCCACAAAAGGGTGCACCATGCCAGCCACTCACCCACAGCAGGGTCCCACCCACAACAGGGTGCACCATGCCAGCCACCCTCAGCAGGGTGCCACTGCCAGCCAGCCACCCACAGCAGGGTGCCACTGCCATCCAGCCACCCACTCACTGCAGTGTGCCAGACACCCACCCACAGCAGGCTGCCAGCCACCAACCCACAGCAGGGGGCCACCCAGGGCAGGGTGCCACTGCTAGCCAGCCACCCACAGCAGGGTGCACCGTGCCAGCCATCTAACCACAGCAGGGTGCCAGCCACCCACCCACAGCATGGTGCCACTGCAGCCAGCCACCCACTCACAGCAGTGTGTCAGCCAGCCACCCACAGCAGGGTGCCCTGTGCCAGCCAGCCATTCATCCACAGCAGGGTACCAGTCAGCCACCCACAGCAGGGTGCCAGTCCGCCATCCACTCACAGCAGGATGCCACCCACCCACAGCAGGGTGCACCATGCCAGCCACCCACCCACAGCAGGGTACCAGCCACCCATCCACAACAGGGTTCCAGCCAGCAACCCAGCCACAGCAGGATGCACTGTGCCAGCCAGCCATTCACCGACAGCAGGGTGCACCATGCCACACAGTTCTAACCCTTATCTGTAAACTCTCTTTCAAATTTCAATGCAGAGAGAAAAAGTAAAAGTGTGGTCTGGGACTATTTCTCATCTCAACCATCCCCAGGAAAAGCAGCAGTGTGCAACACATGCACAAACGATGTGAGCATGGGCTCAGCAACTGCAAAAAACAAAAATACATCAAATATTTGGGCCCATCTAAGAATTCATTGTGTTGAATTATATAATGCAGTACAGAGAAAACAAACTGAATCACAAAGTGAAACACCACTATCCCAGACAACAATAAAAGATATGTTTCAGAAAAAAAGGTACGTGGCTAAATTCAGATGTAAGATCCCAACTGCTGGACAGAGCAATCGCAGAGATGGTTACTGATAGCCAGCCATTTACAATGGTGTCGGACTCTGTATTTAAGCAGATGATGCTCATAGCTGAGCCAAGGTACACACTGCAAAGTGAAAAGTATTACCAAACCAAAATGCTGGTAAAGGTTCACCAAAAGGTGGTTGAGAAAGTAAAGACTATGCTGCAACCAGAGAATGCTGGAAACTCACTCTCATTCACAACTGACTGCTGGTCAGGACCAACAGAGTCCCTAATAAGTCTTACATGCCACCTCATTGACAGCGGATGGACAAAAAAGGCAATTGATGTTGAATACAAAGGTGATGCAAGGATACCACACTAGAGAGTACATTAAATAAATGTTTCTAGGCATGCTTGAAGGCTGGGGAATAAACAAAGACCAAGTGATGTTTGTGCTTCGAGACAGCGGAGCAAACATGGTGAAAGGAATGAGGCTTGCTGAAGTGTCAGACCTCAGTTGCATGGCACACACCTTGAAACTTGTGGTAAATGATGGTCTGTCAGGCCGGAGAGCTTGGATATAATTGGCATGCTGAAGAAGTGCGCAGACCATTTCCACAATTCAATACTTGCCAAGCAGTGGATGAGGTGCATTCAGGAAGACCTTGGCCTATCCAAAACAACTTGATTCAGGCTGTTCCAATAGGACGCAACTCCACACTTCACACGCTGCAAAGATTGCTGGAACAGAAGCAAGCTCTTCACATCTGTTCAGGTGAACATGGAGGCTATTCTTGTCCCACTGTTGATCAACGGGACATTGTAGTCAATGTCATTGAGACCCTCCTCCCCATAGCAGAAGTGACACTAAAGGTGAATCATTAGGACTCATCACTAGGCCTGGATGATGAATTTCATCTCTATTTGAAGGAACCAGTAATTGACAGAAGAAATAGTGATCCTCTTCAGTGGTGGAAAGAAAATGAGGCACACTACAAAAGACTTGCCAGGAGAAGATGCTGAAATGTTATGCTTAACTGGGAGTATTGAAGAAAGTGTAGTGTCTTGCTTTTTGCACTGCGATACTGATTTTAATGTAATTTTATATCAGTGCATTGCAGTTTATAGATATTTATGCAATTGTTCTATGTTTTGGGAAGCAATTTAATAAGTTATTATTTTTCAAGCACTTTATTTTTCCCCGTTGTTTACTTTTAGGCCTCGTTTACACCATGGTGCAGACAGAGACGTCAGTTTTTCTGCACGTGAAATGTGCAACGTGTATGCAGTTTTCTGCACAGGAATAAAAACTGACATTTCATCAACATTGGTGTAAATATAGGGCATATAACTGACGATCATTGAAAACTGATGTCTCGTGCATAAATACTTACTGAATCGCTCATGAAAACTGATGTGAAACTGATGTTTCTGCAAGTGAAATCTGTGTGGTTTTCCCATCCGTTTTTATGCCGGTATGGTGTGTAGAATGAGCCCTTAATGTTTAACCACTTGCCGACCAGCCGGTGTCATTATACTGCGGCAGGTCGGCTCTATTGTGCGAATCACCGTAGGTGTACGTCTCTTTGCGCAATAGATATAGTGGGCGCGTGCATGGCGCCATAGCCGATGCGCTTGGCCGGCACCCACAATGTCCGCTGGCCACCCACAATCTCTCCATAGAGAGCCAGAATGGGGATCTGGCAATGTAAACAAACAGGTCCTAGTTCTGTCAGGGGAGTAGAGAGATTATCTGTTCCTAATGATTAGGAACAGCGATCTTTCTGTACTTCCTGTCAGTCCACCCCCACAGTTGGAAACAACTCCCAGGGAACACATTTAACCCCTTGATCACCCCCCTAGTGTAAACCCCATTCCCTGCCAGTGACATTTATACAGTAATCAGTGCATTATTATTATTATTATACAGGATTTATATAGCGCCGTCAGTTTACGCAGCGCTTTACAACATTAGGGTAGACATTACATTACAATACAATTCAAGACAGGGGGAATCAGAAGCCCCTGCTCGTTAGAGCTTAAAATCTAGAAGGGAGGGTCAAGTTCTACAAAAGGGTAATAGCTGTGGGGGATGAGCTAATGGAGAAAATAGTGCAATTAGATGGAGGCAGGATAGGCTTCTCTGAAGAGGAAAGTTTTCAGGGATTGCCTAAAAATTGGTAAATTTGGAGATATTCTGACAGATTGGGGTAGTGAGTTCCAGAGGATGGGCGAGGCTCGGGAGAAGTCCAGGAGGCGGATATGGGAGGAGGTGATGAGGGAGCTAGAGAGCAGGAGGTCTTGGGAGGAACGAAGTGGGCGATTAGGTTGGTAATTTGAGACTAGGCTAGTGATGTAGTTGGGGGCAGAGTTGTGGATGGCTTTGTAAGTAAGTGTTAGTATTTTGAATTTAATTCGTTGGGCAAGTGGCAGCCAATGGAGGGATTGGCAGAGAGGGGTGGCAGACACTGTGCCGTTTGTAAGGTGTATGAGTCTGGCAGCAGCATTCACGATGGACTGAAGGGGGGTAGTCTATTTAAAGGTAAGCCAATGAGGAGGGAGTTGCAGTAGTCAAGGCGAAAGATAACCAGGGAGTGAATCAGGAGCTTTGTGGTTTCATTGGTTAGAAAGGGACGTAGTTTAGAGATGTTTCAGAGGTTGAGGCGGAAAGCTTTGGAAAGTGATTGGATGTGGGGCTAAAAGGAGAGTTCAGAGTCCAGGATAACACCTAGCACCCTGACATGTGGGGATGGGTGGATGGTTGTGCCATTGCTCTTGACAGAGAAGTCAAGGGAAGAGGCGCGTGGGGGGAGGAAATATAAGTTCGGCTTTAGACAAGTTGAGTTTGAGGAAGTGTTGTGACATACATATAGTTATGTCTGTTAGTAAGTTGGTGATGCGTGAGAAGACTGATGGAGTTAATTGAGGGGTGGAGAGATAGATTTGTGTCTCGTGAGCATAGAAATTATATTGAAAGCTGTGAGTGGCTATCAGCTGACCCAGGGAAGAGGTGTAGATTGAAAATAAAAGAGGTCCCAGAACAGAACCTTGGGGGACTCCGACAGAGAAGGGAAGAGGAGTGGAGGAAGTAGAATTGTAAGTGACACTGAAGGTGTGTTGGGATAGGTAGGATTAGAGCCACTGAAGAGCACAGTCACGGAGACCAAGGGAGTAAAGCTTTTTGAGGAGGAGGGGGTGGTCAACCGTGTCAAAGGCAGCTGAAAGGTCCAGAAGTAGGAGTACAGAATAGTGTCCGTTGGTTTTTGCAGTTAGTAGTTCATTTGTGAGTTTTAAAAGAGCAGTTTCTGTTGAGTGTTGAGGGTGAAATCCAGATTGAAGGGGATCAAGAAGGTTTTTAATGAGGTAGTCACTCAGTTGGTTGTAAACCAGGCGTTCAAGGAGTTTAGAGGAAAATAGGAGCAAGGAGATAGGGCGTAGGTTGTTAAGATTGGTAGGGTCCAAGGACGGCTTTTTAAGTATGGGGGTGGTCAGTGCATGTTTTAGAGCATTGGGGAAAATGCCAGAGGTGAGGGAGAGATTGAAGATGTGAGTTAGAGAGTGTAGGATAGAGTCAGATGGCGACCATAGTGTTTGAGAGGGAATAGGATGCAGGGGGCAGGTGGTTAGTTGGGCGTTAGAAAGGAGTTTAGAGACTTCGTCTGTAGTAGCAGTTTTGAATAAGGAGAGCGTTAAGAGTACCTGTTGTAGTGGGATCTTAACTGGGGGAGATACTTGTAGAGTGGAGATTTCATCACAGATTGTATCAATCTTGTTTTTGAAGTGATTAGCAATCTCCTGGGCAGTGAGTGAGTCAGTGGGTGGAGGCAGTGGAGGACGGAGTAGAGAGTTGAAGGTAGAGAAAAGTTGGACGAGAAGGTGTTAATAAGAGTTGTAAAATAAGTCTGCTTGGCAGTGTGGAAGAAAGAGTAGTAGTTTTGGAGGGCAGATTTTTATTGGTTGAAGTCTTTGAGAGACTTGGTGCCACAGACGCTCAAGAGCATGACTACGTTTTTTGAGAATTCTAGTGTCATCTGTTTGCCAGGGTTGTAGGGGTCGAGTCCTGATTCTGCGTGTAGTGAGGGGAGCGAGCTTGTCCAGGGTGGAGGACAGGGATTTATTGTAGATGGAAGTGGCTTGGTTGGGGCAGGACAGGGGAGAGATTTTGTCATAGAGGTGGTCAGCAGCAGAATAGAGGAGAGAAGAGTTTAAGTTGCGAAAGTTTCTACGGGTGATGGTTAGGCGATTGGAGGGAAATGTGTTGGGAGACCGAGAGAGAGAAACTAATTAGGTGATGGTCAGAGAGAGGAAACTGATTATTTTAGAAGTTGCATGTAGTGCAAAGGTAGGAGAATACAAGGTCAAGGGTGTTGCCATCAGAATGAGTAGAAGCCTGTACCCATTGCTTCAGGTCAAATGAAGTAGCAGGAGTGTTTGTATTAGCAGGGATGTTGAAATAACCGAGAAGGATTGTGGGTATTTCTGAAGACAGAAAGTAGGGTAGCCAGGCAGAGAACTCCTCAAGGAAAGTTGACAATGGTCAAGGGGGCCGGTAGATCACAGCAATTCTTAGGGAAGTAGGCGTATATAGACGTATGCAGTGAGCTTCAAATGATGAGAGGGAAAGAGAGGGAGGGGAGTCAATAACCTGGAAGGTGCATTGGCATAGGAGGAGTCCCACTACACCTCCCTTGCGTCCATTAGGCCTAGGAGAGTGAGTCCAGTGAAGGCCACCCTGGGAGAGGGAAGCAGGAGAAGGGGTATCAGATTTGTGGAGCCAGGTTTCGGTGAGAGCAAGTAGATTAAAGGAATTAGTGACAAAGAGGTCATGAACAGCGGTAAGTTTGTTACAGACAGAGCGAGCGTTCCAGAGGGCGCAGGAGAGGGGGAAGCTGGTGTTGGGAAGAAAAGGAACGGAGACTAAATTGCGTAGATTGCGACTACTGCCAGAGGGTATAAGGGTGATGGGTGTGTTGGGTACAGTTAAATAAGGGAGGCCCAGGGTTAGGGGAAATATCTCCAGCGGTTAGGAGAATTAGAAAAGTAAGGGAGGTAATATGAGCAGGGCTGCTGATAGAAACCATGGGGCCCCGTACAGCCTACCTGATGGGGCCCCCTTCTGCCCCAACCTCAACCCCACCTATCCATCCAGCGAAAGGGCTGATATAGGTGGGAAGGGGTTAATGATGCCAAGAGGTGCCCATGTCTTACTTTGTAAACTTACAATCTTTTTTTATTTATGTGCATTATATTAAAATATGCAGCAAAGTCAGTATAACTGGCAGAAGATGCGGGGGGTAGGTCAGTAGAACAACGGACAGAGTCCCCCATTTCATATCAGAGTCCCCTCCATCACAGCAGAGCCCCCTCCATCACAGCAGAGCCCCCTCCATCACAGCAGAGCCCCTTGTATCACAGCAGAGCCCCCTCCATCACAGCAGAGTCCCCTCCATCACAGCAGAGCCCCCTCCATCACATCAGAGCCCCCTCCATCACATCAGAGCCCCCTTGTATCACAGCAGAGTCCCCTTGTATCACAGCAGAGCCCCGTCCATTACAGCAGAGTCCCCTCCATCACAGCAGAGCCCCCTCCATCACAGCAGAGCCCCCTCCATCACAGCAGAGCCCCCTCCATCACATCAGAGCCCCCTCCATCACATCAGAGCCCCCTTGTATCACAGCAGAGTCCCCTTGTATCACAGCAGAGCCCCGTCCATTACAGCAGAGTCCCCTCCATCACAGCAGAGCCCCCTCCATCACAGCAGAGCCCCCTCCATCACAGCAGAGCCCCCTCCATCACAGCAGAGTCCCCTCCATCACAGCAGAGTCCCCTCCATCACATCAGAGCCCCCTCCATCACAGCAGAGCCCCTTATATCACATCAGAGCCCCCTCCATCACATCAGAGCCCCCTCCATCACATCAGAGTCCCCTTATATCACATCAGAGCCCCTTGTATCACAGCAGAGCCCCCTCCATCACAGCAGAGCCCCCTGCATCACATCAGAGCCCCCTCCATCACAGCAGAGTCCCCTTATATCACAGCAGAGCCCCTTATATCACAGCAGAGCCCCTTATATCACAGCAGAGCCCTTTGTATCACAGCAGAGCCCCCTCCATCACAGCAGAGTCCCCTCCATCACAGCAGAGCCCCCTCCATCACAGCAGAGCCCCCTCCATCACAGCAGAGCCCCCTCCATCACATCAGAGCCCCCTCCATCACATCAGAGCCCCCTCCATCACAGCAGAGCCCCTTGTATCACAGCAGAGCCCCCTCCATCACAGCAGAGTCCCCTCCATAACAGCAGAGCCCCCTCCATCACATCAGAGCCCCCTCCATCACATCAGAGCCCCCTTGTATCACAGCAGAGTCCCCTTGTATCACAGCAGAGCCCCGTCCATTACAGCAGAGCCCCGTCCATTACAGCAGAGCCCCCTCCATCACAGCAGAGCCCCCTCCATCACAACAGAGTCCCCTCCATCACATCAGAGCCCTCTCCATCACAGCAGAGCCCCTTATATCACATCAGAGCCCCCTCCATCACAGCAGAGTCCCCTCCATCACAGCAGAGTCCCCTTATATCACATCAGAGCCCCCTCCATCACAGCAGAGTCCCCTTATATCACATCAGAGCCCCTTGTATCACAGCAGAGCCCCTTATATCACAGCAGAGCCCTTTGTATCACAGCAGAGCCCCCTCCATCACAGCAGAGTCCCCTCCATCACAGCAGAGTCCCCTCCATCACAGCAGAGTCCCCTCCATCACAGCAGAGTCCCCTTATATCACATCAGAGCCCCCTCCATCACAGCAGAGTCCCCTTATATCACATCAGAGCCCCTTGTATCACAGCAGAGCCCCTTATATCACAGCAGAGCCCTTTGTATCACAGCAGAGCCCCCTCCATCACAGCAGAGTCCCCTCCATCACAGCAGAGCCCCCTCCATCACAGCAGAGCCCCCTCCATCACATCAGAGCCCCCTCCATCACATCAGAGCCCCCTCCATCACAGCAGAGCCCCTTGTATCACAGCAGAGCCCCCTCCATCACAGCAGAGTCCCCTCCATAACAGCAGAGCCCCCTCCATAACAGCAGAGCCCCCTCCATCACATCAGAGCCCCCTCCATCACATCAGAGCCCCCTTGTATCACAGCAGAGCCCCCTCCATCACAGCAGAGCCCCCTCCATCACAGCAGAGCCCCCTCCATCACAGCAGAGCCCCCTCCATCACAGCAGAGCCCCCTCCATAACAGCAGAGTCCCCTCCATCACAGCAGAGTCCCCTCCATCACAGCAGAGTCCCCTCCATCACATCAGAGCCCCTTATATCACATCAGAGCCCCCTCCATCACATCAGAGCCCCCTCCATCACATCAGAGTCCCCTTATATCACATCAGAGCCCCTTGTATCACAGCAGAGCCCCCTCCATCACAGCAGAGCCCCCTGCATCACATCAGAGCCCCCTCCATCACAGCAGAGTCCCCTCCATCACAGCAGAGTCCCCTTATATCACAGCAGAGCCCCTTATATCACAGCAGAGCCCCTTATATCACAGCAGAGCCCCTTATATCACAGCAGAGCCCTTTGTATCACAGCAGAGCCCCCTCCATCACAGCAGAGTCCCCTCCATCACAGCAGAGCCCCCTCCATCACAGCAGAGCCCCCTCCATCACAGCAGAGCCCCCTCCATCACAGCAGAGCCCCCTCCATCACATCAGAGCCCCCTCCATCACATCAGAGCCCCCTCCATCACAGCAGAGCCCCTTGTATCACAGCAGAGCCCCCTCCATCACAGCAGAGTCCCCTCCATAACAGCAGAGCCCCCTCCATCACATCAGAGCCCCCTCCATCACATCAGAGCCCCCTCCATCACAGCAGAGCCCCTTGTATCACAGCAGAGCCCCCTCCATCACAGCAGAGTCCCCTCCATAACAGCAGAGCCCCCTCCATCACATCAGAGCCCCCTCCATCACATCAGAGCCCCCTTGTATCACAGCAGAGTCCCCTTGTATCACAGCAGAGCCCCGTCCATTACAGCAGAGCCCCGTCCATTACAGCAGAGCCCCCTCCATCACAGCAGAGCCCCCTCCATCACAACAGAGTCCCCTCCATCACATCAGAGCCCCCTCCATCACAGCAGAGCCCCTTATATCACATCAGAGCCCCCTCCATCACAGCAGAGTCCCCTCCATCACAGCAGAGTCCCCTTATATCACATCAGAGCCCCCTCCATCACAGCAGAGTCCCCTCCATCACAGCAGAGTCCCCTTATATCACATCAGAGCCCCCTCCATCACAGCAGAGTCCCCTTATATCACATCAGAGCCCCTTGTATCACAGCAGAGCCCCCTCCATCACAGCAGAGTCCCCTCCATCACAGCAGAGCCCCTTATATCACATCAGAGCCCCCTCCATCACAGCAGAGTCCCCTCCATCACAGCAGAGTCCCCTTATATCACATCAGAGCCCCCTCCATCACAGCAGAGTCCCCTTATATCACATCAGAGCCCCTTGTATCACAGCAGAGCCCCCTCCATCACAGCAGAGCCCCCTCCATCACATCAGAGCCCCCTCCATCACATCAGAGCCCCCTCCATCACAGCAGAGCCCCTTATATCACATCAGAGCACCTCTCAACATCAGTCCCCATTTCAGGTTGGTGGGGGAGGGGGCCTCTCAGGAGGTGTTAGGATCGTTTACATTACAAAACATTTCTGACTGTTCGTGTTGTGTCTGTGCTGGCAGGCAGTGCAGATGCAGTGTCAGTGGGCCTGTTTTAATCTGTGCCAACATGAGAGAACTCTCCTGCACAGCAGCATGTCTCTTACCTAAGAAGCTCCCGTCCCGGGCTGCTAATTAGACTTCTCTCCTCCAACCAATGAGAGCAGCGGAGGGGTGTGGTCTTGGGTCTGTGGAGAAGGCAATCTAGAAGCTCTGGACTGGATTACAGAGCTCAGCTGAGGTCCTGGGAGACACAGATTCCTGGATTCTGTTTCCAGGATTTTGTAATGGAAAGATCCAGTGTGTAGTGTACAATGAGCGCAGGGAGCCACTTGTAAATTAGAAAGCGTTTTTTGGGTTTTCTCCACTGAACTGTCTTTGAAGCTGCACAGGCCCCCCCTGCTGGCCGGGCCCGGTACAACAGGGCTGGCTGTACTGGCTTATCAGCGGCCCTGAATATGAGAGTACGATTTGTATGGGGGGGTTTGTTAGCAAGTGGGCTTAGAGTTAGAAAGAGGTGATGAGTGCAGTAGTAAGGAGAGGGGAGAAGTGATGGCGATATGTACAGATTGTGGGGTGGAGCAGGGGGGTGAAGAAAAGGGAGTTTGAGGAGTGAGGCTGCAATTGTGAAAAGGAGGAGAGGTAAAGAGTGCATGTTTCAGAGAGGAAGGTGAGATAATTTGGCAATACGTTCACCTGCAGTCTGCTGTGGATTGCTTTGTGCAAATCGCTGAAATGCAAGAGCAGAAGTGCCACTTATTTAAAGAACCCCACTTCTTTGGAAGAACACAGCTGGCAGAGCAAATCTTTTCACATCACATTCAAATGAAAAGAGGAGCAAAAGGCCAAAATTGTAAAGATAAGGGAACCCATGATTTAGGTAAGACTTAATAGCTAAATAAAAATTGAAATAATGCGAGCATGGCTACAGATTGAGTTGAAACAGCAGTGACAAACAGATTTACCAAATAAGCATGTGAGCAGTCAGGCGGTGTTCAGTTTGAAGTAGATGGGGGAGTATAAACACAGATTTACCAAATAAGCATGTGAGCAGTCAGGCGGTGTTCAGTTTGAAGTAAATGGGGGGTATAAACGCAGATTTACCTGCATAGAGAGAAGAAAATGTTCAAATGGATCTTGCAAGAGCAGAAGTGCCACTTATTCGAAGAACCCCACTTCTTTGGAAGAACCCCTGTATTTTTATTGCATTGATCACTGTATAAATGTCACTGGTCCCAAAAAAGTGTCAAAAGTGTCCAATCTCTCTGCCGCACTGTCACAGTCCTGCTAAAAATCGATGATCACCGTCATTACTAGTAAAAATAAATAAAAATGCCATAAATCTATCATCTATTTTGTAGATGCTATAACTTTTGCGCAAACCAATCAATATACGCTTATTGGGATTTTTATTTTTTACCATAAATATGTAGAAGAATACATATTGGCCTAAACTGAAAAATATTTTTTTTTTTGGGGGGGGGTTTGGGGGGAGATATTTATTATAGCAAAGGGCAAAATTTCTTGTTGCTTTTTTTTGTGTTTATAGCGCAAAAAATAAAAACCGCAGAGAAGGTGATCAAATACCACCAAAATAAAGCTCTGTGTGTGTGGAGGGGGAGGACATAAATTTTGTTTGGGTACGTTGTTGAAAGACTGCACAATTGTCTGTTAAAGTGACGCAGTGCAGCATCGCAAAAAATGGCCTGGTCATTAAGGGGGTAAATCCTTCTGGGGCTGAAGTGGTTGCAGTCTTAATAAACATTAACATGTTCAGTTTATACCACAGTTGTGTAGAAAATTGTGTTGATTTTTCAATACTTTAAATGTACAGAATATGGGCACCTAATCACGGCTATCAGCCTGAAAGGTGGCCAGAAAATCAGTAGCGCCCTGATATCGATCGACCCCTAATTGTGATCCCCGACTACCTTTGGCAGTGCACCCCTAACCTGGAACAAGTTGGACGTGATCCAGGTTGCTTGTGCCGGACACCTGCTAGTAAATGTGGTTAAATGTTATATATATTTTTTCTCTCATTTGAAAAAATAAATAAATTAATTAAACTTATGAAAAAGAACTATTCTGAAATCAAATAATATCAAACCTGCTTGTTTTTTCCAAGTTATGGGGAAATTATATAGTATAGGAACAATTGTGTATATTTTATTTTTTATTTTTTTATTACTGCTTTTTGTCTCACACTATGACATGACAACAAAGGCCCTATCATTTAAATATATTGAAAGACCCCAACAATTGCACCATTTTGAACAGCAAGCAGTCAAGTGTTAGACTCTGAACATTTTGAACATTTGTAATAGTTCAATAGTTTTATATTATAATTATGTTAAAGAAAATAAATAAATGAAAATAAATTATAAATTGATGTTTTTAATTTACTTTCCTATGTATATAAATAGGTTCTGATACTATAAGATACTTAAAATGAAACTTTAGTCAGAAAATTAAGTCTTGTTAGTTCACTTTAGGCTGGTCCATTTTGCAGGTATAGCTATGTAAAACATTAAAAAATAAGTATCTCTACTGTTTAAAATCCAATAATACACGGTCTCACCCTGCTCTGCTCATGCTCAGTTGCTCTCTATTTTTTGAGGCACTGCCAATTTGTAGAGTCCAAACTGCCGGCAGCCTTAGGTTTAACTGTTGTTCAGGGTCTCTGGGCTTCAGCAAAATGGGAGCCTGTGGCAAGAAGAAGCAGGAACAATGCTGGAGACAATTTACATGCTAAGGAACATTTATTTTATCAAGTGATGGATAAAGTTTCACTTTAACCACTTCAATACTGGGCCATAGCTGAAAGACAGCTAAAACACGCCTCCGGTGTGGCCCCTGGGGTGCGCATCAGACTCCGTAATCTCTGTGTCCTTCAGATGCAGCTGATCACAAATCAAGGTAAAGGGCCAATCACAGCGGCCCTTTACCATGTGATGATCAGCTCTGTCCAGTCACAGTTGATCACATGTAAACAAACTTGCCGGTTATTAGCATTCCTTTTTTCACACACTGTCAGAGCATTTGGAAATGAGAAGCCGGTGACTGGCAAGTGGGACATTTACACAGTTTCATAGTTTCATAGTTAGTAAGGTTGAATAAAGACACCAGTCCATCCAGTTCAACCTGAGGGAGTTTCTACAATTGTCCCTATCCCTGCACATTCTCATCTGTCCCTATCCTCAAGGAGCCCACAATCCAAGGTCCCCATTCATATACTAGGGCCAATTTTGGACAGAAGCCAATTAACCTACCTGCATGTCTTTGGATAGACAAGAGCACTGATCATCAGTGCCCTGATTATTAGTGCTGCTCCATCAGTGTAGCCTCATCAATGCCCATCAGTGAAGCCTCACCAGTGCCTGTCAGTGAAGAAGGAAAATTTACTTATTTGAAAAATGTTTTAACAGAAACTAAGAAAAACATTTTCATTTTTTTCCCCCACAATTTTCTGCCTTTTTTGTTTTATTTAGCAAAAAATAAAAAACCCAGTGGTTATTAAATACCACCAAAAGACAGCTATATTTATGTGAAGTAAATTATAAAAATGTAATATGGGTACAGTGTTGCATGACTGCGCAATTGTCATTCAAATTGCAACAGCGCTAAAAGCTGAAAATTTACTTGGGGAGGAAGGAGGTGAGAGTTCCCGGATTTGAAGTGGTTAAAGTGGAAGTCCATGCAAAATCTAAAATTCCTGCATCTATAGACACCAGGGATTTAACACTAACCAACTCTACATACCTTTTTGGAATGCCGCTCTGAGCTGCTCCGACCTTATCTCCAGCGCTGGAAGCTCTGCAGAGGACACGGTCGACAATGGCTGTGAAATAAATGGAAAGGGATTCAACCCATAGAGTTACTATGGGGCTTCCGTTGTCCTCCATCTCCTCTGTACTGGCCTACACAGAGAAGCCGCAGTTACAGCTCAGCATGGGATCCAGTCAGAACTTGTCAGATCGGCTTCCAAAAAGGTATGTATACTCCTTTTGTTTCTTCGCAGGGTTAGAGAGGTTAGTGTTATATCCCTAGATGCAGGGATTTTAGATTTTGCATCGACTTCCACTTTAAGGATGTCTTTTCACATGGTATAAATATGGCAGGGCCTGGAAACAACCGAGTGTATTATGGCTGTCAAGGGCTGAAAACTGGAATCTGTTTTTTGGCACTGAATTGCATTCACCTTGGCTCAGGAATGGAAAGACCCCAAAACTACCCTAAAATGGTTCTATTTGAAAAGTAGATGCCTTCAGGTTTTTGGCAAGGGGTTTAACTTTGACTTGAAGCCACAATTTTTCAGAATGCAGTTGGCAGAAAAATTAGGGGAAAAAAAATGGAAATACAAAATGTTCAACAAAAATGTTAATTCGGTGAAAGGTTTCATCTGTTCAAAATTTTTTATTGAACATTAATCAATGAATACATTAACAAATAGTCTCAGCTATATATTAGAGACCAAAACTTACAGTGCATCTCATGTGTAAATTATACAGGAATATTGAAGGAAAGTTTCACTGAAGGGTTTCATAAACACAATGATGGTATGGTAAAAACTGCATCCAATACTTAGCCCTTAATGCACCTTAATCATCTTGGGCTACAACACACTGAGTGGCTTCTTTCTCTTATCTGTTTGGGGTCTGGCTATCCATCTTTTTTTTTTTTCTTTCCTCCATGCTTTGGACACTTTTTTTCCCTTTTATGTACTGTGTGGCTGCATTGTATTGATATCATGCATCATTTTATTTTAACCTGTTGTAATATTACATGCTCTTGTATGGGTTAGGCCTACTGCTGTGGCTTCATTACTTGGGAAACTGTTTACTGGCTACTTTTTTTTGTCATCTGTACACTGTTTTGTTGCATTGATCTCTGATACATATGGTACATCCCTTTTGACTCTTTGTTTTCCTTCTCATGCTATCATTGTTTCCTGTGAAACCTAAAAAATTCTTCTTTAACCACCTCAATACAGGCCACTTACACCCCCTTCCTGCCCAGACCAATTTTCAGCTTTCAGCGCTCTCACACTTTGAATGACAATTACTCAGTCATGCAACACTGTACCCATATGAAATTTGCGTCCTTTTAGTCACACAAATAGAGCTTTGTTTTGGTGGTATTTAGTCACTAGTGTTTCAATTTTGTGAAAAAAATGCCTTTTTATTTGTTTCTGTCATAACATTTTGCAAATTAGTATTTTTTTCTTTATAAATTTTGGCCAAAATTTATACTGCTACATAGCTTTGTTATAAATACCCCAAATTGGTGTATATTATTTGGTCTTTGTGAAAGTTATATAGTCTACATCTATGGTGCCAATCACTGAAAATTGATCACATCTGAACAGGCCTTCAGTACATCAGGTGTATCTCATTTCTTGAGACACTAAGGCCCCTTTCACACTGGGGCAGTGCGGGTGTACTTTTATCGCCGTTTTACCATCGTTTTAGCAGCGGTATACGGCGCTAGAAGGGGAGTTTTACCCCCCTGCTTGCGGCCTGGAGGGGGGTAAAACCACCGCAAAGCACTTTGCCGGCGGTATAGCCACGCTGCCCCATTCATTTCGATGGGCAGTGGGCAGGGGCGGTGAAAGAGTGCTATGCACACTGCTCCTTCACTGCTCCAAAGATGCTGCTAGCAAGACTTTTTTTTACTGTCCTGCCAGAGCACCGCCCCATTGTGAAAGCTCTCAGGCTTTCACACTGGAGTGTGAGGAGCGGCTCTTTCAGGGCGCTTTGCAGGTGCTATTTTTACTGCTGTGGCGCGTGCAAAGTGCCCCAGTGTGAAAGGCGTCTAATAAATCCGGAAAGTACAAATACACCCCAAATGACTCATTTTTAGAAAGTAGACATTCCAAGGTATTGAGTCATGGTGATTTTTTTTAAGTTGAATTTTTTTTCTCACAATTCTTTGCAAAATAAAGATTTTTTTTTTTTACAAAATTTTCATATTATCAGGTTATTTCTCACGCACAGCATATGCATACAACAAATTACACCCCAAAATACATTCTGCTACTCTTCCCGAGTATGGTGATACCACATGTGTGAAGCTTTTACACAGGCTGGCCACATACAAAGGCCCAATATTGAAGTAGCACCTTTAGGCGTTCTACGAGCATAAATGACACATCTTATTTCTCATCCACCTATTATACGTTTGAGGTCCCTGGAGCACCAGGACAATGAAAATGCCCACAAAATGACCCCATTTTGGAAAGCTAACACCCCAACGTATAATCTATGAGGAATAATGGAGTTGCGAGTATCTCCTCAGGTAAATATACAGATACCAAGTACCATCATCCACTAATCTTTGATATGGAAATTTTTTTTTTGGTGTGGGGGTATTGGGGTAGCCGTTCACGCTAACCTCCTACAACCAACCCAAACCAAGAACATGCTATTTGGACTATACCGGTACTTTTTATAGAGGAAAAGAAGAAAAAAAATTATTAAAATGTAATAATGTTTAATAAATACAGAAAAAAGAAAAGGACAATACATAGAACATCATTATTAAAATCTTGGTACACCCCAGGATATTTGAACATTTACAGATACTCAAAAGAGAGTTCAGTTCTGGTGGCATACAAAGGTCTCCTCTACTAGTTTCGTGGAACATCCGCTTCTTCAGGAGGATATCTATATGAAGTATAATAAACAACGTATAGATCATTAGCAATCAGCCAAGTAGTATATTAAAGAAATCGAAACATCATTTAAACAGTAAATATATATAATCTCATAAGGGAAGAATAAGGTAGTCCACTCACCCAAAATTCAAAGGAAGCAAAACTTAAAGATAGCAGGAAAAACGGACCCATATAAACCCCCTACGGCGGACATGGGGGGATTGGTTAGATAACTCTGATGGGAAAATAAAATAGAATAAAAAAAAATCTAGTAAATGGCAAGAAAAAAAAAAAAAAAAAGGGAGAGGAGGGAAAAGGCAGGGACGGGGAAAAGAAGGGGGAAAAAAAAGGGGGGGCTTTTCTTTTCCATTTTTCTCTTTTGCCATTACTACACCCAGGACTTACCCAACATCATATATGTATATATATCCAGTGGTAGTATATATAGCTCAAAGGTGTTCAATATCACTTAGGATTGTGGGTAGATAGATCTACGGATCAATAAGGAACAAGATACCCTTCCATCTATAAATGAATAAATAATACCAATGACCAATTTGTAAAGCAAAGAAGGAAAAAGAAATAAATAGATCCGAGATTAAAATCTCCCAGGAGACCTCTACCTGATAGGGGTCAATTGTATCCTCCGATCGTAGGAACCATCAGTTTTAACCTGCCCAAACACAGCGGTCTGAATGACCGCTGTTATATGGGCTCCCCGACATGCGTCACGTCAGGTACCCGCCAGCGGGAAGTCGGCGGCATCTGACGTCACGCAGTCAGCGCCTCCACACTATGCAGGGGAGAATAAAGCAGAGACACCGGAAGACAAGATGCCACTATTCTACCCCTGCAAGCCGAAGCCAGGAGGAGCACATGTCCACCGAAGGGGGAAATCACAAAAGGGGCACTGAAAAAAACAAAGGAACAAACAATCCAGCAAACAAACAGACCACCAAGACAAAAAATAAAATAAAAAATAAAGTACTTTGACAATATTGGGTGAGAGGAAATCCTATATGGATATAGAGAAAAAGGAGAATTTTTCCATGTGTTTATGGACATTACAGATACAGTGTTATAATAATACAGAAAACAAATATATACATATACACATCAGGATAATATAATATCCCACAAAAAACATTTTTGCCTATAGCAACAAAATAAGTGAGAAAAAAAAAAATTCAGATTTAGAGAAAAGGTTTATAGGAAATTGTCTCGTTGAGACCAGGGGGGGTGGGTGGCGTTGAGCTGTTTGATCCAGAGGGTTTCCCTCTGTAGGATCACTCGGTCCCAATCTCCACCCCTTGGGTTTGGGGGGATCACCTCCAAAACATAGAATTGGATAACAGAGGTATCGAAACGGTGATGGAGACCTATATGTCTCCCAATTGTTGTAAGTTTTCCGTTACCTGAATAATAGAGGTTATCTCCAATTCGTTGTCTAAATTCCCGAATTGTTTTTCCAATATAGAATGCCTTGCATTTACAAATCATTATATATATAACGCCCCTGGTGCTGCAATCAGAAAAGGTGCGTGATAAAAATAGTTCACCATTTGGTAAAATAAATTTTTTCCCTTCTATAACCCAAGGGCAACGGGAACAGTCATTTCATTTATATGTGCTGTGAGGGGGTTCGCTCGGTAGCGGGTGTGTGTGACCCTCTGGATGGGTTCACAACACAAAGTCAGGCACAGCAGACAGCGTTGTAGGTGCAAAAAACAAAAGATCCGGTTTATTTAGGCTACATGCAGTGATACATATAACAGCCAAACAAAATAAAACAAGAAAATAAATCCTGGTCAGCTTGACCTCTAACTACACACGTAGACTCCCTGTCTAATAACTGGGTGCAGCCTTGTGCTGCCCCAGTCCCTGTCCCTATTGTAGGGGTTTGCCACACAGGCGTTAACTCACCGCACAGAGCAGATCTCAGACTCCCCAGTCTATACACACAAAACTGGTTCCAGGATGGAGCATCTCCCTATGCATGCTGGGGTTTTTTGTAGAGGTCTTAATGAGCCCACTTACTACAGCTGGGCTCATTAACTCTTCCCCTCTAATTGTAAAAGTCTGCATAAAGCCTGAATCTAGGACACACATATTTCCCATCCTGAATACAACCAGGTGATTTTACCTGCGTGCTGCCACATACCCCGCCTCTTGTTTCAACCTTGGGGTTGTAACACAAGCAGCCAGACACGCATGTATCCGAGACAAAGCATCCACATTCCCCATTTTAACACCAGGGCGATGCTTAACTGTAAAGTTAAATTCCTGTAGGGCCAGGAACCACCTATTTACCCTTCTATTGGTCTCCTTGTTTTGAGCCATCCACTTTAAAGGAGCGTGATCAGTCACCAGGTCAAAGTGCCTACCTAGCAGATAGTACCGAAGGGAATCTAGAGCCCACTTCACTGCTAAACATTCCTTCTCAATCGTGGAGTAATTTACCTCATGGGACTTTAACTTCCTGCTGAGGTAAATGACTGGGTGCTCTTCCCCGTTCCAGACCTGGGATAACACTGCTCCTAACCCAACGTCTGATGCATCAGTTTGTACAACAAAGTCCTTAGAGAAGTCTGGTGAGTACAACACTGGCTGGCTACATAAGGCTGTTTTTAAGGACTGAAATGCTTCTTCAGCCTCTGGGGACCATTTAACCATAACCGACTCTTTCCCTTTTGTCAGGTTGGTGAGGGGCACAGCCTGAGAAGCAAAATGGGGAATGAATCGTCGATAATAGCCAGCGATTCCCAGAAAGGCTCGTACCTGTTTCTTGCTGTTGGGACGTGGCCAACTCTGTATGGCCTCGACTTTATTGACTTGGGGTTTTATCACCCCCCTCCCAATAGTGTACCCAAGATATTTGGCCTCCTCCTGTCCAATGGTACACTTCTTTGGATTGGCCGTAAACCCAGCTTCCCGGATAGAGTCTAGGACTGCTTGTACTTTTGGCAAATGTGAGACCCAGTCTGTGCTATGGATAATCACATCATCCAGGTAAGCTGCAGCATATTTATGATGGGACCTCAGAATCTTATCCATTTTCCGCTGGAATGTTGCCGGTGCATTCTGTAACCCAAACGGCATTCTCTTATATTGGAATGCCCCATCTGGGGTTACAAACGCAGTTTTCTCCTTGGCCGACTCGGCCAGGGGAATTTGCCAATACCCTTTGGTGAGATCAAGAGTTGTCATATATCGGGCTGTTCCCAGCCGGTCAACCAACTCATCTATACGTGGCATGGGGTAGGTGTCAAATTTTGTAACTTTATTTAATTGTCTAAAATCGTTACAAAACCGCCAGCTCCCATCAGGTTTGGGCACTAGTACAATAGGACTGGACCAGTCACTCTGGGACTCCTCTATCACACCCAATTCCAGCATCCTTTGAACCTCCCCACGTATTGCCTCCCGTCGGGCCTCTGGTATTCTATAAGGTTTTAGTTTTACCCTTTCTCCTGGCGGGGTGATAATGTCATGCTCTACGCCAGATGTTTGTCCCGGAAGCTCAGAGAAAATCTCTTTGTTACGAAGTACAAACTCTTTAACCTCCTGTTGTTGGGGTTTCGATAAGGTGTCTGCTATTCCAACCTCAGGAACTAAGCAATCAGGCTGTACTTGTGACAAAGTCTCTGCGACTAGGGATTCCCTATCCCTCCAGGCTTTCAGCAGATTGACGTGATAGATCTGCTCCAGCTTTCGCCTTCCTGGCTGTCTAACCCTGTAGTTCACCTCACTAATTTTTTCAATTACTTCATATGGACCTTGCCATTTGGGCAGAAATTTGCTTTCAACCGTAGGGACTAGCACCAAGACCCTATCCCCCGGAGAAAAAGTACGTGTCTTGGCCCCACGGTTGTACACTCTCTGCTGTGCTAACTGCGCTTGGGTTAAATGTTCCTTTACAATTGGCATTACCTGTGCAATTCTATCTTGCATCAGGGCGACATGCTCAATCACACTCCTGTGAGGAGAACTCTCATTTTCCCAAGTTTCCTTGGCGATATCCAGCAGCCCTCTTGGGTGTCTCCCATAGAGCAACTCGAAGGGTGAGAAACCCGTAGAGGATTGGGG
This sequence comes from Lithobates pipiens, assembly GCF_037356315.1. NCBI lineage: Eukaryota > Metazoa > Chordata > Amphibia > Anura > Ranidae > Lithobates > Lithobates pipiens. The sequence goes on from NW_027507791.1 coordinate 89,789,116, forward strand.
TACCTCCCTAATGGCAAACATCAGATAGGGTATTAAACAATCCCAATTCTTTCCATCTCTATCCACCACCTTCTTTAACATTTGTTTTAGGGTTTTGTTGAATCTTTCAACCAACCCATCTGTTTGGGGGTGATACACAGATGTACGCAATTGCTTCACTTTGTACAACTTGCATAATTCTTTCATAACCCGGGACATAAAGGGTGTACCTTGGTCCGTAAGCAGTTCCTTACAAATACCCACGCGGCTAAAAACAAGGGATAGCTCTTTGGCTATGGTTTTGGCCGAGGTATTTCGGAGAGGAATTGCTTCCGGATAACGGGTGGCATAGTCCAATATAACCAAAATGTACTGATGCCCCCTAGCAGACTTCATTATCGGACCTACCAAATACATTGCGATCCTCTCAAAGGGGACCTCAATGATAGGAAGAGGTACCAGTGGGTTACGGAAATGTGGCATAGGTGCCGACTTCTGACACACAGGGCAGGAGGAACAATACTTTTCTATTTCCTTCATGACCCAAGGCCAATAGAATCTCTGCAATACCCTCTCTCTGGTTTTCTCTGTCCCCAGATGACCTCCCAGAATGTGTCCATGAGCCAATTCTAACACCAACTTCCTGTAAGGTTTGGGCACTACAAGTTGCTCAATGGTTTCTTCTGCCCTTTGAGCCACTCGATATAGCAGGTCCCTTTCCATAGTGAAGTAAGGATAAGGGCAAGTCTTATCTGGGTTCACTAACTCGCCATCTATTTTCACCACATTTTCCCGTGCCTTTATTAGGGTGGGGTCTTTTAACTGTTCTGTGGCAAAATTTTCCCTGTGAACCTCAAGATCCGAAAACTCCACAGACGGCATGTTTTCATCTGAGGATGTTGGCTCCTCCCCAGTTTCTCGAGTTTCCCCCGCCAATACCGACAAGGGAAATTCAGGAGAGTCCTCACCACTCCCAGAGGAATTCTGGTCATCTTCCTGGTTTATAGGGGCACCAATGGGGGCCTCAGGACAATCCCAGAGTTCCCAGAATTTTGGAAAATCCCTTCCCACAATAGCATCATGTGGTAACTGAGACACTAACCCCACCTGATGAGAGAGGTTACCTTTGGGGGTCTCAAAAAACACGGAAGTTACAGGATACTCTCGGGTGTCCCCATGCACACAAATAACAGCCACCCGGTTCTTCCCAGAGACCTCTGTAGTAACTAATTCAGCTTTTATCAATGTTACCAGGCTACCTGAATCTAGCAACACATCAACATGTCTACCATTAATACACATTTTACATAAATGTTTCTCAGGTCCCCGAATGGCAGTGCATGCAACTGTCGCAAACAGCGACTGACGTCTCTCCCTTATAAAGTCACATTGCATAGGCTCATCCACAACTGGGCAATTGGCTGCAATATGTCCCTCTTGCCGGCAGCGGTAGCAAATAATTTTTTTCGCTGCCTCTTGCAGCATGGGCTTCCTGGGCTGCTCCCGCCAGACCTTAGGTAGAACTCCCACCCTCTCACTCTCTCCACCCTCACCCCTTGGAGTCATCTTACCCGCCACTGGGGATGATCTGGTCTTAGGGGGGAAAGTCCGTGAGTCCCTGGAAGAGGTGGTCAAGTTCTCTGTAGCCAAGTACCTCTCAACCAGATCCACAAGTTTATCTGCATTTTCTGGGTCTCCATGGCTTACCCATTTTTGGATGGCAGTAGGAAGAGCTCTCAGGAAACGATCCATAACCACACGTTCCACAATGTTTGGTGCGGTCAAAATCTCTGGCTGCAGCCACTTCCTGCTCAGGTGAATGAGATCATACATTTGAGACCTGGGAGGTTTTCCAACCTGAAAAGTCCAGTTATGCACACGCTGAGCCCGGACTGCCAGGGTGACACCCAGCCGTGCCAATATTTCTGCTTTTAGCACCACATAGTCTTTTGCTTGGTCAGGCTCTAGGTCATAATAAGCTTTCTGCGATTCCCCAGTTAACAGAGGGGCCACCAGTCCAGCCCATTGCTCCTTAGGCCACTTTTCCCTTTCAGCAGTCCTTTCAAATGTGGTCAAAAACACCTCCGGATCATCCTCTCCAGTCATTTTTGTCAGTAAACGGCTCACACCAAAGGTTGCGGTATTATTGTACCCACTTGCTTCATTGGTCTGCGGACGTTGCTGTATCAATGTCTCTATTTGCTGTTGAAAATTCTGCTCTTGCTTCTGCAACAGGTCTATGAAGCGGGCTTCAGATCGCTGCTGGGCTTGTTGCTGAGCTTCCAAACTCTGCTGCAAAGTTGCATTTGTCTGCTGCTGATTTGCATTTGCCTGCTGCTGGGCTTCCAAACTCTGCTGCTGATTTGCATTTGCCTGCTGCTGGGCTTGTTGTTGAGCTGCAAGGCTCTTTTGTAAAGCTGCATTTGTTTGCTGCTGGTTTGCATTTGCTAGAGCCAGCTGTCTCAGTATCTCCTCCATGCTGGCCTTAACAAAAAAAAAAAAAAAAACTGCCAAAATTCTCCACCAACTGTGAGGGGGTTCGCTCGGTAGCGGGTGTGTGTGACCCCCTGGATGGGTTCACAACACAAAGTCAGGCACAGCAGACAGCGTTGTAGGTGCAAAAAACAAAAGATCCGGTTTATTTAGGCTACATGCAGTGATACATATAACAGCCAAACAAAATAAAACAAGAAAATAAATCCTGGTCAGCTTGACCTCTAACTACACACGTAGACTCCCTGTCTAATAACTGGGTGCAGCCTTGTGCTGCCCCAGTCCCTGTCCCTATTGTAGGGGTTTGCCACACAGGCGTTAACTCACCGCACAGAGCAGATCTCAGACTCCCCAGTCTATACACACAAAACTGGTTCCAGGATGGAGCATCTCCCTATGCATGCTGGTTTTTTTTGTAGAGGTCTTAATGAGCCCACTTACTACAGCTGGGCTCATTAACTCTTCCCCTCTAATTGTAAAAGTCTGCATAAAGCCTGAATCTAGGACACACATATTTCCCATCCTGAATACAACCAGGTGATTTTACCTGCGTCCTGCCACAGTGCCTACAACAGTATGGGGTGTCTGGCCACTAGGTGTATAGTGACTATGTGTGATGTGTTAAATGATCACGTAGTGAACGAGCTCTACGGAATACTAATTCTGGGGTAGAGCGTACATGTTTTGTTAATATATGATGATCCGTGAGGAGATGCCAGTTTTTACTTAATATATCACGGAGAGTTTGATGGTGAGCAGAGTAAGTTGTAATAAACCTAACAATCCTTATCTGGATTTTTAGGCCGTTGGTGCAGTGGTGTACTGCGGGGACGTGACACAACTTTATTGAATGCTCTCCTCAAACACGTAGGAGAGTATCCTCTCAATAATAGTCGATCCCGTAAGGCGTCCGCTTGTATTTTGAAATCTGTATCCAGGCTACAGTTTCTGCGTAACCGCAGAAATTGCGCAAAAGGAATACTGCATATTAAAGGTTCTGGGTGAGCGCTAGTAGCATACAAAAGGGGTGTTACCCGCAGTGGGTTTGCGGTAAAGGTCTGTATAAAGTGTACCATCAGGTCATTTAATAATAAGTAAGTCTAAAAAAGAAATCCGTTCATGATCAAAATTAAATGTAATTTTAAATTAAGATCATTATTGCCCAATTCCTGTATAAATTGTAGCAATCTTTCCTTCGTCCCCGTCCAGACCAAAAATAGATACCGTATATACTCGAGTATAAGCCGAGATTTTCAGCCTCTTTTTTGAGGCTGAAAGTGCCCCCCTCGGCTTATACTCGAGTCATCGCTGTCTGTCTGCCCGATCAGCGTGTCGAGCAGACAGACAGCGGCCATTCTAGGATTCAAAGGCCGCGCCTCCGTCTCCGCCTTCGCCTGTGATAGGCGGAACACTGAATTTCCCAGCAGTCTGTGTTCCGCCTATCACGGACGTCCTCTCATCCTCGTCCGTAGTATGAGGATGAGCGGACGTCCATGATAGGCGGACCACTGACTGCTGGGAAATTGAGTGTTCCGCCTATCACGGACATCCGATAGGCGGAACACTCAATTTCCCAGCAGTCAGTGGGAAATTGAGTGTTCCGCCTATCACCGACGGAGGCGCGGCTTTTGAATCCTAGAATGGCCACCGACGAAGAGCTGCGGGACGGGCCGGGACGCAGGCCGGGACGGGACGCAGGCCGGGACGCAGGCCGGGACGGGACGCAGGCCGGGACGGGACGCAGGCCGGGACGGACACAGGCTGGACGGACACAGGCTGGACGGACACAGGCAGGCTGGACACAGGTAGGCTGCACGGACACACACACACACACACACACACACACACACACACACACACACACACACACGGATGCATGCACACACAGGGATGGATGGACACACACGGATGCATGGACACACACACACACACACACACACACGGATGCATGCACACACACAGGGATGGATGGACACACACACACACGGATGCATGGACACACACACACACACACGGATGCATGGACACACACACACACGGATGCATGGACACACACACACACGGATGCATGGACACACACAGGGATGGACGACACACAGGGATGGACAGGCATGTCTCACCCTCGGCTTATACACGAGTCAATAATTTTTTCCAGTTTTTTGGGGGTAAATTGGGGACCTCGGCTTATATTCGGGTCGGCCTATACTCGAGTATATACGGTAATCCAAATAATGATACCATACAAGTGCATCCTCTAAGAAGGGGGCAAGTCTATCACTAGAATAGACCTGTCTGTCCCAACCTCCCAGATACAGATACGCGTATGCAGGTGCACACGAGGTGCCCATAGCAACGCCTTGGGCTTGTAAATAATATTGGTTGTTAAATATAAAGACATTCTTTTTGAGGATAAATTCCAAAAGGGTCAAAATAAATTTATTAAAAGGCCATGTGGTTATATCTTGTTCACTTAGAAAGGATCCAGTCATCCGGACGCCCTGCTCGTGGGGGATACTCGAGTAAAGAGCCTTGATATCTATTGCCACAAGGAGGGCGTCCGGAGGGATCTGGATCCCATCCACGTGTTGTAACAAATCTGTGGTATCTTTGATATAAGAAGGTAAAGTTCGTACATGGGGCATCAAACAGGCATCCACTAGTTTACTGGTATTATCCATCAATGAACCCATCCCCAAGACAATTGGTCTACCTGGGGGGGATTTCAAATTTTTATGGGTTTTTGGGAGAGCATAAAAAGTAGGGACTATAGGGAATTTGGGAATCAGGAACTCGAAGGTGTCCTTGTCAATGAGGCCCAGTAAGAGGGCCTCAGTGCAAAGGACAGAGTTCCTGATGGAATGACGTAATTACAGATTGATCAATCGGTTGGCACCAAGTACGGTTATTAAGGATAGTCATGCACATAGTCTGATATTAACTATGTGTCATAAGAACAATATTTCCACCTTTATCCGATTGTTTGACAACCAGGTCTGTATGTCTTTGCAAGGATCTAAATGCTCGATACTGTCGATGGTCCAAATTAGGGGTCATTTTGTGCCATTGTTGTCGTTTAAGGTCCTTAATGGGGGCTTGAAGGAAGGCCCAAATGGTGAGACATGTCATGAGATCAGGGAACCTACGGGAATGCAATCAAAATTTTTTAAGGGTCAATTCAGGTCTAGTGATAGTGGTTGATTGAGCTATATGACGAGATGTTGTTTGAGAGGAGGGAGGGTGGGGATCTTCTATGGCGCCCTCATCATAGAGGAGCATGCGGTCCCGTAGTGCCTGAAACTCAGCCATAGTAAAGTGTTTAGCGCACTCAGTAAGTTGGCGTTCAAGATCCGAATTAGTACGATCTTTATCGAGCATATATTTGAAAGTAAGGTTTTGTGCAAACAGATATAGATCTTTAATAGTTTCATTGACCTTTAGTCTATCTAATGGGCAAAAACCAAAGCCTAATTGAAGTACTGACAGCTCGTCATCCGAAAAAGAATAAGGAGTTAAATTTACAATGTTGTGGTCGGTGTCGGATTGGGAGTGTATGGTGGGGCTGGTGTGGGTTTGAGGATATAAGAATCCAAATTAGTTTGTTGTTTCTTGAGATCTAAAAAAATTAGATCTTCATTTATTTTTGTGTATTTATTAGTTATCAGTGAAGAATTTAAAACTTTAGGGATAGTGCCGTGTAGTGTGGAATGACCAACCGCTCCCTCTAAAGGTAGGGAGGTGTCACTAGGTGTTTGTGTAGCTGGTGTACGTATAGTTTTAGGGGCTTGGTTTTTTTAAAATCTTTTTTTAGAGTTGGCTGGTGGGGTACCCCCACCATAACATAGTCTTTTACGGGACGAATTTGTTAATGGGTTAGCCATAGATCTTAAGATACTCTGCATAGAATAGGATGATGATAGTGAGGAATCCGATTTACGTTTCCACCACTGGATTCCTGGGAATATTTCCTCGGGAAAGGAGTTTTCTACCTGGGTTTCTACCCGACCAGTGATACGTATAGCCCTCACTGAATGCAGCTTCGTCTTTACTAAATTTTATCTGTTTTTTGACAATAATAGTTTTATTTAATGCTTCCAAGCGGTTTTTTAGCTCCATCCACTTGGAATCAAATAATGGATTATCTTTTAAATGTAAATAATCACAATTTAGTCGTTCAATTTCTTTGTCCAACAAAATCATGTCGGAACTATATTGTTCAATCAGAACCTTCATTAATTCCAAGCTGCAATTGGTCAGGATAGTTTCCCAGGTCTTTTTAAGTTCCAACGAGGGGTCTTTAATAGTTGGAAAAATTTGATTGCGTAAGCCCATAGGGAAAATGCAATCAGTGACATACATTTTAAAATATTCAATGTGCCAATGTAGATTTGACTTTTCAGCAGAGCATATTGTTTGTAGAAATATGTCTTTAAATCATCATCAATTTTATGTTCACTTAAACAAGTAGGTTTTAAATTTGACATGAAACCCACCCAATCTGTATTTAGCGTATCCATAATGGAAAAACAAAACAACAAAAAAACAATCACAAAATTATTGCTATGATGGCATTTTAGGCAAAAAGACAAAAAGCTTTGAATATTAATATAATGTAAGAGGCACTCAGAAGTTCACTGATCAGGCTCCCTATTTTCCGTCAGTAGAACATATATGGGTGTATTATCCACCCTATCGGAATTTAAAGGAGTTGCGAGTATCGCCTCAGGTAAATATACAGATACCAAGTACCATCATCCACTAATCTTTGATATCGAAACTAGTAGAGGAGACCTTTGTACGCCACCAGAACTGAACTCTCTTTTGAGTATCTGTAAATGTTCAAATATCCTGGGGTGTACCATGATTTTAATAATGATGTTCTATGTATTGTCCTTTTCTTTTTTCTGTATTTATTAAACATTATTACATTTTAATAATTGTTTTTCTTCTTTTCCTCTATAAAAAGTACTGGTTTAGTCCAAATAGCATGTTCTTGGTTTGGGTTGGTTGTAGGAGGTTAGCGTGAACGGCTACCCCAATACCCCCACATCAAACATTTTTTTTCGATATGAGGCATAATGAGTCTTTTGACTGGTTAATTTTTTTCCAGAAGTTTTTGGAATATGTGTTAAAAAAAAAGTTGTCAATTTATAAGATATTTCTAACACATAGCATGTATATAGCAAAAATGACACCCCAAAATACATCCTTCCTGAGTATGGAGATGCCACATGTGTGAGACTTTGACACAGCCTGGTCACATACAGAAGCCCAACAATGAAGTAGTACCTTGAGGCATTCTAGGACCATAAATTACACATCTCATTTCATTCACACTTTTGAAGGTCCTTGAGCACCAGTGGACAGTGGAATTACCCACAAAATGACCCCATTTTGGAAAGCAAACACACCAATGTATATATTCTATGAGGCATGGGTTGCAGATAGGTACTCTGGTACTCTGATGGACTGTAGATAGGTACTTGGGTACACTAATGGCCTGGTGACAGGTACTCGGGTACTTTGATGAACTGTGTCAGGTACTCGGGTACTCAGATGGACTGTGATGGGTACTCGGATGAACTGCAACGGGTACTCGGATGAACTGCAACGGGTACTCAGATGAACTGCAACAGGTACTCGGATAAACTGTGACAGTTACTTTGATGGGTGGTGACAGGTCCTCTTTATTGGGGGGGAAATCAGTGTGTGTTGGTGTACACTGTAAGCGGTAACGAGATGTGATGATGGACTGTGACAGGTACTCAGATGGACTGTGACAAGTACTTGGGTACTCAGATGGACTGTGACAGGTACTTGGGTACTCAGATGGACTGTGACAGGTACTTGGGTACTCAGATGGACTGTGACAGGTACTTGGGTACTCAGATGGACTGTGACAGGTACTCGGGTACTCAGATGGACTGTGATGGGTAATCAGATGAACTGTGACGGGTACTTGGGTACTCGGACTGTGACGGGTACTTGGGTACTCGGACTGTGACAGGTACCCGGGTACTCAGATGGACTGAGACAGGTACTCGAGTACTCAGATGGACTGTGACAAGTACTTTGGTACTTAGATGGACTGTGACAGGTACTCGGGTACTCAGATGGACTGTGGCAGGTACTCGGGTACTCAGATGGACTGTGACGGGTACTCAGATGGACTGTGACGGGTACTCAGATGGACTGTGATGGGTACTCAAATGAACTGTGACGGGTACTCAAATGAACTGTGACAGGTACTTGGGTACTCGAATGGACTGTGACAGGTACTTGGGTACTCGGATGGACTGTGACAGGTAATCAGATGAACTGTGACAGGTACTCGGGTACTCAGATGAACTGTGCAGGTACTCTGGTAGATGGCCTGTGTTGGGTACTCGGATGGACTGTGACGGGTACGCGGATGGACTGTGACGGGTACTCGGATGGACTGTGATGGGTACTCGGATGAACTGGGACGGGTACTCGGATGAACTGTGAACTTTGATGGGTAGTGACAGGTCCTCTTTATTGGGGGGGCAATCAGTGTGTGTTGGTTTACACTGTAAGCGGTAACGAGATGTGATGATGGACTGTGACAGGTACTCATTTGGACTGTGGCAGGTACTCGGGTACTCAGATGGACTGTGACAGGTACTCAGATGAACTGTGGCAGGTACTTGGGTACTCAGATGGACTGTGACAGGTACTCGGGTACTCAGATGGACTGTGACGGGTACTCAAATGAACTGTGACAGGTACTCGGGTACTCGGGTACTCAGATGAACTGTGACAGGTACTTGGGTACTCAGATGAACTGTGACAGGTAATCGGATGAACTGTGACAGGTACTCGGGTACTCAGATGAACTGTGACGGGTACTTGGGTACTCAAATGAACTGTGACAGGTACTCTGGTAGATGGACTGCGACGGGTATTCGGATGGACTGCGACGGGTACTCGGATGGACTGCGACGGGTACTCGGATGAACGGTGACAGTTACTTTGATGGGTGATGCCAGGTCCTCTTTATTGGGGGGGCAATCAGTGTGTGTTGGTTTACACTGTAAGCGGTAACAAGATGTGATGATGGACTGTGACAGGTACTTGGGTACTCAGATGGACTGTGAAAGGCACTCAGTTGGACTGTGGCAGGTACTCGGGTACTCAGATGGACTGTGACGGGTACTCGGATGAACTGTGGCAGGTACTTGGGTACTCAGATGGACTGTGACAGGTACTCGGGTACTCAGATGGACTGTGACGGGTACTCAGATGGACTGTGACGGGTACTCAGGTACTCAAATGTACTGTGACAGGTACAACCCGGTACTCAAATGAACTGTGACAGGTACTCGGGTACTCGGGTACTCAGATGAACTGTGACAGGTACTTGGGTACTCAGATAAACTGTGACAGGTAATCGGATGAACTGTGACAGGTACTCGGGTACTCAGATGAACTGTGACGGGTACTTGGGTACTCAAATGAACTGTGACAGGTACTCTGGTAGATGGACTGCGACGGGTATTCGGATGGACTGCGACGGGTACTCGGATGGACTGCGACGGGTACTCGGATGAACGGTGACAGTTACTTTGATGGGTGATGCCAGGTCCTCTTTATTGGGGGGGCAATCAGTGTGTGTTGGTTTACACTGTAAGCGGTAACAAGATGTGATGATGGACTGTGACAGGTACTTGGGTACTCAGATGGACTGTGAAAGGCACTCAGTTGGACTGTGGCAGGTACTCGGGTACTCAGATGGACTGTGACGGGTACTCGGATGAACTGTGGCAGGTACTTGGGTACTCAGATGGACTGTGACAGGTACTCGGGTACTCAGATGGACTGTGACGGGTACTCAGATGGACTGTGACGGGTACTCAGGTACTCAAATGTACTGTGACAGGTACAACCCGGTACTCAAATGAACTGTGACAGGTACTCGGGTACTCGGGTACTCAGATGAACTGTGACAGGTACTTGGGTACTCAGATAAACTGTGACAGGTAATCGGATGAACTGTGACAGGTACTCGGGTACTCAGATGAACTGTGACGGGTACTTGGGTACTCAAATTAACTGTGACAGGTACTCTGGTAGATGGACTGCGACGGGTATTCGGATGGACTGCGACGGGTACTCGGATGGACTGCGACGGGTACTCGGATGAACGGTGACAGTTACTTTGATGGGTGATGCCAGGTCCTCTTTATTGGGGGGGCAATCAGTGTGTGTTGGTTTACACTGTAAGCGGTAACAAGATGTGATGATGGACTGTGACAGGTACTTGGGTACTCAGATGGACTGTGAAAGGCACTCAGTTGGACTGTGGCAGGTACTCAGGTACTCAGATGGACTGTGACGGGTACTCGGATGGACTGTGATGGGTACTTTGATGGGTGGTAACAGGTCCTCTTTATTTGGGGTGGGGGCAATCAGTGTGTGTTGGTGTACACTGTAAGCGGTAAAGAGATTTTACCGCAATCTCCTTCTCACACACAATCTGTGTGTGAGGAGGAGAATCTGGTAACATCTCGTTACCGCTCTATGTTTACATTTAGTGATCGGCAGTGAAAGGATCACAGCCGATCATGTGGTAAACAGCCGCCGGCTAATGGCTGTTTACCAGTGTTGGTGACAAGCAGTGTTTCGGGAACACGGCGCCACCGACGTGCAGCTCGCTCGCCATCGCGTGCATGCACTGTGCAAAGTGGGGCGGTACCATCTGTAATCGCCGTGACATCATGGCCGATCACGTGGTAAACAGGCATGCCCAATGGCTGTCCACCCCCCTCGATGGTGAGCAGTGTCTCCATGAGGCACCGCCACCTAAGGTACAGGGCTGCGCGCACACAATAGTGCGTATGCCCTGTTTAAATGGATGGAAGTCATATGACGCCCGCCCAGAACAAGAGCCTCGCCCACTCTCATCCTTTTTAAACTACTGACATAGTGGTTATCTATAAGGAATATACAGTCAGGTCCATAAATATTGGAACATTGACACAATTCTAATCTTTTTGGCTCTATACACCATCACGATGGATTTGAAATGAAACAAACAAGATGTGCTTTAACTGCAGACTTTCAGCTTTAATTTGAGGGTATTTACATCCAAATCAAGTGAACGGTGTAGAAATTACAACAGTTTGTATATGTGCCTCCCACTTTTTAAGGGATCAAGAAGTAATGGGACAATTGGCTGCTCAGCTGTTCCATGGCCAGGTGTTATTCCCTCATTATCCCATTTACAAAGAGCAGATAAAAGGTCCAGAGTTAATTTCAAGTGTGCTATTTGCATTTGGAATCTGTTGCTGTAAACTTTCAACATGAGATGGATGGTTTGGTTGAGAGTACAACCAATGTGACAGTTACATTCCAGGCACGTGCCAGGAATATAACTGTTGTTTGAAATTGTTAAATTAATGGGTTTCTTTCCACTTTAAATGATTTGTCTCAACCCTTTAATTGCCACTTTTTCCAGACAGCCAGGTCTGTTAACTGCTTGCCGACTGCTCGCTGCAGTTGTACTGCGAGAAGGTGGCACAGCTGTGTGAATCGACGTACCTATAAGCCGTTTCGTGCACTAGCCCGTGTGGGCGGGAGTGCCAGTTGGCCAGAGGGGGAGCCAATCAGCGATGTCCGCCGGCCATCCGCGATCGTTCCCCACAGAGGCACAATGGTGATCTACATATGTAAACAAGGCAGATCGCTGTTCTGACAAGGGAGGACAACGAGATCTTGTCTTCCTGGGGGTTAAAAGTGCCCTACCGCCTGAAAACCGTTGCAAAATCGCCGCTATAACAGTGGTAAAGCGTCGCTAATGCCGACACTGCCCCAGTGTGCAAGGAGCTTTATGCTTCTACTTCAAAACCTTTCAACATAACACTTGAACCACAAAGCCCACCAAGGCTTCCCCAAAACCCTTTTCCCAATGAAAGGGTGCCTTAACTCATAAAAGTGGGGAGACACATGTTACCCCTTGCTTATTTTTGGGTCACAGACAGCCAAGATCTATGCGCCTTTTAGGTGGGTTTAAATGGATTAAAAATAAAGTTCAAAACTACGTTTCCACTCTCGGATCAACCAAATTATATTAAATACCTGTTCACCAAGCCCAGCAAGGGTATTTGTCCTGTCCTGGACCTAAAATACCTTTTGAATTTCACAATTTTACATGGAATCCGCAAGGTCAGTTATTGCCTCTCTGAGACAAGGGGAATACTTGGAATCCATTGATGTTCAAGATGCCTATCTGTATTTTTCTGTTTGTCCACCACATCAGCACTTTCTATACTTAGTAGTAGGAAACAAACACTTCCAGTTTATAACACTGCCATTTGGCCTATCCTCTGCTCCCAGCGTATTCACAAAGGCCCTTGTGCCTTTTCTTGCCCTTCCAAGAACACAGGGCATCCAGGTCACAGGTTAACTAGATGACCTTGTTCTGAAGGACTCCTCTTCTTTCCAGGTATCTACAAATGTCCAAAGGACAATTCAGGTGCTTCAATCTTTCGGTTGGATGATCAACTTTTAACCTTCTTTGTCTGAAGCTGATTCTAGACACATCCCAAGCAAAGATATTCCTTCCAGAGAAGGAACTGCTTCTCCCAGAGCTAACACTCCCTCTGTTAGATTGTCCATGATAGTTTAAGGTCTCATAGTAACCTCCTTTTAAGCTGTTCGATGTGTCTAATGCCGTGTACACACTGTCGGACTTTCCGGCAGAAAAAGTCAGATGGAATCTTTTCATCGGATATTCCGATTGTGTGTATGCCTCATCTGACTTTTTTTTCCGAAAATTATGACGGACCTAGAAATAGAACATGTTTTAAATCTTTCCGACTGAATCAATTCCTATCGGGAAAACCGTTCGTCTGTATGCTGTTTTGACTGACCAAAAACGACGCATGGGCAGCTATTGGTCACTGGCTATTGAACTTCCTTTTTCTAGTCCCATCATATGTGTTGTACGTCACGGCATTCTAGACGGTCGGAGTTTGGTATGATCATGTGTAGTCAAGACCGTTTCAGCGGAACTCAGTTGGAAAAACCGTCAGTTTATTTTGATGGAAAAAACAGTCGTGTGTATGCGGCATAAGTTCATTTGAAACCACTCCAACACAACATCATGTGGGCTTGGAACAAGTGGGCTCTTTATCCCGACCTGCCCATGCTCCTGTCCAGCCAAGCAAGGCATTTCCTAGCTTAGTGGATATCCAACCTTGTCAGAAAAAAAATAAAATCTTTTCTTACTTATCACTGGAAAGTAATAAAGATGGTTGCCAGTCCTTCAGACAGGGGAGGGGTTTTCCCAGTCCCTCACAGTTTACAGCACATGGTCATCGGTGGAAGCCAAGCTCCCCATCGCCATTCTGGCATTCAGAGCATTAAGAATGTCTCTACATCACTGGACCCCTGTTCTGCACACAGAACACCAAGAGGGCACAAGGAGTCATACAGCCTTTAAGTAAGCACGCCAGATTATCTCATTGATGGAGGAACACTGTCCAGTGATCTCTGCTATCCACATCATAGAATGGGTCAACTGAAAGGGGGAATACCTCAGGTGTCACAAATTGGACCAAGGGAAATGGGCCCTTCACCTTGATAGCTTCAACCTAATACGTCAGAGATGGGGGACCCTGCGTATGGATATCCTGGCTTCCAGGTTCAACAATAAGAAACCTCTGTTTTGTAGTCAGGACCAAAGATCCTCTACCGTTGGCACTGGATACCTTGATAATTCCCCTGGTCTCAGTTCAAGCTGATCTATGCCTTCCTTCCAGTGCAAACTCTACTTCTGCTGCATAAAATGTAGCAAGAGAAAAAATGGCTATTTCCATTGCATCAAACTGTCACAGTAGAACATGGTACACAGACATGCTCGGACTACTAGGAGACGACCCATGGCTTCTTCACTACAGGCCAGACCTGCTGTCTCGGGGTCCTCTGTGTCATCCTGCTTCTCTGTCACTAGCATGGCTGTTGAAACCCAGGTTGTAAAGGAAAGGGGGGTCTCTGAGTTTATCATGCCTACTTTGCTAAAAGCAAGGAAAGGCCATTCCAAAAAGATCTACAATCACTTCTATAATTCCTTCTTTGCCTGTTGTGAGCATTTCACTTCAATCCCAGAATTTTTTCTGTGGTGCCTCACATTCTGGCCTTCCTACCAACAGGATTTGACCAGAACTTGTTTGTCAGAACTCTAAATGGACAGGTTTTGGTCTTTTTAGAAAACCTCTGGCTTCGCTTTCTTTTGACAAAACATTTTATTCCAGGTTTATCTTGGTCCAGGCTTTCATTACAACACTTTGTGCTTCCTGGGGCCTTCAATCTGATGTTCTCTGCAGAAACAATCCTGTGAACCCATCAGGGAAATCCCCTTAGATGATTTTTCCTGAAAAGTAGTCTTCTTGGTTGCTATCAAACCTGTCAGATGTGTCTCTAGTAAGGAGCCATTCCTCATTCTGCACAAGGATAAAGGTAGTCTTATGCGCAAGATCATCTTTTTCTCCTAGGTTGATATCAGTCTTCCACCTCAGGGAAGACACACATCTTTGTGTCCTACTCCAAAGCCCCTAATGGAAATTGCTCTTCACTGCCTGAATGTAATCGGAGCCATCAGTACCTACCACAAAGGAATAGCTTCTATCAGGGAGATAGATTCCATATTTGTGCTACCAAGGCCACCATCACTAGATGATCAGAACTTACACTCTAAAATCAAAGATCTCAAGTCCCCTTCTGCACTTTGTTGCAATCACTCGACCAGGTCGGTGGGTGTTTCCTGGCAATTGCAGCAACAAGTCTCTGTGGCCCAGATTTGTAAGGCTGCCACCTGGTCCTTTGTTCACAGCATTTCAAAGTTCTACCATGCAGATCTGCTCCAAGCTTCTGTGGATGCAACTTTTGGCCACAAGGTTCTTGCAGCGGTTCTTGGGTCTGTTGACTTGTTGTTGAACTTTTAGACACAGTTTTGTTTGCCTTGTTGCCTACCTTTCTCATTCATTACTTGAGGACATCCCAGGGTCTTTAAATACCTAGCCCGTGTTCTGTACTGTACAATTAAAAGACATTTTGACATACCTGTAAATTCCATATCTTGGGAGTGCAGTAGAGGATACAGACCACCTTCTCTTCTATTCCTGGGTTTCTTTGCATTGCTACAAAACTGAGGACTCATGGAGGGGTATGGGGGGAGGGGCATGCCCCGGAGGCTTGTCCAAACAAGCTTTCCAGTTTCCTATCACCTGAAAGTACTAGCCTTTAACCCAGAGTCTAGGAATACTCACCTGTAAATTCCATATCTTGGAGTACAGTACAGAAAGCAGCCAAAGTCAACATTCCTTTCATTCACATACTCCTTGAAAAAAATGTTTATTTTGTTCTGTGTGTGTATATACTGTGTATATATACATATATAATATATATATATATATATTTTATTTTTTTTGGGTAGGTGTGGCTCCAGGACAACTATATACATACCCAGCGAGGTGTTGGAGAAAGAAGAGACGCTTGCATCCTCCTGAAGATCCCCGTTTACGGCTTTTGGAGATAAAATCAGGTTGGTCACCATTGTATCACTTGGATCTGTGTTTTAGATATCAACTGTTAAGCCCCATACACACTATCAGATTTTCTGCTGAGTTTTTCCTTCAGATTTACCAAAACCATATAATATGAGGTCAAACCTTAGGAGTTTCAATGTGTATGCAATCAGGCAGGCCCTTCTACTACATGGTTTTGGTAAATCTGAAGGAAAAACTCAGCAGAAAAACTGATAGTGTGTATGGGGCTTTAGTGTTCATCATCTCTACATCTGGAATATAGTAGGGTAAACAAAAGCAATCATTGTGAAACATGGTGGAATATTATGTACGGTATGCAAACCTTTTTTTTTTTTTTTTTTACTTTTTTCCTAAAACATATGGATAGTAGTGTTCTACTTTTGTACTTTTATCTTTGATAGGGGTGGCAGGGGAAATTTATTAGGCGATACATTTTAATAGTTGTAATATTAAATTGTCAATTTATATTGATTTTTAAACTATTGTTATTAAAATGTAGCACCTTAAAATTAACGATAAGAAAAAAGGGGAGGTAGGTGCGCTATGGACCCTAAATGTGAAATAAAGTTGAATTACTATACCAAATGTGAACAACCTAAAAAAAACAAATTGGGACCCTAGTGGTAAGAAAAGGGGCTGCCACTACCATATAAATTCACCCATAAGGTGAATATGTGAAAAATAAAAAAATAGAAAATATATATACTATGGCACTTTAAGTAGCATGCAACACTTTTTTACAGTAGTTATTGTCATCATTGTTAATAAGGCACTTTTTTGCATGTTTAGCACCAAAGCATATTTGCACCTTTACAAAATCGCAATAAGTGAATTTAACATTTATATGTGAAGTAGGTCTTTTCACAATTATTTCTCTACGCATAGGGCTAGGGATTTATATATGTAGAATATTCATTTGATTTTTCTCATACAATATTGGTTTCTTTTCATTTTTGTATATTATTTTATGAGAGACATTTTTTGAGAGACATTGTCACGTAGGCACTTTTCAGTTACACCTTTTATATTTTTTTCACATATTCACACAGATCTTTGAAAAAACAAAATGTAATTAATAGCAGGTGAGCCTGCAGTAGGTGTAATTAATAGTAGGTGAGCGCCGTTACTACCACATATTCACCTTAAAATTAACGTTTTACATTTTCAAAAGTACTTCAGTGTTTGGACCATTAGTTTTAATGCTTTGTAAACATTAAATTTTCAGTATGATTTTGCATTTGTGAATTTACATTATTTTTGCCAAATCTCACAGCTGGTTGTAAATGCTCTCCTAAAATGCATGGATATATGGAGCAAAGTTAGTCTATTCATACACATTCTGAATGTTTTCTTTTTTGAACTACTAGAACTGTGTTAGACATATTAGTAGGGATGCACTGAAATTTTCCGCCACCGAAACATACCGGCCGAAAATGGCATTTTCGTCAATTTGCTGAAAGCAAAATGTTGCCAATAATGGCGCAGAAAAAAAGGGGCAGGGCCATACCATCGGGTGCCGCACATGTTTCATCCCGACACACCCCTCAGAGTCTCCCCTCCTTCTCCTCTTGTCACTCCTGTCATACACAGCTTCCCCATTGCCTGGTAATGCATGTCACGCTCTGTGTCAGAGCTGGATCTGAATTGCAATGCAGCCAGTTTCATCGCGGCACGCCCCTCAGTGTCTCCCCTCCCTCCTCCTCCTCCTGTCACTCCTGTCCTACACAGCCTCCCCAGTACCTGGTAATGCATGTCCCGCTGTGTGTCAGAGCTGGATCTGAATTGCGGTGCTGCTGATGTCCCGCCTCCTAGACCACCTCTTTTGATAGACGGCACTCTGATCCAATGCTAGGAATCATTGTGCCTTGTGTCATAGGAGGTAGGACATCGTTACATCGGCTGCAGAGCAATTGGACACCGGAATTCAGGAGTTTTGAAACAGTTGGTATGCTCAAAAGCAGTCTCACTGCGGGATCTTCAACAGCTACTGACAGATCTAAGGTAGAAGCAGGAACCATCGGCAACAATCATATATATAAACTACCTGAACAGGAAGAACAGACAGACAATGGTGAACAAAAGTAAACACAGGGAGGGTTCACAATTTTAAGGGAGAACTGGACAACAGGAAACAGGTCCACACCCTGAGAATGACAAAATGCCCAATTTTTAAATTGGAGGGGGGTGTATAGGACATCCATCCCTCATATGAGATAATAAATATAAAGAGCTATGTAGTATAATATCTAAAGAGGAATGGTCAAGGACCTTAGGAGTTGGAGACAACTGTCAAAAACCATGAAATCAGGCCAAGACAGAAGTACAGTTAAATCACATTTGTTTAATAATAAAAGTAAAAAGAACAAACGTAGTCAAAACATAGCCAAAGTTCAGTAACCGGAACAGATAGTCAGCCAAGCCAGAAATCAGGGATCAATGTAGTGGAACAGTAAGCAGGATCTGGAGCCAGAAGGGATGTCAGCAAAGCAAGTCTTGAACAGGATCGCAGGAGAGAGTTTCTGTGATGTTGACCAAGCGAAGGCAGAGCTTCTCTGGACTGGACAGCTTAAGTAGGCAGGACTGATGAGCAGGATATCATCAACAGCTGAGTAACTGTGGAGAGATAGGAGCTGGCAATTAGCCGACAGTTCAGAGAAGGAAGGGCTGAGCCCAGCCCTGACAGTACCCCCTCCTCAACGACCCCTCCCCCTCAGAGGACCACCAGGCTTGAGGGGAAAATGTCCTTGGAAATCATGGAGGATAGGGGCATGTATGTCCTATGCTGAGACCCAAGAGCGTTCCTCTGGACCGTACCCTTTCCAATGCACCAGATACTGTATGCGCCCATGGAACCTATGGGAGTCAACAATGGACTGTACTTCATACGCCTCATGGTTCTCAATCTGTACCAGGTGAGGATGTGGCACCGAGGTTGTAAAGTGGTTGCAGAACAAAGGTTTTAATAAGGAGACATGAAATACATTTCAAATATTCATATTAGAAGGCAGGTCTAATGTGTAAGCCACTGGGTTAATCCTGCGAAGAACAGGGAAAGGCCCAATAAACCGAGGTGCGATCTTCAGTGAAGGAACACAAAGTCAGAGGTTGCGAGATGACAGCCAGGCCCTGTCCCAAACCTGGTAGGAAGGCGCAGGCAGGCGTCTGCAGTTAGCATGAAGTCTGTACCTATCATTATCATGTCGCAAAGCCTCCTGGACTTGTGCCCAAGTTGAACGAAGACCATGGAGATGCTCCTCTAACACAGAAATAATCTGCGGAGCAAACGAGTCAGGCAACATGGAAGGTTGGAAACCATAATTCGCCATAAACTGGGACAATCGGGAAGCAGAATTCAAGGCACTGTTGTGAGCAAACTCTTCCCACAGTAATAGGTCTGACCAGTTGTTATGATGGTCATAAATATTGCAACTTAGAAATTGCTCCAAGGACTGATTAGCTTATTTTGTGGCCCCATTAGACTGCGGGTAATACACAGAGGAGAAAGCAAGCTGAATTCTCAACTGTTCACAAAAGGCTAGCCAGAACCGGGACATAAACTTGACTACCCCTGTCCGAGACAATCACCTTGGGTAGCCCATGTAAGCGAAAGATCTCCCGAGCAAAAATGGAAGCCAGTTCCTTAGAAGTGGGCAACTGCTGCTTAAGTGGAATAAAATGGCACATCTTTGAGAACTGGTCAACCACAATAAGGATAACTGTGTTGCCCAGGGAGTTGAAAGTTGAAATTAAATCCATAGACAGGTGGGCCCAGGGCCTCTCTCTATTGGGTATGGGTTGTAGGAGTCCCACTGGAAGGTGTCATGGAGACTTACTCTGAGCACACATGAAACATGCAGCTATTAAGGCAGTTACATGAGCACATAGACTAGGCCACCAGAATTGTTGGGAAATGGCCCAAAAGAGTTGATTCTTCCCTGGGTGGCCAGCAGCCTTGGGAGAACGGTAAGCCTGGACCACGGCTGTATGGAGACTCTCTGGGACAAAGCAGCGGTCACAAGATTTATCAGGAGGAACATGGACCTGAGCAGCAAGAATTTTGTCATCCAAAGGAGAAGTGAGACTGGTGCGAATCGTAGCCAGAATACAATCAGGAGGAATCACCGGAACCGAAGTGGAGGAAAATTGTTGTGACAAGGCGTCAGCCCTTACATTCTTAATACCAGGTAAGAATGAGACAATGTAATTGAAACTTGACTAGAAAAGACCCCATTGTGCCCTTCTGGGAGAGAGGTGTTTAGCCTCAGAAAATAATTCTTATGGTCAGTAAGAATGAGAACCGGCACAGTGGTACCTTCGAGGAGATATCTCCATTCTTTCAGGGCTAAAATGATCGCCAGCAGCTCTGTCACCAATCTCGTAATTGCACTCTGCAGGTGACAATTTCTTGGAAAAGTAGTCACAAGGATTCATAGCGCTCTCAGAGGTAGGACGTTGAGACAGAAGGGCGCCTATATCAGTCTCAGAAGCATCAACCTCAAGGATAAAAGGTAACATAGGATCAGGATGTGCCAGCACAGGAGCATAAACAAAGGCAGCCTTGAGACTCTCAAAGGCCTTAATGGCCTCCAGAGACCATCTCTGTGAGTTACCGTACTTTCTGGTCATATCAGTCAGGGGCTTGACCAGAGAGGAGAAGTTACGAATAAACTCCTGATAATAGTTGGCAAAGCCCAGGAAATGCTGCAGAGGACGTAAACCCACGGGTCGGGGCCACTGTAGAACTGACGAAAGTTTCTCTGGGACCATCGAAAAACCAGCAGTGGAAATGACATAACCCAGGAACTTAATCTGTTCACGATGGAACTTTTCAAATTTACAGTAGAGATTGTTCTCTCTTAGTTTCTGAAGCACATGACAGACATCTGTGTGTTGGCTCTCCAGGGACTTAGAAAACATGAGGATATCATTGAGATAAACCACCACACATAACTGCAACAAATCTCGGAGGACATCCTTAATAAATTCCTGGTAAACTGCCGGGGCGTTGCAAAGGCCAAAAGTCATTATGAGGTACCCATAATGGCCTGATCTGGTATTAAAACGCAGTTTTCCATTCACCGCCCTCCTTAATCCTCATGAGATTGTATGCTCCTCTCAAATCAAGCTTCGTGAAAACCGTTGCTCCCTTGAGGCGGTCAAATAATTCTGTGATCACCAGAATTGGATAGGCATTCTTAATCGTGAAACGATTGAGACCCCTATAATCAATACAAGGTCTCAGTTCACCACTCTTCTTCTTCACAAAGAAGAAACCAGCACGAGACGAGGATTTGCAGATGAAACCTAGAGAAAGTGCATCTGAGACATACTCCTCCAAGACCGACAAAGGGTAAACCCAGCCACGAGGGGGTATGGCACCAGGGTTGAAGGTCAATTGCGTAATCATACAGCAGGTATGGAGGCAAACTACTGGCTTGACCTTTGTCAAAGACGTCGCTAAAATCACGGTACTCCTTCAGCAGGGAGGAGAGTGAAGAGATGCACAGGACCTTGGCTACCTTCTGGAAGCATGTTTCGCTGCAATGTGGTGACCAGGAAGGAACCTCAGCACGGAGCCAATCAAAAGAGGGGTTGTGCCTCTAACCAAGGATAAGCAATAACTAGTGGAAACTTAGGTGAAGAAATATTTTGGAATTGGATTATCTCATGGTGAATAGCCCCTACGGCCATGGACAATGGAACAGTCTCATGAGTCACATGGGCAGGCTGTAGAGGTCTCCCCTCAAGAGCCACAATGGCAAGTGGAGTGTCACGCAGCTGCAGCGGAATTGAGTGCTTCGATATAAAGGCAGCATCAATGAACAGGCCTGCAGCCCCAGAGTCGATTAGAGCCTGTATCTTGACGGATGACTCAGCCAAAGAAAGGGTGACCGAAACCAGGCGCTTATCCTTCTGGATAACTGGGGATGAAACAATGCCACCTAAGGTCTTACCGTGACAAGACTTCAAGGTTCGGGCAATCCCTGGACAGGTAGGACAAGACTTTAAAAAATGTCCTGCCAGGCACAATCTCTCCCTCCGCCTAAAGGTTTACTCATCCGCAGAGAGACGCATGAAACCCAAGTGCAAGGGTTCACCTTCACTGACTGACTCAGTACCAGGAGACATGGGTGGCTCGGGAGGCTTGGCGGGACTGTGAAGCTCAGAGACAAACGTACAGTAGGCTTCTGTAAGCACTCCTTAAGAGTCTTTCTCTGAGTCTGGAGTCAATGAGGATGGCAAACATGATCAACTTCTCCAGCTCAGTGGGTATATCTCGGGCTGCTATCTCATCCTTGATGGTATCCGAAAGACCATGAGAAAAAGCAGCCATGAGGGCCTCATTGTTCCATGCAACCTATGCTGTCAGTGTACGGAACTCAATGGCATAATCAGCCAAGCCAGACATTAGGGATCAATGTAGTGGAACAGCAAGCAGGATCTGAAGCCAGAAGGAATGTCAGCAAAGCAAGTCTTGAACAGGATCGCAGGAGAGAGTTTCTGTGATGTTGACCAAGGCGAAGGCAGAGCTTCTCTGGACTGGAAGGCTTAATTAGGCAGGACTGACGAGCAGGATATCATCAACAGCTAACTGTGGAGAGATTGGAGCTGGAATTAGCCGACAGCTGAGTGGTCAGCTCAGAGAAGGACTGAGCCCAGCCCTGACAACAACCCCAAGGGAATTACTGTAAGTCTGAAAGCTTAACCGACAAAGGGGAAAAAGATTGCAAATACTCCTAGAATCTGACAGGGAAAACCACCTGCAGGGTCTGCCTAACTAACCCAAGACATCTGGGAATACCAGGTAAATTCCCCTAGAACCATTAGGGGAGTATGGGCTGGGGTTACCCATAGCAGTCTATCCTCTGTGTTTTTTGCAGGTTTGAGAATTCGTCAGCACCTCACAAACAAGCACTTAGCTACGAGTGGGACCTTTCGTCAGAGAGGGGTAGCCCTCTTTAGAAGCAGCCCTTCCTTCTCTGAGCTGGCCACTCAGCTGTCGGCTAATTGCCAGCTCCTATCTATCCACAGTTATTCAGCTGTTTATGATATCCTGTTCGTCAGTCCTGCCTACTTAAGCCGTCTAGCCCAGAGGATCTCTGCCTTCGCATTAGTCAACATCAGAGATGCTTCCCTGCATTCCTTTTAAAAGACTTGCTTGGCTGACATCCCTTCTGATCCTGCTTGCTGTTTTATTACGCTCATCTCTGGCTCCCTGACGTTTGGCTTGTCTGACTATCCTTTCTGGTTCCTGAACTCTGGCTATGTTTTGTTCTATTTACTTTTATTATTAAACAAATTCGATTTAACTGTACTTCTGTCTCAGTCTGATTTCATGGTTCAGGACAAGTATATAGACTGGATATAATTTATACAGTAGAAAATATACTGATATGACACATAATTGGAACATGGCGTATGTTGGCGCGTTTTGCGACTTATTGATGCTTGTCAGGAGCAAGCGTGTATTGTGTCTCTGCAATGACATAGATACATTTCTGATTGATCCAGTGTATTCACACATTATCAAACAAAAAAAAGGGGTCAGAGCCCAGCCCTCTTTGCCTGGGGGGTGGGGGTGTGCAAGTACTGCGTGTCGATGTCACGCCTCTTGCGCTAGACATAGGGCGTCACTCCTTCTGACACCGCTATGCCGGTGAGTATCCAGCTATGAGCGGCACGGGAGGTGGTTTTGGTGCCAAACTACCAGGTGGTGCTTCCGCATTGGTGTAGGCACCTCCCCACCCTGAGTGCTCACGTGCATGACGTTGACGGAGTCTTCCAGCGGTGGCGCTCATATATATGCACCATCCATGGGCGGTTCAGGCATTTGGCTAGTTCTCACTTCACAGGACAACACACATCACATGTTTCTCAGCCTGGATAGCAGGTAACAACCCTGGTTTCCTCACGTTCTTTGCCCCATCCTTCACCAATCCTCCTATCTTCTTGTCTCTGTTGGGGGTCCCTCTCCCTTTCTTTTATAGGACTTCCCTCACTTGTGTTTTTATTGGTCATGCTTGATTTAAGTTTAATTTGTCACATTTTGTCTTTCTCCTACACCACTTTTTACTATTTTGACAGGAGATGCAACGCATCCTTGGTTGAACATTCACCATTTTATAGTTACAGTTCGTCACTGACATAATGTCTACACATCTGTCACTGCCTGATGCCTGTCTGTCCTGGGTGGGGCCTGTGGGGGCTGTCCGTTGTGGAAAACTGTCTCTCGGCTTACAAAGGGGTAGGTTCCCTATTTATGGGGAGACGCATGGCCCTTACTGCCATGCCATCAACACATGGATTCCCTGTAAGTACCAGTTGGGGCTCTGACCCCTTGTTTTTGTTTGATAATGTGTGAATATACTGGATCAATCAGAAATGTATCTGTGTCATTGCAGAGACACAATACATGCTTGCTCCTGACGAGCGACAATAAGCCGCGAGACACGATATGAGCCAACAGATGTTGTGTTCCAATTATGTGTCATATCAGTATATTTTCTACTGTATCAATTATTTCCAGTCTATATACCTTGGGTTCCATTACTATTCATCATGTGTTTACCTATCTATATGAACTGTCCAAAATTGTGCATTATCCATGTAAAATAAAGTTTTAATTTTTGTATATTTTCTCATTCCTCTTAAATGTTAGGGATTTGAGTAGTTTCCAACTATGCAGGTATCTACTTTGTGTGTGTGTGTGTGTGTGTGTGTGTATATGTATGTATGTGTGTATATATATATATATATATATATATATATATATATATATATATATATTAATTAAGCTTTATTGAATAATGAAATAGTTACCTATGAATTAATGTGCTACAAAATAGAATAAAATATATACTATATCATAGATATGTTCATTACTATAAATTAATAGATTATCCTGTCCCTCACGTACTTAATGTAAAGTCCCACCCTCTTTTATCTGTCTTTTATAAGAAGAAGTTCATTTTTTAACCTCTTATTTTCAGTCTTTTTTTGTTTGCTTAACAAAAACTAAAAAACCCAGTTGTGATTAAATACCGCCAAAAGAAAGCTCTATCTGTCTCAAAAAAAAAGAAAAAATGTTTGGGTACAGTGTTAGATTATCACGCAATTTTATTCAAATTTTATTATTTATTTATTTTAATTTTATTCAAAGTGCAACATCACTGAAAGCTGAAAATTTGCCCTGTCAGGAAGGGGGTAACAGTGCCCGGTAGGCAAGTGGTTAAAAACAGGACAGTATTTTAATGTACAGTCAAAGCTGTAATTCATAGGGTATGTATGTTTTTATTGACATTAAAGGTGAACTGATGTTTTAAGATGACAGGATAGCTCTGAATTTATAACATGCAACAATACAAGAGATAGAGAGCGCACGGCCGTCCTAGTGTAATACAGTTTATTGATAAAACAATACAAATATGCCACAAAGAATTGACTCACAAGATTCCAGATAAAACAAGCATTGTGGCAATTCTTGGTGGTATACTTGTATTGTTATATCAATAAACTGTATTGCATTGTGCGCTCTCTTCCTCTTGTATTGTTGCAGTGTATATCCATCACCCAGTGGGAGTGTCGGAGAGCAGCAATGCACAGCCTCAAAGAACTTTTATCTAGGTTCTAGGTGCTCAAGGTGCAACCCAACAGGAGAGACTTTCCCTTTGTTTTCAGCTGTACATAGAGTAAGAGCCCATTCACACAGGGGCAACTCCTGATCCGACTTCAGGTCGCCCCTAGTCGCCTCAGGTCGCCTCAGGTCGGACAACATTTAAAAATCAATGTAAGTGAATGAGAGCCGTGTTAATGCACACTACTGAAGTCGCTCCGACTTCAAAAAAGGTTCCTGTACTACTTCTATCCGACTTGTAGGCGACCGGTACCCATTGATTTCAATGGAGGTCGCCTCCAAGTCGGATCTCTGTCTATACGGAGGCGACTTTGACAGAATTATCAGCTCTCAAGAGGGAACTCCACGGCAAATTTCTGAAAAAAATTTGGCGTGGGTTCCCCCTCCGAGAGCATACCAGGCCCTTAGGTCTGGTATGGATTCCAAGGGGAACCCCCTACGCCGAAAAAACAGCGTGGGGGTCCCCCCCAGATCCACACCAGACCCTTATCCGAGCACGCTACCCGGCCGGCCAGGAAAGGGGGTGGGGACGAGCGGGCGGCCCCCCCCCTCCTGAGCCGTACCAGGCCGCGTGCCCTCAACATGGGGGGGTGCCTTGGGGGAGGGGGGGCGTGCGGCCCCCCCACCCCAAAGCACCTTGTCCCCATGTTGATGAGGACAAGGGCCTCTTCCCGACAACCCTGGCCGTTGGTTGTCGGGGTCTGCGGGCGGGGGGCTTATCGGAATCCGGGAGCCCCCTTTAATAAGGGGGCCCCCGGATACCGGCCCCCCACCCTATGTGAATGAGTATGGGGTACAATGTACCCCTACCCATTCACCTGTGAAATAAAGTACAATAAAACACACAACACAGAGAAAAAGTATTTTATTGCACAGCCGGGGGTCTTCCGTCTTCGGGGGTCTTCTCGCCGGACTCCTCCGCTATGTGTGTGTAGCTCTTTTGCCAGCGGAGGAGTCCGGCTTTCTTCCTCCCCGCCGCCGGCCTCTTCTCCCGACTTCGGGGGTCTTGTCCCCCTCTTCGGTTCTTCTGCCGGGCCACCGCGCCTGGTCCGGTGGCCCGGTCTTCTGTCGCCGTCTTCCGTTCTTCTGTCGCCGCCTTCGGTTCTTCTGCCGGGCCACCGCGCCTTCTTATAGCTCTTTTACAGGCGGTGGCCCGGTCTTCCGTCGCCGCCGCCGCCGCCGCCGCCTTCCGTTCTTCTCCTTCTTCTTCTCCTGGAGATGTTGACTCGACGAGCTCTCCGGCCACAATGCCAGGGACGCGCTCCGCTGCCTCTTATATAGGGACAATGGGGCGGTGTCACATGGGTTGATGTCACATGGGTTGGTCACATGGGTTGATGTCACATGGTGACCCCGCCCCCTTACCATGTGACATCAACCCATGTGACCAACCCATGTGACATCAACCCATGTGACACCGCCCCATTGTCCCTATATAAGAGGCAGCGGAGCGCGTCCCTGGCATTGTGGCCGGAGAGCTCGTCGAGTCAACATCTCCAGGAGAAGAAGAAGGAGAAGAACGGAAGGCGGCGGCGGCGGCGACGGAAGACCGGGCCACCGCCTGTAAAAGAGCTATAAGAAGGCGCGGTGGCCCGGCAGAAGAACCGAAGGCGGCGACAGAAGAACGGAAGACGGCGACAGAAGACCGGGCCACCGGACCAGGCGCGGTGGCCCGGCAGAAGAACCGAAGAGGGGGACAAGACCCCCGAAGTCGGGAGAAGAGGCCGGCGGCGGGGAGGAAGAAAGCCGGACTCCTCCGCTGGCAAAAGAGCTACACACACATAGCGGAGGAGTCCGGCGAGAAGACCCCCGAAGACGGAAGACCCCCGGCTGTGCAATAAAATACTTTTTCTCTGTGTTGTGTGTTTTATTGTACTTTATTTCACAGGTGAATGGGTAGGGGTACATTGTACCCCATACTCATTCACATAGGGTGGGGGGCCGGTATCCGGGGGCCCCCTTATTAAAGGGGGCTCCCGGATTCCGATAAGCCCCCCGCCCGCAGACCCCGACAACCAACGGCCAGGGTTGTCGGGAAGAGGCCCTTGTCCTCATCAACATGGGGACAAGGTGCTTTGGGGTGGGGGGGGCCGCACGCCCCCCTCCCCCAAGGCACCCCCCATGTTGAGGGCACGTGGCCTGGTACGGCTCAGGAGGGGGGGGGGCCGCCCGCTCGTCCCCACCCCCTTTCCTAGCCGGCCGGGTAGCGTGCTCGGATAAGGGTCTGGTGTGGATCTGGGGGGGACCCCCACGCCGTTTTTTCGGCGTAGGGGGTTCCCCTTGGAATCCATACCAGACCTAAGGACCTGGTATGCTCTCGGAGGGGGAACCCACGCCAAATTTTTTTCAGAAATTTGCCGTGGAGTTTCCCCTTGAGCTCATTCTCTGCTTGGCCGCGGCAAAAGTCGCCTGGCCTGGGGCGACTTGTAAGTCGTCCCAAGTCGCGCTTGAAGTCATCACAAGTCGTTTTGAAGTCGTCCCAAGTCGCCGCTGTCAAGTCGTGTCCAAGTAGCCTGATCAAGTCGCCTACAAGTCGTGTTGCCCCTGTGTGAATGGGCTCTAAGAAGGTGAAGGAAGACCTGCTCAAGAGCTGGGAATTTTTTCGTTCTGTATCTGAATTTATAACCTGACCAGTGGATATTTTGTTGCTTGTAGATTTAACAAAACACTTCCAATGGTATATTTGAATGGGGTAGTGCTGCGCAATATAAGAAAGGGAAAGAGGGGCAAGAAAGAGGAGAAAGTGGTGAAATTAAAGAAGGGGGGGGTGAAGGGGGGAGATGGATGTCGCGTGACTCTGACAAACACGCGTCGCAAAACGAGATACCGGAAGTGCCGTATACGAGCTCGCCACTCGTCCCTGTTCTTTGCTTAGTTATTTGTTTTTAAATGTACATCTACTGCATTGATGAGAAAAGAGAGACTGCATATACGTTACAAGTGTATCTAAAGATGACCAGATACTAGTGAAACCATCCTGGGGACACCCTGCTTGGGGACACACAACGGTTCCAAAACCTATTTTTATGCTGTAACCTTACAGCAGTAAGGTAAGGGGACACCCATCTACTTAACGAACGGAGAAAAGGAAAAGAGAATCATCTCTATTACTGCACTACCTTACCCTGTTTCCCCGAAAATAAGACCTAGCATGATTGTCTGTGATGGCTGCATTATAAGCCCTACCCCCCAAATAAGCCCTACCCTGTTTCCCCTGAAAATAAGCACTACCCTGAAAATAAGGCCTAACTAGGGCTTATTTGGGGGGTAGGGCTTATATTGCAGCCATCACCGACAATCACGCTAGGTCTTATTTTCAGGGAAACAGGGTAGAAGCGCTAGCACTTTATCTGGGATATCTTTGGGCATTTGAAGTCTGCACAATTTTCTTATATTGATTGCACGGACTCTTTTAGTATTGCATTTATTGCGAAGTTTGCACATTGCTTGCAGTGTTTGCACGGACATTATTTGTACTTGGCACTTGCACTTGCATATTTTTTTGGATCATCACATTATTGCACTTTATATGGCAGTAGCCTATATTTAAATTTTTGTTAAGTTGTTAAAGTTTTTTACTTTGTTTAGATAGTTTTATATGAATATTCATTGATATATTTTGCATCAAATTAAGTTAAGCATTTTTGCACCAGAAGGCGTCTATATATACAGATAGCGTGTTATTTGAATACTGTAATAGTACACTCACGGGATTGTATCACATTGATATGAAATAGCCTCAATCTTTTACTTCTATACACGGTCCCCCCTCTCCCCCCACTTCTTTCATTTAATCATTTCTCATCTTTCTTGCCTCCCTTTCCCTTTCTTATATTGCGCAACACTACCCCATTCAAATATTTTTTTTTGGGTTTGAGTAACCCTTCTCAGTGCATGCAG
Organism: Lithobates pipiens; assembly: GCF_037356315.1. NCBI lineage: Eukaryota > Metazoa > Chordata > Amphibia > Anura > Ranidae > Lithobates > Lithobates pipiens. The sequence goes on from NW_027507791.1 coordinate 89,818,687, forward strand.
CAATATTTCCCCTCACCCATCTAATTGGCTGGCGCAGAGATACCCTTATATATTACTTCCAATGGTATATTTAACAGACCAATCGGTAGCAAATACAGGATGTTTTTGTTTACATACACTTTAATCTTAGGAGCCAATTATCCAGGGTCTCCAAAAAATTTGAGTTGGCACATACATTTTTGCAGTTATTTCTTCTAGTAGGTAATCTATGCACATCATACATTACTACTTCATTTGATTCAGGAGCTCCAAAAGTGAATGGATATTCTCTTCAAATCTTCTATAATTAGTCCACCCATTCTACGTTGTTATGTGCATATTGTATACTATGCACACAAAGTTTAGCTTTGAGTCAGTTACTATAGGGCAGGGTTTCACAACAGGGGTTTTGAAAGAAGTCCCTATGGACTCCACTGCTGGCAGTGGCTGTGACAGATATATATCCACCAGATGGTACTTTTATGCCGGGATCGAAATTTCGGCCAGCAAAAGACCGATGAAAGCATTTCATCGGAAAATGCAACCGTGTGTATGCTCTATCAGAATTTAGCTGGCCGAATTCCCGCTAGCAAAAATTTGAGAGCATGTTCTCAATTTTATAGACGGAAAAAGTTTCTATCGGAAATTTTGATCGCCTGTAGCAATTCCTACATACAAAATTCCTACACATGCATGGAAACAATTCGACGCATGCTCGGAAGCATTGAACTTTATTTTTTCTTGGCTCGTCGCCTCCGCATTCTTGATGGCTGGAATTTGGTGTGACCGTGTGTAGGCTTGAGAGAAATTCCGTCGGGAAAACCATCAGAGCTTTTTCTGACCATAATTCCAATCTTGTGTACGTGGCATTAGAGTTACATTCCTGGTTATCATTGTAGCACATCCATCCACCTGAAGGTGTCTTTCAAGTTCTGGGCACCTTATTACCACTGAGCGCCAACGCAAATGTAGTATTACCACAGAATCTGAATGCAATTCTTGCAACTGAATTTGAATATTTGTGCAGAAAAAAAACAAAAGTTTCACATTAAAAAGGTTAATGGCATTATTGTATCTATAGCTCATTGATTATGCTCATGTAGTATAAACTGTAGACAAGAAAATTGTTCCAAGGCTTCCTCCATAGTAAAAAGATTGCAAAAAGCTGGAATCGAGTGCAACAGTGTTATTGCTGGTGTCTCATAGTTTCATAGTTAGTTAGGTTGAATAAAGACACCAGTCCATCCAGTTCAACCTGAGTGAGTGTCTACAATTGTCCCTTTCCCTGTACATTGCTACACCCACATCGGTCCCTATCCTCAAGGAATCCAAGGTCCCCATTCATATACTAGGGCCAATTTTGGACAGAATCCAGAAGCCAATTGGCCTACCTGCATGTCTTTGGATTGTGGGAGGAAACCAGAGTACCCGGAGGAAACCCACGCAGGCACAGGGAGAACATGCAAACTACAGGCAGGTAGTGTCATGGTTGGGAATTGAACCAGCGACCTTCTTACTGCTAGGTGAGAGTGCTAACCACTACACCACTGTGCCGCCCTGTCTGTGTGTCCGTTTGTTTTGTTACTAGGACCAGAAGTAAGAGAACATTTTCCCAATAGGGGCAAATATAGCTGTAAAAGATTCAAAAGAAAATTCCACCTATTTCTCTAGTTCACTGGTCTCCAAACTGTGGCCCAGGGGACAGATGGAACACTTTGCTTGCCTTTTATCTGGCCTTTTTCTCCCACTGAGACCAACAATGGTGCACTATTCCTTCCACTGGCACCAATGATGGAACACAATTCCTTCCACTGACACCAATGATGGGGCACTATTTCACCCCTCATCCCAATAATGGGGCATTATTCCTCCCACTAATGCAAGTGATGGGGCATTGTTTACACCTACTGACACTAGGGCATTTTCTACTGACACTAGTCACAGTCCAGCCCCCTCAAAGTCTGAAGAACAGTAAACTAGCCCTTTCTTTAGAAAGTTTGGAGACCCCTGCTCTAGTCAATCAAAACCAAAAAACAAGAACAAAAATGTTTGACTTGAGCTTTATTTTAATTTGAAATCCTTAACTCACTAGGTATCTGGTTGATCTTTTGGGCACTTGTAAATATTGAAAATATCATTTTTTAACTAAGAGTACCAATACTTATTTTTCAAGTACTCGCCAATACCAATTACCAATACCTACTGCCTAGAAAGAGTGGTTTGGGAGGTCGGGGGGTTAAGGAGTTGGGTAAGGGCAGGGTGGGAGGCGGCAAATAGAAGGGTAAGTGAGGGCAGGGTAATGGAGGTTGAGGTGAAATGGGGATTGTGGTGTGAAATAGGGATTGTGGGGTGAGAGAGTTGGGATGGAAAAGGCTGTAATCGCTGGGGGGAAGAGGATGGGGATGGGAGGGTCATTGGGAGATGTGGGTGAGGAGAGGCCAGGGCTGGTGGAGGAAAGGAGTCTCCTCTTCGGGTGAAGATCTGATGGTCAGGCAGCATGATCAGCTCCTCTTAGTGGCACTTATCTTGTAACGTCAGCGATTATTCTGTACAAAAGGCTCTAGGCCTGATATGCTGAGAACCTACATACATGTACAGGTCAGGTGTGACTTCACTTGCTGCATGCTTGTTCCTGATCAGCAGGCAGCAGAGGGGCTGTGCCGGTGCGTCTCCCGATACAGGCCTCCTGTGATGCAGGATTGGGAAGGGCGATACAAAGGTTCCTTTGTACTGCATTGTGTGTCCAGATAAAACCTTTGCGATCACCTGTGATTAGGAGGAAGGAATCAGGTTACCCTCATAGTCATCCTGCAGATTTCAAACACACTGATAAGTGTCCGGAGTACCTATACCGCTCATCTGTCACACCCGAGCCGACCACAGTGCGCCTTCTAGTGGGCCAAGTGTGGAACAGAACCCTGCACAGCCAAATATTTGGGAGACAAGTGATAGAATCCTAGGGAAGGAGAGATCAATTCAGGGTCTGGGAGACATTACACGGAGCAGATATACAGCCAGCTGGAGGGGAGGAGGATGAGGAGCCATTCCACTCCTATGGTGACGTCACTTCTGGTATCGATTTTGGGTATTGGAGCATTTTCGCGAGTACCGATACTCGCTTAAATGCCTAGTATCTGCACCGGTATCGGTGCAATCCTAGTGGGTATCCTATTATATATATATCCTATTATGTTTTAGGTTTATTTATTAGAACATGTCAATCAGCAAAATACTCAAGAAAAGTAGAATCTGTTGGTAATATTACTTCAGTACCAAAAATTCTGATTGATTGTCCTAGGTAAATGCACTCTGTTATTAGATAAACTTAATGAATATGGTCACTGTGTTTGATTTGTTCCCCTTGGTTATGTCATACTTCTAGCAGACTCCCTAAAAAATAACATTTAGAAAGTGAACACTCTGCTATCGGTATTTGATTTATGGCCTCCTTAGTATTGCTGGCTGTAATAATTGGGTTTAATGAGTAGATTTTGGTTCCATCTGTGCTATTGCTTAAATGAAAAAGTGCCAGAGCTAGATCCCTTTTAATATGCTACTTGCATGGGTACTCACTCTCATTTCTTTCATTCTCTGTAATTTTTGTAAATGCGACTTCAGCTTCTGTTCTGTTCTCTGGAGAGAACTGTAAATGATATTGAGTGATGTGACTTAGTTTGATAAGTCTAAATAGGTGTATACACAAATCAGTGGGTATTAATGATCCATTTACTGCAAGTAAAGTGAGTAATTCAGGAAACTGCTTCTTGTAAAAGCACTCCAAGTCATTCTTATGATAAAAAGAAAGGTCCCATGTTTTCATCCATAAAATAGCCCTAACAAATTTGTTAGACAGTGATATCAATTGTTCTACAAAGTGAATACATTACGATCTGTAAATGCTATAAGGGTTTTCTATAAGTAAAGCAAGAAGGCCTCTCATGTGAATACATTTATATTAATTCAAGTTAATGAATAACAAAAAGGAAATACTTCACAGGCAAATACACCAGGGAATTGAATGTGCATAAAATCAGGGGCATTGCTAGGCTTGTGAAAGTACCCTTGGGCTTAATGAAGAGAGAAAAGCTGTGCATGCTGACTGGGCTTCAGTCTTCACCTGGTCTTGCTTTCCGAGTTCGCAGACTCCGGCTGTGTCACTGGCCAGAGCCGCAATGACGTCACTCCCATTGTTTGCAGCACAGGACTTTGAAGGAACGGCCGCGTGGCCACTCCTTCAAAGTGCATGCACCAATGATGTCACTGACGTACGGTGTATGTTTAGGAGATATTTACAGTACCTATAGGTAAGCCTTGTAATAGGATTACCTATAGGTAAAAATTATGCATGAGAGTTTACTCTCACTTTAAAAATAAATTATTTCTATATCCTTAAACGGTACATGAACATATTCATTGTACAACCCGAACACTTATGATGCAGTTCTTGTACCAATCATTTACAGGGTTCCCCCGTGGACCACACAGCAAAGACCTATGAGAAAAGAGACCTAGTTTAAGTCTGGGGGGATTAAAGAAGATCCCCTTTTTACCTTGGAGACATTCCCTTTACTTTTGGTAGTCAGTATCCATGTGAGGACTATACAGCCACTGTTTGTTTACGCTGTAGTGACACTCATGTCTGAGATGCAAATTTGCATCTGGAATAGTGTATAAAATACAAAACTAAAATTCAAATATACAGTGGCTTAAAAAAGTATCCCCCTTGAAATTGTCCACATTTTGTCATGTTTTTTGTTTAATAAATGTTTATTGGAGATAAACAACAAACATGTACTGTAGAATTCACAAACAAACATACATGCAATGCCCAATCCCACAAACCAGGGGGCAGGATGATCAATTAGCACTAGAGCAGCTTGGAATCAATACAGTAAAACAATAATAACGGAAGTGCCAAAGGAACAAACATTCTGGAGGTTATGAACAAGGTGCGCAGCACCTATAAAAGGACCGGGCATCATGTTGTCTATCATAGAAACTGAGAAGTGTAATTAAAGAACAGATAAAGGCAAGAGAGTGTAAAGAAAAGGGGGGGCAGGAAGAACAGAAAAGAGTCAGGGAGGGGAAGGGAAGGATGGGGGAGCGGTGGCCTGCGTGGTAACATTCAGCATACACGGCTCAGTGGGGTTGCGTTAAGATATCCTTGTAGAATGTAGTTGAGGTAAATTCCCTCCAACAAGACCAAGTCAAGAGGGTTTTTTGAGAGGTATTCTTATTAGTATGAGTAAAGTCCTCCATGAGGTAAACTGACGCTATTTTATGCATCCAGGTTTTCAGTGACGGGATCTTGGGTTGACCCCAGAAGGCAGGAATAAGTGCCTTAGCTGCGTTCAGCAAGTGGGGGATGATGGAGCGTTTGTACCGGCCCACCGGATCTGTAGTAGCATGAAAGAGAATGGTCCAGGGATCATTAGGGAGGAGGATGCCAGTGATACGTTGTGTAATCTGTATGACGTTAGACCAAAACTGCTGAATAAGGGGGCATGACCACCAGATGTGTGCATGAGTGGCCCTAAATCCACAGTTCCTCCAGCACAACGGGGAATTTTCAGGGAACATCTGGTGTAATTTCACAGGGGTGTAGTGCCATCTGGTGAGCAATTTATAATTAACTTCGGCAATTTGAGTAGCAATGGATGAGACATGACATAGTTGTAGTACCTTCCTTTTTTGTAGGTCTGTGAGGCTGATATTTAAATCATCCTCCCATTTGGCCAGATAGGGCGGGAATGAGTTGTGAAGGAGTCTGATGAGGGCCTTATAGAGCAGTGAAATGCAGCGTAGGGGGGGGGTCTTTGGGGTAGAACACTACCTCAATTTCATTCAAAGTCTCGGAACCTCTCAGTGGTTGGGGCAAGGCCCTCAGGAAGCAGCGTAACTGAGCATATCGCCACCTGTCAAGGAATGTAGCTGGTTTAGCACCGAGTATATCTGACAAAGACTTAATGGTAGAGTTCCGGAGGACTTGGTGTATCATCAGGTGCCCATCCGAGGACCAGGCCCGGAAGCCTGGATCTAGCAGACCCGGTAGAAAGTACTGATGGTGAAGAAGGGGCATTAGAGGGGAGTTGTAAGACCAGGAGCACTGTCTGTGAAGGTTGTCCCATATAGCCAAGGTGGAGGAAGTAAGGGAAGAGGTTTCAGTGCCAAGGTGTCTGTGTATTCGAGGGATCCACGGTGCAACCGTGAGATCTGCCCCACACAAAAAGCGCTCCATGGACACCCACAGCTTGGTGTTAGCAGCGTACTTCCAGTCTGCCACCCTGGAAAGTACTACTGCATAATAATACAACCTAAAGTTTGGAAGGGCCAGACCCCCAGCATCTTTGGCACGATATAAGACGTCCCTAGACACTCCGGGATGACTGTTCCTCCAGACATAGCGGGAGATCATGGTCTGTAAAATTGCAAAAAAACCTATGGGTACCCCCAGGGGAATCATTTGGAATAGGAATAAGACTCTGGGCAATACGTTCATTTTAATTAGGTTAACCCTCCCCAGCCAGGAATGTGAAAGATTCTTCCATTTCCTCAAGTCTTCCCTGAGATTGTTTAGTAGTGGGAGGTAGTTATAACGGAAGAGGGAGTGGATATTTGGTGTAAGGAAAATACCGAGATATTTCATACTACGCTGAACCCATTTAAAAGGGAAGAGGGGCCGAAGTAGATCCGCTTCCCGTCTGGGGAGGTTAATATTCAGAATTTCTGATTTAGAAAAGTTTATTTTAAAATTGGAGAGTTTTTGGTAGGTAGAGAGGGCCAACATCAGATTAGGCAGGGAGACACGGGGCCGTTGAACAAAAAATAAAATATCATCAGCATATGCCGCATATTTATGGGTCGCTGGCCCTATTTGAACACCGTGGATATCAATATTATGCCTAATGGTGGACAGGAAGGGTTCGAGGGTAAGAGCAAATAGGAGCGGGGATAGAGGACAGCCCTGTCTGGTCCCGTTGTACAGTGAGAATGATTCACTCAGAGAGCCATTTATGCGGACACGGGCTGTGGGAGTGGAGTAAAGGGAGGTTATCCGGTAGAACATTTTGGGGCCAAGACCTAGGTGATGCAAAGTCGTTTTGAGGTAGTCCCAGTCCACCCTATCGAACGCCTTTTCGGCATCTGTGGAAACAAGTAGGGTGGGCTGGGAGCACCGACGAACGTATTGAATCAGGGATATGGTCCGGAGGCAGTTATCCCTGGCTTCCCTGCCAGGTATGAAGCCAGTCTGGTCTCTAGAGACCCAACCAGGTATCAAGGGAAGTAGCCGATTAGCCAGGACCTTGGAGTATAGCTTGACATCAACATTAAGTAGGGAAATTGGCCTATAACTACTACAAGCTGTGGGGTCCTTACCCGGTTTGGGTAATACTGTTATGTGGGCCGCAAGAGATTCCGGGCACAAACATGAATTGCGAGAGATAGAGTTGGCGTAAGCTGTGAGGTGAGGGAGTAAAATGTCGCTAAACGTGCTGTAATAGCAGACAGTATATCCGTCGGGGCCGGGAGCCTTTCCCGTTGGGGATGACTTCAGGGCTGCCTGGAATTCTTCCACCGTAAGGTCTTCTTCTAGGGCCTGAAGTGCGGACGTGGGTAACGTGGGCAAATTGGCCTCTTGTAAGTAAGCCTGTATGCGATTGCGTTTTTCCCCCAGTGTTAGCGAGGCCATTTCGCTCTGTACCTTATACAAATCCGCGTAATAATCGATAAAAGCCGCAGCAATGTGGGGAGTGGCGTGTACTAAATTGCCATTGGGGAGTTTGATTTTGGGGATGAATGACCTGGTTTGTTTCGCCTTGAGGGATCTCGCCAGTTGCCTGCCGGGTTTATTTCCCCATTCATACAACGACTGAGCGAAGCGTCGGAATTTCCTGGCAGTGTCCATATCAAGGAGGGTTTTTAATTCTTCCCTCTTCAAAGTAAGAGCTTTTAAATGGGCCACGTGTAAGGTAAGTTTATGCTGCTTGTCTAATTCTGCAATTTGTCCGATGACCTGTTCGATTTGCCGGCCATGCTCCCTCTTCTTTCTAGCTCCCAGTTCAATGAGTCGTCCCCGCATGGTAGCCTTGTGAGCTTCCCATACGACAGAGGGGGAGGACTCGGGAGAAGTATTCTCGAGGAAATACTATTTCATATGTGAGGCTAACTCAGCCACTTCAGCCTCGGTAGAGAGGAGAGAGTCGTTGTACTAAGGAGGGCATGGCCATGCACATCGATACAGGCGCATGATCAGAAATAGTAGCTGTACCTATATGAGCGGACTGCAGGAGTTGGAGATGATGGTGATCTAAAAAGATATTATCAATGCGCGAGTATGATTGATGCGTTTTAGAAAAATGGGAGTAATCCCTATCTTTGGGGTGAAGCATGCGCCAGACGTCTATCAATTGTAGCTCGAAGAGCTTGCGTTTAAGTGCGGACAGTCTTTTAAATGGAATTTGGAATCGGCCCTGGGAGGTGTCCATTATGGGATCAAGAGGTAGATTGATATCACCCGCTAGGATAGTTATACCAACAGCGAAGTGGGCTAATTTAGAGAGGATCTGGGAGAGGAAGGCAGGTTGATGCCGATTAGGGCAATACACGTTAGCCAAGGTGTAGCGCGTGTTGCCCAGATACCCCTTCAAAAAAAGATACCGACCATGATCGTCCGCCAACATTTCAACAAGGCGGAAGGGAACACTGCTGCTGAAACCTATGGCCACTCCTTTCGCCTTATTACTATCAGACAGGCTGTAGTACCATTGGGGAAATTGGGGGGAGGTCAGCTTGACTGGTGTTGTATGTGTCAAGTGGGTCTCTTGAAGAAAGGCGATTGAGCATGCAGCCTTTTTCAATTCACGGGTAATTTGGTGCCTTTTTGCGGCAACATGAAGGCCCCTCACATTATATGAGGAGATTTTTATGGAAGCCATATCAGCAGAGTGTTACCCTTCAGCTTAAATTTCCACGCAAGCCACCCGGGGAAAAGTAATAGGGGGGAAAAGGAGACAGAGGGAAGAGAGAGAAATGGAAGTAGAGAAAACAGTCTGAGACATCGGAAAAACATTTCGGACATTAAACCAGTGGGAACAATTAGAAAGTCACGCAGTAAACTGCCGTGAACCCTGAGGGGAGAGGGAGAGCAGGCGGCAATTCCGTCCTCAAACCAGGAGTCGGAATTCGTAAAATAAATGCCATCCGCTCCCCCCAGCCCCAAAAGGAGGGGGGGGGGTAGGAGGTTTGCCGAGCGAGAGGCACATGGGAGCAACGTGCCCCGCCAGCGTTCAGCAAAGCGTTCTTGTAGAAAGAAAAAATAACCAAACAACAAAAAAACCCTAACACACAAATAACAATATGCAATGTAATAAGTAACAGCAACTGAAACCTTCAACTACATTTAAGAACCGGTGAACCGTGTCACGGCCCATGTGGACACATACTTGCAGGGAACTCCCTGCGATCCGGGAGAAAAAAAAAAAAAAGGGGGAACACAACAGACCCCTGCAAGGTGGGGTACCCTAAGACCACTAAGGTTGCAAAATAGTCAAACTGCAAGTTATGGACCCTCTCTCAGCAAATAGGTAAGTTAGTTGTAATCAGGGGCCAGGAATATCCAGCAGCGTTGAACAAATGAACTGGATCGGGAAGTGCAAGCAGCAAATCAGGAGTTGCAGGAGCAAGTAAAAAGAATAATAAAAAAAAACGACAACAAAAAAAAGGGAAAGGGAAGACCAAAGCGCTCACTTGGTGGCTACACTCAGCCATTCGTGTGAGTAGATCCTGGAAGGGACGTGCGCCGTTTTTTGGACGAGGTCCGCCGCCATTGGGCATCCGAAGTAGAGGAGAAATGGGGGATGTGGGCCTGCCAACCAGGAAGATCAACTTGTGGTAAATTGAGGTCCTTCAGGAACGTGGGTAGATCTTCTGGGAACCTTAAGGTGTGGGAGCGGCCGTTTTTGGTGGCAATTAGGCAGGCCGGGAACCCCCATCTGTAATTGATCCCATCAGCCCGAAGAAGATCCAGCAGGGGTTTAAGGGCTCTGCGACGGTCAAGCGTGTCTTTAGAGAGGTCCGGGAAGATGCTGATGGTGGCCCCATCAAAGTCTATGGTAGGTGTACTCCGCATTTTGAGCATTACAGCATTTTTGTCTGAGAAGTAGTGTAGGCGGCATATGACGTCCCGCGGTTGATCCGAGGAGAAATTGCGGGGGCGGAGGGCCCGGTGTACACGGTCAAACCGCAATGGCTCAGTAACCGGGTTGCCCAGGATCATGTTAAGGATGCCCCGGATCGACGGTTCAAGATCATTGTCACCAGTGGCTTCTGGGAGACCCCGCACTCGCAAATTATTCCTGCGGTTTCTGTTTTCGAGGTCTTCAAGCTTGTAGGATGAGGCCCTCTGGGCAAACACCAGTTGTTTGACCGTCTCTTGCAACTCTGTAATAGCGGAGGCCTGCAAGTCCTGTCTGAGATCCGTTTCCTCCACCCTATTCAGAAGGTGCGCCATGTCTGCTCTAACTCCGGTGATCTCCTATTTTATAGATTTCTCTAGGCCATGGAACATCCCCGCCATCTCCTTCTTAAGACTGTTGACTAAGGTGGACATGTCGGAGCCCCCAGGGGACCCGGGGGTCTTCCATAAGTTCGGATCAGTAGGAGGAGGCCGGTGAGCTTTCTCGAACAGAGGCGGCGAGAGAGGGAGGGGAGAAAGAGCGTTTAGGGGTTCTGGCGCGGCCACCCCGTTCGTCCGACGTTGATTTCCCTGCGGCAAATAAGTGCTGTATTGATCCGGAGCCTGATTGGGTTAAAGTTGGCCCCTTTCCAGATCCTTTGTTAGTTGTGGAGCGAGGTCTAGGTTTCTTGGTTGGCATAATTGTGGCAATGAAGCTGAACGCTGGACGGGGCTCAAGGACGCTCACATTTAATTAAGCATAGCATGCGAGGGTAGTAAGAGCCATTAGAGGTCGATGTGGGGGACTCTGACAGCAATGTGCAGTGGGCAGTGCAAAACAGAAGGAGGAGACCCCCCAGGCCACAGCTGTCCCCCGAGGCAGATGGAGCTCTGGCAGTCACAGTGGGTAGCTTCGTGCAAATCCTGATGACGTGCAGAGGGACCCGGGCCGTCTAGCATGGGGGAAAGGCCCTGATGAGGACCCCGTGGGGAGCGCTGAGGGGTCCTAGAATCCTGCTGTGCGGGCCCCAGGCTTCAGCCTGCTACCCAGGCCCCTGAGGGTGTGAGATGGCTCCAAAGTGAAGTAGGGGAAAGGGCCGCAGGGTGGTGGCTGCTGTGTACAGTTCCTTCCCCCCAGAAGCTTATGGGGCAGCACAATAGATCCAAATATCACTCACCCCTGCGTCAGGCCCTCGGGCCTACTGAAGATGGCGGCCGTTTCGACTGCGTCCGCGGCTCCGCTGCGCTATGGCCCTGGGTGCAGGAAGGCCCCCAATGCCCTCCGGAGTCCAGCGGGGGTCATCAGGGGTTGATGATCGTCCCCCGTCAGTCGGCCGCGGCCTCCGGGATGGCGTCCGCGGCGAATAGGCCGCAAGATGGCGGCGGCGTGTAGGCCGCAAGATGGCCGTGGCGAGCCGCGATGTAGGCCCGAGCCACGTATACCGATCCCCGCTCGGCACAACTAATGCCTCGGTCACCTCCCGCCGCTGCTCCGCCACCTCCTGGTGTTCGTGGCGGGCCAACGGAGTCGCTTGCGGCGGCGGATGGCACCCGATGGAGGACGGTGGAGCGGAGCTCTGTCTCCACACGTCTGCTCGGCTGTATGTCCGGCCACGCCCCCATTTTGTCATGTTACAACCAAAAACCTAAATGTATTTTAATGGGGTTTTGTGTGATAGACCAAGACAAAGTGGCACACAATTGTGAAGTAGAACGAAAATGATAAATGGTTTTTAATTTTTTTTACAAATAAATATGTGAAAAGTGTGGCGTGCATTTGTATTCAGCCCCCCTGATACAATACTTTGTAGAACCACCTTTCATTGCAATTACAGCTGCAAGTCATTTTGGGTGTGTCTCTAACCACTTTGCCCGTCTAGAGAGTGAAATTTTGTCCATTCTTCTTTGCAAAATATCTCAAGCTCTGTCAGATTGGATGGAGAGGGTCTGTGAACAGCAATTTTCATGTCTTGGGACAGATTCTCAATTGGATTCAGGTCTGGGCTTTTACTGGGTCATTCTAAAACAAGAATATGCTTTGATCTAAAGCATTCCATTGTAGCTCTGGCTGTATGTTTAGGGTCGTTGTCCTGCTGGAAGGCGAACCTCCGCCCCATCTCAAGCCTTTTACAGACTCTAACAGGTTTTCTTCTACGATTGCCCTGTATTTGGCTCTATCCATCTTTCCATCAACTCTGACCAGCTTCTTTGTCCCTGATGGAGAAAAACAACCCCACAACATGATGCTGCCACCACCGTGTTTCGCGGTGGAGATGGAGTGTTCAGGGTGATGTGCAGTGTTAGTTTTTGCCACACATAACATTTTGCTTTTAGGCCAAAAAGTTAAAATTTGGTTTCATCTGATCAGAGCACCTTCTTCTACATGTTTGCTGTGTCCCTCACATGGCTTCTCGCAAACTGTAAATGGGACTTCTTATGGCTTTCTTTCAACAATGGCTTTCTTCTTGCCACTCTACCATAAAGGCCAGATTTGTGGATTGCACCACTTATAGTTGTTCTGAGGACAGATTCTCTCATCTGAGCTGTGGATCTCTGCAGCTCCTCTGGAGTTACCATGGGCCTCTTGGCTACTTCTCTGATTAGTGCTCTCCTTGCCCAGCCTGTCAGTTTAGGTGGATGGCCATGTCTTGGTAAGTTTGCAGTTGTGCCATACTCTTTCCATTTTCAGATGATGCATTGAACAATGCTCCGTGAGATTTTCAAAGCTTGGGATATTGGGATATCTTCCTACTCCACTGTGATCTTCGGTCTTCTCACCTCCTTGCTTTGTCTTTTGGGGAATGGGGCACGCTGTGTTCTGGGAACTGTGTGTGTACCAGAACACAGTGCGCCCCATTCACAAAGCGCAGCGCGACTCGCGCATAAGCAGTAGGAAACTGACAGTGAAGCCTCAAGGCTCCACTGCTTGTCTCCCTTAGTGAGGATGACGTATCGGCCTCGGGGGCGACATTGCGGGTGCCTGGACAGGTAAGTGTCCTTATTAAAAGTCAGCACCTACAGTGTTTGTAGCTGCTGACTTTAAAAAAAAAATAGAAAATTCAGCTGGAACATCCCTTTAAGGTATGGAAAATCTTTTACTTCTATTAAAATTAAGCACAGGTGTGCATTTTAACTCTGCAGAAATACACAGAATTTTACTGCGTTTATTGTCCTGAGTACAGTATGTATTCCACATGTATTCCAGTGTTGTATCTGGTGTCTATTGTTGGAGCAGTCCAGGCTCAGGGTCCAGCTATAACTTCGAACCTGCTGTAGTTTAGCTATGGGGACCCTAAGCTTCATTTTCCTTTATTATAATAATAATCATCTTAATTTTAAGAATGATAATGCCATCCTCAAACTTTCTCAAGTTGTATAGCGGTGTCCCAAATAAATACAGTTAAACACATGTGGACCATTTGTAAGGTAAGCTTCTAAAATTTTATTTTTTTATATTTCTGAAACTGTCTGAATTAAAAAGAAATACATTAGATGAAGTTTGCCTTGTAACTCCTTTGTTTTCTATAAATGACTAAAACCTGGAGGTTTATTTTAAACAATTTTCTTCATAGAAGTTAGTTCTGTAAGAAACATTATGCACACTTTTGCTAGTGCGTTTTAAATATTTTTTTTTACATATTTCCGTGACAGTGTGTGTATGTATGAAGATACAAACAGGCCGTTCAAGCATTTGTGCTGACACTGGCAGCTGCGACTGCAGGAGCGGGTGATTCCTGAGGGGCAGTTGTGTGCCTGGGTTGGTTACTATGGCAATACTCATCTTAGTGGCCTCAGGAGCAGTAAGCTTAGTTCCCGAAAACTCGACATTCTCTCTCCAGTACCCTCGACTATGTTGCATGCATACAGATGACACCTCCTGTAGCCCTGCATTCTGATATTTCTGTTATTTATCAAGACAGATTCTTTATTATTAAACAGATATATAGTCCTTGCTGCACAGAGAGGCCACAAATATTTTGCAAGTAGGCCAAAATAATTAAAGGTTTGATGGAAATGAATGCACAAATCATTAAACTGAATTCTAAAATAGTTATAGGAGAATTGTAAATAGGAAATTTGTAACTTGATGTTAGTTACTTGGGAGCAGGTCATTGCGGAATATGATACACCAAGCATAGTTTCTGCTCTCACAGTGATCAGACTGGAGGAAAAAGTGTATTGAGGGGAGGCACAAATGACTGGGAAAGGAATGCCAAATTCACCATTAAATTTTTTTAATACTAATTCTATGGATAATGTACATTTAAAATGCACCATGTGAGCCTTATGCTACAGATGCCTCCAGTGTGAACAATTCACAGTATGAAGCCAGCTGTTTCAAATTCTTCTTAACCCCTTTCTACCCTGAAGCCCTATATTAATATTTCTCAGCATAATACCATGTTAACATACATCCCAGGGCAGAACTGTTGTCAGGCACTTATTTTCCCAGTAGTTTTTAAGCTTATCTACCCGTGCCTTTCTCCTTCTCATTCTTAAAGTGGTTCTAAAGCCTTCATTTTTTTTTTCCTTGAAAATAATAAACACATCATACTTTCCTGCTCTGTGCAATGGTTTTGCACAGAGCAGCCCCAATCCTCCTATTATTGGGTCCCCCGCTGAGTACTCATGTACTCGCATGTGTTTGCTCCTGAGCCACCTCTATATCATAGACATGGTACACACAAACTGTGGCTCAGTCCTGCCCCCGCTGCCTCCTCACTGACTGTGATTGACAGCAGCAGAAACCAATGGTGCCCGCAGCTGTGTCTTAGACAATAAGAGAGAGACACGGGAGAGCCCTGGCTCTTGTACTCATCGCTGGATCAGTATCGGACTGAGGTAAATATTAGGGAGAAGTGCGGGGGAAGCTGCACACTGAAGGTTTTTTACCTTAAGGGCACTTTCACACTGGGGCTGGGGTGTTAGCAGTAAATCGTTTTACCGCTGTAATGGCGGTGCTTTTTGGCCGCTAGCGGGTGCTTAGGCAGTGCTGCCCATTGATTTCAATGGGCAGGAGCCGTGGAGGAGCGGTGCATACACCTCTTCTCCACCGCCTGAAAGATGCTGCTTGCAGGACTTTTTCTAATGTTCTGCAAGAGTACTGCTCCAGTTTATTAAAATTGAAAACTTGCATGATAAATCCCTCTTGGATGTAACCTTTTTGGAGCTCCCCAACACCCACCAGGGACCTGAAAGGGACAGTTTCTCTAAAAATTTCTCAGCAGGAGCGATAAACTATCAAAAAACCATGACACAATCAGCAATATGCGCAGGTTAATTCTCTGGGAATAATTCTCTGCTTTCTGAGAATAAACTTGGAACATAGCTGTTGAGATACAACGTTGATCCATCACCAGGGTAAACCATCTTACAATCATGACCTCATAAAATCTGGAATATGCCCGACACAATTTAGCAGATGGCACAGGCTATTTATTCTCTATTGATTTTTTTCAGAGGCTTACCACAAACACATGGTCATTAGTGGGATACTGCTAAAAAACTTGGGAAGGGTAGGAATTCTAAAGCCTTTGTAGGTAATGGCAGGATCATTTTTAAAATTATCATTGTTATTGGTTGAAATACAAAAAAAAGCTGCGCAAATTGCATTAAGTACTGCGTAACACAAGCAAGCACTAAAGCCTACATGAAAATATTTGTTTGTTTAGCACAGGGTTTATCGGCCAGGATTCCATGGAACCCTAGGATTCCTTCAGAGGTTGCTAGGGGTTCCTTGAGCAATGTGCAAATTTTGCCACTCAGATAAGTTCCCATCCAGTTCATCATCCATTCCACGTGACTGAAGAATCTGCAACTCAGCTGGTCTGCCAGATAATTCTGAAGGCCTGGAATATAAGCTGCCGTCAGATCCAATAGGTGGAGCTCGGCCAAATTGAAGATCTCTAATGCGACTTGGAGAAGCCGCAAACTCAGTGTACCTCCCTGCTTCAATACATAAGAGATCGCCGTCTTGTTGTCCATCAGAAGTCTGACTCTCTTAGCCTGGATAATGGGAAGGAACGTTTTCAAAGCCTCCGTGGCCGCTCTCAGTTCTAGTAGGTTGGAAGAACATGGAACCTGAGGGCGCCAGACTATCTGAGCATTCAATTCCTGGAAATGGGCCCCCAACCCTGGAGACTTGTATCTGACGTGATTGTTATCCAGTCTACGGGGGTTTATAGGCCGAAGGTCGTTGTGGATAAACAACGGTAAGTGCATTTTCTGATGCAGGGAATCACAATGCCATTGGCTGAGAAGGGAAAATTGAAATTGTCTTGTGTGTCATTGTACCCATGGAACCACTAGGATGCAAGCCGTTAGACTCCCTAAGAAGCTCATTCTCTTTGCCGTGGTTACCCAAGGTGAGGTCATAATCTGTACTGCCTCTGTTGAAATCTGAACCACCTTGTCCTGGGGAAGGAATATTCTGTATTTAAGAGTGTCAAAATGCATGCCCAAGGGTTTGAGAAGGATCCTGCTGCCTCTTCCCAAGATTCACCATCCGCTAGGGTACATAGGACCTCTTCTCTGTGCTGTAACAAAAGACTCCCAGAGTGAGTAAGAATCAGAACATTGTCCAAGTAATGAAATATGTGCATACCTTTTTGCCACAGATATGCGATCACCGTGAGTAGTACTTTTGAGAAGGTTCTTGGAGCTGAGCTGAGGCCAAAGGGCAGACATCTGAATTGGTAATGGTCACCTGCAAAGAAAAAAACGCAGAAAACATTGATGAGATTCCTTCACCGGTACATGAAAAAGTAATAGAAGCTTCCATTGAGTACCCAGCTCCCCCCAGCTCCAGTCCACTACCCCACAGCTTACTACAATAAGCCTCTGGGAAGCAGACTGGCGGCCGCAGCCTCTCCACCGGCATTAGTGTTTTAAAATACCCACGCCGGCCATCATCCAATCAAAAATGGGCCAATTCCAACCAGTGTTATTTTAGTCGACTAAATGAATACTATTTTAGTAGACTAAAATACGACTAAAACAATTGAGATGACTAAATTGCGACTAAAACTAAAAGCCATTTTAGTCAAAAGACTAAAATGCCATTTTAGTCAATAGACTATGACTACAACTAAATTTCAATTACTGAAATTTACTGGAGATTTTAGTCAACTAGAACGTAGGACAATTTAGTCGACTAAAATGTACTGGAGATTTAGTCGACTAAATACGACTAAAACTAAAATAACTGCAGAAGACTAAAATGGAACTAAAACTAAAATGCCATTTTAGTCCTAATGCCCTGTACACACGGTCGGACATTCCGACCACAAAATCTGTCAGATTTTTTCCGACAGATTTTGGCTGAAACTTGTGTTGCATACACACGATCAGACAGTTGTCGGAAAACCCGATCGTTCAGAACGAGGTGACGTAAATCACATACGACGGGACTATAAAGAGGCCTGTAGCCAATAGCTTTCATCTCGTAATTTATTCTGACCGTGCGTGGCACTTTGCCCATCGGAATTCTCTACACATGATCGGAAAAAGTCAGATCAGATTTTGTTGTCGGAAAATTTTAGATCCAGCTCTCAAACTTTCCGTCAGAAATTCCGACTGAAAAAGTCAGAGCCCACACACGGTCGGATTTACCGACAACATAATCCGATTTGACTTTTTCTGTCGGAAAATCTGACCATGTGTATGGGTCATAAGACTAAAATTAACACTGATTCCGACTAATCGGTGGCCACTCTGAGGCCAGGAGTCAATTTGGGCTGCTTGGATGACATTATTGTTCTGTACTGCCGCTTGCTGGAATGCAGGAGGACCTCAGGACACAGGGAGGCTTTGGAAGCGCTGGGAGACGCAGGAGAAAAGCCACTGATGTCATCAGCCGTAACCAGGATAGAAGATAGTGAGTCAAGGAATGGAGATAGAGTAGAGAGAAGTAATCCGGGAGACATGAAAGAACTCGGGATGGCTGCCCACACTCTGACTTACAGCATCTTACGCCTGCGCAATCTCCGGCACCAGGAGTGCCCACTTCAGGAGGTTTTAAAACCAACCATGGACCCTCTACCGTGGTGAAACCAGTAGGACAATACAGGAACGTCCAGAGCAAGGACATAAAAAAGACAAGTACTCCAGGTACTGCCTGTCTTTTATGGTACTAGTTAAGGGATGTCCTACATGGGGTAAGGGGCTGAGTTGACCCGAGGTCATGATGGCATGGGGCAGAGCCAGAAAAATAATTTTTAGCAGGGGTTTCTTGAGACCAGAAAGTTATTTTAATGGTTCCTGTATGTTGAAAAGATTGAGAAAGGCTGGTTTAGCACATTGCAGTGATCCTTAAAGACCTGCTATAATAGCTAGAAATCCTGGATGTGGGCACTGCACTTTAGTAACCATATACAGTAATATCTTGGATTACGAGCATAATTTGTTCCAGAAGCATACTTGTAATCCAAAGTACTCATGTATCAAAGCAATTTTCCCCATAAGAAATAATGGAAACTCTAGTGTATGCAGTACTGTATGAGGGCAGAGGTGGGGCGCTTGTGGCTCCCAGCGCTTCCTGGAGACACTCGGGAACTGTTGACACTTTCTGGTGCTCTGACGCACATTACACCCCCCACCCAGCTGGGAGTGTCTCCGAGCTCTCCACGAAGCGCTGTAAGCCACCAGTGCCCCCTGACCTCTGGCCACATGAAGCACTGCATACACTAGCGGCTTTACTGCATAGATTGTACTGCTCATATAATACAAGACAGCGCCTCGCATATAAAGTAAATTTTTTTTTTTTAAATGTTGCTCGTCTTTCAAAACTCTTGTATACCTCATTACTCATAATCCAAGGTATTACTGTAATTGCAACACAGAAGGAACACTAATTACCAGTGACTGGTAATTCACCTCCTCAAGTTATGATTATTTAGAGGTTAGCATTTAAAAAATAGGCCTCTGGGATGCTGTTAAAGCTGTAACAGAATTCATTTTTAAATCTAGAAATTGTGGAGTGTTTCTTCTAAAAGAAAAGTGAATTGGAGGGATAACTAAATTGTGTGATCAAAGGCACAGGGAACTGTACTATTTTTGAAAAGTTTCCACTGTTAATTGATCAAAACTGCACGATAAAAAGAATATCATTCATATGAAGATTTCCTCTGTAAGGTAACTCAGGAAAAAATAGGTTAGCTGGGAAAAATTGGAACCTTTTGGCTTTGAAACAAGCTTTTAGATGTCACTGCATCTCAGCTGGGTATCTTCATGTATTGTTTGGCTTTTCATCTTTATCTGATACAGAATGATAGAGCAGACAGGAATATATGACAGTTGTCCTATTCTCAGCTGACCCCTTAGAAATATATTTTACTTGTTAGGGTTTCTTTCATCCTGTTGCTTTCATGCAGTAAATTCATCTCTCGGTTTTATTTTCAATTTACTTCCTTAAATGTTGTGTAGAGTTCCGTTTTTGACATTTAGAAAATTCAGCAAGTCTGGGGACTTGCAGGCAAACTAACATTGTTTTTTTTAACGTTACATTTCTGACTTTTTCTATTAGTAAAGGGTATGATCATGCACTTTACTACCCGCCTTTACAGTGTCATTCTAATTTGTCAATTTAAAGAGAGGGTTATTGTGACGAACGCAAGTAGCAGATCCCTGCCCCCCTCGCTAACTCATGACAAAAGACCGAACAATCTCACACTGCACTGTCACTTGCGTAAATGCTACGCTCAGCTCCACCCGGCACAAAGATTTTCCAGTTTGCGGGACCACAATCTAGGTGCCAGCAGCCTGAGAGCGATTGTCACTGGGCTAATTGAGCAATCAACCCTTTAACTGCCACCACTGATGTTTAACCACTTAAGCCCCGGACCATTTGGCTGCCTAAAAACCGGAGGACTTTTTACAATTTGGCACTGCAGCGCTTTAACTGGTAATTGCAACGTTGTACCCAAACAAAATTTGCGTCCTTTTTTCCCACACATAGAGCTTTCTTTTGATGGTATTTTGATTTTTATAATAGCCTCTGCTATTTTCATTTTTTGCGATATAATTTTTTTTTTTTTAAATTATATTTTTTTGTTATAAGAAAAATCCAATAAACTCAATTTTAGTCATGCATGTATTCAGTCACATAGCTTTGGTAAAAAAGAAAATGTCAATAAGTGTATATTTATTGCTTTGTGCAAGAGTTATAGCGTTTACAAACTAGGGTACATTTTCTGGAATTTACACAGCTTTTAGTTTGACTGCCTCTCATTTCTTGAGGTGCTAAAATGGCAGGGCAGTACAACCCCCCCCCCCCAAAATGACCCAATTTTGGAAAGTAGACACCCCAAGGAAATTGCTGAGAGGCATGTTGAGTCCATTGAATATTTTATTTTTTGTCCCAAGTGATTGAATTACAAAAATATATATATATATATATATATATTTTTTTTTTTTTTGACAAAAAGTTGTCAGTAAATGATATATTGCTCACACATGCCATGGGCATATGTGGAATTACACCTCAAAATACATTCTGCTACTTCTCCAGAGTACGAGAATACCACGTGTGGGACTTTTTGGGAGCCCAGCCACGTACGGGCCCCTGAAAACCAAGCACCGCCTTCAGGATTTCTAAGAGCTTACATTTTTGATTTCACTCCTCACTACTCATCATAGTATCGAAGGCCATAAAATGCCAAGATAGCACAAAACACCCCAAATGACCCCATTTTGGAAAGTAGACACCCCGAGCCATTTGTTGAGAGGCATGTTGAGCCCATGGAATATTTTATATTTTGCCACAGGTTGCGGGAAAATTACAAACTTTATTTTATTTTTTTTGCACAAAGTTGTCACTAAATGATATATTGCTCAAACATGCCATGGGCATATGTGGAATTACACCTCAAAATACATTCTGCTGTTTCTGAGTACCGGGATACCACATGTCTGGGTCTTTTTGGGGGCCTAGCCGTGTTACGGGACCCCGAAAACCAAGCATCACCTTCCGGATTTCTAAGGGCATAGATTTTTGATTTCACTCCTCACTACCTATCACAGATTCGAAGGCCATAAAATGGCAAGATAGCAACCCCCCCCCCCCCCAAATGACCCCATTTTGGAAAGTAGACACCCCAAGCTATTTGCTGAGAGGCATAGTGAGTATTTTGCAGCTCTCATTTGTTGTTCAAAACTTTGTGACAAAAAGCGAGATCTGCAAAATATTCACCATAACTCAGAGCAAATAGCTTGGGGTGTCTACTTTCCAAAATGGGGTAATTTGTGGAGGTTTTGTGCCATCTAGGCATCCATGGCCTACGAAACTGTGATAGGCAGTGAGGAGTGAAATCAAAAATTGACACCCTTAGAAAGCCTGAGGGCAGTGTTTGGTTTCTGGGTCCCGTACGCGGCAAGACTCCCAAAATGTCTCACACATGTGGTATCCACGTACTCAGGAGAAGCAACAGAATGTATTTTGTGGTGTAATTTCACATACACCCATGGCATGTTGTCAGAAACCATGAAACAGACTGACACAGAAGTACAATCAAATCACACTTGTTTATTAATAAAAATAAAAAGGTAAATAGAAAAAAGTGTAGTCAAGCATAGCCAGAGTCCAGTAGCCAGATCGGGTAGTCAGCCAGACCAAAGTTCATTTACCAGATCGGGTAATCAGCCAGGCCAGAAGTCAGGGATCCAAGGAGAGCAACTGCAAGCAGGATAAGAAGCCAGGAGGGATGTCAGCAAGCCAGTCTTCAAACAGCAGGAGATGGTTCCTTGTGATGTGACCACGCAAAGGCAAAGGAAAAAGTGAGCTGGAAGGCTTTAAATAGGCAGGTCAGACGAGCATCATCAGGAACAGCTGGTAACTGTGGAAAGAGAAGAGAGCTGGCAATTAGCCGACAGCTGAGCGGCCAGCCCAGAGGAGGAAGGGCTAAGCCAGCCCTGACACATGTTTGAGCAATATATCCTTTAGTGACAACTTTGTGCAGAAAAAAAAAGTTTCTCTTTTTCTCGCAACTTGCATCAAAATATAAAATATTCCATGGACTCAACATGCCTCTCAGCAAATAGCTTGGAGTGTCTACTTTCCAAAATGGGGGAGGTTTTGAACTGTCCTGGCATTTTATGCACAACATTTAGAAGTCTATGTCAAACATCACCCACTCTTCAAACCACTTGAAGACAAAGCCCTTTCTGACACTTTTTGTTTACAGTGGTGTGAAAAAGTGTTTGCCCCCGTCCTCATTTCCTGTTCCTTTGCATGTTTGTCACACTTAAGTGTTTCGGAACATCAAACCAATTTAAACAATAGTCAAGGACAACACAAGTAAACACAAAATGCAATTTGTAAATGAAGGTGTTTATTATTAAAGGTGAAAAAAAATCCAAACCATCATGGCCCTGTGTGAAAAAGTGATTGCCCCCTAAACCTAATAACTGGTTGGGCCACCCTTAGCAGCAACAACTGCAACCAAGCGTTTGCGATAACGTGCAATGAGGCTTTTACAGCGTCCTGGAGGAATTTTGGCCCACTCATCTTTGCAGAATTGTCCTAATTCAGTTACATTAGAGGGTTTTCGAGCATGAACGGCCTTTTTAAGGTCATACCACAACATCTCAATAGGATTCAGGTCAGGACTTTGGCTAGGCCACTCCAAAGTCTTCATTTTGTTTTTCTTCAGCCATTCGGTGGTGGACTTGCTGGTGTGTTTAGGATCATTGTCCTGCTGCAGAACCCAAGTTCGTTTCAGCTTGAGTACACGAACAGATGGTCGGACATTCTCCTTCAGGATCTCTTGGTAGACAGCAGAATTCATAGTTCCTTTTATCACGGCAAGTCTTCCAGGTCCTGAAGCAGCAAAACAGCCCCAGACCATCACACTACCACCACCATATTTTACTGTTGGTATAATGTTCTTTTTATGAAATGCAGTGTTCCTTCTACACCAGATATACTTGGACACACACCTTCCAAAGAGTTCCACTTTTGTCTCATCGGTCCACAGAATGTTGTCCCAAAAGTCTTGGGGATCATCAAGATGTGTTGTGGAGAAATTCAAACGAGCTTTGATGTTCTTTTTGCTCAGCAGTGGTTTTCTCCTTGGAACTCTGCCATGCAGGCCATTTTTGCCCAGTCTTTTCCTGATGGTGGAGGCATGAACGCTGACCTTAACTGAGGAAAGTGAGGCCTGCAGTTCCTTGGACGTTGTTGTGGGGTCTTTTGTGACCTCTTGGATGAGTCGTCGCTGCGCTCTTGGGGTAATTTTGGGCGGCCGGCCACTCCTGGGAAGGTTCACCACTTTTCCATGTCTTCACCATTTGTGGATAATGGCTCTCACTGTGGTTCGCTGGATTCCCAAAGCTTTGGAAATGGCTTTATAACCCTTTCCAGACTGATAGATCTCAATTACTTTCTTTCTCAATTGTTCCTGAATTTCTTTGGGTCTCGGCATGATATGTAGCTTTTAAGGATCTTCTGGTGGACCTTACTGTGTCAAGCAGCTCCTATTTAAGTGATGCCTTGATTGTGAACAGGTGTGGCAATAATCAGGCCTGGGTGTGGCTAGAGAAATTGAACTCAGGTGTGGACAACCACAGTTATAGTATGTTTTAACAAGGGGGGCAATCACTTTTTCACACAGGGCCATGATGGTTTGGATTTTTTTTCACCTTTAATAATAAACACCTTCATTTACAAATTGCATTTTGTGTTTACTTGTGTTGTCCTTGACTATTGTTTAAATTGGTTTGATGTTCCGAAACACTTAAGTGTGACAAACATGCAAAGGAACAGGAAATGAGGAAGGGGGCAAACACTTTTTCACACCACTGTACATGAAAAAATATTTTTTTTTTTGCAATTACTTTGAACCCCCAAACATTATATATATATTTAAAGCAAAGGCCCTACCAATTTAAAATGGTAGAGGTTTCATTTTTATTTTCAGAGTATTTGCGCAGAGATTATTATAATGCATTTTTTTTTTAAACACACTTTTTTTAATTTTAATGCACTAAAACACACTATATTGCCCAAATGTTTGATGAAATAAGAAAGATGATCTTAGGCCGAGTACATGGATACCAAACACGGCATGCTGCAAAATTGCGACCGACAATTGTGGTTGCCTTTGCACGAGAGCAGGGGGGACAAGGGTGCTTTTTTTTATTTTGCTTTTTTATTTTATTTTTAAACTGTTCTTTCATTTTTTTTTTATAATTTTTATTGTTATCTCAGGGAATGTAAATACCCCCTATGATAGCAATAGGTAGTGACAGGTACTGAAAAAATTGGGGTCTATTAGACCCTAGATTTCTTCTCTGCCCTCAAGGCATCTGACCACACCAAGATGGGTATGAAAAAAATGCTTTTCCAATTTCCCAATGGCCCTGTTTTAAGCCGGCGAAATAGAAGTCCTGAAATGCTCGTAGCTTCCGGTTTCTTAGGCCATAGAGATGATTGAAGCCATTCTGGTCTCTGATCATACATGCACCAATTTGTTTTTGACTGGTGGTGAAATCACCTCCTACAGCGCTGGAGTCACGGCTTTATGTATCGTGGGAGAAAACAATGTTGCTGTCAAGATAAATAAATCCACACTGCAGCTGAATGGCGTACCTGCTAAGCAAATGATGGTTAAAGTCCCGCAAATTATTATTTTTTTCTTTTTTAAAGTCAGCAGCTACAAATACTGCAGCTGCTGACTTTTAAAATAAGGACACTTACCGGTCCGGTAAGACATACCATATCTGCAAAGCAAATACAAAAAAAACATAGTAAAAAAAAAATTTTTTTTTTTTAAAGAAACCTGTGCCTAAAATATATATAATATATATATATATATATATATAATATGCCGAAGCATCTGGGAATCCACCCCAAAAGTTAGGAGCAGATTTCTCCTCCACCCCTGCTGCCCCCATGCTTCGGCATATGTGCTCTTTTTTTATTTTATTTTTTAACTGTGGTGGGGGAATCGCCTCCTACAGCGCTGGAGTCGGGCTTTATGTATCGTGGGAGCAAACGCTTTTGCTGTCAAGATAAATAAATCTGTGCTGCAGCTGAATGGTGTACCTGAAAACAAAAAATGGTTAACAATAAAACACAATAAAACATTGCACAATAGAATACAGTAAAAAAAGAGCAGAACTTTTATTTGTAAATGTAACTGTTTGGTTCCAGGTTCGGGTCTCTCAAAATGCAATGGCATCTTGGGAGACCCTGTGAAAGTGTGTCCTAGTTTGTGCAATGCTGTACCCCATGCTAAAACTCCACTAGTATATGGTAGCGTTCAAAACATTCACCAATGCAAAGACCAGGATTGTCAGGACAGGAGGGACAAAAATAGTGGGTGTCACACCTATATCCGCGGTTTCTACAGACACAACATTTTCTTTGGGGGGCTCGTTGGGTAGGGGTACTAGGGAGGACATACAGAAAATGCCTCTCATGCAGCCGGCTTACTGCATTTGGATTGGGAAGGTGAGGTGGAGCACCGTCTGGAAACCGAAGGGCTCGGACGATCTCTTCCTGGAGTTTAAGGATGGATCCAGTCCGTCCTGAAGCTCTGTATATAGCACACGAGCGTTCAGCAAAGCCAGTTGAAATAAGTATACAGACACTTTTTTGTACCAGCATCTGGCCTTAAGGGCAATTAGGTACGGCGCCAACAACTGGTCATTGAGGTCCACCTCCCCTTATTTTGGTTATATTCGTGGACACAGAGGGGTTTCTCCACAACACCAGTTGCCTTAGGAATTTGGACCGCCGTGTCTGCGTGAAGGGAGGACATAATGAAAACATTCTTATTATCTCTCCACTTCACAGCAAACAAATTATTACACTTAAAGCAGGCTCTCTTCCCCAGCCTAAGATGGGAATTTACAAGCCTCCGGGGTAAGCCCTGGTGATTACGTCGCACGGTGCCACATGCGCCAAGCTGATGATCAAACAAGTGACTAAAATGTGGCATGCTCGTGTAATAATTGTCCACATACAAATGGTACCCCTTTCCAAATAAGATGACACCAAGTCCCACACCATCTTGCCAGCGCTCCCTATGTAATTTGGGCAGTTCTCCAGCTCTACGTGACTATCTCTTCGCTTGTAAACCTTAAAACTATATGTATAGCCTGTGGCCCTGTCACCGAGCTTATACATCTTGACCACGTATCTGGCAAGCTTGCGGGGAAGATACTGTTTGAAAGACAAGCGGCCAGAAAATTTAATCAGGGACTCATCAATGCAGACAACTTGATCGGGAGTAAACAAGGCTGCAAAACGTTTGTTGAAGTGGTTTGTGAGGGGCCGAATTTTGTAGAGCCGATCGTATCCAGGGTCTCCACAAGGACAACAGAGTTCATTGTCGCTGAAGTGCATGAACCGCAAGATCTGCTCGTATCGTGCCCTGGCCATGGAGGCAGAGAACGGGCATATGGTAAATTGGGCCAGTGGACCAATATGACCACAACGTACTCATTTTAACTATGCCCATGTCGAGGGATAGGCCCAGAAAGGTCTAAATTCGGAAACCGTAATTGGTTTCCAATCTCTAGCAAGGGACAACTGGGGATTAGCGGTGGTGAATTGACCAGCATATAAATTGCTTTGGGCCACGATAGTTCTATAGAGCTCTTCGGTGAAAAACAGCGAATAAAAATCCAGTGATGTAAAATTAACTGTTTCCACCTGAATTCCGGGTTGGCCAGTGAATTCCCCCAAGTACGGGTGCTGCAGAAGTGGTGGGTTCACAATTAGGATCGGCGTATTCTGCAGGAAGGACGCTATGGGCACGAAGGGCCTATCTTTGTCTTCTTGGTGGCAGCGGGATACTACTTGTGCTTGCTGCCTCTCCAGCTTGTACTGCACTTATGGGATTCACCACATCACCACGTGATACTGCAGTGCTGGATGTATGACCAGGGTGTACAAGGCCACTGATACTTGCCAGTTCACCAGGATGAGCAGCACTAGTACTTCTCTGCTCCATATGAGAGCCCTGCGATTCTTGTACCTCAACAGCAGAAGATGATCAGGGTCTGGTATGCCTGACCTTGGCAGGGACCACAACTCCGTCGTCAGAGCTATCTGTCATGGAGCCGCTGTCATCTACAGGATCGTATTCTGAGCCTGAATCTGATAGATGAGTGACTTCCTCTTCACCATCTGTCATGCTCATAAACGTGTAGGCCTCTTCACTAGAGTACCTTCGATTTGCCATTTTGGGCTCTAAATTTACTGGTACACTAGTGAGACTCATGCCGCGTACACATGATCAGACTATCTGGCGGTCCCGGAGGATGCTGGGACTGTGACATCATAAGGAGCGGGGTCACCATTTGTCATCACCCGTTGACCCCTGCCACTTATCCCTTTATAAGTAGCCGCACAACGCGTCCCTGCCATTAAGACCAGAGAGAGCGTTGTGTCAACATCAGGAGGAAGAAGAAAAAGAAGCAGGAAGAAGAAGAAACAGAAGGCGGTGGCGACAGTAGCGGCCCAGCAAGAAGAACCAAATATTTTAAAAACCTGTGTTGTGCTTTTTTTTTCCCTCCAGGTGAATGGGTAATGGTACACCGTACCCCATACTCATTCACATAGGGTGGGGGCTGGAATCTGGGGGCCCCTTATTGAAGGGGGCTCCCGGATTCTGATAAGCCCCCACCCGCAGGCCCTGACACCCAACGTCCAGGGTTGTCGGAAAGAGGCCCTTGTCCTCGTCAACATGGGAAGAAGGTGCTTTGGGGTGGGGGGGCCACAGGGTGGGGGGGCCACCGACTCATTATAACTTCAGCAAACAACAATAAACAAATAATCAACAAACAGACAAACAAGGCAACAGGGTAAGTCTACACTAAAAATCCCTATTTTAACAAGACCTTTTATCTGATAATCCAAATTAAACTAGCTGTGACACTTTAAAAGTCCTTATTTTAAACAAAACTCTCTCTGTGTTAATTTCCTTACCTGCCTAAAACCTATCCAGCTGTCCTTTAAAATCCTTTCCCCAAGGCCAGTAAAATGTCCCCTTTAAATCTCAAAACAAACTCTGCTAACTTCCCCTTTTTAAATGTACTTTCATTCACTCTTTTTTTTTTTTCTTTCTCTGTGTCAGTTTTAAAACGGCTTTGAAACCAGCTTGTCTAAAAAGAACAATGCATTGAAAAACCTTGCAAAATGCACACCTTCCTTTAATAAATAACTCAAATCTCTCCTTTACCTTCTTACTTCACTTACTTTACCCTCAACAATTGTAGAATGTTCTTAATTAACACCCTACTCACTTACTTAAATCTCATCACTCCTGGGCATTCTTCCAAAATACCCACCTGTCTTCAACCACCTTCCACCTAACACACACCTTTTACAACCTGCAAAAAATACCATTCCGATACCCTTCCAAGAGTTACCAAAACACATGTTACATATGCCCAAACAAATTATGCACTTTTCAAGCAGAATCAAGCACCTATCATTCCAGAGCTCTATAACCAACATACTAGCAAAGGGGAGAAGTCATATTATTCATATACTATACCATTGTCTCTTCAAAGAATACCTTAGCAAACTTATATGAACATGCATATAACAGTACTCACCCTTTCCACGATACCTAAACATAACAAGGGAAATTTACTTCACTCTAATCAAATTTTCCCCTTTTGGGACATCATATAACAGTGAAAATTGGGGCTTCCTTACCTCACACAACCCTGTATTCCACACAACAAATATCTTATTACTTTAATGCAAATGCGATAGACAAGAAAAGCCAGATCAAACGTTTTGTGGGTTCCGGTAGTAATTGGTAATTGCCCCATTACACTTTTCTTATTCTCTTTCCCAAAAAGAGCATAATATTGCGTTTTACACTTCTCAACAGTCCCACAGGACACAGGCTTCCCAAGAGCCTCTTCTTAACAGCCTGGTCCGTCTCACAATTCTCTTCTTAACTAAAATTTATCTGGCCAGGGTTGTGTCTGTCAAAGCTTCAACGTTTGACCACACCCTGCCAAGTCCTAAATTCCTAAATCCCTAAATTCCAAAATCTCAGCGAGTGCCTCCATTCTGTTGTGATTAAAATGGTATTTCTATATACCTGACAAAGACCAGCTAGAGGTATATCTAACGCAATTACAATACTCACGAAACCCTTTACTTAACACTGCAGTATTAAGGAGACAACAAGAAGGGATGAGTCAAGATTACAGTTCAGCAGTTGTCTGGTGTATTGAGGGAGGGGCTGCATTTTATATGCACCCTTATATATGCCAAGTCCACACCCTGCCAAGTCCTAAATTCCTAAATCCCTAAATTCCAAAATCTCAGCGAGTGCCTCCATTCTGTTGTGATTAAAATGGTATTTCTATATACCTGACAAAGACCAGCTAGAAGTATATCTAACGCAATTACAATACTCACGAAACCCTTTACTTAACACTGCAGTATTAAGGAGACAACAAGAAGGGATGAGTCAAGATTACAGTTCAGCAGTTGTCTGGTGTATTGTGGGAGGGGCTGCATTTTATATGCACCCTTTTATATGCACCCTTATCAGCCAATCATTAACCAAACATGGGTGTGGTTAATACAGAGGCGTACATATCATTACATATCATCAATAATGAAACAGTCCATTACCATAATGCTATACATGCCTATAATGTAAATAACCTTTGAGACATAGCTGTCACAAGGTTACCAGGACGAAAATACCATCTTGGTTTCCCATCCTGAGTCTGTGTACCCCAATAAGAGGAAGGCGGGAGATACCACAACTTATTTATACATTATAGAATGCTCACAAAACACTTATGCAAGCAAGTTTATGCATGCTATTGTGACATACAGCTTGATACTAGACTTGAAGAACAAAACTTCAAAATATGTTCTCAAAACGAAGTTAAAAACATATTGCTCTATAGTCAGAACAAGATGGAGTCACTATTGTTCAGTCATATCACAACACCCTCTATACCCTTTAAAGCAGCCGCCTTACAGGTATGGCGATTCGCACAGGGAAGCCATTCTGCTGCCGTCAAATGATGGCAAACGGTCGTCAAGTGGTTAATGTGTCATGTTCCTGTCTGAGTTTATGAATCGTGTGTGGCTCCCTTAAGTTTTGAATAGGGGTGAGGTTTCTGAAAGGTCACTTCTGGCTCTAAATGTCTATTATGATCCCCATTAATTCTGGGCATAATTTTATAGCGTGCCATGTCTCCTTAATGGATTTGGCCATGGTTTTACGATAGGCCTGGACAGCAGAAACCAACATCCTACCAGGACTCAATTAGCTGTTTTACAGCTCTGTACAGGCCTAAGCCTGGTTTCTGATGTCTCTAAGGTGAGATAACAACTCTTTTGACATGCTCTAAAGTTAAGCCTATGGATTCCTTGAATTAAAGGAGGAGGGAGGGAGTAAGATCACTTCTGCAATGTCTGTTAGCCAAGACTGCCATGGCTGACATATGTTTCATGAACAACATGGCTGCTAACTAGTGCTACAGCTTTTCATGTGTCTAGTACAGGGGGGTCCTCAAACTGCGGCTCACCGAGGACATTTATCCGGCCCACCCCACCCAGGGCCAGATTCCTGACAGGCCAGGCCTTGGGGCGAGCCGGTTGTAACACAGCGGGAGTCTGCTGTGTCACGGAGCTCACTGTTAAAAGTTTGGGCGCGCTGTGATAAAAGTCCCGCCCTCCTCCTAGACCAGCTCATGTGATAGAGGCAGTGTTCTGTTTATCACACGAGCTGGTCTAGGAGGAGGGCGGGACTTTTATCACAGTGCGGCCAAACTTTTCACAGTGAGCCGTGACACAGCAGCAGGAGAGGCCCGATGTGCACACACAGTGACTGGTGAGACATTGTTTGGCACAGTAAGGCTGTGAGGGGGGCTTGCAATGATGGTGTGGGGGGGGGCTTGCAATGGTGGTGAGGGGGGGATTGAAATGGGTGGTGAGGGGGGGCTTGAAATTATGGTGAGGGGGGACTTGCAATGATGGTGAAGGGGGGCTTGAAATTATGGTGAGGGGGGACTTGCAATGATGGTGGGGGGACTTGAAATGATGGTGAAGGGGGCTTGCACTGATGGTGAGGAGGACACTGATTGGGCTGCGACATTGACCATCTCATTAGCCAAAAGCGGGCCCATAGTTCCCATTGAAATACTGGTAAGTTTGTTGATTTAAATTTACTTGTTCTTCATTTTAAATATTGCATTTGTTCCGGTTTTGTTTTTTTCACTTCAAAATAAGATATTTGCAGTGTGCATAGGAATTTGTTCATAGTTATTTTTTTTTATTTTTTTTAACCATAGTCTGGCCCTCTAACGGTCTGAAGGACAGTGAACTGGCCCCTGTTTAAAAGGTTTAAGGAACCCTGGTCTAGTACATGATATCATTACAGTTATATGTTTGTTTTATGTTTGTTTCATATTCTGCTATTGTCTATGTATTTATTTTGCCTATATAACATATAACAATTCAGCTATTTTATGCAGTTTAAAACCCAGAAAGACCCAAGATCTACTAGGTGCTTATCAGTAATATACTGGTAAATGAGAAAAAAGTAACCAATACACAAGGGTGTGTTAAACAAGGTAAAAACTCAAAACATACACCTTACAACAGAAGTCTCTTTGAGGGCACATTCATGCTAGGGGTTTAGTGATGGTTAAACCTGTGGTTTAGTTGTGTTTTTACTGCCCCCCCCCCAACTGCTCCCCCTTAACTGCAGAAGCAGTGGTGGGGAATGTACACATGCTGCAGCAGGAATTATAACTCCTGTCATTTTTGGCTGTAGTAGCTCCCGCTGAGCATGACCTGTATTAGGGAATAGGGCCGCTCTGCAAGTGCCCTGCAACTGCAGAGATCAGGGGTTACAGCAGGCAATGAGGAGCCAATACAATACCTCCTCACTGCCTGTTAAATTCTCTCTGATGGAAGATTGGGACGTGGATTGCTATTCTGAGACCAAAGCAAGTGTGAATGAGCCCTTGGGTCTTGTTTTACACAGTTTCTACTTGTACAAGAACAGTATGGCTTTGTGAAAAGCCTTTAAAGAATATTTAAGCTTCAGGGAGAGAGTATTTAACCAGACTGTATTGGGAGTGTTGTCACTTTGGACAAGCTGCTAGCAGGCTTTCATTAAGCTTCAAGTTGTGCTGAAGCTCGCTGAAGCCAAAAAGTAGTTGCTTAAAGTGGCAGTCAGTAATTTCATTCAAATCCGAGTTTAAATTGGTTGTAAACCCTTATATATACTAACTGAAGTGACTAGATTCAGGTGATACCTAGAAATGAAACAAATCCTCCTACATACAGTAAGGCGTACCTATTTATCTGCAGCCCTCTTCCCTCTACAACCACTCAGAGTACAGTATTTACACAGCATTTCTCAGCTGCAGAATGCAGGGAGCAGGGACTTGATGCCACACCCTGCAAAGCATATAGGAGGGAGCTGAACGTAATCTGAGATCTGAGTGGAGGGAAAGAAAAGACCCCCCCTACCAAATCTCATAGGGATATATGCACGACTGAGGTTGGCAATTGCCTACTGTGTGTTGGAGGTTGGAAGGGCTGTCTCCTGGGGTTGCTTGATGTTGGCATGGACTGTCAAAAGCGACTCATGCACATAGCAGAGGAATGAGAGGGCAGACAGAAATTACAAAGAAACCATGAAGATGGCGGCACTCCAAAACAAATAAAATCAAAATCACTTTATTTAAAATATCCAAGTTAAATTTCAGGAATCACACACTATGGCAGGACAGGCAGTAGTAGATGCGTTTCTCACATCAGTGCTTAATCATTACTTGTAACGATTAAGCACTGATGTGTGAAACGTGTCTACTACTGGCTGTCCAGGAATAGTGTGTGGTTCCTGTATTTTAACGGGTATTTTCAATAAAGTGGTTTTGATTTTATTTTTTTTTGGAATGCATGTTTCCTACATATTGACCATGGCTCCAGATGGGGATGGCACCCATGCAATTCCCGACCTATAGGGATATTGCCACAAGGAAGTTTGGAGCAGTGCGCACTTGGTGTGTTTCTCAGACAGAAATTACACTTTGAGTTGAGGCAATTACACATTATAAAAAGATATGCTTTGTTCGTGTTTCACTTCAGGGTTTTACAAGCATGTTAACATTGCAAAAATTAAGCTAAATTATACTTTAAATGCTTCAACAATGCTTGCAGAAGTACTACAAACATTTTGTAAATTTACTTGAAAACATTTGCAAATATATGTGTAAGCTGCCATTGTGCTTTTGCTGGATGTCCAATGTGTTCCTGTTCTCTTAAGAGGAAAAGGGCTACCTCAAGACAAACCTGTAATTGATTTATCCACTGCTATATGTGCTTTAAATTGGAGACTCTCAAAACTGTAGAGTTAGGACCACAGTATGCAGAGGAGCCTTGGCAAGGCACTGTGGCTTTCACATATATTTGCAAATGTGTGCAACTAAAACCTCAGAAAATTTGGTTTGGTTGTAAACTAGTTGGCAAGGGTGCTGGGAAATTTTATGCTCCTTGTAATGAGGAATGGGATAGCAAAGGAACTACTGTGAGCAGAAATGAGGGGGATGCCCTTCTCATTACTGTGAAAATGATTTGGGCAGCTGCAGAGCCAGATGCATCACTTTTACTTAACAGATTAGAATCTGAAAAAAGGATAGCATATTTACAGCCATGAGCTTGATTTGCAGCTTGATGAGCTTCAGTCCAGGAAGTTTAAAAGCAGCCTAAGGACAGCAAGTGGTTAGGGGACTTGGATCGAGTATTCTGGTACACTGGGTTATGCTGCTGCCTTCAGGAGACACAGACAAACGCTGTATAACCCCTTCCTATCTTGCCATGTTTTTTGCTAGTGTACTAGAAAAACAGACCTCGTCTCTCCTATGAGAGACAAAAAACCTTTTCTTCTCTTTTTATCAAGATTAATTTTCTTCTAGCAAATTTATTCAGTTATTGCTGAGCCAGAAGGGCTCATTCTGCAGCTTTCCAGATCAGCTAATTGGGGCTGCAGCTGCTTCTGCAGTTAGCTGAGGATGAGGATTGTACCCCTTATTTTTTTTCTATATTTGAGGATTCGGAAAATGTCCCAATTTGCAGACATAACTTCAAAACTTGATAGTCTTCACATGCCTAGATTTAGAGCTACCCGCAGCAAGTATGCCTAATGTTACCAGCCTGGGTTGTCATAAAAGCCCCCAGTCTATCACCTTTTCCAGCTCTTTCCCCTTTTCAGCCTGTTTGCAATCTGTGTATGTGTATAATGACTGGTCTAATCTGGATTTAATCTTTGCTCCTCTCAAACAGCCTAGCAAGAGGGGTTCTTAAAATGAAACTTTACTTCACTTTCAACAGTGACTATAATCCTTATGCTGCTAGCATTAGTAAATAGACATGAAAGTATATTATATTTACTTGCTTTAATCTTTTTTTTTTTTTTTTTTTTTTATATTTCTTCAGTTACTTCCTGGTGTCTAGGCCTGGGCAAATGATGTCCTGCATCCTAGGAGGGTAGGAGAGGTTTAATCAGCTAAGTACACCCTCTTGCTGTTATGACTGCGCTAAGGGCACATGCAGAGGCATAACTAGAACCTTCAGGGCCCCGGTGCAAGGAACCATGAAGGGTCCCCCTGACCGGGCTCTTTTCTCCGAGTCTGTTGGCGGAACAACAGGGCCCGGTCGCAAGTGGGTGGCTGCATATAAAGGAATCGATTTCTCCATTTCCCCCTGCTTCTCCTCCTCTCCTCCCACAGGCAACCAGCAGCTGCAGGAGTAAAATGGAGAGATGGGTTCCTCTATGTGGGTTTTTCTCAATCTTTTTTCTAGTCAGGGCACCCTTGAAGTATATCCCTAGTTGAATGGGGCTACACTGCAACCACCCTGCAACTGTGTGCATTGCATGCAGTTGCAGCATAGTGATGCATTTAAGGGGTTAAAACAGGCAGTCAGTAGGCAACATATTGCCTCTTTACTGGCTGTCAAATGCCTCTGAAAAGCGATACAAGCATAGATCTCCTTTCGGAGGAACAGCATTTTTTTGCTGGTACTATGAACATGCTTAAAAGCGCATAAATGTGCATACATACATGTAAACACACACACATATATATATATATATATATATATATATATATATATATATATAAATGCACATAAGCACGCACATATAAACCAGTGGCGGCTGGTGCTTAAAATTTTTAGGGGGGCGCAAGCAGACTGGGAAAATTCTGCAAAAAACCTCATCAATTGCAGCCACTGTGCCCATCAAATGCGGCCACTGTGCCCATCAAATGCGGCCTCTGTGCCCATCAAATGCCACTGTGCCCATCAAACTCTGCCACGGTGCCATCAAATGTTGCCACGGTGCCATCAAATGCTGCCAGTGTGCCATTAAATGCTGCAACTGTGCCATCAAATGCCACCACTGTAAATTCCCCCCCACCTGTTTGCCGTTTCCCCCCCCTCGCACTGCCCAGCACTTACCCTGTCTCAGTGGGGCAGCGTGGTGACGGCCATGAGCAGGGTCCACCATGCGTCTCCTGCCATCCTCACCTCTCGTCCTCTCCTCCTGATAGGAGTCCAATACCCAAGCCTATCATTTCAGCCAATCAGGTGACGAGTAAAAGACACACACCTGATTGGCGTAAAAGGCGATTCAGTGTTAGGAAAGTGATTATTATTTTCGCTTTTCTAACATACCTGGGTGGACTGTGAGTGTCAAGCATGGCACTCGCAGTTCACCTATTTTGAAGCCTATTAGAACCTATGGCTCTCATCAGGTTCTTCAAAAACACCCCGTCTCTGTAATTTCAGGCACCCGAAAAGGGGCTGAACACCTAAATATGGGGGTGGCAGCGGTGGCCATGGATAGATTCATGCTATGTATGAATCTATCCATTGGTTATAGATTGGGTGGCTGTAGAGAGGGGACAGCACCTGTGCACCCTTATGGATGCACCGCCACTGATAAACATATGCATGCACACTCAGGTGCATACATATGCGCACACATGTATACATACATGCACACACACGCATACATATTGTACATACATATGCACACACATATAAACACATACAGTAGATAGTCTTATAAAAAACGTCAGACCTTTACCTTAGCTCTTTCTGATGGGTACTGCACTGTAGGGGGAGACAAAGAGCACAGCACTGTGCTTTCACTTTAGGTTAATGTGACGAGCTCCCTGCATAGTGCTGCCGATTACAGTTTTCCTGATGATCGGGGGGCTCGCATCAGCCGCCCCTGCCGCTCCTCCTCCTGAACAGAAACACTGTGGATCAAAGGCTAGAAACCCTTGCCAAGGCACCTTATTCCCCTTTGCAGGCCTAACATGTAACCTGCCATGTTCATCTGTTAGACCTTCAGCATCTGGTGTGAGGACATATTTTAGAATCTTGGCTTTATCTTAATGGATCCTTCTGTCCAACAACTGGAGCTCATGCCGGTGGCTCTACTCAACTGTGTTTACAGGTTAGAGAATATACATCAAATAGCCAGAATGAGACTTCTTTTGGGTACACGTGCAAAGGATCATTGGCTCAAATATTGGTCTGTGTAGAATCAAGGCAAGAAATGCCTCTTCTGTATGACGGGGAGTGCCTCTTTGTCGAGTCCCTAGACAACTTTATCAAAAAGGTTATTGGAGGGAAAAAGTAATCCCCAATCTGAGAAGAAGAAAAGTCTGGTTCCAGAACATTTTATCCAGAGTTTACAAGCTGGAATTTCAGTGTCCATGCAAAGATTACTGGACTTCCACTCTTCTCTGAAAAATTTCCCCAAAATTTTAGGTCATGGGGAAAAAAATATTTTTCCTTTTTTTTTTTTACGGAAAAAATAGGAATTCTGGAAAAATTTTAAAAAAATTCAGCGTGGAGTAGTTTTAGAAATTGAAATAAATTTTGTTACACTGGGAATCTGAAATACAGTGTATATAAAATAATTGTGCTTGAAACAAAGTACAGCTTATTCAGTAAATAAACTAAACTTCCTTTTTAAAATTGTATTTTTTATTGCAAGTGGAATAATGACTGTGTATGTTAAGAACATTTCACCTATACGTGATAACAGCCAACCACCCCCCTTCCTTCGTAATATTTTGAAAGCTTCCTGCCAATATGCATTCTCAGTTATTGACAACGCTGATCCAGAAGCATATATTGTTCTTGCAAGAGCTTGACCAATGTTCTCCTGATTTTCAGGTGCCGCTTTATCTATAAATGATAGTGTATTTTTGGGAGGGAGTGGTTTACAACACTTCCTTACTTGATGCTGCTGGTGAAGAAACACTTTGTCACAAACCAGAAGCCGCAAAAGCATGTTTCTGGAATTAGAATTCAGGAGAGAAAAGCTACTTGCACTTTCACTATGCTCCTCTTTATTTCATTCTATAAACTATTTTTTAATATCTTTAGGGCACTTTTCGAATGCCAGGATGCGTTTTGTTAAACTTGTAGCATTTGGGAAAAGAAGATTTCTTCTCACAATATTTGCAAATTGCAGATTTGCTCTCAGCAGAAAATTCACTGTGGAAGGCTGGGTTCACACTCTGCAAACTATGGGAAAGCTTTATGGCACATTTATTATTTTATTTTTTTTACTAGTAATGGCGGTGATCTGCAATTTTTAGCGCTACTGAGACATTGTGACGGACAGATCAGAGACTTTTGACACTTTTTTGTGACCATTGGCATTTATACAGCGATCAGTGCTGAAATAATCTGGGGGGCCAATTGAAAAAATGGTAGAGAGAGAGAGCTCTCTGACTCGTTCAGCCCTTTTATACTTCAATCCTACACCAACCAGACCCAACGCCATTGCCATCCCATCTAGACTTTTGACAAATCACAGTATTTATGGGGCAGTCCTCCTCAATATATTATAATATATTGCTGTTCCTCCTGCTGTATTGGCCTCTAGGGGTACCATTGTCCATGTATCATGTCTATGTATCCTGTTCAATCTTCCATGCCTTTGATCTCTGTATTCCACCTTCATCAATCATTCTGCAAATCATGGCCCTCTTTGAAGCTCACTTGCATAGTGTTATCACACCAGATGGATAGGAGCCAAGCTTTTGTTCAGCCTTTACTTTCAGATGAATAATCTGATATGCTACTAAGCTTTGATGTGCAACTTGTTACATTCCAGACAGCCCCCAAGAAAGTGAAGGCTTGGTTGTATCAACCAGAAAAGAAACTCCAGAAATATGATATTAAATCATGTTGCCTTCCAACATAATCCGCTTTGCGCCTAAAGGGAGCATTTCACCCTTCTTCAGACATAGCTCCTATGGAACAGTCCATAACTGTCTTAACGCGCTGCGCTTCCCAACATGTGTCTACAAACCAGTTCCTATGGAACAGTCTATAATGGTCTTAAGGTGTTGTGCTTCCCAACATGTGCCCCTTTGCCACTGAGTGACACACCACAATCATTCTTCAGTGACAGATTCCATGTCACCATTCTGTGTCTTCTCCTTTCTGGTATCTTCACAACAGCGTGCAATACAGGCAAGGGGTGTCCATTCACTCACCATTCACCAGCACACACTCAGAGCAGCATATTATCCAGCTTTCAGATGCAGAGTCTCGAGGAGGGCCTTACTCACCCATATTAATAACCTAAAATACACATATGTCACACTATACCATAACACAAATCAATCCATTACCATAATATATGCATATATATAACCCATTAAATTACGTATCCTGCTCCCAACCGCCTATAACTCTTTACTGTAAATACGGGTTGGGATTAGGCAGGCTTGCTCACAATGGCCTTTCCTACTGCAATTTTGGTATGTCAGCGTTATTTCAGAGCTCTGAATTGAGCTCACTGTCAATTCATCCCTCAACTTGCATAGATAAATGCGAGAGCTTCCGATATAAATTTTGAGTCTAAGACATATAAACCTGAAACAATGACAAACCACAAAATTCCATCCCTGTGCCTGGATTTCAGAGACCATGCCAGAGTATACAATGCACCTCTACCTATTGGAACACCCTAGTTCCATGACTAACGTTACTTCGGTATCCTTTAGGACAGGGGTAGGGAACCTCGGCTCTCCAGCTGTTTTGAAACTACAAATCCCATCATGCCTCTGCCTCTGGGAGTCATGCCTGTGATTGTTAGGGTCTTGCAATGTCTCATGGGACTTGTAGTTTCAAAACAGCTGGAGAGCCGACGTTCCCTACCCCTGCTTTAGGACAAAGAAGCTTGTCTATGTCCCAAATAATACCCAGGTGCTTCCTTCCCAGCAATGATCTCTCCATCCCGAACCCAGAGTGAAATATTTTCCCAACATTTCTCGTTCACCATCATGTATTGACCTGGCATACAAAGGACATCATGGTCATGCTTCCGACAGAAGTAAATATCAACCTGCCTCCAGCTTCCGTCCCCGCTGATCACATGTGGGTAATATAGCCTCAGATGCAACAAGGTAAAATCCCCAGTCAGTAAGCCCATTGACACCACCGAATATACGGACAGAGTCTGCACTTCTGTATATGGGACCGATGAGGCAGCATAACACCTTTCACAATCTAAACTAGCAAGGCCCTATCAGGGAGCCCTATATTAACCTGTGCACTGAAGGCCATCAGTGCTGATCAACCATTGTGTATTCCTTTGTGTGTTAGTTTCCTGTTTCCTGCCGTGTGCTCTTCTACTATTTTCCGTTACCGACTTTGGCGTGTTTTGACTATCCCTGTTTGCCGGTGATCCTGACCTTTTGGCGTGTTCCCGACTATTCTTGTCTGCTTGTGGCCCCAACCTTGGCTTTGTCCCTCACCATCCCTATCCTCCTGTTGCCTACTGTGGGTGTGAGCTGGGGGACCCTGGGGGTCGCGACCTGGAGCCAGTTGCAGCCAAGTCCATCCTCACCACTCGAGGCTCTGGTGAACACCTGCTGGCTTTTAGACTCCGCGCCCCAGGGAATCTTACGCTCTAACCTCAGTGGGATCTGTCCCCCGTCTACAGCAGTCAGCCGTAGGGTCCACAACCTTGCGGTGCACTCCTGATCCTTCGGTGTGCACCTGCCACCTCGCTTCAAGGTGACCTGACAGGTAGCCAGCGTTTGTTCCCTTTATCTAACGGAGCATGCTCCTGTGTGTAGTCACTGGCATTACCTGTGCAAGGTTCCAACCTCTCAGGTGAGACATCAACCAGGCGTATCTCCCCATTATATCCAGCTCTG
Organism: Lithobates pipiens; assembly: GCF_037356315.1. Classification (NCBI taxonomy): domain Eukaryota; kingdom Metazoa; phylum Chordata; class Amphibia; order Anura; family Ranidae; genus Lithobates; species Lithobates pipiens. The sequence goes on from NW_027507791.1 coordinate 89,859,041, forward strand.
GTGTCCCACATGTCCAGTACCCGAGAACCTCTCTGTAGGACTGCTAAGATTGAGACACCACCTTTACAAGGAAATTTTCACCCCATTGATGTGTCACTTGGCACCCTCTTGTCTGGCCAACAGACACCTCATTATGCATAAGTGCTAGACTCCTGGGTACCTTCACCATATTAATTCAGTTATGTTAATACGTGTCACTCGTTTAAAACATGGTTTCCTTCTTTCAATTCCTCCCTCCAACAAAAAGAAAACATATTTAAAATTTCTTGTTCTGAAGGATTGAAGTGGTTATATTCCTCCCCCAACCTCCAACCCATTGCACTTGTATTCACAGTACGTTTGCATTTATAAATGACAGGAGAGACTTCGGCAAAACTTTTTCCCAGTCTTGTTGATGGGCACAGTCTTTCAGATTCAGCATTAGCATTAAACTGTTCATAAGAAAAAGAAAGCTTATATTGCAAGGATTAATCTGAATCTTGTTTGTCCCTTCTCTCCTGAATGTTTATCAGAACAAACTTGCGCTGTGGTATGGCACAGACAAACTTCCAACCAGATGAACATCTTTCATCTCTGTTCCAGAAACCTCTCCAATCTTGCTCCACCGGGACTCTGGAAGAGAAAAGCTAGCAGAATCAAATTCTTATCCACAATATCTGCTCGCTTGCTATGTTTACTTCATTGGAACCCAGTATTCCTGGCTCCTGAAACTCTAAACAAATTATCAAAACAACCATGATTTTTTAGGATGAACCCACTCTAAAATAGCTCCTAATGGTAAGAGCAAAAAAAAATAAAATGAACGTGAATATTGCTTCTCAAAAATTCTAATTTTAAATGCAAAAAAAACACCAATTCATTCATCTATACCTAAAGCCGCGTACACACGGGCGGACTGTATGGCCAACTTAGTCCGTCAGACAATTCGACAGACAGTCCGTCCTACTTTCGAATGAACGGACTTGACCACACACGATGAACAAACAGTCCGTTGAAAGCTTGCGCGATGACGTGTACAACACGTACGACTGGACTAGAAATAGGACGTCCAATACACAGCAATGCAACCTTCCACCGTGTAAATCCTTTCTGAGCATGCGCCATACTTAGTCCGTCCAACTAGCCTACTCACGAGCGGATTGTCCGCTGAAACCAAAGTCTGACGGACAATATTACGGAAATTCCGAAATACTTAGTCCGCCAGACTGCACGCTGAAAAAGTCCGCTGAAGCCCACACACGAGCGGACTGTCCGCTGAAATGTGTTTCGGCGGACTAAGTTGGACAGACAGTCCGCCCGTGTGTAATCGGCTTTAAAGAGGAACTAAACTCTCCCACTCTGATAATTACTTATTATAATGGACTAAATGAAAAGAAGCATCAAACTATAGCCACTGTAATCCAGCCCAAATCGCATATTACTTACTGTTTAAAGAAACTTTAAAAATCTTGTTTCCAGGGGTTAGGCAGCGCCACCTTAAGTATTGTTTTCTGAGTCCACAGTGGAGTGTGTTTCCGCCCTTACATTGAGCACTTCCTGTACTGTTAACCAAGCCTCCTTCTCAATCCAACATTTCTATGGCAACCCTGATTCCCTGTTCATAGCTGACTTGTTTTATTTCATAGTATTTACTTGTGCTGATTACCTAGTGTTTGCCTGTATGAGTCCTATCAGCTTCAGCTGATAAGACTGCAGTTATTTCTGTCCCATGCCCTGTTTTACACTATATATGAGGTCCCATGGTCACATGGTGTGTAGAAGGAAGCTCTGAGTGATTAACAGCCTCCTGGGAGTTCAGTGTTGTGCCGTAGGAAGTCCTAATAACAGATAGATAAGACAAAGTGTGCCGTAAATCAGGGGAGAGCTGGGCATGCTCAGTGACTTCATTCTAAAGAACAAAAAGGATTACAACAATACTAAGCAAGTAAGGAGATATCTACAAGCAATGTTCATTGGGGTTTTTATGCTGCTTTACATGGGACAAAGTTGTGGGGTAGGGTTTACAACCACTTTAATACCTATGCACCAATCCCCCTTTCAGGTGGACAAAGCCTAAAACTTTTGGAACTTTTCCATCTGAATGAAAATAAAAACAAAGAAAAAACAAAAACTACAATAACTCCAGTGGCTAGAATGGCTTCCTACCAACTCTTGTCTTAAACAAAATGTATTCAGCTGCTAATTGAGGGCATAGCCAATGACTCCCCTTTCAGATGGACTAAACCTAACAATTTTCCCATCTGAACAAAACTACATAAAATAAATGAACAAACAACAAATTATTATTTTTTTTTATTAAATTTTTTTTTTAATAAAAAAAATACATTTTTTTTTAAAACAAATTAAAAATAAGAGAACAAAAAAAGCCATAATCCTAACAGAAAAAAAGAATAAATAAATAACATTCCAGACGCTTGTCCTTGAAAATACTAAAAATATATCAAGGTCCTCTATACTATTCCAAACGTGATGGGCACATCTCTGAAACTCACATCTAAACCTTATTCATAGCAAAGAAACCTTAATCGGACAATTCTTACCATCCATGCAGCTCACTAAGGGCTCCTAACATTGTTTCCCCCACTGCTATATTTGAATGAACACGCGTCTACCTCCATTTTGAGTTTATGCGACTGTTCTATATAGTGATGCTTTTCGTGTCTTAATCTACTATTTTCGGTTTGTAGTCTCAGCATTTGAGTTTTAAAAGGGAGACAAAACGGGTTTGATTTCTATCTATATTCTACCTTGGTGTAGTTTTAGGGTCTTTCCTTTGCATATCATTAGCCACCAAACAATAGCCAGCGATGTAAACCCCCCCCCCCATTCTACAAACAAAGCACTTGAGAGCTGGTCTCCCTGCATAGGCCCTTCTCTGAGTATATGGAGCTGGGCACTCACATTGCTGCATAACTTCACTATGATTGGAACGAGCAGATGTTACACTTTCATTGGCTGAGTATTCACTAGCAATGGATTTGTCAGAAGTTTCAACTCATGAATCACTTTCAAGCACAGTTACCGCACTTTTCTTTAAATACTCCTGCTTTTCTTTAAGTCCTTCTTCTATCCTCTGTAACTCCCTTAAAAGAGGACCATATATTGTAGCATCAGGAGCCTTGTCTGCCTCCGTTGGCACCTTATCTGATCCAGGTTTTTGCTGTTCTTTCTTATGCTAAGGCTTCTTATCACCCGTGCTCCTCCTAGGCAATTTACAGTCCTTCATTAAATGGCCTGTATTTCTACATCTGTAACACCTACCTGCAAATCTCACTTTCCCTTTGCTTTTAACTATCTCCAAAATTCTTTTTTGGAGGCCTATTGTTTTGATCTGTCTCCCAAACCCAGTCCCTTAATATGTTTATATAGGTCTGGTATGAGGTGGCATACCTTGTGCAATTCTGGTATGGCAATCTAGCAATAGAACACAGAAAACTGCTGTCATCAGGAGACATATGTGGCTTTATAAATGGAAAAGTATTCACTGCAAAGGGGTATTGGATCAATTCCCCTCCTAAATTTAGTATTTTCCAGGGTGTCTGAACCCCTAGTATCTCTTTCTCCCATTATGTGCTGCATTCAATCTGCAGAGTTTCCCCAATTTGAGTTTAACTCGGGAGATAAACCTCTGTGACTCCTGACTGGTGGTTGCAGTTTTTCATACAGTTGCAATGGAAGCCATGCGCAGAGGATTGCGCATGCATCCCTATTGTTTAAAATGTACTGTGTCACCATGGCTTCCAGCCTGTTTGCGAGACTAATGGGTGAAGCACTATTGTCAAATTTCCCCAAAATCTCGCACAGATTTGTGTGATCTTTTATGGAGTGTGTTTTGGATTGGGGTTTTTATAATTCCTATTCCTTGCCCAGTGCTTTCTGACGCAAGGAGTAAAGTAGGAAGAAAGCTGATTTGGGGATTCTTCAGGATTGTGAGCCGAATATACTGGCTGCTGTTCCATCAGCATCCTGTCTCCCTGCTCCTGTGTCACAAAGGTATGTGTATCCTTGATAGCACAACAATGGCTGTGCACTTTATTCATTGCCTGTGATTTCAAAGATAGAATGACATGATCTTTTTGGGCTAGCTGAGTTTTACATTCTTGTAATTCTCTCTTAAGTATTTATATCGCAATTTCATTCCACACCTCTTCTGTCCTAAAGATGCGATACACTGTTCCCTCAACATACATGTTTCCTCCAACTCATCCAATCTCTGCTCCAACAAACCATTCTCAGTCACCAGTTGTTCAATCTCATCCTTCAGTTCAACACACTTGCAAACATTTGCATCTGCTTTCGCAGCTATAGCCGAAATACCTTTATTTACATTTTTTATCTTTTCTATTAATTATGCTCTAACTTTACACCACTCAAATTCTTTTTTTTTTTTTTCAGTAACGTCATTTTCAACGACATTTATACGATATTGGCCATTCTCACCTTCCTGCCTTTTTCAACGACTTTTTAAGTTTTGTATCATCATTATGAATATTACATTATTTCAAAAGATCATTAAATTCATGTGTTAAAGTGTTTTCTGACATAGTGTTGAATTTAACACAGGCATTTTTTTTTTAAGAAACTCTTCAATGACCTCCATTGATATGCTAATTAGCCTACACTGAGGTTGCTCTACCAGTCGAAACACAGCAATGCACACAGACAAAACACACAGATACAAGCTGCTTAAAAGCTAACTTTCACTTGTGGTCCCACAGCACACAAGGCACACTCTTAATCAGTGCTCCACTATACCACTGACTTTAGCCTTATTATGTCAGAATGTAGGCTACATCGAACTTCTTTTCGAAAAGAGAGCTATTTCACACTCACATGGGGGTAAAAATAAATAAATAAAATAAATAAAAATCTATATTTCTCACACTTTCTCCTCAAAGATGTGTGATTTATCCTGTCAATCTGCAGCCTACATCAGATAACCAGAGATGATCAGCCCCTTACTCACCAGCACTCTTGACCGGCCACACAGGCCTAAAGCAATTTGCATTAACAATACAATAAACTTTAACACATAATATACAAGTCAAAAATCTCACCAGATTTTGCGCGTCCAATCACTGATGAAATGTTTCATAAAACTTTCAGGAGCACTCATGCAGGACTTCAGAATTCACAAACCAGCGCAAATCTTGTCCACAGTAGAGAAGGCTTCCAGTTCTAGGTGTAGTTGAGGACTTAGCTTATAGGGATGCAAGACAAAAATATATTAGGGTTTGGATTCTGTGCAGAAATAAATTCCACACGCCTTCTGGGGTGCCAATTGAAATAAGATCTGAGATGCCAATTGAAATAAAATCTGAACTGTGGAATAATTTCTAAATTAATTATCCAAAGGTGATTACGGATACCCTCTATTTATTCCATATATGTATTAATTGTCTATTTCTATAGTTAGCTAGTCTATTAAAACTCTGATAGTTACTGTTGATAGCATAATAATATAAGGTTAGCTATGTAATTAAACACACTGCTTAGTTAAACAACATCTTAGCAGTTTCCTATTTTCTTGGGAAATAATTAACATGAAGATACTAAAGGAAGATATTACAAAGCATATAACAATGGAACATATAACACAAGAACATCAAAGATACTTATCGCACGTGGTCTCCTCAGCTGGGCTCAAGATGATAGAGAGAGAGCCACGAGGCTCAAAAATGGTAGAGGGGGAGCTCTCTAACTCATTCAGCCCTTTTATACTTCAATCCTACACCTCCCAGACCCAACCCCATTGCCACCCCATCTAGTAAGTGTTTAATTGAGGCTCCTGCACTGTGTATCGAATAGGAAGTGGCGATTTGTCTTATTAGCTGGATGCTGCAAACACTTCCATGAGACACACACTCATGTAAATTAAGTAGGTGAAGAAAAAGCAAAAGTGCTGCGCTCCCAAAGTGAAATGATGTAAAAAAGTAAAAACTTTTTCAAACACTGAAATTTTTTTTAATATAAAGTAAATAAGTGTGGCCTGATGGTGCGTGATTTCCTCAAATGCCCTCGGGACTAGCCCAAAAGGCTCTAAAATAAAGGCTGCTCGTATATAAATCTACAATTGAAATAAATCCACATATAAGTGAAATAACCAACCAACATACATTAAACGTGACGTAATCAGGAGGGGTACCCCCAGCTAAGGTGCTCACATAAATCTAATGTGTATATACATAAAACAGTTACTTCATGAACAGCAAAGTGTCATGCACGGTAAAGTGTAAATAGTGATCAAAATTGCGTTAAAGTGCTAAGTGCATATGGTAAACATAGAAAAAATTAAAACACACAATAATCCAGCTAAGTGAAAAAAAAAAGTCCAGTGAGAGTATCGGATGCAGTCATAAAGTGGCTTAGTGCTTGCAAAGTGCAAAAAACTCTTTCTCCACTCCGGTGATTCCACATGTTAATACGCACACTAGGTAATTACCTCACCGCTGTAAGGTATACAGCGTGTCTGCAGCCTTCTCAGAGATACACAGGGAATCAGGGGGGGGACTTCAAATAGCCACACTGTAGTCACCATCCATGTAACCGCTCCATAGGTGGATTTCAATATTGCTCAAAAGATAAGTATGAGGGCGACCATAGTATAGTAAGTTTTAAAATCACAAAATGTATTCACCAATTAAAATTACTCACAAACAGCCGAGGTGAGTCAGACAGTAACAACAAAGCTACGAGCGAACCCCATCTAGACTTTTGATGAATCACAGTATTTATGAGGCAGTCCTCCTCAATATATTATATCACTGGCCGTACTGCTGTATTGGCCTCCAGGGGCAGCATTGTCCATGTATCATGTCTATGTATCCTGGTCAATCTTCAATGCCTTTGATCTCTGTATCCCACCTTCATCAATCATCCTGCTAGTCATGGCCCTCTTTGAATCTCGCTTGCATAGCGCTATCACAATAGATGGATAGGAGCCTTTACTGTGCAACTTATTACATTCCAGACAGCCCCCAAGAAAGTGAAGGCTTGGTTCTATCAACCAGAAAGAAACTCCAGAAATATGATATTATATCATGTGCTATAAAAATGCACTGATTGCTGTGTAAATGTCACTATTTTGTAGGAAGAAACGATATGGCTCCTCTCCTCTGACAGCTCTGACATTTGTGTTTACACACACAAATCCCCATACTGACACTTGTGCACGTGATTGCGCATGGCGCGGAGATCATGCCCACTTGCCACGCGCATCTGGTCCCCCGCCGTGCAGCGGGTGCGTGCGCCCTATGGTGGCTGAAAACGGGTAGGACTTACTCATATGAGATTTCACCCAGGAGAGCCATTGTGCCACAGTATATCTATGCGAAATGGTCGGCAAGTGGTAAAAGTAGAATTCCAGCTTTATTATCACTTTAAATAGTTTGTTCGGACCAACCTGGCCCAAACAAACTTTCTATTACAGAGAGATGTGGCTGCTGGGTATGTTGTGATATACTGCAGTGACATTATTTACACACCGTAATGGCAGCAATGCAGGCTACTTCCCGTCTACTGCTGGATCTATTAATAGTTTGGCTGAGTGCTTCTCCACCATTCAGGAGAAGCCTTGTATTTTTATAAGTGAATACAAGGCTTCCTCTGATTTGCTGGGGTGGAGAGGCGGGCAGATGATGTCACATTTCTACCTCGACCAAACCAAGGAAGCCTTCTATTAATTAAAAAAATACAATGCTTCTCCTAAATGGCAGAGAATCACTCAGACTGACTCCTTAATTCTGGCAGTAGAGGGGTAGTCCTTTGTATTGCTGCCAGAACTGTATGTAGTTAATGCTACTACAGCATATTACTGCACACATAGCGTCCACATCATTTTCTAACGGAAACAGGTTGTTTGGGCCAGCTTGGCTCAATCAAACTATCTAAAGTGAAAATAAAGCTATAATTCCACTTTAGACGATTCAGAAATTGATTTATTGACTACAGCTCATAGTCTTTAAAGAGTAACTCCCCTCATTTGTAGACTGTTCTATCCTATTCAGAAAACTGTGTACAGAATTTTACAGAAAATTATAGCGGCTACAGATTGACAAGGAAAGGTAATTTTTAATGAAATTCAATTTGGCTTGTGTAGTAATTGTATATGCCCTATTTTGTTTTTTATGTTGCGTTTTTTCCCTGAAAAAAGAGAAGTTACCCCTTTGGCTTGGCTCACACTTGTGCGATGCGAGAAACCCTGTGAATCCAGTGCTGGTTCCCGCATTGCGCTTGAATCGCTGGCAGTTCACACTGTCCTCTGCAAACCGCTGCAGGTGTCAATACAAAGTTAATGACACACCCAGATCGCAGTGTGAACTGTGAATTTGGACAGGAATCAGATCACATGGGTGTTCACGTCGATTCCAGAGCAGACCAAAAAAAGGGTCCTGCACCATTTTGATTCGAATACAATCTGTATGCCTGAAGTCGCATCACACAAATATTGCATGTGATCTGCACAGCAGTGCGGTGCGAATCACATGCAATGTCTGACATCGCTGTAGTGTGAACCCAGCCTTAAGCCACTTAAAGTCTATATAAAGCCCCTTGTTTTTATTTTTATAGTGACAAAGAGGCATTTGAAGGCAAGGTGGCATGCTAAATATTTTTCCCTGAGCCTGATCTTGATCCAGTGCTGTGCCTGAGAACAGGGCCTTTCTCTGTTCTCTCCCTCCTCACATTACATAGGCAGCCATTGGCTTCTGCTGCTGTCAGTCAAATCCTGTGACAAGGGAGCAGGGCCAAGCTATTAACTTGTAAGGCTATCAATGGTGCCAGCATCTAAGTAGCTACAGTAGCAAGGGGGAAATCTTGCAATGATTTCAGTGTATAAGGAAGAGCATTGCAAGCATATCAACGGAAATGCTATTCTGATGGCTCTATTGGAGGGATCAACTGGTATTTGCAATGTTGTCCAGGGGGTATTTTTTTTTTTAACTCTTGATGAACATGCCCTGTTTTTCCACAAAATATTATTTGAATGTTTCATAAGATCCTAAAATAAAAGATGTTTTTTTCAGCAGAGCCCATAGCTACTTGAAATTTGTGATCTTTAGCATGTGTAAAGTTTTGTGAATTGAGCCTTTTGTGAGATAAAGTAACCACTGTATTACAGAGCAAATTTGGGCTTTCAACAGTTAGACACCCACTTAATATGAAAAAAATTACGATTTCACACCAAAATTATGTTTATGCTTGTGAAGTGAAAAATTAGACCATTTTTAGGAGAAAATCATTATATAATAGAATAATAAATAGAATTAATGCAATTAATCCATCTTCATCAAACGATTGTTCATATTAAGATGCTCACTTTCCTGTTTAGAAAACGAATGCGCACTTGGATAACAGATGGGCTACAATATGCATGTACTCAAGTGCTAAACTTTTGTATGTATGTTGTTCTCATTGATCAACCTCTTCTCTCCTTAACCCCATTTGGGCACTAAAGTTCTCCTAAATAAGGCTCGGTTCACACAGGGGCAACACGACTTTTGGAGGCAACCTGGACTTGACGTGACTTGACGTGACTTGACGTGACTTGGACGCGACTTACAACACTACTTTAAGTCGCCCCAGGCCAGGCGACTTGCCGTGGCCAATCAGAGAATGAGCTCTCAGGGGGGAAACTCCTTTTGAGAGCTGATAATTCTCTGAGAGTCGCCTCTGTATAGACGGAGATCCGACTTGGAGGCAACCTCCATTGAAATCAATGGGTGCCAGTCGCCTACAAGTCGGATTGAAGTAGTACAGGAACCTTTTCTGAAGTCGGAGCAACTTCAGTAGTGTGCATTAAGACAGCTCTCATTCACTTACATTGATTTCTACATGTTGTGCGACCTGAGGTGACTTGGGGCGACTTGAAGTCGGATCTGAGTCGCCCCTGTGTGAACCGGCACTAACTGGCAGATATGTCACTATAGGATACAGTAGTGATGTAGTGGCTGGTGGGAAGAAGAACGATTGAGCCCAGTGGGTGTCACACTTGCAAATGTCAGCTAGCAGTAGTGCTCTTAAATGTGCAAGACTTACCATAAAGTATCACTTTTAAAATGTGGCTGTGTTTTGATTTTGTAATCATTGTATCAGGGTCACTTTAAGACACCATTTTAGCTTTCAAATATACAATTATTTATAGTGTGTTGTATTTTTACTTTGTCTGCAGTAAATATAACCTTTCACCCCACCATGTTCCATTTGCAGAGTGTAATTTCAGCTGCCAGGTGCAAACAGAATAACTGTATGTTTCTTCCAAGATGCAGAAACAGTCACAGCTGCAGCTTTATAAATGGCACTGTCAGCCACCACAGCCCAGATATTGGAAGGCTCCCAGAGCAGATGAGGAGGGGGAGCCACTATCGATCACTGTGTTCAGTGTGCATGAGTAGTGATCAGTCTTACCATCTTCACAGCCACGTCCCTTCATGTCTATTTTATTGATAGACCAAACAAGCCTGTTAATTTATTCTGTTTTCACTGAGCCTTGATGTTTGTACGTGTTTGAATCCTATGCTATCTTTATCAAATAAACACCTGCTACACACAGCATACTGAAAATACAAGAACATGAAATACTGGAAAGCACCATTTCCAAGATACAGTCATATACAGTGGTGTGAAAAAGTGTTTGCCCCCTTCCTCATTTCCTGTTCCTTTGCATGTTTGTCACACTTAAGTGTTTCGGAACATCAAACCAATTTAAACAATAGTCAAGGACAACACAAGTAAACACAAAATGCAATTTGTAAATGAAGGTGTTTATTATTAAAGGTGAAAAAAAATCCAAACCATCATGGCCCTGTGTGAAAAAGTGATTGCCCCCTTGTTAAAACATACTATAACTGTGGTTGTCCACACCTGAGTTCAATTTCTCTAGCCACACCCAGGCCTGAATATTGCCACACCCGTTCACAATCAAGGCATCACTTAAATAGGAGCTGCTTGACACAGTAAGGTCCACCAGAAGATCCTTAAAAGCTACACATCATGCCGAGACCCAAAGAAATTCAGGAACAATTGAGAAAGAAAGTAATTGAGATCTATCAGTCTGGAAAGGGTTATAAAGCCATTTCCAAAGCTTTGGGAATCTAGCGAACCACAGTGAGAGCCATTATCCACAAATGGCGAAGACATGGAACAGTGGTGAACCTTCCCAGGAGTGGCCGGCCGCCCAAAATTACCCCAAGAGCGCAGCGACGACTCATCCAAGAGGTCACAAAAGACCCCACAACAACGTCCAAGGAACTGCAGGCCTCACTTGCCTCAGTTAAGGTCAGCGTTCATGCCTCCACCATCAGGAAAAGACTGGGCAAAAATGGCCTGCATGGCAGAGTTCCAAGGAGAAAACCACTGCTGAGCAAAAAGAACATCAAAGCTCGTCTCAATTTCTCCACAACACATCTTGATGATCCCCAAGACTTTTGGGACAACATTCTGTGGACCGATGAGACAAAAGTGGAACTCTTTGGAAGGTGTGTGTCCAAGTATATCTGGCGTAGAAGGAACACTGCATTTCATAAAAAGAACATTATACCAACAGTAAAATATGGTGGTGGTAGTGTGATGGTCTGGGGCTGTTTTGCTGCTTCAGGACCTGGAAGACTTGCCGTGATAAAAGGAACTATGAATTCTGCTGTCTACCAAGAGATCCTGAAGGAGAATGTCCGACCATCTGTTCGTGTACTCAAGCTGAAACGAACTTGGGTTCTGCAGCAGGACAATGATCCTAAACACACCAGCAAGTCCACCACCGAATGGCTGAAGTAAAACAAAATGAAGACTTTGGAGTGGCCTAGCCAAAGTCCTGACCTGAATCCTATTGAGATGTTGTGGTATGACCTTAAAAAGGCCGTTCATGCTCGAAAACCCTCTAATGTAACTGAATTAGGACGATTCTGCAAAGATGAGTGGGCCAAAATTCCTCCAGGACGCTGTAAAAGCCTCATTGCACGTTATCGCAAACGCTTGGTTGCAGTTGTTGCTGCTAAGGGTGGCCCAACCAGTTATTAGGTTTAGGGGGCAATCACTTTTTCACATAGGGCCATGATGGTTTGGATTTTTTTTCACCTTTAATAATAAACACCTTCATTTACAAATTGCATTTTGTGTTTACTTGTGTTTACTTGTGTTGTCCTTGACTATTGTTTAAATTGGTTTGATGTTCCGAAACACTTAAGTGTGACAAACATGCAAAGGAACAGGAAATGAGGAAGGGGGCAAACACTTTTTCACACCACTGTATATGTCCATACTAGCTAAAGGCTCTTATGTGCACAGATAGGCATTATCCCAGTGTGTTTCAGGAGTCCTAAGGTGTAGGTAATATTTATTTTAGGGCCACAGAGAATAGCAGTTTTGGTCAACATTTCATTTTTTACCTCATGAAGTACATATTGTGAAACTCTGAAGTGTAGCATTATATAGTGTAGCTATAAATCAAAATTAATAGGTGCATCTTCGAACTGTGACTAAGATTCTGTTAATCACTGAACCCAAGTGAGTTTAACACCATGTTCTGGATGTATTAACTGTAGAAATAATTGTTTTCAATTTTGTATCAAATGGTTTTCCATTTAAATAAAAAAAGGGTGCACAGTCTCTGCAGTTGGTGTACAGCCGCGCATGCATAATCCTCTTCATCAACAAATATGTAGTAAATGTTGCTCCCTAACATACCTTTTGGCACTTTGCTGCACATATACATGCCCCACTGTTGTTTCCTGCGCACCTCCTACACATAATGCTCCCATCATACCCTCTGTATTCTTCTCTTGCACATACTGTTTGCTTTCATGTCCTTTGTATGCCTCTCCTGCACATATTGCCCACCTTCATAGCCTCCACATATCATCCGTACTACTCTCCTGCACACACTGCCCATGCCATACTTTCTGCACTCCTCTCCTGCACACACTGCCCATTGGCATACTCTCTGCACTCCTCTCCTACACATACTACTAACTGGAATACTTTTTCCAATCCTTGCCCTCTACACTACTATATTGCACATACTGCTCGCTAAAACACTTTGTAATATCACCAACCTTGCCCATTCTGAAATGATCATACTTTGCTGACACCTTAAGCAAAGTTGTCCTTTAATAAATTATCCCATCCCTTAATCACTTCCAGCCCAAGGACGTCTTTGACTTTGAGTGGGGATATCCAAATGATGCCTGCAGCTACATTCATCATTCAGAGATAATTTTTTAGAGCCGGCAATTCTTTGCACTGTAAAAACAATCATAGCGGCAGTTTAGCTGCTTGATCATTCTTACAGGCAGCGGGAGGGGACATCCAAGCCAGAGAAGGAATCTGCCACCGCCAGACGTTGATCATAGAGATTTCCGGTGACCAGATGGTACCCAGTCATCTCTATGACCTTCGGAGGCCCGGGCATGACGTTATGGCATCACATGCGGCCGGTGGAAGTAAACAATGCTGAGGACTCTGCTGGAAAGAGAGTTTTTTTTTTTTTGCTCTCTGTCTTTACAGCCTGAAGGAGAGGTGTGGGGTCTTATAGACCCCACATCTCTCTATAAAGAGGACCTGTCACGCACCATTTGCGTGTTTACATTCCTTGTAATAGGAATAAAAGTGATACAATTTTTTTTTTAAGAGAAAGTGTAAAAATCTAAAAATGTAAGTAAAATAAACAAAAAAAATGAAAGTGCCCCTGTCCTCGCATGCTCGTGCACAGAAGCAAACACATACGTAAGTCACGCCCACACATGTAAACGCCATTCAAATCACCGGTAACGGCAAAAGCGTTTGAAAAATTGTTTCACAAATACCGTGTGACATAAACAGTTGCAAACAAACACCATTTTATTCCCTAGGGTCTCTGAGTTGTTTTCTAGCAAAAAAATAGTAATTGAAACTTGTAAACAAAAAGTTCCAGAAAAGGCCCAGTATGGAAGTGGTTAAATGTAGCTTGCCTGGAATAATACCATCCTTCCCTCTCTTCCTCATACTGTACATGCACTCCACTTTCCCTGTCATTTCTGTGGGAAACAGAATCCTCAATGAGGTAAAATATTCATGAGTAACAGCTAAAGGCTTAGAAGACATCACTAGAACTGGCAAACTTTCCTGTTCATGAGTCTACCATAATTAAGTCTTTGAACAGGCAGAGTGTCCATGGCAGAACACCACGGAGGAAGTGTCTGCTCTCAAAAAAAACATTGCCATGCACCTCAAGCTTGCAAAGAGCACTTTGGCAAACCACAATGCTGCTGGGAAAATATTTTCTGGATTGATGACACAAGAGTTGTTTTGTTGGGGAAGAATACTGAGCACTATGTATGGCACACAAAGGGCACAGCTCATCCCAACAGTTAAGTATGGTGGAGGGAACATCATAATGTGGGCTTGCTTTACTGCCTCAGGGCCTGGACCACTTGTAATAATTGATGGGGAAAATGAATTCCCAACTTTACCCAAATATCCTACAGGATGTCAGGGTGGCTGCCTGCCAGCTAAAGCTTAGTAGAAATTGAGTGATGCAGCAGGACAATTGCCCTAAGCATCAAATTAAATCTACCACAGACCAGTCAAAAAGAAAATGAGGCTGTTAGGGTAGCCAAGTCACAGCACATACCTTAACCCCATGGACATGCAGTAGAATGACCTCAAGAGAGCTGTTCACACCAGATGAGGATCAGATCACATTTTAAGGCGCATTGCGGCAGAAAACTAGCTAATGCCAAGGGGTTCGCTTGCTCTTGTCACTGTATGTGTATGCTATTAGTGTGAACATTTTTTTTTGTTTTTTATCCTACGTAAAACACACACACAAAGAAAAGCTTTTTAAAAAAAAAAAAAATGCTTTAAAAAAAAAAAAATGAAAAAAATCCTAGCTAAAATATACTGATCCTGAAATTTGGTCCGGACTTTTGACCGTGGCCCAGATCAAACCCTGATCTAGCTATTTTCTCCTCTAGCAAGGAGAAAGATACAATGTGTAGTTTTCTCCATTCTAGAAGAGAAAAAATAAACACGGGGTAGGCTGAACAGTGACTGAAAACTGTGATAGCCAATGACAGGCTATCACAGTGATCAGGTGATAGGGAGCTGGGCCTCCTGCTTTCCGATAGTTTGTGAGAGCCTGTACAGCGTGCTCTTAGGTCCATAAAGACGTGGATTAGCGAGTTTGGGGTGGAGTAACTTGACTGGCATGCACATGTCCTGACCTCAACCCAATAGAACACCTTTGGGATGAATTAGAGCTAAGACTGTGAGCCAGGCTTTCTTATCCAACATCCGTGCCAGGCCTCACAAATGCG
Source organism: Lithobates pipiens (assembly GCF_037356315.1). Classification (NCBI taxonomy): domain Eukaryota; kingdom Metazoa; phylum Chordata; class Amphibia; order Anura; family Ranidae; genus Lithobates; species Lithobates pipiens. The sequence continues at coordinate 89,874,328 of NW_027507791.1, forward strand.
CTTCTGAAAGAATGGTCACACATTCCCATAGACACACTCCTAAACCTTGTGGACAGCCTTCCCAGAACAGTTGAAGCTGTTGTAGCTGAAAAGGGTGGGCCTATGGACTAAGACTGGGATGCCATTAAAGTTAGTGATTGTAAAGGCAGAAGGTTTTTTTTATCTTAATGCATTCTATGCATTAAGATAAAAAAAGCCTTCTGTGTGCAGCAGCCCCCCTTAGCCCCTCCAATACTTATCTGAGGTCCCTCTAGATCCAGAGATGTTGCAGGAGTGTCTCAGCTGCCCGGGACTGCCCTCTTCATTGGCTGAGACAGCAGCATGGCGCCATTGGCTCCCACTGCTGTCAAAGTCAGTCAGCCAATGAGGAGAGAAAGGGGCTGGGCCACAGCTCTGTGTCTGAATGCACACAGGGAGCTGTGGCTTGGCTCGGTTGCCCCCATAGCAAGCGGCTTGCTGTGGGGGCACTCAACAGGAGGGAGGGGCCAGGAGCACTGAAGAAGAACCAGAGAAGAGGAGAATCTGGGCTGCTCTTTGCAAAACCACGTCAAAGAGCAGGTAAGTATAACATGTTTGTTATTTTAACTAAAAAAAAATTAGTACTCATCTCAGTGGCTCAGTGGTGGCAGTCCTACCTAGAATTGCTCAGACCATAATTTCAAATCCCAAGCATGGTATCACCTGCTTCAGTTTTGTGCTAAAAATAAAAATCAGACTTTAATGTGTGTGTGAGAAAACAGGTGTCCCAATACTTTTGACAATATAGTGTATGTCGCCCAGTGGATAAAGACCCACTTCTGTGAGGTCACATATATGTATACACTCAGCGGGAAGGGGTTATAGTCAACCTGTGCCCAGACTATAAACACTAAAGCATTTACAAATTTTGAACAATCTGGAAAATAAGTTTAAAAACAAGTCTTCATTCACATTTTAGTTATAAGCTTTGTGGAGCAATTAATCTTCATCATTTCCATTGTCCTGGTGCTCCAGGACCTTCAAAAGGGACAGGACTTTAATTGACATCCATGTTAACAAACACTGCTGTTTTATATGCCCTTATTAAGTAACTATGGTATGTCAATTGGTTTCCACTGAATATTTGTAAGGTTAGCCTCAGTAAAGAAGGGAGGGCATCCCTGAAGATTACCGACTGTATACCATTTGTACTTTGAGTTGTTAATTTGTAAACTGTTTTGTCTTATTTGAAAAAGTTCAATAAAAACTATTTGGGGAAAAAAAAAAGAGACATAGGTTGTCATGAAATTATATGTGGAATTTTGCTCCTAAAACGCCTGGAGGTGCTACTTGGATGTTAGGCCTCTGTATATGGCCAGGCTGTGTAAAAGTCTCACATGTGGTGTCGCCATACTCAGGAGTAGCAGAATGTATTTTGGGTGTCGTTGCAAGTATGCATATGCTGTCTTCAAGACATAACCTGTCAATGCGATAAGTTTGTGTAAAAATTTTACAATAGAAACTAAAAAAAAAAAGTGTTTTTCTTTTCCAAAATGTTTGCTTTTTTTTCACTTATATTGCAAAAAATTAAAAAACAAGTGGTGATTATATACCACCAAAAGAAAGTTCTATTATGAGTAAAAATTATAAAAATTTTGGATACAGTGTAGTATGACTGCATAATTGTCATTCAAAGTGTGAGAGCACTGAAAGCTGAAAATTGGTCTGGGCGGGAAGGTGTATAAGTGTTCTGTATTGAAGTGGTTAAAGCCATTAAAATATTTTCACCTTTCTACTGTTCTTTGCTGTTCTCTGTGCTAAAGAAAACAAGTGGCTGCTGATCACTCAGGTGTGAATGGAGACTTACATAAGAAACACATACCTGAATAGATTTTTTTTTAATTGGTATTTTTAGGCCAGAATTTAGCATTAGACTTGTAACTGTTCAGTAAGGCAGACCTGTTCTTACAAAACATGTAGAGAAAGTTGGTAAAACTGGGGGTGTTGGAGTCCATGAGTGTGGCTGCTTAGATCTGTAACTTTGGCTCTACACAGACATCCTGCAGGCATTCTGTGTCCAATCCTTTCCCAAAAGGCAGCGAATCCATCCTTAAGATGGCGGGATCCCGAGGCAGGCATGATGGTGAATAAATACGGGCTACGTTCGCCACAGTCAGCGGCGAAACAACTGGCAAAGTACCACAGGCAAGATGGTGCCAATCCCTCAGCAAAGCCTGAAGCCACGCTGCAGCCCTCTCCCATCTCAGCACAGCTCTCCACATCAGGGCTGAGTTACGCTCTGCCTGCTGTGTTCCACACTCAGGCTGACCTCCTAAATTCATTAGACTCCCCTACATGCTCTGAAGACAGTTATTCTCCAGGCCCTCCTTCAGGGAGCCTTCTCTGGCTGAAATAATGCTAGCTATAAAAGACTGCAAGACCTCCCTTATAGTTCAGATGGAAAGCATTGATTTTTCCCTATTGAAGCAAGATGTGCAAAACATGAGGGAGCAAACCGGGGGGGGGGGGGGGGGGGGGCTTATTGACGTATTGATGCTGATGAGCTGGTGTCTTTTACGCCAAAATGGAGGACTTGGTGTAAGGGCTGGCTTAGCCCTTCCTTCTCTGGGCTGGTCGCTCAGCTGTCGGCTAATTGCCAGCTCTCTTCTCTCCACAGTTACCAGCTGTTCCTGATGATGCTCATCTGACCTGCCTACTTAGAGCCTTCCAACTCACTTCACCTCTGCCTTCACCTTGGTCACATTACTAGAAACCATCTCCTGCGGTTTGTTTAAAGACTGGCCTGCTGACATCCCTTCTGGCTCCTTATCCTGCTTGCTGTTGCTCTACTTGGATCCCTGACTTCTGGCCTGGCTGACTACCCGATTGGGTTACTGGACTCTGGCTATGCTTGACTACGCTTTTTCTATTTACCTTTTTATTTTTATTAATAAACCAGTGTGATTTAATTGTACTTCTGTCTCAGTCTGATTCATGGTTTCTGACACTTCGTTAGAGAACCATTCTCACAGGAATAATCTCTGCTTTGTGGGGTTCCCTGAGCGTTCAGAGGGGGCCCGTCCTGAAAGGTTCCTTCACTCTTGGCTGCGTGATGTTTTTGGAATGGAAGTGTTGTCCCATGCCTTCATGATGGAGCATGCACATCGCCTTCTCCCCCACGTCCTCCTCCCTCCCTCGGGGGCCCCCAAGATCCCTGATTGCAAAAATCCTCAATTTTCAAGGCAAAGCCACTATCGTGCGCCTTGCTAGAGAAAAGGGCCCACTCAAGTTTAATGGTAACAATATCTCCATATATCCGGATTTCTCGACTTAAAGCGGGAGTCCGCTGTTTTTTTTTTTTAAAAGCCAGCAGCTACAAGTACTGCAGCTGCTGACTTTTAAAATAATGACACTTACCCGCCCAGCGCGCCCGCGATGTCGGCACCCGAAGCCGATCTCTGGATCATCTCTCTGGTGCTGCTGCCACCATCTTGGGTATGGGAATCAGGAAGTGGAGCCTTTCGGCTT